>NW_026694432.1:20841666-21510833 GCF_021218885.2 Marmota monax | reverse complement strand
TGAGCTCAGAGCCACACACACCCAGTGAGACTCTCTGTAGCCCTCTCAGGTGTCCTGTTAGTCCGCTTTCTGTTGCTGTGACCAAAACACCTCACAGGAACAACTGGGAGGAGGAGAGGTTTACTTTGGCTCCTGGTTGACTGACTAGGCTCTGGGCCCCAGGGGGGCCAGAGCTCAGGGCAGAAGGGTGTTGGAGGGAAGCTGCTCAGTTCAAGGCCACCAGGAGGGAGTGGGAGGAAGAGGCAGAGAGAGGCCTGGGGGAATACTGCTGGTTGCAGAGCAGGCTGGACAATGATAGCCGCAGGGCAGCCTGGACACTGACCCTCACCGTCTGGTTCCTTATGGCTTGTTTGCCTCAAGGCTGAACACTCCACCCCACTGACCCCACGCCACCCCCACCTGACCACATCTGACCCCTGCCCCGTCTGCCTGAAGGCAGAAGATGACACCCTTAGCAACTGTGTGACCCAATCACTGTCCACCAACAAGGCGGCCTGCAGACCCAGAGAGCCCAGTAGATTTGGCTATAAAAACTCTCCCCTCTCCCCCTCTCTCCCCCTCTCTCCCCCCTCTTTCCCTGCTCTCTTTCTCTCTCCCTTTTTCTCTTCCTTCCCTGTTAATCAGACATTGGCACAATAAAGATCTCTTGGTCACTCCGAGTGTCGTGGTCACTTTCCTTTCAAATATAAACCCCGAGGCTGGCCCCCATCTACTTCCTCCAGCCACCCCCACTGGCCTCCAGTTACCACCCCGTTAGGCCTTTAAACTATTAATCCATCTAATGGCTCAGTCCACTGGTTTGGTCCGCGCTCTCAGGATCCAAACGTTTGCCCCAGAACATTCTCGCAGACTCTCGGGAGCTTTTGGTGACATCTCACATCTATACTGTCACAGCGGGTCTGAAGGGGAGTGGGGCAGGGAGGGGAAATGGGTGGATGCCAAGAAAACCAAATCGGCCATGATGAGGTCCCCCCTCCCGCCCCCGGCCCCTCCGCTGCAAACCCACGTCCTCCCGCCGGCGCTCCCTGCCTGGCCGGGGCCCCCCCCCATTCCTTCTTAGCCTGCTCACCCCAAATCCATGACTGACCCTCGTTCACCTCCTCAGATGTTTGTCTCAAAACACGGGTGCCCACTGCCCACCCAACGCCCTCTGGAACGTCCCTGTCCTTCCCCATCTCTACCTGGCCATCACCCATCTCTCCAGCCACCGGGGCTCCCACCCATGTGTCCCACCACTCATTCCACATGTCAGAGTCCCACCTGTTAGAGTCTCGGCTACTGATTCTTCTTGTTTTCCTAAACCAAAAACCATAGCTATGACCTCGGTCATTGATTTCTGATTCGGAGGCTCATTACCTTTCACCAGACCCAGTCCCTGAGTTGCCCCCTGGGTCGTGTCTAAACGGAACCTCGGAGAATCACCTTGCTGTCCCCCTCCCCCTCCCCCGGGTTCTCCACACCACGGGCCTTGTTTTCCCTTGGTCTTACCAGGGAGGAGTCCTAGATTTTCTTTTCTTTCTTTCTTTTTCTCTTTTTTGGTCCTGGGGATTGAACCAGGGGCACCTTCCCACTGAGCCCCAGCGCCAGCTGTTTTTACTTTTATTTAGAGACGGTCTCACTAAGTTGCCCAGGGCCTCGCTAACTTGCTGAGGATTGAACACACTTGAACTTGTGATCCTCCTGCCTCAGCCTCCCCAAAGTCCTAGGTTTTCAGAGCTGAAGGGGATGGCAGAGACCACCGAGGCCAAGGCTTGCTTTCTGGATGGGAAAACCAAGGTCCAGAGCTGGCAAAACGCTCCACCAAGGACCCAGGCTGAGGCCTGGTCACAGTGTCTGCGCACTTTTCCAAATCCTCCAGTTCCCTCAACTACTCACGGACTTCTGAACTGGCAGGGCCTCGAGTGTCCTCAGATGTCACCTGATTCAGCCGTGGTCCACTCAAGATGGGCCCAGCAGGGGTGGGAGGGCCGTGCCGGCATCCCTGGCCGACCAGAGGACAGGACCATGGACGGGTCTTTTGAACCAAGGGTCCTGCTGCCAAGAGAAAATAAATGAGTTAGACCTTTGTTCTCAGGCAGCATCTGGTTGTGCGCACAGTACAGCAGGTCGGAGGAGGAGTTTCCTGCCCGAGGCCACGCAGCGAGGAAGTGGCAGGACTGGGCCGCTGCTCCAGGTCCCCTGGTCTCGTTCCCTTTGCTGAGCATCAGCTGGATTCCAAGGGGCCTGGGCTCTGGTGGCCAGGGAGGAGGGGCCCCCAATCCTCTGTCCCAGGGATTCCCAGACCTAGTTTAGAGAGGGCCAGAGAGCCCACTTACTGTTTATGAACTGAGGCGAAATTGCACTTTTTTAATCAAATTTTTAATCATATGTGATCCCCTGGGTTCCTAGGCTCCCCTCCCTGGTCCCCGGCTGCGGAGGGAAGGCAGGCAGGGGGACCATTATGCCCCAGTCCCTGCCTTAGAATGGCTCCCCGTCCTCAGCAGCTGTCTGTCTGTCCTACAAAAGTCTGTCTGCTTAAGTCAGAGAACCAGATTTGCCACTGAAAAGAATGTCCCCTGACCCCAGACTGTATCCCGGCCCCCGCTCCAGAAGACAGGGGCTCCCCACCTCCCGACACAGGGCCCCGGGGCTCCTGTAGCTCGGCTGTGGGACACTCAGACCACTGATGTGTTCTAGAGCATGGCCAGCGCCTGGCCCAGCGTGCAGCCTCGCCTGGGCCCTTCCCCCTGCACTTCCCATCATTCTGAGTTTGGGAGGCTTGCCCACAGGTTTTGATGTGGTGTTTATTTTCAGGGCAGCTTCATGCCCTGCCCTGGCCTTTAAACACAGGTGAACTTAAAGAACAAGGCGTGAGGAACAGGCTCTGGGGTCAGTCACAAGGATTCGAATCCCAGAGGTACTGCTCACTGTGTGCTCTTGAGCAGATCACTTAACCTCTCTGGCCCCCAGCTTCCTCGTCTGTAGAATGGAGATGTAAAATAATGACAAACGGCCAGGTGGCCAGATGTGACGGCACGTGCCTGTAATCCTAGTGATTTAGGAGACTGAGGCAGGGGGATCGCAAGATCAAGGCCAGCCTGGGCAACTTGGTGAGACTCTATCTCAAAGTTAAAAAAAAAAAAGTCAGGGCTGGGCTTACAGCTCAGTGATAGAGCACTTACCTCACACGCGTGAGGCATTGGGTTCAATCCTCAGCACCACATAAAAATAAATAAAATAAAGTAAAGATATTGTGTCCATCTCTTAAAACAACAAAATAGGTGGTAGGGATGTAGCTCAGTGGTAGAGTGCCCCAGGATTCAATCCTCAGGACGAAAAAGAAAAAAGAAAAAGAGAAAGGTCAGAAAAGATACTCTGCTGGGATCCTAAAGAAGAGGGTAAGAGGGAAGGTAGAGATTGCAGGAGGGGGAACAGCATGTGCAAAGGCCCTGTAGCAGCCACAGGAAGCAGAACAATTACTAGGGGAAAGAAGGCCCGGGATTGTGGGCTATTGCAGTTGGGCTTGCTCAGCATCTTTCATAAGTGCCTTCCTGATAGGACCCAAAACCCAGACCTTTCTGAAGCCAGGGTACAGACGTGACTCAGGTCCTGCTGTAGTTTGGATGCTGAGTGTCCCCCAGTGGTCTGCGTTAACGACTTGGCTGCTGGGACATGGTGGAGCCCTGAGGAGGGGGACCTGGCGGGAGGGCTTTGGGCCACCAGGGTTGTGGGACCCAGTCTCTTCCTCTTCTGCTTTCTTGCTTCCTGGCCATGATGAGTGGCTCTGCTCGGCCACGGGCTCCCACCATGCGACATGGTCTCCCCTCAGGTGAAATGCTAGAAGTTTCTGCCCCTCACTTACCGCACGCTCACTCTCGAGACACTCTCAGATTCCAGTTGCCCTGAGAGGACGCGGCACATGGAGAAGCCACAGGTGGGTGCTGCAGCATGTGCCCGGTGGACTCCGGCAAAGGCCAGCCTCTGCACTGAGCACCAGGAGAGGGCGCCACATGGGACGGTGCCACCAGCCCCCAGATGCCTGTAGCCCCCGAAGCCCCACACAGCTGAGCCCAGCCCCCTGTCCATCAACCACCAGAGGTGGTCAAACACTAGTTCCCAGGCATGATCCAGAGAGATGGACCAGCCGGGAGATCACGGCTGACCAGAAGCCGAGCAGGGGTGGGAAGGGGGGGATGGGGGGACCAGGCGGCTCAGCGATATTAGGAGAGAAGCTCTTAGGGGCGATGGCGGGGGCTGCAGGCTCTCTGTGTGAGCTCCGTCTGGCTACTTCCTCCTGCTCTCTGCCTGGTACCTCCGTAGAGTCACGCGGCAGGGTAAGAGCGAGGGCACCCGTGTCAGATGTGGGCACCATCTACCCGCTGTGTCACCTTGGGCAACTCACCTAACTTCTCTGTGCCTCGGTTTTTCTCTTCATCAAGTAAGGACATTGAGAAGCTTGAGAGTAATCACCTCAGGGGCTTAGGGAGCCCTGCCTGGGGCTCAACAGGGCTGCAATCAATATTTGTTGAGTGAATGGATGGGAACAGGTTGGAATGCACAGGAATCCAGCTTGTTTTCTCCCCTTGTCTGCAGACTGGCTCTGTAGAGGGGCAGGTTTCCCTTCTTGGATGCCGATTGACGACTCAGGCAGGTCTCCGAGTTTCTGGTCCCTCTTGGTTAAAGTAAGCAGTCTCATTTTGGTAATTAAAACTCACCTGACGTAACTAGAGTGTCCACTCTGGCCTGGGGAGACACAGCGTTCTGATTTCCCTCCTAACTCAGAACTGAGACAAATGCCTCTTCCAATGAGTGTTTAACACAGGCCAGACCCCGGGTGCGGGACGGTCAGCCGCAGGCAGAGCTGTCAAACATAAGGAAACCCAGTTAAATCTGAATATTGGTTAAATAATGAGAAATCTGTGAGTGTATGTGTGTCTCCAAACATTGCATGGAGCTTACTTTAGAGACAAAGTTATCTGATGCTTATCTGAAATTCAAATTTAACTGGTCGTCTTGTCCAGTATTTTTATTTGTTATATCTGGCCACCCTCAGGGCAGAGGACATGACCCCAAAATAATTCGGCCCTTGTCCCCTAGGGACACTTGCATCTGCTGAAGGCATTTGACTCCAGGGGGGCCAATAGTACCGGGACACCCCTCTCCCTGTTCTCCCTCTGGGACAGTGGACATTACCCGTAGGGGGAGCTACCCCCTGCCCAGGAGACGCCGGTCCAGTGGCCTAGCCTTCCACCATCGGAGCTCTGCCCTTTGACCCTTGGAAGCTTGCTTCTTCTCGACAGTTGAGAGGTGCCAGCCGCAGCCCTTGACGTGACAGAGGTGGGGAGCAGGAGTTCCTGAGGGCGGGTGCCGGGTGCCGTGGAGAGCCACGGGGGATCCGGCTGGCCAGGACTCGGCACTTCCCCCAGCGCGGGCGAGGAGGAGCCAGCCTGGAGCAGGGCTGGAGGGGCAGCGGCTACCTGGGCGGGGAAAGGGAAGCTCGGGGAGCCAGGCTGGGAGGTGGCCGGGGAGGTGGCAGGGGCGGCTGGGGCGAGGCTGCGGGGAGGCCTCTGTCCGCTCAGAGCCGTCCCCATGTGGGGGTCAGAGCCGATGTTCTGAGCAGCCTCCAGACCCCGGCCCGGGGCCTGGCACGTGTCTCCAGCTCGCCACGCCAGGCCACGTCCTGGACAGACCTGCTTCCGCTGACTCCTGAGTCCATCCCCTTCCCTCCCCGACACTGGGGCCAATGGAGTGCCCGGTGCAGGGCAGGAGCCGAGCAGGCCACGCAGGCCCACCTCTGTCCCAGACCCCGAAGCAGGAAGGGGGCACACAGCCAGGAAGGGCGCGAAGGGAAGGCGCGTCTGCCTTTGGCGTCTCCTTGCCTTGGCTCTTCCTCTCTTTTTCCAGAACTGGGGACTGAGCGCAGAGACACCCCACCACGGAGCTACCTCCCGGCCCTTGTTATTGTGTATTTTCAGACAGGGTCTTGCTAAGTGGCCCAGGCTGGCCTCGAACTTGTGATCCTCCTGCCTCAGCCTCCCCAGTCACTGGCGTTACAGACGTGCACCACCCCGTCCTCACCCTGGTCCATGAAGATGACCGCTGAGCCTCTTGTGGGGTCCGTGGCGAGACGTCGGGGTATTTCCAGCTTTCCTCATTGGTATTTTAGGGGTGCAGCCCATCGGTCTGCTCTTCTGTCTTCCAAATGTCTGTTCTCTCCTCTTCTGTGCCAATTAGTCTTGTGGTTTTGTGTATCAAAAATAACCCCTCTGCCTTCGTGTTTGTGGGGTGTCAGGAGGGGAGCAGAGCTTATGTGCTCAGTCCATCTTATTTAACCAGAATTCACAGTCGGACGCCAAGAGGCCGAGGACCTGGTAAATAGTGTTGAAAACTGGACCCCACCTGCAGAAGGACGGAATCGGACTCTTATCGCGACCCAAGTCAACAGAAAACGACCCGAAACTATGAAACCACTAGGGGAAAAGAGGGACGCTCCGTGACATGGGCACGGGCAGAGATTTATCTTTTTGGATATGACCTTGAAAACCCAGGCATGAAAGAAAAACAAGAGATAAATGGAATTCCATGAGATCCAAAGGCTTCTGCAGAGCCAAGAAAACCACCCACAGAGGAGAGAGAACCCGTGGAACGAGAGAAAACGACGAGGAGACCAACGTTCACATTGGATAGGGGTCAGTCTCCAAAATACACGAGGAACTCGGCTTGGCGGCAAGAAAACAAAGACCCAATTAAAACACGGCAGAAGACCTGGGTGAGCATTTGTCAGGAGAAGACCTGAAAACCCACAGACAGGACAAGAGGCTGACCACTGGTCATCAGAACTGCAAGTGAGAACCACCGTGAGATGCCACCTCGTGAGTCTTAGAAGGACCATCAGTCAGCAGGTGCAGACTCCACCACACAGTAGTCACCGTGGGGGCTGGTGGGGGTCTAAATCAGCACTGTGGCCATTATGTAAAACAGCAGGGAGCCCCCCCCCCCGCCCCAAAGCAAAAACCGGAGGAGCTCAGGAGCTCTGCTGTACTGCAAGGTCACTTTTGTTAGTAGCAATGTGTTGTGTACTTGAAAACTGCAAAGAGAACAGAGTGCGCGCACACACACACACACACACGAGGTGACACATACAGCCTGACTTAACCATTTAGCCATTTTGATATATGCATCTGATGCGTCCATCAGGACTTCATGCTGGACATCGGACATCTGCGCATGTATTTTTTTTCTGGTCCAATCTCAAAAATAAATACCAAGGGGCCAAAATTCTCCTCATTTCCCCCAAAGGAAACTGAGGCTCAGAGAAGCCTCTGAAGAGCTACCAGATGGCAGGACCCGCAGCCACCCCCAGCCTCTGTCTCCAACACCGTGGTCCCCAGCTCTCCTGGAAGTGCCCAGGGAGGGCTCCGCTCTCCTCACCTCCCCGAGGATGGCGTCTCGTGGGTGAAGTCCTGTGCCAGGAGGAGGCCTTGGGTGCCACTCCGCCCCACCAGACCGTGTCCTCTGCCTCTGCAGGGCTGGGCATTCAGAGAGGGCTGAACTACTCACTCGGAGAACACGTGCGCTCCCAGGGGAGGGGTGGGGTGAACAGATTCGGGCCCATCCATTATAAAAACACCATTTGGTGGCTCAGAAAGATGAGGTAGAAGAATATTTAATTTCATGGAAAAATGCTCCTGGCATATTGGAAAATTGAAGAAGGCCCTTTCCTAAGCAGGAAGTGCAGAATAATCCCATTTGAACAACACGAACACACACAGATGATAACAAATTAATTAACAAGGAATCAATGTGCGTGTGCTGCTCTGGCTTGAGTGTCTGTCACCCAAACTCACATTGAAATTTAATCTCCATCGCGGAGCATTAAGATGGTGAAAACTCCGTCCGACTGTGGTGTATGGAGGTGGGACCTCTGGGAGGTTATGAGGTTAAATGAGGCCATCAGGGCGGTGGGACTGGCTTTATGAGAGGAGAGACCTAATCTAGGACCTTCTGTCTCACATGTGATGCTTTCCTGCACTACTTTGGGACTCGAGAGAGTCCCCACCAAAGAGAAAACCTTTATTATATGTGGCCCTTTTATCTCCCAGCCTCTACAACCATGAGCTGGAAAAACCTTTCTTCTTTATAAATAGTACCCAGTCTGTGGTATTCAGTTACAGCAACAGAAAGTGAACTAAGACATACATCCACCTTCATGGCAGCATTATTCACAGTAGCTAAAGTGTGGAAGCAACCCAAGTGTCCATGGATGGATAAATGGACAAACACAATGTGGTATATGCAGTACACCCTTGACATTCTCAGGGGATTTGTTCCAGGACCCTCCTCAGAGATCAAAATCTGTGAATGCTCAAGTCCTTTATGTATAGTATTGGCACATAGTATGCACACACCTCCTGTATGATTTAAATCATTTCTAGATTTATTTTTTTTAAAGAGACAGAGAGAGAGAGAGAGAGAGAGAATTTTTTAAATATTTATTTTTTAATTTTCGGCGGACACAACATCTTTGTTTGTATGTGGTGCTGAGGATCGAACCCGGGCCACACGCATGCCAGGCGAGCACGCTACTGCTTGCTCCACATCCCCAGTCCTCTAGATTTCTTATAATACCCAAAACAATGTAAATACTATGTAAATAGTTGCTATGCATATTTGTTTAGGGAATAAAGACAGGAGAAAATTCTGTCCATGTTCAGCACAGATGCAATTATTTTTCCAGATGTTTTCTGTCTTTGGTTGGTTGGATCTACAGATACAGAATGTACCAGTAAGGAAGGCCACGGTGCACATGATGGAATATTATTCAGCTTTTAAAAGGAAAAAAAAAAGGGGCTGAGATTGAGGCTCAGCGGCAGAGCGCTCGCCTAGCATAGGCGGGGCCCAGGTTCGATCCTCAGCACCACATAAAACTAAAGGCATGGTGTTGTGTCCGTCTACACCTAAAAAATAAATAATTTTAAAAAAAAAGGAAAGAAAATTCTGTCACACCCTGCAGCATGGATGTACCCTGAGGACATGAAGTGGGATGAAATAAACCACTCACAAAAAGACAAATACTGTATGATTCCACGGACGGGAAGTCCTTAAAGGTGTCCAACTCAGAAACATGAAGTACTATAATGGTTACGGGCCTGGGGGAGAGGGAAGGAGGTGGAGTGGCCAAGGCATAGTGTGATACATGTCTGTAATTCCAGCAGCTCCAGAGGCTGAGGCAGGAGAATTGTGAGTTCAAGGCCAGCCTCAGCAACTTATGGATGCCCTCCCTAGGCAACTTAGTGAGATCCTGTCTCTAAATAAAAAATAAAAACAGCTGGGGATATAGCTCAGTGGTAAAGTACCCCTGGATTAAAAAAAATGTCTTATGGAATGAATGGCTATGCTACATTATGGACGTATCCAGTAACACTGAACCATATGCTTCAAAAAGGAAAAATGGTCAAGACGATACAGATTATGTGATGTATATCTTACCATAATTTCTTTGAAAAGTGAAAAAGCAAAAAGCATGCTCAAGAAATGACAAAATAAAATTGATAAAAGAACCTGAAAAGGGCTAGGGATGTGGCTCAAGCGGAGCGCTCGCCTGGCATGCGTGTGGCCCGGGTTCGATCCTCGGCACCACATACAAACAAAGATGTTGTGTCCGCCGAAAACTAAAAAATAAACATTAAAAAATTCTCTCTCTCTCTCTCTCTCTTAAAACTGCAGTTCTTCTCCTTTCTTTTTTTTAAAAAAAAGAACCTGAAAAAAAGGTAACATTACTGTAACCCTTGATCCTCAACACCAGGGTCCCAAACCAACATCCACAGTCAAAATGCATCCTCTCTCCCCTCTGGTAGGAGATCAATCTGGAAGCCTCCATCACCCTCCTGGCCCCATCCCTTCTGATCTCCAAGGCTCCCCTCCCCGCCAACCTGGGGTTCAAGGACTCTCCACCCCTGGGGTGCTGCCCGTGCCCACAGCATCTTCCACACCGTGGCCCTGGCCGGATTTCTCTTTACTTTCAACTCGGGCCTCTTCATAGGCCTACTTTATTATTCATTTTTCTTTTCTTTTTTTCTCTTTGGTCTTTAGGGAGAGTAGAGGGCGGATTAGCCGAAGGGGGGAAATGGCAGCGAGCTGTACCAGGAAGGAAAGTCCCCACCACAGACCAAACAAGGGGAAAGGATCTGACATCTTAGCACCGCCCACCCTAGGAGACTCTGGATTCCCTCTTCTAATTACGACTGTGCAATTAAAAATGGGCAAGATAATAAAGTTTATGTTATGTGCACTTTACCACAATTCCTTTAAAAAGTGGGGAAAACAAACCATGAGCAGATACCCACTCAAGAAATGACACAATAGGGCTGGGGACACAGCTCGGTTGGTAGAGTGCCCACCTCGAGTGCACAAGGCGCTAGAACATTTCCTATCTCATTGATGCTTTTTTAAAAATTTTTATTTTTTAGTTGTAGTTGGACACCGTATCTTTATTTTACTTATTTATTTTTATGTGGTGCTGAGGATCGAACCCCGCGCCCCGCCCGTGATAGGTGAGTGTCCTACTGCTAAGCCACGACCCTAGCCCCCTCATTGATGCTTTTTAAAATAATAATTGAAATAATATTTCAGATACATTGAGTTAAATGAAATATTATTGAAATTAATTCTACCTTTTTAAGTATTTATTTCTTATAGTTGTAGTTGGACACAATAACTTTATTTATTTTTATGTGGTGCTGAGGACCGAACCCAGGGCCTTGCAGGTGCGAGGCGAGCGCTCTACCGCTGAGCCCAGCCCAGCCCAGCCCCCTAACGCTACCTTTTGAAAAAACATCTTAAGAGTCAAAAACTCAGGGGCTCAACCGAGCACAGGTTAAACTCGGACTTAGGCTCCCCGAGGTCGCAGCCGGAGGACACCATGGAAAATTCTGATCAGAGTCACGCGGGGACCCTGGCTGTGGAGCAGGTGCCACCTGGGCCACTGTTGTTCACGGGGATGGTGGGACAGCCACAGCTCTGGGAACATGGCACCAGCAACGAATGCTCTGGCCTACAAGTGACACCTGTCATTTCTGCTCACCTGTCATTGGCCAGAAATAGTCACATGGCCCCACTCAGCCACAAGGGGGCGGAGCAAGCCCACTGCGCGGGACTAGGAGTGGAGGACTCGCTGGGGGCGGATTTTCCTTGCTTTAGGATACACAGAACGTAATAAAGAGGCAAAAAGAAAAAAATATATATAACAATAGGAAAAAGTAGAACGAAGCAAGGTAGGAATTATGGTGTGTATCAAATTATTTAACTTACAAATGTAAATATTAGGATGCATTTAAAATTTTTAAAAACCATGTCTGAGGTACAACAGATATTTGTGGAATGTTGAGCACTTCTTTTGGGGGGTACCAGGGATTGAACTAAGCGGCACTCGACCACTGAGCCACACCCCCAGCCCTATTTTGTATTTATTTAGAGACCGGGTCTCACTGAGTTGCTTAGGGCCTCACTGTTGCTGAGGCTGGTTTTGAACTCATGATCCTCCTGCCTCAGCCTCCTGAGCTGCTGAGATTACAGGTGGGCGCCACCGAGCTGGCTGAGAACTCTTTTTGAAAAGAGATGGCAGCTCTGATGAACCTCTGTTTTGCGTTATCATCAATAAAGTGCTTGCTCATTGGTACCTCATTTAGAGTAGCATGGTTTCCCTTTACTGGCAGGTGACCCAACCAAGTGGCAGAGCTGGGTTGGAAGCAAGTGAGATATTGATGGAGCTCCTTCCAAACCCCAATATTTCTTCTCTTTCATTTAGCATCTCCTTTCCTAACCTGACTATCTGTTCTTCTCTAACACTAATATTTAACTTGTTTTCCTGCTGGTATCACCCATATTTCATTCAAGGAAACCGGACCAAATGGAGGGACTGGTCTAGGGCCACACAGCCACTGAGGGCAGGACCTGGATCCAACCGCAGGTCTATGAAAATCAAGGCTGTGACCGCCATATTCCTCTGCCACGTGGGCTCATTTCTTCAATTCTAGGAAAAGCCTCAAACTGCATAGGGATAGGTTTGGGAGGAATTTCCCATGATCTTGGGCTCCAGATGGTCTTCCCCTAGCAATGCCTGCCTGAGGCCCTGGGTCCTTCTTACCATGCTGACCCTGAGGGGGAGGACACTTTGAGACCCTCCCTGGAATCTCACTTCATGGACAAAAAAGGCCTGACCTCAGCAAGCCGGGCCAGGTGACTCAGGCATTTCAGGGCTGCCTTTTCAATATGCTATTTTATTTCTAGCTTCATAGGGCTTGATATGAGCTTTCAGAAATGTATTTTTATGAGATTCAGAGATATTTATTTTACATGCCCTTTAAAAAGTGCTAGTACCATGAATTATAATAGCTAACATGTCGTCGGTGCTATCCGTCAGGCACACCTCTGAGGCATTAGCACGATTATTTCACCTCGTTCTCACATGACAGCGGGCTACACATATCCCAGGATCGTGGGAACAAGAAGAAACTTGATGCCATCGACCTGCATAGAAGTGGCCTCAGCTGAGGAAAGCCAGCTGTGTCTTACTGCAAATGACTTACTCAGTCTCTGCCCCTTAGGGTGGTCCTGGGACATTCCGCCGTTGGGATGGATTATCCTGAAACTCCAGGAGGGGAGGGGCTTCCCCAGCTGTGCTCAGCACCACAGGCCTTTCTAGAAGCGGCTCTGGTACTTTTGTCTTGTGTGACATCGGTTCCCATTTACCGCATGCTCACCAGGTGCCGGACCCTGTGCTGAAACATAAAATGAGCTCCTTTGGGCCTCATCATCCCGTGCGGACGGCACCATGATCGTCCCATTTCACAGGTGAGGAAACCGAGGCTCAGGCAAGTTGCCCAAGGTGTCACTGCTGGTGGTGACCAAGCCTGGACTGGAAAATGTGACTTCAAAGCGTGGCCCGAGGTTCCTCACCTTTTGCACCGTTAGTGTTCGGGGCTGGATCATTCTGGTTGTGGAGGACTGTGCCAGGCACGTTGGGATGTTTAATAGGACCCTGACCCCTGACCCCGAAATGCCACAGCCTTCCTCCCTCGGTTGTGATACTGGAATCATCTCTGGGCATTGCCACATGTTCCCTGGGCTCAGAATTGCCCCCACTGAGAAGTCTTGCTCCAACCACTAGGCCTCCCCAGTCAGAACCCAGGGCAAAGACCCAGCTGACCAGGTCACTGCCACAGGGCTGGGGACACAAGCAAGAAGAGTTTCAAGGTAATTTCCATGTCTTCTTCCAAGAGTCTGAGGGCAGGTGTTCTGAGCTCTGTGGCTCTGAAATTGGCTGCCCAGCCCAGCGGGGCGTTGCCTGGTTTCTGTGGCTGCTGGGGTGAGCACAGAGGGCTTCGGGGCCTCTTATCTAAGGTCCTCACCCCACACACACCCCAGGTCATCCTGGTCTCTCCTGCCGGGGGCTGAATCTGTCTGGTGGCCATTAAGGAAGCTGCCTGGTGATTATCTCTTGGACAGAGCTTGGCTTTATCTCTCATCTTCTCTTCTAAGTGGGACTAATGACCGTCTGGGACTCTGGGTCCTGTGCAGCCTCCTCCTGTCTTGTCTTCTCAGTGCGGGGAGCCAGGAGGCCCCCAGAACCTCCTCCCAGCTCCCAGGTCGGCCCTTCCCACCTCCCCAGGCAAATCAGAGGCCTGAGAGCCCCTGCAGATCAGCCTCCCCATCGCCACCCAACCCAGGCTGTCTCCTGGTCTGGCCCCCTTTAGCTTCTAAATGTGGTTTGGATTTGGGGGTCCTGCTCTTCTCCTGCTCCCCCAGTCCCAGCCAACACAGGGCATTACAATACCCCAAAAGGCACGTGCCTTATTCACTCCTGTTTTCCTGGTTTCCCCAGGGAATAGCCTTTTAAAAATGCTCCTCTGAACACCTCCCTCAAAACCCCCCACCTACAATGCTCTCTCTTTCCCCATCACTCCCACTTATTTTTTTGCTATTTTTGTACTAGGGATAGGAGTGCAGTGCTCTACCACTGAGCTCCATCCCCAGCCCTTTTAATTTTTCATTTTGAGACAGGGTTTCGCGAAGTTGCTGAGGCTGGCCTCAAACTTGTGATCCTCCTGCCTCAGCCTCCTAAGTGGTTGGGATTACAGGCACTCCCAGCTAGCTTCTTAAAAGCATCATGTTCACTTCACCCCAGGGCCTTTGCATATGCTGTCCCCTCAACCTGGACTTCCCAGACTACCTCCCACCCCACCAGAGCTTGGGTCCAGATTCCTTGCTACATGTTCTTTAAAGCAGTATCTTCTTCTCCTTCCTCACTCTTATGTAACATACTTATTTGGGGGTTGTTTAAATTCATTTTCCCCATGAGACTGTGAAGTTCATGATGGGGGTGACATGTCTGTATCTCCCTATCATTGTATCCCTAAAGCCTAATACATTGCCTGGCACACAGCAGTACCGTTAACATGCTTGCTGGATGACTGAAAGAGCTCCCAGAATTCTCCCACCATGCCTGTGAAGATCTCACCCGAGTCTAGTGCTCTTTCCCAGCACCTGTTCTCACAACATTATAAGATGCAGAACATCGACCTGAAAAGACACCAAGGGCTCTGAACCCTGAACATCTGCCACTTCCCATCTCCCACTTTCCGGCTGTGTGATGTTGGACCAGTTCCTAAATATCTCTGTGCTTTTGTTTCCTTTTCTGGAAATTGTCAGAAATCATAGTGCCTCTCTCTCATGGGGTGGTTTTCAAGATCCAATAAATTCGTTTCTATAAACATGATTTAAAAATACCCTGCCACAGCGTAAGTGCTCCGTTACTCTTAGTCATTATTAATATTATTAACAGAAAAAGGATAGATTCTAGGATCAGGTGGGCCTAGTATTTTTCTCCTATCTGCAAGTTATTTTCCCCGTGTGACCCTGGACAAATCATGTCACACTCAGAGCCTTGGGTTAAATTGCATCTGTTGAATTGGGATCTGAAGAACCTCAGAAAGGGTGGTTGAGAGGGCTAGATGGGACTTGAGAGAAGCATTTAGCACGGTGCTGGTACCTCGTGGTCCCCCTTCTGTGGCTGAACCGGTCCACGTTGCCTTTCGGATAACAAGTCCTATGCGGGTAGCTTCATGGGGGCCTTATTTCTGACCACATTTCTATTCCCTCTGTACCTGGCACATAGTAGGTGCTCCATTAATGGCTCTTTACTGGATGAAGGAGCCCATAAACGGGACCACGCTCTGCCCCTCTCTGTGTCCAACTCAAGACGGGAGCAATGTCTACCATCTAATTTGAATCACTGTTTGTAGACAGACTAGATTTTTAGAAATGGCTGTTCATTTTTTTGTTTCCAGTCCCACTTGGATTTCTGAATTAAACTGAGAAAGATACTGTGATGGTTAATTTTATGTGTCAGCTTGACTAGGCTAGGGATGCTTGGAGAGCTGGTAACACATTCTTTCTGGGAGTATCTGGGAATGTTCCAGAAGAGATTAGCATTTGAATTGGTAGACTGAGTAAAGATCCGTCTTCACCAGCATAGGTGGGCATCATCCATCCCCTGTGGCCTGAAGAGAACCTTCTGGTTCTTTGCAGATTACGGCAGATGTTTGCTCAGGACCTGATCTGGGACATCCTTTGCCCCTGGCTCTCTGGTCTTCAAACTCAGACCAAGGCCCAGACCAAAAAATTGGCCCAATTGGTTCTCGGCCTTGTGGCTTGGACTAGAGCTACACCACTGACGCCCTGGGTCTCCAGCCCGCAGACGGCAGAAGGTGGGACTCTCAGCCTCATAATCATGTGAGTCAACCCCTCCTAAGACATCTCCCTCTCCATCCTAATGGTTCTGTTTTTCTGTAGGGTCTTGACTAATACTGAGGCTTATTAACGGATCCCAAATCTCAAGTCTTAAGTATTCTTATTGTAAAATGGAGCTATTAATAACATCTGCCACATAAGATTATTCTGAAGAGTAAATGAAGCAGTATGTACTTAGCAGGTAGAAAATGTTCGCTATCATTCCCTTCCCCGAGCCTTGGTTTCCATATCTGAAAATGCTCATCCAGTCCTTATTCATTCATTTGCTCAACACAGGACCGTCATGGCCAAGACTTGGGGCAGTTACAGAGGTGAGCAAGCCCCTGTTCCTGCTATGAGGGTCTCAGTGTCTGCTGTGAGATGACACATCAGTAGGGAAAAAACCCAGTGGGAGAGAGCCATGGTATGTCCATAGGGTATGTCTATGGGGTATGTCCATGGGGTATGTCTATGGAGTATGTCCATGGCGTCTGACATGGGGTGTATCTATGGGGTATGTCCATGGGTCTGTCCATGCGGTATGTCTACAGGTGTAGGGTCGGGGGTCCTCTGAGGCTTCACAGAGCTTGCTAGAGAGGTCACAAAGGTCATGATATCACCAGATTGGTGTCATCACCAATATTCCATTGGTCTGAAATGCACCTCTGGTTTTTGTAACCCAAGTCTGAAAGGCACATCAGTCCTGCCGAGGCCCTTCTTTCTACCCTGGCTCATGGAACACGCCAGAGGCTGGTCAGGCCGTCAGTACCACAGACAGCACCCAGTTTAGACATTTCCTTCTGAGACGCAGCCTTGCTTTTCCGCCTCTCCCTCTGGGTCCTGCCTTCACAGGGTACCTAGCTGATTCCCCTACACTTCTGTGCAACAATGCAGAGGATGTCCTCAGTGAACGTGCAGCTCCCTACTTATTTCCCCAGAGACTAGCCTGTCATTTCCTGGGGTGGGACCCAGCAAGGAGAAGCGTGGGCTTTGGAGACGTGGAAGAGGCCAGGTTAGGCCTCTGGGCTCCTGAATTCAAGTGGGTCACATGCTAATCACTGATGTTCGCAGCTAGTCCCAGGGAACTGACTCCTACCAACCAAACTCACAAGACACTGAAACATTTGAATAAACATTTTATACTGAAACTGGGTGTATATGTGTGGTTGGGAGTGATGATTCATCTCCAGTGTCCAAAATATTTGCACCTGTTCACCACAGCAATCTTTTGTCTTTTATTTTCAGTTGGAAGAAATTTACATGCCAGGAGTATTTAAATATCAGGAGCAGACCTGCTGTCAGTGGCCTGGCCAGAGGTGGAAGGATATCTGAGTCCCCGTGGCCCATACGTAGTAGACCTCAGGGAAGAAGCCAGACTTCCACGGTGACAGCCTGCCTGGGCCACTTTTTCTGTCAGGAAAGGCCTCCCTGCAGTATTTTCTGTCTCGTCAACGCTGCATTTCATTTTAAATTGCATCTGAAAGCAGATATTTTCCCTCTTGCCTATTACACCTCTTAATTTGTCTCTCCCTCTGCTGTTATTTGTCTCTATAAAGTGTTATGCATGAAAGACCCACATAGCACAGTGCACCTTTGCCCTGGGTGAGGCTTAACAGGAAGGGAAGACACAGGCTAAGTCCAGGGAGGAATGTGAGGGCCTCCCGGTGGAGATGCATGTGTCTGAGAACACACGGCTGACAGTGTGTACATGGGCATGATTTTGGAGGTGTGTTACCTGAGTGCGGGTATGTGTGCACATGTCAACCTTTGGACTACTATGTATTTACGTCTGTGCGTACTTTGGCGTAATCACTTGGGTGTCTAAATTGTTCGTGCTCACATGTCTGTCTCTGTGCATCTGTTTCTATGCATGCAAACACACGTGTGCACATAAACACGCGTAGACATCTGGGTACATGTATGCGCTCATTCCCGTGGCTTGCTCTCTTTCCTTGTTTCCCAAGCCTGCGGTTAGCATCCTTCCCTGCCCCACCCAAAGGCCCTGGCCTCAGGTTGTGGGAAAGGAAGACAGGGCGGTGGTCTGCGGGGGACAGTGGAAACACTGCCTCAGCAGGACCCAACCGCGGCCACATCTCTCTGGTTTGGCACCAGCCACCCTCCGAGGCCCAGCCTGCCACAGCAGCACCAGCATGGCTCAGCGGAAGCTCTGAGAACCTCTGGGCAGTCCCTAGCTCCCTGACCATTCCGGACTGGCACTGAGGGGGTGAGAGAGGTCACCTAACGACGGGCATAGCCCTCCAGACTAGCCTCGTCTCCTGCCCCTTCCGGTGGACCACAACCCAGAGCAGAGCGGGCGCGGCGGGGGAGGGGGTGTCTCGGTCGCTCGCAGTCCAGCAAACGCAGGGCAGTATCCAATGGGCGACTGTGGCCCAACGGGGATCCCTCCAAGGCAGCCAATGACCTCTCTGCGCTCTCCACCCCCGCCCTCGCCAACCCCGCGCAGCTGGACCATTGGTGCTGATGGGCTGGGGGAGTGTGCACGGCGCTGGCCCTTTGAGGAGGGGGCGTGGCTTGGAGTCCGGTCCCCTCTCCCCACCCTCGCTCAGCCCCTGCACCCCCTACGCCCAGACGCGAGGCCATTGGCCTGGCTGCGGTGCCACTGCTGGTGGCGATGGTGGCGGTGGAGGGGGCCGGACCGCCGGACGCGCGCGGGAGGGCGTGGCCTGAGGGCGTGTCCCGGCGGGAGGCGGGGCCGCGGGCGCTGTCGCAGTGAAAGCCCGAGCGAGCCGCGGCGGCGGCGGAGGCGTCCGGGCGGGTGTGCGCGCGTGTGGGGCGCAGGCTCAGCAGCGGCAGCGGCGGCGATTCAGCCTGCGGCGGCGGCGGCGGCAGCCCGTCTGGAGCGGCCGCTGCGAGGACGCAGCTGCAGCGGGGGAGGCGCAGCCCGGGCTGCGCGCTTCGCGGAGCCGGCCGGGGCCGGGAACAGGTGATCCCAGCGGCAACCCCGAGCCCAACCGAGTTGGCGGGGCGAGAGCCCGCGCTCCTGGGCGCAGCTGCAGCAGCCCAGCCGCGGCTCTTCGCGGACGGCGCCCGGCGCTGGACCCAGACGCGGGCATCTCTGTGCTCCCGGGGGCTTGCGAAGCCTCCTGCCGCCTCAGGCTCGGAAGTGCCCGCTCCCGCTCCTCGGCCTCTCCCCGCACCCCGGCGCCCGCCTCGCGGCGAAGCAAAGTTGTGGACGTGTCCCGATAGCCGAGCCAGGGTGCTGTCGCGATCCAGCCGGGGGTGCGCGCGCTCGGAGAGGCGCTCTCACGCCGGCCCGGCCACCGCCTCGCCTCCCGAGCGGGCCCCCTCTAGAAACTGCTTCTGAGGCTGAAACTTTGGGCGCAGACGAGCGCGGGAGGGAGGCCGAGGGACGGAGGGCGGCTCGGCGCGGGCCACCAGGACGCCGCCTGGCCCCGGCCTGCGGTCGCCCCTCCGCACCAATAACCTGGGCGCCACGGACGGCATGTGACCGCCCCGGCGGCCGCCGCAGCGCGGGAAGGCGCGGGCCCCGAAGACCCAGCTGCTGCGGGGAGGGGCCGCGCGGCCACCAGAGGGAAGTCTGCGGCGCGCCGCCGGCCGCTGCGGGCCCGGGCCCCAAGCCGTGCCGCCCCTCTCGCCCGGGCCCCGCCGAGGCCGCGGCATCCCCGCCCCGGGGCGGGAGGACTCGTTCCAAACTCCCTGAACTTCGGGGACAGTTCCGGTAGCCGTGAAACTCCGGGTTGGCATCCCTGCCCGGGAACCCCCACCCGCGCGGGTTCCCTGCACGCCTCCCGGCGCCGAAGCCCTTCCCAACACGTGCCTGCCCTCTGAGGGCCTTGGGGCCCCGGGCGGAGCTGACGGTCCCCAGACCCGTGCCGGGTCACGATGCTCATGAGAAAAGTGCCGGGCTTCGTCCCGGCCTCCCCGTGGGGGCTGCGGCTGCCGCAGAAATTCCTCTTCCTCCTCTTCCTCTCTGGCCTGGTCACCCTGTGCTTCGGGGCCCTCTTCCTGCTGCCCCACTCCTCTCGCCTCAAGCGCCTCTTTCTGGCCCCCAGGGCCCAGAAGCCCGGTTTGGAGTTGGTGGCTGAAGTAGGCGGACGCTCTCCGCCCGGTAAACAGGAGCCGCCTCCCAACCCGGCCCTGGCCGAGCCGGCCCTGGGCGCCCGCCACAACCGGGTCAGTCCCCGCCGCAAGGAGTGGATGCGGCGCGCCCAGCACCTCAAGGAGTGGATACCGCGCGGTCGCCCCACCGAGGAGCACATCCCCACCACGGCCTCGAGCTCCTTGCTCAGATTTGATTTCGAAGCGTTCCAGAGACGCCTCCGCCACCCGGTCCTTGGAACGAGGGCTGAGAGTACAGAGCCACAGAGCCCAGTGCGAGCCCAGCGGGAGAAAATCAAGGAGGTAAGCACCTTGCCCCCAAAGACAAGAGCTGGTGCTCCCGTCCATTTCCTTCCTGGCCCCTGATCCACCCTAAAGCTTTGAGATACATTCGGCACCCCTCTCTTCCCAAACTTCCCACCTTCTCTCAGCCCTGCACACTTTCTTTTCAGGGATTCAGTTACTCCTCTCCACCCCTGAAGGAAAGCTGCTGAACCCCTGGAGCACCTGCTCCCAACCCCCAGATTGGTGCTTCTTATTTAGTCCCCGGCCCAAGTGGGCTCCCTTGGAGTTGCTAATGAGAGTGGAGCTCAGGTTCCTTAGGGCACGTTCTGTTTGCATTTATAGACCTGGGAGCCAGCAGCAGCATTGTTTCTCGATTCACCAAACCCCTGTAGGACCTGCTGCCTGGAAACCCAGGATTTGAGGGGTATATGGTGTTCTGCAAATATCTTGTAATCTAGTCCGCACCCTACAAACCAGAGGTGTTGTGCGTTCCTGCTTTCCTGTTGAGCTTTGGAACAATCATGCATAATTGCTTGTGACAAGAGAAGGAATGGTCAATAAGGCAGTGGTAATATTACAGAAGCTCTGAGGTTATTGGCTTAATGAAGCAGGTCTTGGACTGATTGTAGGGATTGTACCAGGGAGGGATTTAGAAAGATCACTTTGAGTCTGAGTCTTAGTTTAAGAAATCAAAAACAAACATTAGCCTTGCAGACAGTTGCTAAGTCGCCACTTGCGCCTAAATATTCAGTTCTGGGGCTGTGAGAGCAGCCTACTGGAGGCTTGTGCCCAGCAATGCAGAGGGGGCTGCAGTGACACCCCCAGGCCATGAGGGGGCCGTGGGCAAGCAGTGGGCCAGGGTCTCCTCCCTAGAAATGAGAGGATGCTTTCCCCTCTGCATGGACCCAGAAGGAAAGAACTGCTTCAGCCTGGACTTCTTGGTTGGCTGCGGGAGAGTCAACAGTTCTGCCCTGATTTCAAGGGAGAGAAGGCAGCAAGGGTCAGGACCTGCCCTGCCAAGACCTACTCAGAGCTGGCAGAGAGCTTGCCTGTCCCTCCCCATCATCCAGTGTGTCCTCCCTCCCAGTGCCCACCTCTCTCCATTTACCTTTGCTGTTACTCTGCCGTGCTTCCATGAACCCAGTTCCAGACTGTCTTAACTAGCAATCACAGGACTTTTTGTGAAGTCAAGATGGGAAGCCACAAAGCTTGAGCCCTGGGGTTTGAGCCCTGGGGGTATGTGCGTGTGCATATGCATGCCTCCTGGTTTCCAAATTCTTGCTGAAACCTCAAAGGTTCATTAAAGGCTAGAACTTGAAGTACTACAGTTAACACTGTTAAGGAGCTTTGCTGTCCACAGTTCACCTTGACCCACGGCGCCATTTCCCAAATCTGCCTCTGAGCTCATAGCTCTTTCTGCCCTCCTGGACAGGCTCCTCCCAGGGCAGTAACTGCCAGTGAAATTACATACCAATTGCATGTGTGCAGTTTTTCATGCAATGTCCAGAGCTACCATCCAGTTTTCAATAGGAACCCCCATAGGATTAAGAATGAAGTACTACTATCCTGGTCAAAAGAGATGCATGTGACCCATTTCTGAGAGCCTGGGGTGGGAGCCGTGGTGGGAGGTGTTGGTTGGCTATTGGGGAACTTGGTTCTGTCCCTCCATATCAAGGCAGCCTCCTTTGCCAGCTGAGGTTGGGGGTGATGACTGGGGGCAGTGACTGGGAGTGGTAGGAGGGGTGGGGATTCTATGTTTTTCAGGTGGGTGTAAAATAATATGATGGGAGGTAATTTGTGTTGGTTGCTAATTTTCCACGGCATCTCTTCACACCCCGAAGTTGCTAGAGGGATGTTCGTGTTTACCTGCAGCAGGTGCTCAGCAGCCCTCTCTTACTATCTTGAAGACCCTGAGCTTCCTCAGGGTGGGAGGGGCTGGTATAGATTCCTATTATGTTTGAAAGCCTGTGGTCTCTTCAGGCTTCTTGAGTCTAACACCCACCCCCCCAACCTGAAATATCTGGGGTAGAGGTTTTTGGCTTCGAGGTTAACCCAGAGTTTCCATCCCCGCTGTCCCACCCGGTGAGCAATGCAGGTGAGCAATGCAGATGACGGCTGCTATCTTTATTTCCCTCTCGTTTGAATTTGTCTCTGTGTCATGCCTAGGGGTAGATCATTTCAGAACAGTGCCTGTTTTCACAAAAGGGACGGTGGCATTTGTCTTTGGTTTGTTTATTTCCAGACATGGATTGATTAGACCCATGGAGAGGAGAGGGAGCGAGCATCAGATAAAAAAGGGCCTGTTCTTAGAAGATGAGGTTTTAAAAGTGAAAGTAAATGTCAAGACAGATTCAGAGAGGGTGATAAATGAGAGGAATGGGAACTGGACACCCAGGCTCTAGATCAACAAACTCTATTTATGAACATTCTGGTTTGAGAGATGGACATGGGGACAAGGTCTGGTGCTGATAAGATGGGCTGAGCCACAGGCTCTGGGTGTACATGCATCAGGAAGCACTTTGTTACTGGAATCAACTATCCACCCCCCCCCTCCCCCCGACAAAAAATATATATATTTTGAACCTTGGAGAAAAACAAAGTGGCAGAGAAGGGAGACCAAAGCTGTTGTCTCAGCTGAACTGTCAACTGTCTGATTTAACTGTCACCTCCTTTCCTTCCCGGACCTTCCTGTGAAAGCAGATGGGTTGGTCGTGGACACTGGGCTTCTGGTTTGGCCCCTAGGTGGCCTGCCAGCCTGGTCAGGCACTGCTTAGCAGTTGAACTTTCTCTGGTCTCAGCCTATCTTAGTTCTGTGAAGCCGAGGACAGGAGTGGGCTGACGTGTTGATGGCAGTGACGTTCACTCTGTGTCCCAGCAGCTGCCCACAGCAGATTCTCAGATGTGTATTAAGTTAATATTCCTAGCACCCAAGCTGAACTTTGGGAAATGGGATTGAACAGATTGTCAGCTTGGGATCGGGAAGAGTGCTGGCCAGCGTGTGAAAGGGCGGAATGCTGATTAGCCGCCTTCCCTTTCAGATCTGAGGATCGTGCAGGGAATAGGGTCTTCCTCCATAGGTGGATTCCTTATGAATTCAAGTTCAGGCTTTTCTCACACATGACCAGAGCTGGCAATGCGTAGTTTGTTCAGGCTACATCCAGTGAAAGAATTTATAGTGTCCTGGCTCCAACTGATGGTGGTTGGTTGCTGATCTGGGGAACCTCAGTTGCCCCTTCTGGGGAAGAGGGCTTTATGTTAAAGGGCCCCGGGCAGTCTCTGCAGTGGGCACAGGGAACTGGAGTTGGGGCTGCCCCTACCTTGCATGTGCTTTCGGACAAACTGTAGAAGAAGCTGCTTCCTCTGGTTAGATGCAGCCTCACTCTGGAGTGTTGGGCTGGGCCAGAAGCATTTGAGTTGGATTTGACCACCTTCCCTGTCCACTGGAGTGGCCCTGGGCTCTCATGCACCACTGCATACAGTGGGCCTGCTAAGAGTCCAACCAGAGTTTAAGTCTATCAACTCTGACCTTCAGGAGAGGGATTCCCGTGGATCACTGGGTCTCTGTCTTCATGGTAAAACCAGTGTCACGTGTGGAGGACTCTCCTACCTTCTCGAGTCCCGCCTGTTCACTGTTCTGTTTAGCCCCTAGAGTAAGATCTGACATTCAGCTGGAGCCCAGACACTGGAGTGAGTGGCTAAAGATCTATAAACCATCAGATCAGGTTGCTGAGGTGGAGGCGGGGTCTTCTCTGGGAAGGTACCTGGAATGGTAAGGAGGCTCAGAGTAGGAGGAACCACAGCCGGGTTTGGGGGCTGGAGCAGCTCAGTGCCCCAAGAGGTCCTTTAGAAGTTGCAGTCATTTTCAGAGTGCAAGCCTAAGCTGAGGGGAGCCCAGAGGTCGCACCCATGAGCAGAATCCCCACTGTCTGGATAGCGGGCATCTGGAGGATGCTAGAGGTGCCCCAGACTGCCTGTGGCTTGGCAGGGAGTGCCCCGGCCCTTGCCTGCTGCCTTGATTCTCCAGGACCCGACGGGTCCTGAGTCGTGATGGTGTCAGAGTAAGTCATCTTGGCAAATGACCTTTGCTCCCATCAATGGGCTGGTTCGTTAGTCATGTGTGGTTTCTCGGAATATCTGATTTATCGTCACAGGTAGGAAAATTAAAAGGCGTTGTGTTCTTTGTAGCATGTGAATCTGAGCCTGTGAGATGTTCAGGATAATTAATATCAGGAATAGCTCAGATTTAAATAGTCTCCCCTGGAAGAGCGCTGGGATGCAGATCTGCTGGAGATCCTTTCCCCCTCCCCATCCTTCAGTTTCGCTGCTGTTGCCTTTAGTATAGACGGGTAGATGGAGGCTGCTCTCACAGCTGGACAGAGCCTTTGGGAGACCCATCCTCAGCCCAGCCACACCCGCCTTCTTCTTCCTGGAGTGTAGCAGGGCGTGCGTCCCTACCAGCTAAATCCCTCTCCACTGGCAGGCAGGTTGGCTCTCTGCTTTCATTTCTTACTTCCATCATCATTCGGAGGAATTAGGCATTCCAGGGGCAATTGCTCCTCAGGCCTCATCTCCTCCACTTGTCTTCAGTGTGAGGGCAGGATACGAATCACACCATGACTTTTAAAAGTCAGCTCCTTATTTCACAGTACAGTTAGCAGGGGGCTAAGAGCTCTGTGGTTTTCAGACTGATTGATTTATACCCGAATTCAAGAAATTCCTTTTTTTCTAGTTCTCCCGGAAGACTGATTCATTATTCCACCCCAAAATAAATATTGTGATATATATTAGGCATACTTGGCTCCAAGGGACTTAACATCATTTCTCCTATTGAAAAAAATAAATCAGGCTTGAAGATTGTAAAGACAGGTACAGAGAAGCTGGTTGGTAAGCCAGGTGGGCAGCCAGCCTCATGGGCATGACTGGCTTGTGAGGGCAGCAGAGTCGCCTGTGTGGTAGGGAGGCGCTGGGGGCTTGAGGTGACTCTCTCCCTGCGTTGCTCCCATCGGCCAAATTGTCAAAGCCTTAGAGGGGAGGCGATGGATGTGGAATTCAGGAGAGGAGTTGCTTGGAGTGAATTCGGGGCATTTATTACATTACCTGAGAATAGGGCCACACACGGAATGGGGATGAGGGTCATGAACCGAGGATTATTACTATTCCAGTTCTGTGCACCTGCAGCCCAGAAAACCAGGCTCTCAAGCAATGAGCCGTGTCTCCTGATTTCTCACTACCCTTGGGCCAAGGCCTTTATGCACCAGTGTTTGCATCATTTGGAGGAAAGAGATTTTCCTAGCCCTGTATTTCCGTGGTAGATGATGGAAAGGAACCAAACTGGAGACTCCTCGAAAAATTCTGAGGACTCAAGGACCTAAATCCACCTCCCCCCACCCGGCTCTGGGGGATGGTCAGAATCCAGACAGCACAGCTGCGGCTCTCTACGCAGGGTTGATGCCCTGAGATAAGTCAGACCTCCTTCTTTGGTGTCTCAACCTGCCAAGAGAACAAAAGCCCCGGGAACCTCAGCCCCAGGCCTCTGTGTGGGGCCCAGTTGCAGGTGCTTCCTCCCCCCAGAAGGCTGTTTTCTAAGATTTGGGCCGAGAGCCCCCGGCAGACTTGGCGGGCCACCGCCGGTCAGGACAGCTCTTACTCACACGGAGGTCTGAGTCCTGTTAACTCTGAGTCTTCCTTAATGAAAGGCTGAGGCCATTGCCGTGGTCCATCTGCCATGGTCTGGTTCTGCTGGTGGTCACTTTCACAGAAGCAGCTTTGGCATTTTGACGAGTGCCCTCGTGGACAGATGAGCAATAATTGTCTTCTGAGAGTCAGTTGCTCTCCCGGTGAACCTTCTAGAGTTTTCAGTAAATAGCAACCATTTTCAGTGGCCGTCTCCGTCCTCTTCTGAAGCATTGTGCCTAACACAGTCCTCTCTTGCTGACCCCGCTGTGTACTCGCTGTGCACTCCACTGTGTGATCTGGTCCTGTGCAATGGCTCTGTCCTGCAGGGATCAAGGAAGCAGGTCCCAGGAGCGTGCCTGCCAATGCCTGTTTTGTGTGTGTGTTTTCTCCCTGTGTTTCACAGCCCGTGATGTTGGTACTATCAAGTAATACAGTGAAATGCACTGATCTTAGAGATACAGTTTGCTGATTTTTTTTTTTTTTTTTGGAACTGGGGATTAAACTCCCACTCGACCACTGAGCCACATCCCAGCCCTATTTTGAATTTTATTTAGAGACAAGGTCTCACTGAGTTGCTTAGTGCCTTGCTGTTGTTGAGGCTGGCTTTGAACTCAAGATCCTCCTGTCTCAGCCTCCCGAGCTGCTGGGATTACAGGCGTGCACCACCGTGCCAGGCAGTTTGCTGAATTTTAACAACTGTAGAAGACCACGTAAAGCATACCACCATCAAGATATGGAGCTCTCCCACCCCCTTATAAAGTTCCTGGGCTCCGCATCCACCCCCAGTTGCTGTCTTGATTTCTCTTGGCAGGGACTAGCTTGGCCTGTGGTGGATTCTACCCTGCAGCATGGCCCCGTGGCCCAAGGCTTCTTCCACTGAGGATGCTGTTTTAAAATCAGCATACCACGCCCTCCTTCCCCTTAGCGCCTCATTCCTGTTGTTGAGATGTGTTCCCTGTCGATTCTCCAGCAGTTTGTTTATCTGTTTATCTCTGGTGAGATTTGGGAGCTATTTCTAATGTTGGCTATTTTCAACACAGCTGCTCTGAACATTTCATGTACCAATCCTGTGTGGGTGGATGGGAACTGTCCAGGTTCATAAATTAGATACATATGTCACTTTATAAGAAACTGAAACGCTTTGCACAAGTAGTTAGATTGCTCTATCCTCCCGCCCTAGTGTGTGTGAGTTCCCCATCTCTGTCCATATTTACCCTTATCAGTGGTTAGGCTCAGCTGTGCCGCATGGGATATAGGAACATTTTGTTCTGGTTTTGTTTCCTGTTAACTATTGATACTAAATGCCATTTCGTGTGTTTGCCATTTCTGTATATCTCTGGTGTCTGTTCAAACCTTTTGCCTCATTTTTAATTAAAAAATTAGGCTGTTGTCATCATAGTGTAGGAGTTACTTATGTATTTGGATGTCAATCCTTTGTTAGGTATATATTATGTACGTATTTACTCCCAGATTATGGTTTTGTTTTTTTACCCTATCTTAATGGTTTAATTCAAAAAACAGAAGTTTTAAAATTTTAAGAAATCCAATGTATTATTAAACAAATAAAAAATAAAACCAGCTGGGCATGGTGGTAGCACATCCTTGTAATCCCATGACTTGGGAGACTAAAGCAGGAGGATTGCAAATTTGAGGCCAGCCTCAGCACCTTAGTGAGAATTTGTCTCAAAATAAAAAGGGCTGGAGATGTAGCTCAGTGGTAAAGCACCTTTGGGTTCAATCCCCAGCTTGTATGTGTATGCACACACACACCCAAAACCCAAAGAAATCCGGTGTATCAATGGTTAGTGCTTTCTTTACATGCTTAAAAACAAAAAACAAAACTATGGCTACCCCAAGGTCATAAAGATAATCTCCTTTATTTATTTGTTATCATTTTTATTTTTATGTTTTGTGGTACTAGGGATTGAACCCAGGGGTGCTTTTACCACTGCTCCATCCCCAGCCCTTTTAGAAACATCTTTAGTTTTGATGCAGGGTCTTACTAAGTTGCTTGGGGCCTTGCTAAGTTGCTGAGGCTGGCTTCGAACTTGCCATCCTACTGCCTCACCCTCCCAAGGAGCTGGGATTACAGGTGTGAGCCACTACTCTGAGGATAATCTCCTTTTAGTTCCAGAAGCTCAGTGATTTTAGTTTTTACATTTAGTTCTCTCATCCACTTCAAATTAATTTTTGTGTGGTGTGAGGCAGGGGTTGAGGTTGATTATTTTCCATTTAGATGTTGTTTAGCAGATTTGTTGATTAAACTTTCCTTTCTCCGTTGAAGCGCTTTGATGCCTTTTTTGTCAATGAGTGACCCCGCGCCTGCCTGTTTCTGGACTCTGCCAGCCTTTTGATTCATCCTTATGCCCTTACGCCCTACCTTGGTGTTGTACCTTTATAGCAAGCTGTGAACTCTGTGTGTTTCCACCGTCTTTGAAGTCCTTTTTCAAAATCTCTTTGGCTATTACAGGCTCTTTGCATTTCTCTATACCTTTGAGAACAAGTTTGTCAGGTTCTATGAAAAATCCTGCTGGAATTTTGATTGGATCAAATGGAAGATCAAATGGGAGAAGACTGCTGTATTAACGATATTGGGGCCCAGGGCGTGGGAGAGCACCTGCCTAGCACAGGCAAGGCCCCGTCCATCCCCCGCCCTGGGGCAGCTACAACAGAACAGTGTTGGGTCTTTCGGATCCTGGATGTGGACTCTCTCCCCATTTGTTCAGATTTTCTTTACTTTCTCTCAACAGTGTTTTCACTATAGAAGACTTAGACATCTTTCATCACCTAATCTTTTTAACAAGTTTTATGCTGTTACAAATGGTATTCCTTAAATTTTTATTTTCCAATTGTTTGTTCATAGTTCTTCATAGGAAAAAAATGTAGAATATAAATTGACTTTGTATCATGTAATTTTGTTGGATTCATTTGATTTCTTTTGGTAGATTTCTTAAGATCTGTTACATATACAGTTGGTTTTACTTCTTTCTTTCCAGTTTATAGGGCTTTTATTTCTTGTTCCTGTTTCATCATATTGAGTAGGACTTCCAGTTCAATGTTGCTGAGAACTGGCATCTTTGACTTATTCTTTTTTTTTTTTTAAAGAGAGAGAGAGAAAATTTTTAATATTTATTTTCCAGTTATCGGCGGACACAACATCTTTGTTTGTATGTGGTGCTGAGGATCAAACCCGGGCCGCACGCATGCCGGGCGAGCGCGCTACTGCTTGAGCCACATCCCCAGCCCCGACTTATTCTTGTTCTTAAGGGAAAAGGCCTTTTTTTTTTTTTTTTTGGTGCTGGGGATTAAACCCAGGAGCACTTTACCAGCACCTGCTCCAATCTCTGTCTTTTAGTTAGTATTTGTTCCATTTACATTCAATGTGATGTGTGTATCAGAATTCAGATCTACCACGTGGAAGGGATTGTGTAATTAGTCCCAAATATCCTTGGTTTCTTTTATTCTCTTTCAGGCTTTCTTTTGGATTAATCAGGTATTTAAAATTCTGTAATCTGGGGGCTGGGGTGGTAGCTCAGTGGTTGAGTGCTCACCTAGCATGCACAAGGCACTGGGTTCCATCCTCAGCACCACATAAATGTTAAATGAAGATATCGTGTCCACCTAAAACTAAGAAATAAATATTTTTTTAAAATAAATAAAATAAAATTCTGTAATCTGTAAACATATACACACGCATATTTTAAGTGATCACTTCATTTGAATGGTACATGTATCGCAGTCTACTTGAGGTTATGTATCATTTCATGTATAATGCAAAGCTGTTACAATGTACTTTCACTTCCCCATCTTCATTCTGTTATTGTCATATATTTAGTTTCTATATATGTCATAATCTCCACAATACATTAGTATTATTTTTGCATCATTTTAAACAGTTTGAAAAAAGTTTGGCCCATATTTCTTCAAAAATTTTTTTCCCCATTCAATTGATCTCCTTTTCATTTCGACCTCTAGAAACGTAGAAGTTAGATTGCTTTATCTTGTCTTAGAGGGGACTGACTCAACGACTCTCTTTTTTTAAAAAAAATTAAGCCTTTCTCTCTGTGCTTCACCGTGGATCATTTACATAAACCTGTCTTCCAGCTCACTGAATTTTTCGTCTATAGTGTAAAATCTGTTGTTAAGCCCACCCAGTGAATTTTTTTGTTTTAGGTAATTTTTACTTCTAGAATTTCCCTTTGGGCCTCTTGAAAGGTTTTTGTTCTTCTTGAGATGTACCATGTGTTCATTATTGTTACTATAGTTTTCTTGAAATCCCACAACATATTTATAATAGCTTTTTTAAAAGTGCATTATTTCCAACGTCTTTGCCATCACTTGGTCTGTCTCTGTTGACTGATTTGCTTCCTGGTTGGGTCACATTGTTCTACCTCCTAATGTGTCTAGCCATTTTCTTATTCTGTTGCAAACATTGCAGCCTCTACTCTTGAGATTCTTGATTCATCTGCTTTGAAAGAACTTTTCTCCCTTTCCTACTCTTTCCATTTGTTTTTGGATGGGAGACCATCGACTCTAGCCTAGCGCATTACCATTTGTGTAAAATGCAAATAAGCAACATGGTACAGATCTCTAAAGACTCCTGAATCACATGCGTGATGTACAGATCCTGGCATAGTGTAGATATTTAAAGACTCTTACTTATTTTGTAATTGGCATTGGATGAGTGAAATATAATTTTGTGTTGGAACTATGACCTGAATAGAGATAACAGTTCTCAAAAGGGCTCCTTATTTCTGGTTGAGCATCTCAAATTATTTGTGTATTTTTTCTCATCTGCCTTTTTTTTTAAATTTTTTTAGTTGTAGACGGACAGAATGTCTTTGTTTGTTTATTTATTTATTTTTTTAATGTGGTACTGAGGATGGAACCCAGGGCCTCACGCATGCTAGGCAAGAGCTCTGCCGCTGAGCCCCAGCCCCAGCCCTCTCATTTACTTTTAGATATGAGAAAAAAAATAATAGGATTCCCTGATGTCTAGCCCCTTCCACCACTGTGCCTTTCTTCTCAGGATTTTATAAAATGTCAAATATTTTCTCTTGGGCTCCTTAGCTTCAGTCTAATGACTATCTTTTAAATCTTGGCTTGTAAATCCCTACATTAAAAAAAATAAGAAAGACTCGGTCACATAAGCCAAATTTCTAAATTACATATCAGAGGGCGACTGAGTGCACAGGGCTGCAGAAATTTCCAAGTTGCTCTGCGAGATCTGATCCCGTCTCCGCTCAGGGAAGGCTCTGTTGCATTTCAGCGCAAAAACTCCCTTTCATCATATTTCTGTCTTTTGGGACGAGCAAAGGTATTGAACAAAAGTTACGTCTCTTATTTACAGTCCCTCCCCCCCAACCCTGTTCCTGAAACGAGCTGCCCAGAGGTTCACTTTGCCAAGTCAAATGCTCATTTCCTGGAAGATATTTCAGCACCCGACCCCCCCACCCCCCGCGCCTTACTATGCAGAACCCGTGGCCGTCAAGGTTCTTAATTACGAGAATCAATGGGGGAAGAAGGGCATACCTTTCTTCCTTTCAGAACTGGATCTTTTGGAGAACAGCCTCTGAAATATAGTCAATTTTGCTACCTCACAATAGAAGGAAAACCTTCACAGAGGAAGGGTCACGCTTTGGCAGAAAAATAGCAGTTCAGCCCGGAGACTCCTAGCAGGTTCACATCTGGCCTTTCTGGGGGTGTAATTAGGAGAAGGGAAGCAAGGTGCTCTCAGAGGTGGGTGGTGTCGTGCGGCAGCCTCCCTGTAATCGTGCCAGGAGGTCTGTGTCTGATGGTTGATCCTTGGGTAGCCGAGAAAGGTTCCATTGTGGCGTCAATCCAGATGGAGAAAAGGGAGGGAAACATCATACGTTTCCCGCGATCAAGCCCTGGGTTGGGTTTCAGCACAGTATAATTCCCTGAGCTCTCAATGCGTGCTCTTCAACTTGGCTCCCGTGGGAACAGCATTCCGGTCTCTCAGCCCTGGAATTCAAAGTCCACGGGTATGCTAGTGGGGGTGTTAACTCCGTACCACCCCCTGGGTTTTACGTGGAAGAATTCCCAGGGAGTCTGCCTTGAAGGAAAGTGTGGCCAGGCTGGGATGGTGCCCACTCTGCCCAGGACAGATCAGGTCGAAAATTCTGTGTGTGTGACGTTCATTACAGAGCCCTAGCATCCCATTAGGAATTCAGCGGAGCTGCCCAGCAGCCTCATGGCATGTAGGTCATGGACCACAATCCTGGTATTAGCTGACCGAGCGGAGACCTGGAGCAGGGAGCGACCAGCTCCCGGCCTGAGGAGTCGGTATTGTGAGGTGCAGATTTGGACCTCGTCTCCTGCTCTGAGGGTGGTGCCCTTCCTGACATCAGCCAAAGACTGATGGATGGAAATTTAGAGGAGGAGCTTTTCCCTTTGAAATGGAATAACAAATTGTCCTGGTCTGGGTCAGTATTCAATGAAATGATTCATTTCTTGAGAACAGGAATTCTAACCTTTTTTGCCATCTAGAATCACCCAGAGGACTTTACAAAGTACTGATGGCCAAGTTCCTCCTATGAAATCAGATACGGAGTGAATTGTTCTGGGGGGCAGCCTGAGCGGTGGGATTTCACGAGCTCCCAGGCTGCTCTGCCTGGGCCTGGGCCTGGCCATCCCTCCTTTCTGGCTATCATTCCCTTTTACCCCCTTACGGGAGGGGTTGGGAATCTTCTCTCGTTGAGCCGCACACCAGGATTGGGTCACAGGAAAGCCGGGGAAAGACTCAGTTAAAACTGAGTTTTCTGGAGTTGAGAGAGCATATACCATTCCCGTAATCAAGAGAAGCTGTGGATTTATTAAAACTTTTAGAAAAATACTGAAAACGTTCACTTTCTCCAGAGTCTCAGGTATACAGTGAGCTAAAGGAAAGGCACAGATGAGTCTGGGCCTTCAGGTAGTTAATGGAGCAGCACTGTCACGTGCCTGGGTCACTTCCTGCCACACAGATCCTGGAGGTAGGGAAACATTGCTTAGCTGTATAAATATTTGCTTGTCCCACCTAAATCTTTTTTGGGGGAAGCAGGCAGGACATAAACAGCTGAAATGAAAATATTTGCTTGTCCAGAAGTATATTTCCCAACAGGCCTTGCCCTCCCTCCTCTGGCGGCCTCTGGTGCTTTCCAGTTAACAGAGCGGCCTTTGCACGTTGCTCTCTGGGCTCACGGAGACCCTGCGGGCAGCAGGGCAGGCTGTTATCTATAAAATCGAACCTCTGACGGATGCTCAGGAGAAAAGGGATATTGAAGAGGTAAAAGAGCAGAACCCGCTCCCAGGTGTCGCGGCTCAGTGCGGCGGTGTGCTGGGATTTTTATATCACATTCGCTCTGCCAGGTGCTGACTGACAACCTGAGAATAGCGGACCTGGCTTGTTCAGATCAAATCTCTCCAGACCACTTCTGGTGGAAGCTGCAGGAAATGAGAACACGCTGTAGAATCACCAGAGTGTCTCTCCCAAGGCTTCAGGAGGGTCCCCCACAGAGCTCAGTGTCTGTGCAAGGAACCCGTGAATTCTCAGCCTTAGCCAACTTGCTCTCTTTCTCCGGTCTGTCCCAACTATTTATTTCTAGCAAATTCTTTGGCTGATGCAGCATGTAAAACATGTCCTATTGTCCTACATTGATTGCATCCCAAGCCTCCAGGGGTGGACCTTCAACCTCAGAGCACGCAGAGGTGGACTTCAGAGGAGAGATTTCCCTCTGCCGTTCAGCCCCACATTGAACCGAGCTTCCTCGGAGCTGCTGGCTGCAGGAAGCAGTGACGATCATGGAGCCTGGCAGATGGCTGTCGCTGTGGTTTCCTGGAGGCCTGTGTGGGAGACGATTGTTTGTATATTGGTTTTCATTTCTGTGTTGGTCTGATTTCTCATCTTCCTGAGGTACCCAGATGCTACAGTGATAGATTGATTGGAAGCGACTCATTTGTCAGGGTTCCGTGGGGGATGTGGGCTCCCTTCTCGTGTGCAGTGGAGTCTAAAATGTTTAATTAGATGCCAAGGCATTTCTGCCCGGCTCTGCCTCTGTCACTTCTCCCAGGTGGATGCCACTCCCTGAGCGAGAAAGGGACAGGGGGCTTTCTGGGCTCACTCACCTTTCCCGTCCCCACTCACTGCAGTCCTCACCTGCACCTCCTTTTAGTTGCTTTTGGTATGTGGCCCCCCCACCCCCCATCATTTCTGTCCTAGAAACCGCCTTCAGGTGGCTGCTGGAATTTGTAGAGCTGTTATGTGTCGGAAACCAGTTGCCAAACAGGTCCGAACCAGACCCGATGGAATAATGCGGTTACACTGAGAGGGACGTCCCCTCCCTGCCACTTCTGTTTTGTTCTGGGTCAACTTTTCCAGGGGACTGACTTGTTCTTATGTGTGGCAGGCAGTGCCCTAGTCGGGAGGATGTAAAGGGGAGGCTTCTGCCCTGCGGGGCTCTAGCGTCTCACTGGGGTGCTGAGGGCCACGCCAGGGAGGTGCCAGGTAAAGTGGGAAGGAGGACCGGGTGAGCCGGGGGCTTGGGGACAGAGGGGGATTCAGGGAAATGTGGTCCAGGCTGGGGTGGTGAAACTCCACCAGCCGAATGCGTGCGTGGGTGTGGGAGGTGACGGGTAGAATGGCCCACGCTCTACCTGGGGCAGGGTGACACCCGGAGTGGGGTCGGTGGGGCGTCCTGGGAGGGGAGATGAGTTTAATTCTAAACTTAATAAAAATGAGATGCTTATGGAATTTAGGTGGGATCATCTAGGGGGTGGCTGGCACGGGGGCTTGGGCTGGGTAGGGCCATGGTGCAGGTCTCCTATCTAGGAGTCATTGGGTGGCATGTCTGGGCTACAGGTTCAAGTGTGAGTCTGCTGAAGGAACACCTGGACTGGGAGGCAGAGGGGCCAGAGCCCCTGGGGACACCAGCGGTTTGGAGAGGGACCAGAGGTTGGGGAAGTGGGTGAGTCTGGAGGCGGAGACCGAGAGGCCGCTCTAGGTCAGCCTCTACTTTCCTTTGACTGGCTCTCTGCGCTTGGTGGCTGCCAAGCATCTTTCAGCCTCCCGAGGGGCCTGCCTGGTCTCTGCTCCTCACGCCTTTCCCAGCTGACCGAGGACAGTCTTCGCTGGCCACAGGCTCCTGAGCTTTCCTTCCTGGCTGCCTTTGTGGAGCAGAGTCACTTGCTAATAGTGTATCAGGAGTCACATGGGACTCTCCCAAGGACAGCCAAGTGCCCTCAGCCCTCTGCTTCTCACCCTGGGATGGTCACCTGACTGTCCTGCTGGCCCGTCGCCTGGCTTACCCCTGTCCTGGCTGAATGTGCAGAGCCAAGCCTCCCTTGCTATGTGGGAACAGGGCCAGCTGCGTCCCCAACCTGGCCGCACACTGAGGAACCCAAGGGCCTCTCCCTGGGGAGGAAGGAGGAGCCGCACCCGGGGGAAGGCAGATTCTGGCTTCTCGCTGTCCAGGAGAGGAAGACATGGTAAAGTTGGCGTCCCCAACCTGGCCGCAAGTAGGCAGTGGCCAGAATGATACCAGCACCGTCTCAGCTTGTGGCCGGAACCCTGCGCTTGAATGGCGCCTCCTCTGGAAACGAAGCCCCTCACGGTAGAATCAATAGGCAAAGTCCCTGCTGAAACTGCCACGGGGGGATGTCCCGGTACGCTTACACCCTGGCCGCCCTTCCTCAGTTTCTCCTGATGTCACTGTGATAGAAGCTGCCCAGCCTCCTGGGCCCAGTGTGGGTCTCAGAACAGGCCCTCGGCTGGGCACTTGTCTAAGGAAGTCCTCAGAGGTCTGCCACCAAAGCAGCCCGTCCTGCAGCACCCGGGTCTCCTGGCGTCTCCCGAGTTGCCCAAAGCATTCCGACTTTGTGTTCAGTGGCTTGGGCATCTTGAGGTCCGACTGTTAAGGTCTGCTCGTCCCCCGGGGTGCTAGGTGAGATGAGGACGGTGCTAGTCACTTGGGTTATCTCTGCAGAACAGAAGAGTGACTCAGTGGACACTGTGTTCTGCAGCTGCTGTTGGGCTGCCCGGCCTCCTCCTCCCTCCATGCCTGTCCCTGCAGGGTCTGTGCTGGCCGGGGACCTGGTGGCCGTCTCACCAGCTAGGCTGAAAAGCATCTGACTCGTACGTGCTGGTGGTGCGGCCCGAGCCAGTCCTGGACTTGGCTGCTCACAGCCAGCCCCTCCCCACAGTCCTGGTCTTTGCAGACCCCAGTGTGGCTTTAGCTAAGGCTGCAGCAGTGGCTGGTGGCATCAAGTACCTTAAAAACTGCTGGGAGAGGTGGCCTGGCTTGCTTTTTAAATACTCATGAAATCCATCACTTTGAAGTGTCCAATCCAGTGACATTAGTGCATTCACAGTGTTCGGTGACCATCAGTTTTGTCTAGATCCAGAACTTTTCCTTGGCCTCAATGGAAAGCCGGGACCCATTGGCAGTCCCGCCTACTCCCCCACCACAGCCCTGTCCGCCACTCATCTGCTTTGTGTCTGTGCGGATTTTTCTCTTCTGGTTTTTATAATAATAGATGGGGTCATGTTATATGTGGCCTCATGCTATGTCCAGGGTTCACCTGTGTTGTAGCGTGTCAGGGTTCTGTTTCTGTCGTGTCTGAATGACACTCCGCTGTGTGGAGGGGCCCTATTTTGAGCTCCTTCCATTGCTGAACATTTGGGCTATTTTCACCTTTGGGCTGTGAATAATCCCTTTGTGCGTGGCCTTGTGCGTGTTGGGGTGGACATCTGTTTTCAGTTCTTTTGGGTCCATGCCCAGGAGTGAGATTGCTGGGTCCCAGGGTGACTCTCTGTAGCCTATGGAGGAGCCGCCAGGCTGTTCTTCACAGAGGCCGGAGCATTTCACCTCCTCATCAGTGGCACACGAGGGGAGGTGGTGGCTTTTGCAGCCGTGCGTGCTAGCACTAACTTGATGCCACCAGCCACTGCTGCAGCCTTAGATAAAGCCACACTGGAGTCTGCAAAGCCCAGGACTGTGTGGCTAGCACTAAAGCAGTTACCTGGCGTGAGCCTCCATGGGAGGGTGGCTGGGACTTGTGGCCTAAGGAGTCTGCAGGGAGGGGACACAGGGTCTGAGAACTCAGCTGGAGTCAGAGAGTTGCTGAACAGTGCAGGGCCCAGTCCCCAGGTGCCTGAGCCCCCTCCAGTTTGGGGGGAGTGGGATGGGAAGGCAGGTGACCTGCATGGAGACGGCTTTGAGGTGGCTTGGACGGCGATCCAGGTGCTACCGTGGGTGTCGGGTGTTTGACCCTGAGCCCGGGTGGCAGCAGAGAGTCCTCCCCAGATGGAGGAGGAGAGCCCAGAGGGAGGAAAACGCCCACAGGGGTGAGGGTAGTTCACGGGGCTCCAGAATGGCGCTGCCGGGTCCTAACCCCATGCGAGGCCCTGCCCTGAAGCCAAGGCAGCTCGTTGTTCCCACGTGGGCCTCCGTGCAGAATTAAGTGCTCCAAACTACCCTTGAAGATCTCTCACTTGGTACAAAAGCCAAGATTTAGCTGCTCCTGTTTGCTTTTTATTGGAGACTTCTTTTCTTCTAGAAGCCAAGGTCTAGTTTGAGTGGAAAAGGAGTAATGGAGAATCCAGAGGTTTGGCACAGGGCTGAATCGCCTCTGTGTGCCCTGGGATTAGGGTGAGGGTTGGTGTGTGTTGGGGAGGACCTGACGGGCTGGCGGCAGAGCCTCCGGGTCTGAGAAGGGCTGCGGGGCTGTCCTCTTATCTATTGCTTGACTAGCTCCTGTGGAGACCGGGAGCCAGGCCACCAAGAACCCACAGCAGCCCCAGCTCCACACAGCGACGCCGGGGTGGGCATCTGTCAATGCACCAAGCTCTGGGAGCCCAGCCTGCACCTGGCAAAGGTCTCCTTGGAGGCACATGAGCCGAGTCACTGCCACCCCGTAAGCAGTATTAGAGTTTAGCAATGGTAGAGTTTAATGCTGATGCTTCTATATTCCCTGCCTCCTTGGAGCATCTGGTAATCAGGAAGCATATTCCCAGTTCACAGATTGAGGCTTAGAAAAAGAGTGGCTTTCAAAGTTCCCTGATGAGGCAGAGACAGAACTAGGACACACATCTGGGACTTCTGGCTCCAGATTCCGCATTCTTTCCGTTGTGCTTTACTTGGGGAAGCTCTCCGAGATCGGGGCTAACCTTCTCCTGCTCTCTCTGTTAGAGCAGGGGACAGGCTTGGGCTCCTGAGGTGCTGGGAGCCCAGGGACGGACCCGGGTCATATCTGATGCTAATGCAACCGGCTTTCTCTCTTGCCAGGCTCTGGATGGACATGAGATGGATCTGTTTTCCCCGGTCTGCTGAGGCCATCTTGACCCCTGGCTGTGCCCCCATCTGTCCATGCCCCTTTCTGGGTAGCAGCTTCCCAAAGAGACGAGCCCTCATCCGAACTCTGCTCACATTTCTGAGTCCAGCTTGGGTTCTGATGAGGCCCAGTGAGCGTCTCCTGCTGCAGCCCCAGCTCTCGGCAAATGGTAAACTCTACTTGAGGGCAACATTCAATTATGAAAATCTATTTCTCTTGCCACATTCAAAAAGTCTCCTAATGTGCCTTTGTGCACACACAAATTTAGTGACACATCACTAAATGTGTATGTGGTTGCCATGGAAATGTCTCTCTTCTAACATGGCATCCTAAGAGAAGGGAAGTTGTCTTTGTAAAGTGAAGCAGAGCAGAACTTGGCTAATTGTCATCACACTAATCCCCAAACTGTCATTCTTCCCTGACTACCTGTCTCCTACTTCCCGTCAGCGACTTAACAGTAGAATCCAAATCAGCGGGTGGGGTCTGGGTCGCTCGCATTTCCTCAGCAATTTCACGAGCACTGTTCTTAACCCTTGTGCCAGGCACGTCCCAGGAAGGAGCCCAGGCCATCTTGATTCGAGTTTTCCCCTGGAAGCGTAGAAAGTGTGCCTTCCTGCACCGCCTGGCACTCGCCACTCACGAGCTCTCAAGTCTCAGAACTCTTGGCACTGCTTCTCTGCAGAAAGTGCAGGCTGAATAGGTCTCCTGAAGGTGCTTTGTGATTTCCACCAGAGACGGTGAGCCTCCGTTTTTGTAATTGTGACAGGTCCATGATGTGACTGCAGATAGAACATGCCAATTTCAAGGCACTTTTTGAATTTCAGAAGTGCCAAATATTTTCTAATGGCGGTAGAGAGTGCGGAGAAAGGAGAAGGACCCCAGAGACCCGAGTCTGGCGGGACGCCTCTGGCCTGCCTGGCTTGCTTCGGTGGGACTCCACCTCGCTCTGCCTTTACGGCTCCTCTCGGCTTTCCTGACTCTCCCCCCTGCGGGCAGAGGAGTCCCTGTAGCTCTGAACTTGACCAGCAACCTCTGAGGGGAACCCCTGGTTCACACTGGTGGTGGAGCTGTGCTGGCCTCCCCTGGTTCAGGGCTCAGTGGATGCTTCCGAAGTTCAAGTTGTGAGTCTGTCACCAGATTCTCAGGCAGGATTCAGAGGCCAGTCCACTCGTGGGCATGTTTTCTCTTCCTGGTGTCCATCACATGTGGCCTCTGAGCTGGAGGGTCCCTGGAGGCTGAACTCTGTGCCTCTGGGGGGTCCCTCTTGTTCCCTGGAGTCCTGAAAGCCTGCTGGCAGCCCGTCTGCAGCTGCCCTGCATCTGGTGGAAGAATCTGGATATCTGATATCTGTGAACTGCGGGGCCCTGTTGCTTTCCCTACTGAGGATTCTAGGTGGTTCTGTCTTGTCTGGGGCTCCCAACAAGAATGTTGGCCACTAGCCTGGCTGAGTTGCCAAAGCTGGGCAGTGGGGTCCGAACCAACTTTGGACTCTCAAGTCTGGGGCTGGAAATGCCGAACACCCCCGTGTCCACAGCACTATATCCCTGAGGGGGTCTCCTTTTAGCAGGGGCCTGAGGAAGGTTTTTTCTGCTACAAGAAAGAGTGACCTTCTTGCTTTGACCAGTCAGGTCCTCAACATTATTTCTTTTCTTTTCTTTTTTTAAATACCTTTATTTTGTTTATTTTTATGTGGTGCTAAGGATTGAACCCAGGGCCTTGCACATGCCAGGCAAGCACTCTGCCTCTGAGCCCCAGCCCCAACCCTCAACACTATTTCTTACCCAATGTTTTTTCTCCTGTTCTCAGAGGATTGCTGTGGCCCTGGCTCAGCCTGGGCTGGGACCTTATGGAACTTACAAGATTGACAAGAACCCAAGGGAGCTCACCAGCTCTACCCAGTCAGTGCTACGTGCTCCCATGCTGAGGCCTGCTGGGGACGCACCGGCTCTGCAGGCCACCGCCGCTCCTGACCATGGCTCCAGGGTTGTTCTGAGCTTATCTCAGGGTCTGTGTTGGGAGCTCATGACCTCTCTCCAGAGAGACCAGGTCAGACGTTGCCTGCTTAACTCTGGCCTCTCCAGGCCTGAGTCTCGACCCCAGCAAGAGACACCTAACTCTGTTGGGGACAATATGGAACTTATCTTCGATATATTATGCTCTGAATTCTCTCTCCCTGCTGTTTTAGGCTTTGATAAATCTACCGAACGTGGATGTATAAGTGGCTGTTAGAGAGTTAGATGTCCCTTTTTTGCTCCTGGCTTACACAAGTAAATATCAATTTAGTCCTTATGGAAGGAAAATAAAGGAGACTTGGTTGTCTCCTTAATCCACAAACCCTATAATTCTCACCTGGAAAATCTGGCTCTCCTATTTCAAATCAGTTTTAATGGCAAAGGCTGAAGAGAGGCTTTATTGCTCTTATCTGAACTTATTTTTAAACTCGTCTCTTTACTTGTTCATTCGCTAAATAAGATCCCCCTCAAGGAGAACGAGAGGGGGTGGGCTTGGGAGGAAGTTTGGGGACAAGTGGACGGGAAGCTTGGGGTTGGAGAGATTCCCACCCAGCGGAGACCAGAATGGGGTTGGGGGTGGCCACAGCTGAATTCTAGAAGCTTCCTCCTGTCCTTTCTTCCTTCTCAGAGGGGAAGCGGATGGACTGACCCTTGCTAGAGACGTGACAGGGAGCAACTCAGCTGCCCAGAAAGACGACAGCCTGCCCAGGGGAGCTTGCCTGGCTCTTGGGTTGTTCTTTAAGCCATTCCGGGGGCCTGGGACAGTGGCTATGGGCTGCTTACGCCCCATAAGTGGAAGCTGGGCAGGGTCCTGTCCCACTTTATCCTCCTGATTTGTGAGCAGCCCTCCCAGCAGGAGGCAGAGGGCAGCCCGGCACCCTGGACCCGCACCCCTCAAAGAGACGTCTGGCCCTTCCTGTGTCCTGGTCTGTCCCGCAGGGGACACCCTCTTCTCACAGGGAAATGCCCTCCTCAGCAGAGGCTCGTGGTGCCTGGCCAGCTGCTCATTCTTTAGCCACCATCAGACCTTGTGGCCTTAAGTGGGCATTGTGGTCACCACTCTGGAGTGACCGGAGGTCACATATCAAAAAGAAATCATCACGTTCCTCATGGGGACAGATGTCTTCAGGTGTTTCCTCAGACAGGTGGGCTGTGGGGTTGAGAAAAGTCACCAAGTCCTGCTCCACCTGAGGCGTTTAGGAACATGGTCCCCCGTTAATGTGACAGTTGCCCATTAGGGGGGAAGGGAGACCCTGCTGCCTGCCCGGCGAATCCCACCTGAGCAGGGTCCGGGGAGGAGTCTGGGGACCCCGCAGGCCTAGCTGGTGGCCCTGCTGTGTCCACTGGCACCAAATGTGTTTTCTTTGTGACTGGGCGGGTCCCGGCTCCTCCCCCTCCTCCAGGTCTGACCGGCTGACCCTGACCGCCAGGCACTCCCCGAGGCTGCTCGGGGGACACTCTTCTCCCGGGGTCTGAGCAGCGGGGCCTTAGCCCTGTGTGGCCCAGCAGAGGCCTCCCTGACTGGAGGTCCAGGCCGCACCAGGGACCCTGCTCAGGACAGCTGCTGCCATCCTGGTGGCTGTTGGGAAACAAATGGCTTCTCCGAGTGACTCTGGGACTCGTACTGCTCACTGCCAAGGAAGTCTGCTCTGAGCAGTGCACTCGCTCCCTCCTGGGAAGTGAGACTCTGCTAATGGGCTCTCAGGTTCTGATCCAGCTGGCACCCGGCTGCTCCCACCCCCAGGCTGGACGGCCCCCAGCACCTACTCGGGCACGGGGCTGAGCTGCTGGCAGCTCGTGGCCCACGGCTGCTCTGCCAAGACCGCGCCCGCTGCCTGCCTCCAGCCTCGTCACCCTTTCCCCTGCCCTGGCGGGCCTTGTCACGAGGCTGTTCCTCTGACCCAGAGCCGGGGCCACCCACCGGCCTGCAGCGGAAGTCACTTAGCCACAGCCTCAGTCTCTTTTCCTGCACAGTGGGTGACAGCAGGACCCTTGGGGTTGGTGTTTACACAGAATGCCTGGCACATAGTGGGCGTTTAATAAAGGTCAGTTTCTGTGGTCACTCGGTGTTGGATTCTTGGTGAATGTTTCCCGATGCTGCTGGTCATAACCTGGCTCCCCCAGGGGCCCTCGTAGGGAAACGTTCTGCACTGTGACATGACTACTGCGGACCCCTCACAAATTCCTCCTAAGTGGCTGGACTGTCACCCCACTCCGGATGGCAGCTCCACAGACTCTTGGTTTTTCTGAGCCCTCTTGGACCCTACAGGTGAGAGGGTCCTGGGCAAGGGGCTGTGTCAGGGAGGGTGTGGACCTTAATATCTCCTTCCCCAGAATCAGGCTCCTGTGGCTCAGCCGTGGCTTCTCCCATGTCCGGCCTCTCCTCTCCCAGGGGACTTTTGTCAGTGTTTGGAGATATTTGGGTTGTCACAATGGGAGATGCCATTGGCATCTAGAGGGTGGGCGCTGGTAACACTGCTCAACACCAGACTCTGCAAAGTCCAGACTGTCCTTAGCACCACACTGGAGAGCCCCCGATCTGTTCCTGGCTGGGCAGTGAGATAAGTCTGGGACTTCCTGGGTTATAGGAGCAGCATTATCCAGACAGGTAGCCCTTTGTATCCTCCAGCCAGGAACCCAGAGTCACTTATCTCCATTAACCCCCCTGAGCCTTAATTTCCAGTTCATATACACAGCAATACTGGGGGTCACCTTTACAGATGAGGACTTAGCAAAGGCTTGATGTCTTGTAGAGACTGTTGTCTTAGTGGACCCCAGGCGCCTGACTCATTGCAGAGGGTAAGGCTGTGTGAAAGGAAAGCAGACCTGACTTTATTTGGGAGCAAGTATGAGCTGCTGTCTGGATCCAGACTCTGGAGGAAAGGCCGTCCCACAGAGCACACCACTAATGGTCCTTTCTGTTCGCGTAGCAAGCTTTTGCTCTATCTGTTGGTGGCTTTCCTGGAATGGCTGCGTTTTTGTCAGATGCCGTGGAACGTAGTCCGCTCACATCGAACCTGTACATTTTCCGTGTTTCCAAAGTGCTGTGGAGTTCTCCGGCACACATGCTGTCTGTCCTCTGAGAATCAAAGTGGCTTGAAACAAAGTGAGCCTCGTTGGTCCGAAATAAACCATCTTGTGAGCTGGGCTATTTTTAAACTAAGGCAAAACTTAGAACACAGCTCCGACTGAGTGCTCCAGCCTGCTTCGTCCCCAGAGATCCTGGAGGAAGGAGTTAATGTCCTGCGTGATCCTGGGCAAGTCCTCTTCACTTCTCTGGGTTTAGGTCCCTTGCCGCGGCAGCCTCTGCAGCCCCTCTCTGGGTCCCCTCGATCTTGGGAAGGAGGCTCCTGTCGAAGAGGCTGCTCTCCCAGGGTTAAAATCAGCCCTTCCAGACGGTGTGGGCGAGCTGAAGAAGTGACCCTCTCTCCTCGCCTCTGCAATTACGCATCTCGAATCTCGGATGCTCTTGAAATGCCAAATGACTAGTTTAGTTACCGGGAAACCGGCCGACACTTGTAGTTTAAATCTCTTTTCTTGGCTCCAAGGGAGTGAGCTGAGTTTGACACATACAAATGGAAAACTGTTCTCTGGATCTTTCCTCTGGCCCTTGGGGACAGGAGGTGATCAATGTGTGGGGCAGAGAGGGCTGGTTAGAGGAGCCTCTTCCGTCTGCCTCCTGGTTTCTCTCCTGGTGTGTCAGCTTCTGATCAGGGAACTGACGTCCAAGGCTGTTGGACAAAATCTCCTCCTTTTTAAAACTCTCCAGAAAATGCCAATTTCTTCCCCCCAGGGACTTGTTCCCGGGTTAATAGGAGGGCGTAAAAGAAGGAACTTTGGTCCCCAAACCTCAATTTCTCCGATTATAGTTGGATTTAAAGAAGACAGTCTTGTCCTTGAGTCCTTGAGCCTGATGGTGTGGCACCGCAGCTCCCCAGCCGGGCAGGTGGGAGGGCCACTGCACCTGGCCACTGGGTCCTCAGCAGTGGCTTCTTTTTTTTGGGGGGGGGAGGGGGTTGTTTCCCAATGGACCAGACAGTCCAAAGCTGATGGGGGTCTTGGGTTGAGATTATCATATCTTTTTCGTTTTACTTTAAAAAACATTTTTATTGACGTCACATTTGTGCAAATTTAGGGGGAATAGTACAATGATGCCACGTCTAACAATCACGTCGTGTCTTTTCAAAGATACCATTTCATAATGTGTCTTCAGGTCCATGTGACACCTTCCCCAGGGCTACTGATTTCCCAGAAGTAGCTTCACTGAAGTATTAGATGAAATTCTCCGTTTCATAGGGTCAGCCTCACATCTGGGATAAATAAGCCTGGGTGTGGGTCCCCCCTGGGGTCTCCCCTCCTGCAACCCCGTGTGTCCCTGCTGTATTCCAGGCTGTGCTAACTGCAGCAGGTCATTTGAAAGCACTGTGAGGAGCAGAGCATTGAAGACGCCTGGGTGGTCACGCCCACGCTGGCATCTGGCCGGTCAGGCAGGAGCCGAGGAGGCCAGGTGGAGAGATGACCAGTCTGGGCCTTTGCCAGGCAGAGGAGAGGCCTCAGGCCTGGGGTCCCCCAGGAGAGGGCCCTCCAGCTTCTGCTGCAGCCTGTCTGTCATCCTGCTGTCATTGGGCTGCCAGGGTCAGGTCCTGAGAGCCCTTTGGGAGGAGTAAGGGAACTTCCAGACGCAACAGACTGTCCTCACTAGTGCCTTTCCCGCTGCCCCGTCAGAGGCTGGGGAGAGTGGAGCAGGGCCAGCCTGAGGGGTGAGGTGCTTAGGTCCCAGCGAGGCTGCAGAACAAGGCCCCGGGGCTGGACGGGTGGCGCCGGCCTTGCCCAGCTTGCTAAGGTGACTCCCCGTGCGCACGGGCGATTTATGCTCTTATTTCTCTTCAGCAAGAAATAATTTCTTGCTCGTCTGCCCCCGAAAGACCCAGGGCTGACACTTGAGGTGCTGAGAATTGAGTAGCTTGTTGTACTTTGGTTCTATTTATGTCCCTTTTGGGGGCTTGGGCCGCCTGTTGACAGACACACAAAAAAGAGATTGATGCAGTCAGAGCCGTGGAAGAGCAGGAAGGCAGGCGGGGGCGGCGGGGGGGGGGGTGTGTGCCCGTGTCGCCCCCGTTCCCCCAGGGGCCTTGTACCAGTTATCACTGGCTGCCGCCGCCTTTTATCTGCCACCTGCACTGGAAGGACAGCACCCACGTAACTTGTCCCTGCCACGGTCCAGGAAAATAAGCTCCAGCCACCACCAGCCGTGGGATGAAAGCAAGTGGTTGAACGTATACAGCCTGCCCTGGCGGCAGGGCCCACCCCTCTAGGGGCATCACGTCCCTGCCCCTGGCGACCTCTGACTTTCCCGCCCCCGCCTCGGATGGTCTGCAGAGGGGACCATATCCCCTGCGCCCAGGAGCACCTGGCCCCACTCTGGGTGGCCTCGCAGATGTTAGTAATCCAAAGCCAAGACTCGGTGATGCGGGTGGCCGGTCCCATCTGCTGCTCATCGTCTCCGTGGAGCTGGGGGACAGGGATGGTCACTCTGTTTTTACTGTCGAGGACCGAGGCTCAGGGACGTTATACAACAGTGGCAGAGCCAGGATGTGACCTGCAGAGGGACCCTGGGATGGCCCCATGAGGGTGAAGAGGGGCTTGGGGCTCCACCAGGGAGGGAAGGGAGTGGCCCAGGGGAGGACATGGCTGCTGCTCCTTCAAACTCCTACTAAAATTCTGTGTCTCCCCTGAGGCTCCTCCGGCCGGCTCAGCCTCTCCTGGAGGCTTTTTTTCATTCTCTCCTTTGATCTTTAAAGCAGGAAGTTGACTTCTCTCCAGATGAGGAGGCTGAGGCTCAAGGGACTGCCTTGTCCAAGCTGTTTTGTGAATGGCCTCCACCCCCACCCCCACCCCCTTGCCAGTGATCTCTGCAACCCCTAAGTCCCAGGCTGCTGTGGAGTGGACGGGTCCTGGGCTGTGGCCCGGAGTAGCCAAGGCTCATGTGCTCATTCCCGGCTTGGCCCAGGCCCCTGGCCCTGCCAGCACTTCTCATGCCCCTGGGTCACTCCCAGTCTCCACACGCACATTCCATCAAGTTGACTCCACAGAGAGCCTGTCCTGCCTGGGACAGGCTGGGTTATCTGCAGCCTGCATCTTTCAGCCAGCAGCATAAACAATGCTGGCTCGGCCAGGCTTTTCCCAGCAGGCAGGCCCCTCGTTGTGCCTGAGCCCACTGCCCAGGGCAGAGGCATCAGGAAGAGCGGAGGCCCCTGCAGGGCTGGGCTGAGGCCGCTGTCTCCCAGCGCCTGGTGGAGGGGCCTGCCTGTGAGGTCACCCACTTACCTGGGCTCTGCCCATTTTAAGCACAAGTGGATCCAGCCGGGGACTTGGGTAGGAGGAGGTCCGGAATTGGTTCATCTTGTTGCTGAGCCAGAGACAAGGGCAGTCTCCAAAGTCAGGGCTTCTCCACTCCAGAAGGTTTGCCTCCCGGGCCACCTCCCGGGCCACCTCCCCTGGCCCACTGGAGCCAGCATAGCTCCTGGCCCTACTCCTGCAGCACCCTGGCTCTGCCCTCCCCTCACCTTGGACCTTGAACTATGTCTCACTGCTGATCTGCTGGGAGCTTCCGGTGTGACTCTGGGGCCAGTTTTCCACATGAAGCTTCACTCCATAAAAAGCGCAGGGCTGGATGGTCTCTCTCAGACCTCCAGAGGCAGAGGACACCTGGCATGCCCTTCTCTCCAGGAACCAAGCGGGCCTGGGAGCACCTGCAGCAGGACTCTTAGAGATCCTAAATCTAAGGGGAGAATGTGAGGCCCCAAATATAATTTGGAAGAAATCTTTACTTTTTAAATGGCAGAAGTCACATGCTGTACATCAATGTAGCTTCCTTCTGACTTCTGATTGCACGGTTCTGGGTGAGTCCGTTTGATGCTGTGTCTCCTGGGATCCTGCCTTACTGGATCCTGTTGGATACACTCTGTGATATGCTAGAGCTGACTCCGGAGAGCTAGGAATTTTGTGAGCTGATTGTTAAAAAACAATCATTATTTAAAAACCAATTACATCAATTTACCATTCAGTAAATTACATTAAAAACAAGGGTAGTCAATATTCAAAACTCACCCCTTCCTAATTGTTTTGGTACATTTAGAATGTATCTGTACACACAGATTGCTGTGGATATGCTGTGGTGCACCACTGCATACACTGGTTGTGTTCAGTGACATCGTGTTGGTAGCTAGAATTGGGCTGTGCTGGGAATATTTACACCACAGAAATTGGCAAACACTATAAATCCAGATTTGATGTTTGGTTTTGATAATGGTCCAGACTTAAAAAGCAATGGATAAGCTAGGCAAGGTGGTACACACCTATAATCCCAGTGGCTCAGGAAGTTCAGGCAGGAAGATCACAAATTCAAAGCCAGCCTCAGCAAAAGCGAGGCGCTAAGCAACTGTGAGACCCTGTCTCTAAATAAAAAATACAAACTAGGGCCAGGGATGTGGCTTGGTGGTCAAGTGCCCCTGTGTTCAATCCCTGGTACCGCCCCCCCCCCCAAAAAAAAAGAAATGGATAAAATTTTGATAAAAATATATCATGTACATAGCACAAAATAATTGAAAAAAGATTCTTCTGGTGTTCAAAAACTACTATCTTAAAGAAGTGCTTACATCGCTGACAAGCAGATGAAGTTGTGGCTGGTTTTGTTATTTCATTTTGGTCTTACTCATTACAGTAAGTGAAAGTATCAACCTGTGTCCATCCCCGCGTCCCCTGTCTTGGATTACCTGTGCCTTTGCTTCTGGCTGTGACCTCAAACCATTGTGCCCTGGTCCCCTTGCATTCATTGTCATTTATTTAGCCAAATACACATTCAGTGAGTGCCATGTGCCACGCTCCCAGGACAGGGCAATGAGCAACACAGACACGAATTCAAATTCTGTCCTAGTGGAGAGAGTGGGACAAAAAACACAATAAATATGTCACCTCCACGTGCTTATTTGCAACCTGTCACCTCTCTTCTTAGAGGCACAAATGACTCCTCTGTGTCACGATCCCCCCCAACCTAGAATAAGCTGCTGTCTCCACCCCGGTCCCATCGTCCAACCTCACACTGATGGGGACGAGTCTCAGCTTGAGGGCCGGGTCTGGGCAGAATCTGTGTGACTGGCAGGAACTTGAAAGGATGTTGGGGTGAATATCCAGGGTGCCCCGGGGAAGGAGACCAGTAAGAGGGCAGCAGAACCCATTATGTCTGGGAAGGGGGGGCACCCGCTGCCCCTCGAAAGCTATGTTGGTGGCTCTCCGTCTGTGTGGGGGGTTGAAGGAGGTTGGAGACGAGCCCCCCACATCCGAAAGAAGCTTAAAAACAAGTTTAATGGAAGAAACCCTGCGGGGTTGCCTGCTCGCCCTCTTACCCGCGAGGGCCGCTGCGAGCTCCGGCTCTGGCCTCTGTCAAGCCCCGTGACCTGCGTCTCTCCCCTAGAGGAATTTTCAGACTTGCCGGGTGGTTTATGATCCACATGGCTAGCCAGGGTTCGAATGTTCCGGAAGCCTTCCTGTCTCCCTGGAATCTTGGGGCCCCACAGGGAGCTCTGCCCCCCTTTCTGTGTTCTCCTGTTTTGCAGTTTGTGATCACTGTGTGTATGGGTGATGGACGTCTGTCCGGAATGTCAGCCCAGGAGGGCAGGGACCCACCTCTGTCTTGTGCACAGGGCCTGGCACGAGGAAGCCCCAGGAAAGACTTGTGGAATAAGTCAATAAAATCAGGGGTGAGCCTGGGGAGTGGGGCGGTGAGTGGGGAGGGCAGGTCTCAGGGCATTGGAGGAAGAGGCCGTCACCAGGAGGAGGCAGCCTTCTTCTTTGGCATCCAGCAGGTAAAGCCAAACCCCTTTGCATTTGTCCAGGCCCAGCCCAGGCATGGCCTCCAGGGTGCTGCCTTCTGTCCCCCCTTCTGACCCTCCTCTATAGAGAGGCCTCTGCAGTAGAGCTTTCATGTGAGTCTCAACATTGTCTTGGGTCACAGACTCCCGTCTCCCTGTCACTTAGCACAGGCGCGCTCACACAGGCACGCGAGTAAGCACGCACCTCGTTTAGGTTTCAAGCAGTTCACGGCTCCCTGAAGCCCACCCGTCAACTCCAAGTCAAGAACCCTGATTTAACAAATGATCCCACCGGGCTGGGGCTGGGGCTCAGCGGTAGCGCGCTCGCCTGGCATGCGCGCGGCCCGGGTTCGATCCTCAGCACCACATACAAACAAAGATGTTGTGTCCACCGAAAACTTAAAAATAAATAAATAAATAAAATATTAAAAAAAAAAGGAATGTAATTGAGTCCGGTGGCTGATTGGGTGGTTCTTGGATCTTCTTCAAACCCCCAGAAAGGGGTGATCAAGGGCCTCTGCTCCCTCAGAGAACTAGGTTACGCCTCCAGCTCTGCAGCAAGGGACCCAGCCAGGCAGCCCATTGTCCTCGCCACCTCCAGGGTCAGCGATCAGCACCCCTTGTCGGGGCCCATGTCCTGCTCCTTACTGCCCACTCCTACGTCCCCTCAGAAGGTGGCAGATCCTGAGCTTTTAGTTTTCAACTCTGAAAGCTTCATTTTCTTTTTTGCTTCTATTTTAATCCCTGTTTTTCACGCTAGGGCATTTAACAGTGTTGATTTTTTTGATACCAGAATTGTTCAGAACCATTGGGGGGAAACAACCTACAGTACCAGAATTTGCTTGGAAAACAGTTGTCAAGGAAATAGAATTTGCAAAACATTTCCTCCCGGGAGAGTTCTCTTTCCACGTATCCCCGCGTTGAGCCTTGTTCTCCTGTGTGGTCGAGGTAGGCGCAGCTACCATTGGCAGGTCATTTGTCTCGCCAACAGCTAATTAGGAATTAAGGCCCTGGCTGGCATTTTTTACGGCTTGGCCGCCGATGGTGGTCCAAGTTCAAGGGCAGTGCATGGGACCTCTGAACTGTTCCTGGGCATACAGGGGTGATTTCTTGGCCCTGGCTACGGATAAGGGAAGGAATGGGATTCTGGAAACGGGATCAGCCCGGAGGTACCTGATACACGGAACTGAGATCACAAACACATCTTTCAGTCCCAAGAAAAGGTAAAGGCTCTCGGGGCAGGGGCAGCGTGACCCAAGGCCCTCACCTGAGGAGACACTGACCTCGTGATTGGACGAGCTGGCCACCCAGACTCCAGCCAGTGCTTCTCAAGAGAATCTGTGATGTAGACAACGCCGTGGAGCATGCGGATGGCTCAGCTGTGAGAGGCCCTCGGGGCAAGGCTGGGGCTTTGTGTCATCTGTGAGAACTTAGTCAAGGAAGTGCTGGCCCTGTGAGAGCTCCGGCCACTGACCCTGGAAGGTGGTTAGTTACAGACCTCTCCACTCCCTCCCGTGAAGGTGCAGGGCCCACGGGGGGACAGTGGGAGAGTGGCTGTGGAAGGCACAGAGATGGCCCCGTCTCCCCATGATCCCCCTCTGTGTTGGGATCTATTGTGTTTTCGGTCATTTTTAATTATAAAAGCTATTACTATGGAATGGATTATCAATGTGATTCATTCGTGTTGCCTAGTAACATCTTTTTATGTCCAAGACACACATGTTTCTGTAGCACGGGCGCAAGAAGTAACCTCCCTCTCTCCCAGCCATGGTGCAAAAATCCGGAAAGCCCAGCCAGTGGGGTGAAGAACGGACCCGGTTTGGTACCAGCCTAAGTCTTCAATAAGGCTTGGTTTTAACCGATGTCCTTCTTGGCTAGATGCCCATCCCCAGTAGCGACGCAGAAGAACTCTTGGAAATGGCGAGCCGCACTCTGCAGTCCCTTGGGATGACATTCTGTCCCATTATGGACCAGTCTCGACCGGGGGGCCCTTTCTGCATACCCCTGCCGCCTGTGAGAGATTGTGAATCTGTAGGTTTTTGACAATTTCCAACCCAAGAAATGATGGCTGACGGAGAAAGTGGGGCATTAGCTGGATATTGCAGGTACAGTCTGTTGGCACCGCTGTGAAGCCAGGTTATCGCCTTCATCCTGCTGATTTTGAAAATGCCCCATTAAGGAAGAAATGGCGGCAGAGTTATCACCAGAAGTACTCAAAATCATTCCCTTTAAAGGTCACACCGGTGGAATTTTCAGATAATTCCTGGCATTGCTGTTTGATTTTTTTAAAGTGGAGAAACAGCTGCTCCAACCCTGCGGGGAGGTCATCGGCTGGGCTTCCGCTCTCCAGAATGTCTGCGACCCCACCAGAGGGGTCATCGCTTACAGGTGATTACAGCCCGCATTGTTCCCCTACACTCTTGAGATGGACTGATTGGCATATTTAAATCTCATCTCCCAGGCATTTGCTAATTATCATAGCCTGGATGAGGGGGGAAAAAGCACCCTAATCAAATGGCTGTTAGAGATGCTTCACATTTTAAGCGTTTGCTGGCTTCATGGGAAGAGAGGAAATGGGCCTCTGATTTTTCTCTGGTTCTTTCTCTGACCTCAAGAGGGTTTAAACTTTTCATGGTTTAAATAGCCACAGCTCCTCCTCTCTCTCGGGAAACATTTTCGCATCTACATTCTTCATCATTTTGCATCTCCTCCATCCTGACCCCCTTTCTCACCGAGTGACTTCCCAGGCGGGAGGGAAGCTGTTGAATCCCAGCTAATGAGGCTCATTTTTTTTTCATTCATTTTAAGTGGGCCCAGGCCGGCCCACGGTCAGGTCAAATCCGGGCTCAGACAGTGACTCACGTCCTTCTCGGGTCCATAAGCGAAACACCAAGTCCACTGTGGCAGCGAGAGGCGTCTCTTCCTCCAGCAAGAGCAGCCCCTAAGGTCCGCAGCGGAGCAGAGACCACCCTCATTAGGAAGGCCCGCAGCCAGGGGACGAGGGGACCCCGATGCATGCCACCCCCACCGTGGCCGGCCTGACGGATGGTTTTATGCACTGGCGCTTTTCCGTCACTGTGCCCAGAACTGGGAAAACATGACGGTTTCCCCCTTGGTACAGAAGGTACAGCTGTCCGTGAGAGAAATCTTGCCGAGGCCCTCTCTTTTACAGGAAGTGTCACGAGGAGCCTGTCTCTGGGATTTATGGGAGAGCCCAGGGAGCCATCGTCCCCTACAGTGGTGCCTCCAGAGCAAGTGCAGGAGAGAGAGGTGGTGGAGGTTTGGGGGCATCACCTGTCGCAGGCTGTCCGTCCAGGGCTCCCTTCTCTGGAAGGGTCTGCTTGGCCCACGGCGGCGGGAGCTGTCATTTCCTGCAGCAGGTTCTCAGGCCCCAGCAGGGAGCCCCAGATCTAGAGGTGGCTTGGAAAGAGAAAATCCTGGTGCCCTGGAAGGCAGGGCCCGAGAGGCTGTCTGCAGTTCCGGGGAGTCGGGGGCGTGGAGGAGAGGGGACCTGAACGTCCAGGCAGCCGCAGGCCTGCGTGAGCTTTGGTTCTGATTTTGATTCTGAACAATTCAAAGCATCCGTGGAACTCGACTGAATCCTCCCGGCTTTCCTCCTCCATCCTGAGGAGAGCTTTTCTGTTTTCATAGTTAATTGTCCTTTGGTCCTTGTGTTTCCGAGTTTCCAGATCAAATGGCGGGATGTCTCACTCTCCCCCGGGGACCAGGTGATCTTTTATGATCTGTTGCCGTCATCCTTTCAAGCAGCGTCTGGGCTCAGCCCCGGCAAAGAAAACTTCCCGAGCGTCCCGTGAAATCCAGTCCTGGAGGGAGCGAGAAAGCGCCGAGCCTTGTGGGAATCCAGAGTGCCACGTGCCCCTGCGCGCCCTCCGTCCATTTCTTTCCTAGAAAAATGGGGAGAGAACTCCTCGAGCTGCCTGATGAATGCAGACTCGGCTCCGTAGGAGAGCGACTCCAGGGGCCCGAGTCATTTTGTGTGGCATGTGTGTGGCGGATCTGGCCATTTACTGCTTTGGCACTCTCTCTCTCACCGTGGACGGGTGACCTCTGTGGGTTTTGCAAGTCTTTCTAGACAAAAAAAAAAGAGGGAGAGAAAATATGTACTAAGTATGTTCTTTGGAATCTGCCCGCGGACCTCAGAGGAACAACAGGAGGAGAGGCGTTTCTCAGAGTCTGAATGGAAAGCGGGATTTTTTTTCCCAGATATGAATAATTCAGGTGTCAGCTCCGCTGTCCTCCCAGAGGCCTTCCCTGCCCTCCCGAGCTCAGTCACTCTCCCCCCTTTACCTTCCCTTTGCTGGATATTGCTGACCCCCTTTCAGAGCCGCCTGCTCCTTACTGTCTGCCTGTCTGTCCACCCCGGGATGCAGAAGCCATGACAGGGACGCGGCCGGTGCTGTATCCTGCTGTACACAGCTGGGCCGGGCTCAGGGTGCATAGTAGGTGCTCAGTGCGAGTCTTCTGAGTGGAGGCCAGGTGCTGGGGGAGTTGGAAAAGGGACAGGAAGAGGAAGAGGTTGGGTTTGTCCAGTCCCCCCCTCTCCTGGCTGTGAGCCTCGAGTCACCAAACCTCCTGAGCCTCCGTCCCTCTATAAGATGGGCTTAAACTTGCTTCCAGATAGCCCAAGAGGCTTAGCTGAGATAAAGTCTGACCACATCTGGCACAGGGACCGACGTAGTCAGGGATGGCTCATTCTGGGTCTTTCTTTGAGATTCTCTGATTGGAGCAAACAGAGCCCTTCTCCTCCTGAGTGCCAGGGCTTCCCGGCCTCCGCCTCGGTCCAGGATGGACTCTCTGAGGAGAACCCTGCCGCCCTCCTTTGGGTCCAGGGAGCACCCCGAGGACGTAGGCAGTTCCGGGGCTTCTGCCCGTTCCTCTGTCCCCAGGCTTCTCAAGAGGCGGGGACCCTGGGAACTAGCAAGCAAGGCCCTGACCTCCTGGCCTCCTTTCCCTTCCTCAGCCCAGGCCTCGTGCCAACCCCAGGGGCCCTGAAACACGTCACCTGTGCCCCTGGCTGACACAGATGCCACCAGGCCATCAGGCTGGACCCAGGGCGTGGATCACTGCTGGCCCACCCCAGTCCAGGCTCTCCGCCGAGAGCTTCCTGCCTCTCTCACCTCCGTGGCCGCGGCTCTGCTGGGGCAGCCTTGAAGCTGCGCCCCTTCCTTCCAGCCACCGGAGCCTTCAGGGAGCGGGCCACGGCGGTTTCTTGGCAGCAGCTCCAGGATGGGCCGCCTGGCACCGGGCAGCAGCCAGTCCTCGTCCTGCTTCTCCGTGTGCCCCCCACTGCCCGGAGGTGCCCGGCCCATGTTGTGACAGGGAGGCGCCTGGTGTGACGGACACAGCCCTCAAATCAGCCAGACCCCGGCTTCCCCAGGCCTGGCCGCCAGCTGCTTGGCCACACGTGTTAGGAACAGGAGGCTCCGATCTTACCCTGGGGACCGCGGTGGGAACGGGCTCCCGCCATGGGGGAGGTGCCGTCATGGTGCCGGGAGGTGCCCTCTTGCACCAACGCCTGGGCACGTTATTAACCCCCAGGATCCAGCTGTTCCATCTCCATAATGACAAACAGCCCCTGCAGGGGGAGCTGGGGACGTGAGCACCTGGAGGACCTCACCAGTGTGGGACCTGCTGTAGGTGCCCAGGGGACGTCCAGCGGGGGTAACAGAGAAAAGGAAGTCTTCAGACTGAGGGCGCCCCCAGGAGCAGCCCCTTGGAGGCGGGGGTACAGTTGCCCCGTTGTGTGAGAAGCAGGGGGCATCCTGGCCACCAGCACTTCCTGTGACAGCAGGACCAGTGTCTCGGTTTCCTCTCTTGGAATTCTGAGAGTAAGGACATTAATTTTACAAGATGAATGTGAAGATTAGACGAGAGGAGGAATGAAAAATCTGGCTGTGTGTAACATTACTGTATCACTCTTTTGAAACAGATGAGAAAATCGAGGCACAGAGAGGTTAAGTATCTTATCCAAGGACACACAGCTGGGAGAACTGGGGTCCAAAGCCACGCTGCCCATTGCTGTGCCCAACCTCCTCCCTAACAGCGCCTCCCAGAGGTGTGGTGAAAACTGCATGCGCCAATGCACACATTCGCAGTGGGGTGTTTGGCGTTTCATAAATGCCTGCCTGTAAAATGGGGGTGACAGCCCTCACCCTGGTAACTCTCAGGTGACCAGAAGGCTCAGTGAGGAAGGCAGAGCCGTTGGGAATGCTACATCCGCTTGCACCAGGCGGGCTGTAGACGACATTTTCCCATCAGGCCTGTTGGAACCCACGTGTCCATGAGCCGAGGTCCTCCCCATCCATCACCTTTGACCCCACCCCTAGGCCCCCTGTCCCCAGCTGACACCCAGCCTGTGGTAGAGGGGGAAGCGGGGAGACCCCTCATTTGCAGTCAGGGAACCATCTAAGTGTGCTCCTGGCCGGTGACCTCCTCCTGTCTGCTGCAGGCCCAGCAGCTCACCAAGAAGGGCTCAGGGACAGGGACAGGGACGGGGGTGGGGGGGGACCTTGCCCTGCGGGCCTCTGTCAAATTCCTGCTGAGTACATTAAGGCCACTGGGCAGGGAGGGCTTCTGTCCCCCTTTCTCCACAGCCCCCATGACATGAGCAGCCAGGGTCCCCTGTGATGCCACCAACCTAAGGCATCTAATCAATATGTATTTATGGAGGCCTCCGTGTGCCGGGAACTCCGCTAAGTGCTGGGGACAGCGGTGAGTGGCCGAGCTACCGCTCGGGGAGCCCGTTCTGGTGGGGAAAATGGATGCTAATTAATGAGTCACGATCCTTGTCAGAGTTCAACTTCAGTAAATCTCCATGACGGGGGTTCAGCCTCGTCCAGGAGGATGGTCCAGGAGGCTGGGGAAGCAGCCGCGAGGCTGAGGCTGAGGGGAGTCCAGCAGGCAGGGCGGGGGCTGCAGGCACAGCCAGGCGGGGAGAAGCAGCCCGGCCGGCCGAGTGCAGGGCTCCTGGGCCTCCTTCAGGAGCTGACCTTGTACCTGATGGAATTGTGGCGGGTGTGGGGTGGAGTGCGGATAGGAGCGAATTTGCATTTCCCATAATCACACCTGGCTCCTGTGTGGGGCGTCCTGTAGGAGGCCAGATAGAAGGCCTGGCCTCCACTTGGGGGGCTGCTGCAGGAGTGCCATGGAGACAGATGTGTTTGGGATTGGGGTGCCAAACCCCAATGCTGGGGTTGCAAAGAAAAGTGGATAGAGAGATGCTGAGTGGGTGAGTTAATAGGATAACAGGCACCTTGGGCCGCTGTTTATTGAGCACATAGCCACCGTGCTGAACATTTTACAAACGTTATCTTTCTTCCTCTCGAGGTTACTAAGAGGATTAAGGAAGTATTCCTGTTCTTTCAGATAAGGAAACTCAGACCCAGAGAGATTAAGTCACTCACGCGAGGCCACACAGGTGTTGGCCTCTGGTGTGAATGCTGGTTCTGATCCGGCAGGCCTCGGGTGGGGCCTGGGGTGCTGCATTTCCACGGGCTCCTGGCTGGGGGTGCCCACCTGCTGCTCCCCAGACCACAGCTGAGCTTAAACAGCACCACCCCCACCCCACCCCCTGCTCACACTCAGCCCTGGCGCCTTGGGACGGTCACAGATGGCCTGAATTTCTGAGTGCTCGAATCTGGACCCCACAGGCAGGATGTCCCGGGTCCTGTCACATTTGCCTTTCAGTCGCTCAGGCGAGTCTGAGAGCCAGACGCGAGGAGGTAGCAGGTCCCTTTTCTCGGCCTCCTGCAGTCCCCAGTGCAGACCCCACCCATGTTCAGCAGCTGAACGGGAGTCCAGGGGTCGTGGGTGCTCCTGGCCTCGTCCACGGTCCCCGTCAGACCATGCCGGGTGGCACCCGAGCGGGGCTGGACCAGGGTGTCCTTGGGCTCTGCTGGAGGGGAGGAGAAGCCCTGTCCTCTCTGGGTCATCAGATCCCAGGATGATTAGAGACCAAAGCCCCTCCCGATCGGCCCCCGCCAATGGGAACAGGGGACACTGCTGGAGATGCCAGTCAGGCTGCGCCCCGCGGGGTGGGCTCCTGTCCTTAAGGATGAGGACCCGTTCCTGGCAGCTCGGGGACCAGCAGCTGTGGTTCTGAGTCACTGCCACACCTGGCCGAGCGCAGGCTTTTTAAGGAGGGGACCGGCTCGGCATTCCCGCCCCCTCCTCCCCGCTGCCCACCCCCCCCAGACTTCCCCCCTGAGGCCGTGGCCGCCACCCTGCCTCGTCCCTCCTCCAGGGCACCTTCCTTTCTTGGCTCCATGGCTCTGGGCCCCTGGTCTGGGAGGGCACCTGGGCCTGGTGACTGCAGGCTCCAGTCGCTTGTCTGTGGGAGAGAATTCTGGAGCTCCGAGGCAGGAGAAAGATGACCTCAGACCAAAGGCCTGCCACGGTCCTCATGTTGAGGTCTCTCGTCCCTGGGGCTTGTTCAGGGGACAAGAACATCCTTTGTTTGGGAAAGAACTAGAGAAGCATCTGAGGATTCGGCTCCCAGAGTTTTGGCTCCCTCATCCTCCATCGCTAGAGCTGCCCAGAGCAGGGCAGGGGAGGGGCAGGTGAAGGGCAGGCCAAGGGCAGGCCTCGTGGTCTATTGTTCTGGATTCTTTGAATCTGTACATCACAGACTGCTGGAAGGGAGGGGCTTCAGAGACTCCAGAGCCACCTTCTGCCTCCAGCATGGACACCACAGGACAACTGCCTGTCGTATATTTCTAGAACCCACTGTGGGCAGAGGTACGGATCCTCTTGTATTTTAGTCTCATGTCTGGTGATTCTCATGGTCACATTCTTGAACCTGACCTGAGTGTCTCTTGCTACAACTCAGGCTGCCATTGCTCGGTCAGGTGCACCATCCTCCCCTGCTTCTTGGAGACAGATGCTCCCAGCGCTGCTCACCTCTGAGTCCTGGCCACGGCTAGTCACTTTCCCTCTCCTCCTCTCCCGTGGCTCCTGTAAAGCGTGGTTTGGGGAATGCATTGTGTCCCTGGCCCTCAAAGTCTGTTTCTCTGGAATTCTGGCCCCGGGCTGCAGTTCATGCTGTGGCTTCTGCTGCATGAACTTCTCTGACTTCTGCTCCGAGGACCTGCCTCCTCCTTCCCTGAAGACCCAGCTCTGCCCTGTCTGTCCCACAGCCAGCCGCCCTGGTACTTCCTCCCCGTGGACAGGACCAGACCCCTTCCCCGTCTTATTTTTCATTTAAAAACATTTCTTTTTTACATCACAAACATTTCTTAATGTTCATTGTAGAAAATTCAGAAAATATAAGACAACTAGAAGAGAAAATTTAAAATCCCTGAACTGCTCCTATCAGATAGCACCGCTGTCAACCACGTCTTTTCTTTTTAGACCCTTGTACATAGGCCAATGAAATTTCATACCATATCATTTAGCATCTTGCTTTTCCACTTAATATGACATAATGAATGATTTTTTTGCCCATCACTAAACATTTAAACACAATTTTTAATATCTGTTTACTGTTTTATATCTCATACATTTTTTTTAGCCCTTGCATAATTATTTCTAAGTGGAAAAATACCTATCCCGTCAAGCCCGCCGAACGACCCAACTCGAGGAAGCTGAACTAGTCAGGGAGCTGCAGGAATGTGAGCGGCGGTTGTTCATTATGTGAGTTTTATCTCCCCGAGTGGACTGCTCTTCTGTATTGTCACAAAATTGTTAAACACTTTTCTCATTCGCCGAGTTTTGCACGGTGGTAGGCAAAATAAGCTGTCTGGCTGTAATCTTCAAAAACCCCTGTATGTATTTATAAATTCCAGCTTCTTTCCTGGGGATTTTGTAGGGACTGTGGCCTAAGGAAGTTATTTGAAATATCATGAGCACAGAGATGTTCAGTGTGGCATGATTTTGCATTAGCCCCAAACTAGGAATCACCAAAATGTCTAGTGGTCCAGGAGGATGATAAAGTCCACGATGATGAGTCAGTGTGTCAGCTGCAGAAAATGATGTTTACAAAGCCTTTGTGATAAAATTGAATGTTTGTTTCGTAATCACAGCAAGAAACAAAGAGTTGTGGGAGGAAAAGGGTGGAAAGACACCAAAATGGGAACGGTGGTTAGGGATGTTTTCCTGCTCTCTGTCTGCTTTCCTGCCGTGAGCCTGTGAACCCTTGATCCATTAAAATACTAAGAGATGGATAGACAGATATCAGTTTTATTTTTTAATCATCTGCAAAGATGCTTTAGTCTTTTCGGTGTTGCTATAACACAATACCTAAAGTGAACACTTTATGAAGAAAAGAGTTTTATTTGGCTCACAGTTGTGGAGGTTCAGGGGCGTGGTGCTGGCATCAGATTCTGGTGAAGGCCTCTGGGGAGAGACCTTGCTGGTCTCTGGTGGACAGACAGAAAGAGGAAGTGAGTGTGTGCAGGAGAGAGAGGTTGCACCGAGAGAGGAAGCAAGAGAGCGAGCCAGCCAAGAAGTGGCTTCGTGACAGCCCTCTCTGGGCAGCCAGGCTGGTCCCAGGAACAAACCCACCCCACAAGACGGGCATTGGGCCTCCCAAGGGTGGTGCCCTCCATGACCTAATCACCCGCCACCAGGGCCTCCCGTAGGCTCCACCCCCTTTCAACACCGTGACATGGGGACCAGGCCCCCAGCACATGAGCCTTTGGGGACAAACTGGGTCCAAACCATAGCAAAGAATACTGCAGAGCTGAGCTCAAGAGAAAGGAGCGACCAGAAATGGGAGGAGAGGCGTGTGGCCCGAGGCCGATGAGCTGAGACTTCTGGAAAGTGCTCAGGACCCCATGAGGGGCCTTTCGGGGGGGGGTGTCTGTTTAGCAGGAAGAATAGACTAAGGACGGCACCTCGACGGGGCAAGACAATGTAATTATAAAAGGAGAAACCGCAGTTGCAATTGCTGATTTGTTGCTGGGCTCTGCCTTCTCGGCACAGGCGGAGGGAGCCAGGGTGGAGCCACCAGGCTTTGGAGGAACCGGGGTGAGAGGAACCACAGGGTGGCCGGCAGTGGGCACGCTCCGTCGTGATCCTTAAAAAAATAGGAAGATAGAATTCTGTAATAGAGAAATCTGAGTCACTGACCTCCAGCAAAATTCCCTAACGGTTTTTTTTTTTTTAAATAATTCAGACTTGTAGAAAAGTGGTGAACTCCACCCAGGGTCTCCCGTTGACCACCCATCATGGTTCTGCAGATGTTAACATCTCACCCTCTCCGCTCACCCGCCTTCCTAGACACGTGCACACACATCATGATTTTTCTGGACCATTTGAGGGCACGGTGCAGACACAATGCTCTGGAACCCTGAAAACTTCATTGTGTACTTCCAAGAAGATGGGGCGCTTCCACTAAACCACAGCAAAACCGTCACAACTGGGAATTAACATTGGTACAGTGTGACTGTTTGGTCCCTATCCCCCATTCAGATTTTGACAGTTGTCTCAAAAATATGTCACCACCCACCATCCCACCATCACCATCACCACCACCACCATCATCACCATCATCACCATCACTACCATTACCATCACCACCATCATCACCACCACCACTATCATCACCACCATCACTTACCACCACCATCACCGATGTCATTTCTGGCCCAGGATCTGATGCAAGATCCTGTGTTGCACTTGGTGCCCATCTCTTCAGCCTCCTTCCATCTGGAGGTTCCTGGGTCTTTCCTTTTTGACTTTGTTGTTTTATTGATTTTCTTGCAGGGCTGGGAATGGACCTCAGGGCCTGTGCATGCCAGGCTCGCCCTCTACCACTGAGCCACACCCCAGCCCTTTGTGAGACAGGGTCTCGCTAAGTTGCCTGGGCTGGGCTTGAACTTGTGATCCTCCCGCCTCAGCCTTTCAAGTAGCTGGGATTACAGGTGTGAGTCACCTGTAGTTGTGTTTGAAGAAATGGATTCACGACCCTGGAGGTTGCTCAGTTGGGGTTTGACTGATGTTTCCTCATGGTTAGTTCACATCAGGCAATTTTGGCAGAAATATCCCTGAGGTAGTGTATCCTGCTAGGTGTCAAGTCAAAGGGTGAATGGGATTTGTTCCCACTAATATTAAGTAACAGCTCTATTGAGATAGAATTCACATACCACAAAACCCACCATTGGAAAGTGTGGCATTCAGTGTTTTTTGTATATCCAGTCATAGGGTCATCACCACAGTCAATTTAGAACATTTTCATCACCCAGAAGACCTCAGGCCCAATAGCAGGCACTCTCCATTTCCCCGTCCCTGTTCCTGGCCACCACCACTCCACTTCCTACCAGTGTGTGTTTGCTTATTCTGGACATTTCACATAAATGGAGTCATACACTCAGTAGCATTTCTGTGTCTGGTTTCCTTGCTTGGCATAGTATTTATTGCCCATGGTGTGACATGTGCTTTGATCCTTTTTGTGTCTGAGTAATATTCCATTGTATGGATATACCACATGTACTTGATCCATCCATCAGTTGATGGGCATTGGGGTTGTTTCCACTTTTTGGCTAGGATAAATATTGCTGCTGTGAACATTTATTTCTGTGTGGACCAATGTTTTTATTTTGTCAAGGGCCCCTGAGATCACTCCTAGGTTTATCAATTCACTAGGAGGACTTGAGGACTCGCCACAGTCCCACTCACAGCTAGGATTTGTTACCGTGAAAGAACACACCACAAAATGAGCCAAAGAAAATGTGCATGAAGGGCTGGGGTTGTGGCTCAGCGGTAGAGCGCTCGCCTAGCAGGTGCAAGGCCCTGGGTTCGATTCTGAGCACCACATAAAAATAAATAAAAATAAAGGTATTTAAAAAAAAAAGAAAAAGAAAATGTGCACGAGCGGATGTCTAGAAGAAACCAGGTACGGGCTCCAAGAGTCTCTTCCCAGGCATGGCACACAGCGTGCACTTAATCCCTGCAGCATGAAGTCGTGACGCCGTGGATGGTGTTGTCTACCAGGCAAGCTCTTCAGAGACTCATTGCCCAGGGCTTTTGCTGGGGGCTGGTCCTGTAGGCACCCTCTGCCTGAAGTGTACTGAAATCCCAGCTCCCGCCAGGAAAGCAGATGCCTGGCATTAGCCCCGAGGTCTGTGCAGCCCGGCACCGCGAGCCTCCCTTATCAACTTAGACGGCGCTGGGAACGCCCGCGGGATCCACTTTCCCAGGCAGCCCAGGCCCAGCCTTGCAAGCAGCCCTTTCTGAGCCACATCTCTCCCACTTGCTGCGTCGACTCTTCCCGGTGCAGGTATACATTAGGATCGGCTTTGCCAGGTTCTCTGGTGACACCACATTTAACATTCCCCCCCAAGTGGCTGCAGCGTCTTTGTTCTCCACTGGCTATTTATACAGGTCCCCGGGGCCCCACATCCTGGCCGGCACCTTGGCTTGGCCATCTTTGTGAGTGAAACCATTCTAGCAGGTCTAATAGGTCTTTAAGTCAGCAATTTGCAAGCGTTTAGAACAAAAAAATAATGATTCATAGAAGCCAAAATGATCTCTCTGAGAACAATCATGCTCGTCTAACCCCTTATTTTCTTTCTTTTCTTTTTTTTTTTTAAGGCAATTTATTCCTTCTGTACGAGCTGTACTAGGGCAGGGTGTGTTTCTGTTCCAGCCTCGTCTTTCACAATATCTTCATGTACAAAAATGGAGAGCCGGGGGCTGCGCTGATCACTTGGCGGCTTCCTCATCTGTGGATGGATGACAGGCAGCTCCCGGAGCCGGGAGCGAGGCTCTTCTGCTGCCTCCTGGCTCCGTCCTCAGCCAGCTACAAATGCCTCTGTCCAAAACCTGGGGAGACACACGTGGCAGCCCGTCGGCTTTGCCAGTTACTCAAAGTAGGAAGACGCACATGTGTTGAGCAGTGAGATCTGGTTCCAGAAAGATCCTGGCAGCCCGGGTTGACAGGCAGATTCCAACAAGATGGACGGACTGGGGACAAATGGCAGGTCCGTGCCTGCAGGACCTGGTCCAGTGGTGACCGGGGCAAGCTCACACTTGGATGTCTGGCCCTTACCAAAAGCATCAGTTCAAGGAATGGGCGACAGAGTCGTGGGGCACCTGGAAGAGCATTTCAGAGGGCACCGTGGGAAGCGCGGGGGATTCAGAACTTCGCTGGGAGGGAAGCTGCCTGAGGGGCAGTGCGGTCCGCTGGCCAGCAGGCATCCTGCAGGGACTCCAGAGTGGACTCCCCGAGGCTGAGGGTCTGCAGGGGGTGGCAGGGTGAGCCAGATTCAGGCTGATTAAGGAAGCATCCTGTGAAACTCTGTAGTGCTTGGGCTGAGGTACCCCTGAACCTGCACCTGCCCCCTCCTGAGCCCATGTGTGGCTCACCAGCCTCTGCCCTCCGACTTCTCTTTCACCTGCTGGTGTCCTACCTGTGTCGTCCATGGTCTGCACCGAGTCTCCTGGCCGCAAGTGGCGCTCCAGAGCCAGCTGTCTCGTCCCTTCTTATATTCAGTTGGCAAATATTTTAATGAGCACCTTCTATGAGCCGGCGGCTGGGTGAGTGGTAGGGTGCCCAGCGGTGAATACTGGCCAGGGATAAGGGACTGTGGGTGGGAGTGTGACTTGGGTGTGTCTGGGAACGGGGTCTCCCTGCAGATGTGCCCTGCAATGAGACCTGAAGGAAGAGGAGCAGGTGGCAGCGGGGAAGAGAGCAGAAGCCGGGAGAGTGACCCCTTGGCTTCAGCCGGGGACCAGGCCCCTGGCAGCGCTTGGTGCAGGTGTGTTCGCAGGAGGGAGGAAGGCTACTGGCTGGAGGGCGAGGGGCTTTCTGTCCCCTGCTCATCCAGCACCTGGGTGGAGCCCCCTGGGTCCCAGCTGGGGCGACGCTTGTGCTCTGAGGGCCTGTGTGTGACGCCTTCGGAATCCAGCCCTGGAGGCGCGTGGGATGGGCCCTGCCTTCCCTCCACCCCGTGGAGGTGGGTGACAGAGAGAATAGGACGTGTTCCAAACACCTCCACATCCCTGCAGTGACAGTGCCTTTGAGGCCCGTAGACACCGTGGCTCCTGTACTTGCTCTGCCTGTGTCCCTCCCTGTGAGGGGACAGCTCCAGGTGAGGTCCCCCCCCCCTTCTGGGGCTTCTTCTCTGCTGTCATTTCTGTTTGAGGAGCTGCCGCTGCCCCTCCCCCACAGCCACTTGCCCCCCCCTCTCCCCACCCACTTCACAGGGGCGACCCCCGATGAGAGAGGCTGAGGGAGGAGGCCAGGCCCCTCCAGCACTGGTACCGCAATTATTTGCCACCATTGCCAATTCAAGATAAGTAGAAAATGACGGCGGGGGAGAACCAGGCCCAGGGCAGTGCCAGGCACCTGGCATGCGTCACCTGACATCTGCACGCGTGCTGCACGGGCAGCCTCACGTCACCAAGCACCGAGGGGACCTGCGGACAAGGAGATGGAAGGGCTGGGTTCCAGCCACCTGGCTGCGCCGTTGTGACCGCTTTCCTCCGGGAGCCTCCGTTCCATCAGCTACGAGATGGGGAGGTGGCGCTGGAGTGTCCCTCTGTCTTCCAGGAAGGCGGGTGACACTCCCATCAGGTCTGTCTTCCGTGTCTGTGCATTGGGCCACGGCAGTGGGTGCATCTGTGGGCACTGTCCGGATGTGCCTGGAAGACGTGGCTTCTAAACCTGGGCACCAGGGGCTGCCCCTCATGGAGGACACAGGTGACATCCTAGAAAGAGGGCCACCGGGAGAAACAACACAGGCCAAGGGACAGGAAGAGAAAGCCACAGGCCGCAGCACGGTGTCCAGCAGGGCGGTCATGGGCACAAGTCCAGGCTGAGCGTCCCTGGTCAGAGATCCACGGGGCTCTGAAGTCTGAAACTTGCAAGAGCTTGATGCCACACACCTGGCCTCTTGGGATGGTCACAGTGAAAATGCAGGTACGCCAGAAATATCGTGCAAAGTCATCCTCAGGCCGCGCGTCTAAGCAGTATGCGGCACAGAGGAATCCGCGGCTGGACTCGGGCCTCCTAGGATGCCTCATCCTACAGATGTGGATTTTCTAAAATTCAAACAAGTCTGAAATCTAAGCCTCTTCCAGGTCCAAGCATCTGGGGCAAGGGACACTCACCCTGTGATGCATTCATCGGTGGTTGTCAGATGTGACCCAGGGACCGACACATCGTGGGGGACTGTCAGAAAGGCAGTTCCCGGCTCTTCCTCAGCCTGCTGAGTCGGAGCTCAGGGTAGGGCCGTCCACCCGTCTCCATAGCCCCCAGGGCTTCTGGGGCAGCCAGTGTTTGTGAATGGAAGTGAGGGTGGGGCCCGAGACCAGACGGGCGCTTTGAAGGCCCAGGTGGGAAGTGACCCCGGGACCGCCACTCCCCTGCTGCTGGAAGGGGGCAGGTCATTCTGGTCGCTCAAGGAAACCTTTCGGATGTGGCAAAGCAGGCTCATGCCTGGTCAGTAGACCTCGGAGGAGGCAGCTGAGACTGGGGGACATTCAGCCAGAGCCCCAGGGAGGGTGGCAGAGGCAGTGTTAGAAACCAGACCTCTCTGATCTCGCAGCCTGAGTTCTTTTCACTGCAGCGGCCCCTGGGCTCTGCCTTCCTGTGCTCCCCACTCCCTCCTCTGCCCTGCGGCCACCCAGAGCTTTGCCGTGCCTCCTGCAACCTGCCCTGCAAAGGCAGATGGGGGACACCATACAAGGGGACAAGGGGACAAGCGCGGGCAGGCGGTCACCATGCATGTTCCTCAGCCTGGGGAGCAGGTGCTGGTGTGAGGCGAGCTCGGGGTGTGCCGGGTGACACAGTGCCCGGCTCCTGTTGAGGCCTCTGTGTGCCCAGCCCTGGTCTGGGCGCTCTGGGGGAAACCGAGGCAAGGCGCGTGCAGCCTCTGCCCTCGTGCAGCTCGGGCTCCAGAGCCAGGGAGACAGCCAACCGCAAAATGGGCTTAAGGCCCGTTGCCCCGGGTGGACGGGGCTCGCCCACACCGTTGGCATCCCTCACCGAGGTCCTGTCCTCTGCTCTTTCTGGCAGATGATGCAGTTCGCCTGGGCCAACTACCGGCGCTACGCCATGGGCAAGAACGAGCTCCGGCCGCTCAGCAAGGACGGCTACCAGGGCCACATATTCGGTGAGTCGCTGGGGCACCTGGACGTCGCCAGGGAGGCTGGCCACGCGGGGGGGGGGGTGCTGAGTCGCACCTGGGGCTCTGTTTCCTCCTGCTGAGAGGAGTCCTGTTCCCTGGGAGCTGCCCCTGCTTCCCCGACTTGGGGAGCCCCACGCCTCTCCAGCGTGTGGATTTCTGGGTGCAGTGACCACTTGGTCTTTAAAGCAAAGAAACTTGGAGTTGTGATGGGGAGGGGAGGGCTGGAGACCTGGTACCCAGGAGAAGGCTTGGTGACTGCTTCCCCGGAAGGTGGCTGTGGGATGGTGCGGGAGCCGTCCTGGAGGCTGAACACACTCCCATGGGCTGGGGACCAGGCTGCCTTGAGGGTCTCGGCACCCGTGTCTCTGGGACGCTCCAGGTGGACCCTGGAGTCGGGGCAGCTCGCGTTTTGCCTGCAGCTGTGCAGTCCCCTGGCTTCGCCCCGGGCCAGCCGCAGGCCCAGAGCCCTGTATGTCCCTCCCTGATCCCACAGAGGCTGCAGGGGCTTATTATGTGCCCAGCCTCACATGTCAACTCTAGCACCCACCCCCGGTGCCAGCCCCCCTCTGCAGCCATTCCTGCCCAACGATGCTGCGACAGCCCGGCCACCCCCTTCCCTGGGACATGGGTGGTGCTGCCCTGGAGAGAGGAAGCCCACTCCCCCTATCCCTCATCCCAAAAGGTTCCTGGAATCTGGAACCAAAAAACCAAGATGGAAATTCCCAGGAAAACCTAAGGGCAGATTTACAAGGGACAGCCCCACAGGCATGGCCCTGTCCCAGGTGTTGGCGTCATGGGAAAGGGGACAGGGACCCTCCTTCTCCTAGACCAGTCGGCCTCGGAACCTGGCTGGCGGTGCAGACGAGTTCCTCCTTTGGGTGTGGGCCGTGGACTTTAGTAGCGGGTGTGTATTTATTTTTCTGATTATCCTAGGAATGTCGGGAGGAGGGGGAAATGTCAAAAAGATAAGGCAGAAAAAAAAAAGTTCCTGGACGTAGCTGTGGCTCTTGGCTCCTGGGCTCCTCCCCTCCCCTCTCTCCTTCTGTGTGCTCCCCCCCCCCATACTATTCTATGACTTGTTTTTTTTTTTTGGTTTAATGTTACATCGTGAGTGTTTTCCTAGGTCCTATAAATTTTTCCTTTTTAATGGCTCCAGTGATTGTGTGGGCCATCATTCACTTAACCGTCCCCCTGATGTTAGACAAAGGTTTTGCTATTAGAAATAATGCAGGTGGTAACATTTGTGCATAAGATTTTGTCTGAGAACAGATTCTTAGAGAGGAATTCCCAGGTCAGATGGAGGAAGGGAGATGCTCCCTTAGCCCTGAGCAGGAAGGTGGATCCCGGGTAGGGCTGGCTGTCCCCACCTGCCCAGGGCAGACCTTCCTGAGCACCCCACGGCAGCCCTGGGGAAGGCTGTGGATCTCATTGAAGCTGTTGGAGATTCTGCTACAGGAATAAACAGAAATGTGGTGGAGAAAGCATCCCCTCTCCTCTCTGAACAGTCTGCAGATATCCGGGGAGTTGTGGTCAGTGGGTAGGAGAGACTGCGGATTTCTGAAATCACTCAGTGTAGGCCCAGCGTTTGCTCAAACCACCACGGGAAACACTTCTGGGAGGGATTGGGCTGAACTCAGCCTCATTGTGTATCGTTTCTCATAGCTTGGGATTGAGTCTCAACCCTCCAGCCCCTTGTCAGTCACCAAACCTGGAAGAGCTGCCTTTAAAGGTGGAAGGAACCCAGGTTTTGAGTCTGTTTACAAATTCTTACACTGTCCTGAACTGTGGGACCAAGTCCAAGTCACTTACCCTCTCTGGGCCCCTGTGGTTCATCCTTCATACTGGGCTGCTGTGAAGATGTTAGCGAGTGCATACGTGAACAGGCAGAGGCCCGTGTATATAAGAGTGACTTACGATTTCTGTTGCAGTGGCCCCAGTGAGCCCACTGTGAGTTCTGAGGTCCCTGGGGTGGCCTTAGCAAGGCCCTGGGAACCCATCACCCAAAGACAGGGAGTCTTCCCTCTGCAGCTAACAAATGAGCCTCAGTGGGTGGCTGGCCCCTGAGAAAGGAGACCCCGGCACAGGCGGGGGAGCTGGTGTGGACTTTTTTCTCTCTCACCAAATGCTCACTAGGGGCCATGCCCAGGGCTGCCTCCTGGGGACACGGGGGCAAATGGCACAGCGAGCTCTCCACCAACTCTGCCAAGACACACAGGCACCACTCCCCAGGGCCTCCCTAGGGTCCGTCCCAGTGTTCTCAGAGACAGGGACACGCATAACAGACAGGAAGCGTCCTCCTGGCTGAGGTTCTATGTTTCTGGAGCCAGACAGACCTGGGCTCAAACTCAGGCTTCCCCACTTCTGGTTGTGTGGCCTGGGGCAGGTGGCTTCTGTTACTACGTGGTGGCTACCATGACTGTCACCTTGAATAGGTCCTAGGTACAGAGGCCCACGAGAATACACCAAAGGCTTGATTCTAGGAGCCTGGGAGAGGTTCTAGTTGGGGTGGATCCAAGAGGGGCTTTCAAGCTGGGCTATCCCCAAAGAAACAAGTGGGTGGGCCAGGCGCCATGGTACTCACCCCTGTAGTCCCAGGGGCTCGGGAGGCTGAGGCAGGAGGATCTCGAGTTCAAAGCCAGCCTCAGCAATTTAGTGAGGCCCTAAGCAACTTTGGTGAGACCCTGACTCTAAGTAAAACAAAAAAAGGGCTGGGGGCGTGGCTCAGTGGTTAACTGCCCCTAGTTCAATCCCTGATACCACAAAAAAAAAAAAAATTAAGCTGCGTGTCACCACCACGTCCTTCCTGGACTCCTGGGGCTGCATCACCCTGGACTCTGGCCTCACTGGAGGCTGAGCCCTGCGGACACAGGACGCCAGGGGTGGTCAGGTGGTAGGCAGTGCCCATCTGTCCTGCCAGCCGAGACCCTGAGCAGGGTCCCTGTTGGCGCTCAGTTTGGACATGGACACCTGCAGGCTCGCTCTGAGAGCCAGTGGGGTGGGGGGACCTGCTGGGGGCTGGCTGGCGGGTTCATGCGGTACCTTGAGATCTACAGGGTAGATGCCGGAGCCTCATCTCCCTGCGTGGCCCCTCCCCACACAGCCCCCTCTCCCGGCTGCCTCCTGCCCTTCCTCAAACCTGCTCTTACTGTGGGAACCAGGCCTCCCAGCGGGGCGCCTCCCCAGCTCCCAGCCCGTGTTGGTGGCTTCCTTTTTTACCCACATCCAGCTCAGCAAGTCTCGTCAAAAAATGCCCCTAAGGCCCCAGTGGCCACCAGCAAAGAAGACCCAGCCTGCTTTTTGAAGGTGGCTCAGGCCAGGGCGGAACGCCCCTCCTTCCCACTCTGAGCGCTGGCCGGATGGTCAGTGTCCAGCTGGGAACAAAGACCAGGGACTTCAGATCCTGCCGAGTGGCCTTGGAGCATACCTTGAGCCTCTCGAGAGAGGAGATGGGCAAAGGGCCAGGCCAAGGGCCAGGCCTAGAGCTGGGCGGTGGGTGCCTTTGTCACAGAGGTGCATTAGTAGCCTGAGCCGTGCAGGGGAGGGGCGTAGAGGAACTAGCCATAAGGTGGTAACTGCGCTCAGTGCCATAGAGAAAGTGAGAGAGCCCCAAATTGGATTCCGCCTCTGATGGTGGATCCACTGATAGAACTGCCAACCCAGTCCCGTTCTGGGGATGATTTATGGCCTGGGGTGAGGTAAGGGACGCAGCATGATTTCCAGATCACAGGCAGGGAGTGTTCAGCCTCGGCAGCAGAAAAATCATCATGGCCTTGTAAACGGAACAAGCGTGATGTGAAGAGGGACGAAGTCCAGGCCCCAGGAGGTCATTTTGCAGTTGCTTTTGGGGATGTGACTTAGGAGTGCGTCTGCCGGGTGGCCTCGCTCTCCCGCACACTCCCGCACACACCAGCCTCCCGGGGGCTCTCCGTGGGGGTGAGTTCGTTTCTGGGAGGTGGCAGTTTTGACTTCAGGGATTTGTCGGGGTTCAGGTCTCAGCCCTGGCACTGCCAGCTGAGTGAAACTGAGCAGGTCCCAACCTTCTGCACCCCCGCTCCCTGCTCTTCACTCGGGGGCTTGGCCCACAGCGAGCCTCACCAGAGGCCAGAGGCTTCCTCTCCTGTTGGACGGACGCCCTTCCCAGCGCCTTTCTCTTCTCCTGGGTTGGGGGCTGAGCGTTTGACTTATCTGGAGAAAATACTTTGTCACCCTTCGAGAGTTGGGCTTTTGTGGAAAAGCTCCTCGTTCCTGGAAGATCCGCGTCAGGCTGTGCTGCTCGCTGCTTCCGGCTGTGTACACACCCCTGGCCAGGCCTGGAGCTGGCTTTGAGGAAGAGCTGGCATCAGCCCCACAAGCGACGATGTCACAGTCCCCAGATGGAATGGGTCAGGCTTTGGGGGAAGCTGGCAAACTTTCTGGTAACCAGGTGTTTTGGGGAGCCCTGAATGCTCCACCCGCAGCCAGGGGCAGCAGAAAGTGGAGGAAATGGGTCAGAAGCAGGGTCACTGGCCTTTGGCACAGGGCACGTAACTGGGTGAACCCTGCACACACACCTTTGAATGACAGGCAGCACCTACAGGTGCTAGGCAGACATTGAGGCCGCGAGTGGTCTCCCTGGGTCCTTGAGTGACAATTCCTCAGCCAACTTCTAATGATCGAAAGGCCCCTCGGGTCGCTCAGGGTGATTATCAAAGCAAAGCACTCCCCTCGAAGGTGGCGCTGGGTTCTCCACTCCCAGCCACTGGCTCTCGCTGGGTAACTAGCGGGTGTCTTGCTTCCTCTCTCTTTTTGCTCCGATTCTAAGAGGGCACTCTGGCTCTTGCTGGTCCTCTGGATAGGACATTTTAGCAACAAGCCTCGTTCCCGTCGGAGCGGAGTGAGTCAGGGCGTCTATTCCTGAGTGAGCTGCGGTGAGGCACCAGATGATTCACATTGGAACCCACATTCCCCCTGGTGCCAGCTCCGCCCACCTCCCAGAGACCTTTCTTTCCGTGGAAACCGGGCCGAGCTGGCACGGCCAGCCCCTTCTCTCTTGGCACTGACGCAGACACTTGCCAAATCCCCAGCAAACTCTGTGACTCACAGGTCTGTGCACTCGCAGAACCTCAGGTGGGCACTGCCAGTTGGATTCTTGGCAGCCATCTGGACCAAGTGCCCGAAGATGGGGAAACAGGGGACAGAGGAAACTCACGGAAGGCCTGACACTCGGGATTTGAACCCTGGTCCTCAAACTTGAACCTCTACTTTATTTTTTCTTTCTTAATTACTTTTTTTTTTTTTGGTACCTGGGAATGGACCCAGGGGCGCTTAACCACTGAGCCATATCCCCCTCTATATTTGATTTTGAGTTGCTTAGGGCCTCGCTAAGTTGCGATCCTCCTGCCTCAGCCTCCCGAGCCGTTGGGATTACAGGTGTGGGCCACCGTGTCCAGCTTCTGGATTGCTTTTTAAAAATTGAGGTGTAACTCACAACATACATTCCGTAAAAATGCACAAATGGTAAGTGTGCAGCCCAGGGAATCCTATGTGTGCATAAACCTTGTGGCTTAAGCAGGTGGAGACGGAGAGCATTTCTGTTTCCCTCAAGGGAGTGGGGAGGAAGTAGGCCCCCGAGGGTGGCTGCTACCCTGACTCCTGTCACCATAGACTCTTTGCTTTAAAACTTCAGGCCATGCCTTTCCGACTTGCTTTTTGCCTCCATTATCACGTCTTGAACAGTAAGTGGTTCTTTTCCACGTTTGTCTCCCTGTTCGACTGCTGATGAACGTTTGTCTCTAGGATCTGGTCATTAGGAATAAACTGCTATAAACACTTTAGTTTGTTTTTTAATTTGGTGAATTTGGGGTGTGTTCGTAGAGGTGTGCAGCCATTGCCGTAACCAATTTTAGAACGTTTTTATCATTCCCCAGAGAAGCACTGTGCCCATTAGCAGTTACTCCCCCTTTCCCTGATTCTCCCGCTTCTTCCCCGCTCCTGGGCAGCCCCGATCTCGTTCTGTCTCGGCGGAGATCTGCTCCTTCTGAGCCCCTTACGCAAATGACAGCCTTCGCTCTCTGGTCTTTCGAGGCTGGCCTCCTTCACTGACTGTGGGGTCTCGTGGTCACCCACACGGGGCCACTAGATCTTAGCTACTCTTCATTGTCAGGTGACCTTCCACCGTGTGGATGTCCCACCTCTTATCACTGTGTCCAGCCGTTGGTAAACATCTGGGTTGATTCTACTTCTTTGCTATCATGAATTCCCTGCTGTGAAACCCATGCACTTTTTTTGGTGTGGGCGTAGGTGTCCATCTCCCTTGGTGGGTGCCCAGGAATGGAGTGGCTGGGTGCAGGGTGGCCCACAGGTGAACTTTGGAGGAACTTCCCGGTGGTTGTCCCCAGGGCTGCACCAGCCCTCGTTCCCACCAGGAGGGTCTGAGGGTGGCGAGCGCTTCTGCACATGTTTTTTGGTGGAAATATAGCAGACCTCCATGTGGCGACTCACCTGGGATTTGAGTTGTGGGATCATCCCGTTAAGCTTCACCTGAAGCTGCCAGTCTTGCAGAGCAGGCAGCCCCTCACGGTCCTGAAGCTCTGGTTTCTCCATTATCCGTGCCCACACTCGCCATTGCTGGTGTGCGTGACCTCAGCCTCCTGCTGCGCCCCACTTCCTGGAGGTGAAAGGTGGCTTCTGCTTTGTGGTCCACCCCGCAGACTAGCGTGGCACAAATCAGAACTTCTCTAGTCTGACAGAGACAGTGCCAGGAAAGGGGTATGAAGGGGAAAACCGTCGTTCTGGGGGACAGGAGGTACATCCTGGCTCTGCCGCGGGCTCACCTCAGGTTTTCTCTCTGTAGAATGGGGGTGATGGTGATACCCTGTGTTAGTCAGCTGTTCATCACTGTGACAAAATACCTGTGAAAATCAACTCAGAGGAGGAAAATTTTACTTTGGCTCATGGTTTCAGAGGATTTGGTCCATGATCGTGTGGCGAACTTCATGGTGGGAGCGCGTGGGGGAGCAGAGCTGCTCGCATCATGGCAACTGGGAAGCAAAAAGAGCAAGGCTGGGGCCAGGGACAGGGTATAGCCTTCGGAACACTGTGACTAGGCTCCATCCCCACCCCTAGGGTTGCCACCACCTCCAATAGTCATTGGATGGATCAGTCCATGATGAGATCGGAGCCCTCATAATTCAGTCACTGCCCCAAAGCCCCGCCTCTGAACATTGCCACATTGGGGCCAAGCCTTAAACACATGTGCCTTTGGGGACATTCTAGACCCAAACCATAATACACCTTCCCCCAAGACTGTTGTTGGAACCACAGGAGACTGTTCCTTCATCTGGCCATAACTGTTCCATGCCTACTGTGTGTCAGACACTGTTCTAGACACAAGATAGCCCCCACCCCGGACCTCCCCAGCTGGGGAGGAGGCTGGATACATGAACTTGTAGGCTGTGGGAGTGTATGAGGTGGAAGCTCCCTGACTTGCTCTGTGTGTGTGGTGCTGGGGATCGAACCCAGGGCCTTGCCCATGGCAGGAAAGCACTCTACCACTGAGCTACATCCCCAGCCTTTTTCACTTCTTATTTTGAGACAGAGTCTCACTCAGTTGCTGAGGCTGGCCTCAAACTTATGATCCTCCTGCCTCAACCTCCCCAGTATCTGGGATTACAGGTCTGTATAGCCTTATAAGGTGTTCTTAAAGGGATGAGCTTTAGAGAGGTCTCCTGGGGATGGCCTCCCACTGGGACCAAAAGCATGAATGCAGAAGCAGGAGAGTCATGCTACAGAGAGACATATGCAAAGACCCAGAGGGGAGACTGAGCAGGACCGAGGCCCCTTTGGATCTGAAAAGTGTTCCGTATGGCTGGAGTGGGGGCGGCCGTGGGAAGAGACCATCTGTGAGCATATAAATGGGGCCCTGCAAATGCAACTTTTGGTTTTTCCTCCCACCCTGGACCCCGGGAGCCAGGAGATAGGACTTCTAATTGCTCCGCAGCCACCAGACAAGCTACCCTCTCTGTGCTCTGCTTTCCCCTCCGAGCCATGTGGGCGCCTGGCACAGGCTGCCTTTGGTTACCTCTAGGTCCTAACACAGTGGCTGATGAGACCTGGGATCACCAAGTGGGCAGTTGGGTCAGCAACGGAGACAGAGGGGCTGCCTGGGTCCCCGTGGCCCCGCGGAGCAGGGTTGAGCTGTGGCCGTGTCTGGGACCTGGGATCCCAGGCTTCTCCCCTCTGTGGCTCAGGGCCCCTGAGGCAGGCAGCCTGCTCTCTAGCAGGAATCAATAGGAAACGGTTGGAGATTTCTGAGCACAGAGCCCTGAGGGGGACAGAGACCCGGAAGTGTGTTGTCAGCAAAAATCGGGGCTAATACTCAAGTTTGTTTTTCTTTTCATCGAGTCTGAAAAGCAGTTTGAGATCCACTGCCCTGTTTTCCTGTTTTTTTGTTTTAATGACTGAGTAACGCACAATTGCATTTTCTCCCCCAATAACTTTGAATTCTGGGAGGAGACCACGTGGGGATAATTGCTGTCCTCTCATCCTCCCCGATGGCCAGGAGGACGATGAGCCCGAGGAAGGGAGCCGCGTGGTGCAGGCCCAGAGATGCGCTGGGATGGACTGAAGGCCAGGCAGGGAGGGGAGGGGGAGGGGAGGGGAGGGGGAGGGCTGGAGCTATTGCTTCAGTTTTCACTGGGTTCAGCACTTTGTACCAAGTGCCTGCTGTGTGCCCAGCCGGGAGCTGGGTGTGGAGTGGGGAGGGGGATAGGAATGGGAGCAAGGCGCCCTGGGCTCAAGGACAAGGGATGTCCCCCTGTGTCCCCAGACAGTGCGTCACAGAGCCTATGAGAGAGATGGCATCTCAAGAGGGGTTTGCCTCGAGCTCCTGGGACTGTTCTCCTGTTCCCATGAAGCCCCCCACCCCCACTTCACACTGGGGGGCAGACGCGGGCTTGGCTGCCGGAGCTGCTCTGGGGCAGATTTCAACAGATGTCAGAGAGACCTCTGTGACAGGTAGAGGGATAACGCGGGCCAAGCTCAGGAGGCCATGTCAGCCAGTGTGGGGGCCACAGAAGGGGTTGGGGTGCAGGCGTGGCGGGAAGAGGCCTTTGGACACCCTGCAGGTGCCCCACAGCCCTGCACAGGGCTGGCTCTGCCCGAGTCACCGGGCGGGGATCCCAAAGAATGTTTCGATTTTAATTTATTTTAAAGTCAGAAGAAAAAAAGCGATATAATACTGCACCCAGCCAGGGTCAGAGCCACCTTTATACCAAGACAGTTGTAAAAGGTCCTTTGTAGTTGTTTCAGGAGGAAGGGGCCCAGGGTGTCATAACACAGCGCTGCTCCTGGTCCTTGTCCTTGTCCCCAGGGGAAAGCCCCCTCCTTTTCATTGTTGCCATGAAACCTGGCAGATAAAGCCCCCCGACGACCCGATGACCCGGGCTCCTCATCCCCGTCCTGTGGGGCAGGAAGGTGTAGCCACAGGTGGCCCTGGTGGGGGGACCGCCCTTTTGGTTTCATTTATTTCTGTGCTTTGAGGTGGTGTCACTGACCGAGCACCTGAGACTCTGAAAGACGTCACCTGCCCAAGTTGCGTACCTGGCAAGCGGCTGCAGCTGGTCACATCCTCTTTGTCACCTCCAAAGCCAGGCTCCCCCTTTCCTCTGCCTTGGGCACCGAGACCTGCCAGAGCCAGGGCCTCCCGTCTCGTCAGGCCCCAAGGGAGGGCTTTGGGTACCCGGAGGAGCTGGTGACTAACTCGGGGCTGTCTGTGTGCCGTTGATTCAAAGGCCTGCTTTAGGCTGTAAAAGTAAAGCCAAGGTGGTCACCGTCCCCAAACCAGGGTGATAGAATCCCACACACCGCAGACGAGGCCACCAGCAATCTCAGAGGGCGTCACCGCTGGGCCGCTGGAGAAGGTTTAGCAGAGAAAGGGCTGAGAAGAAGAGGACTCTCCCTCTCTCCCAAGGCAGCCCTCGAGGTCCTTCCTTCCCCCTGGCAGGGTGGCTTCATGGGAAGGGCCTTGACTTCCCGGAACTCCAGGCTCCCCAGATCCAAGTGTGAGAGCGAAAGTAAGTCCTGCAGTCGGGGGGTTGGGGGGGCGTGTTCTCGGGGCTCCCCGGCTGTGGGGCCAGGCCACGCACCTCTCCTCCTTCAGGGACCAAAGCTGGGCTGAGACTACAGCTTAACCCACCGATGGCAGCTGTAGATGGACACAATGACTTTATTCTGCTTATTTATATCTATGTGGTGCTGAGACTCGAACCCAGGGCCTCGCACGTGCTAGGTGAGCGCTCTACCACTGGGCCCAGCCCCTGCCCCCATATTCTTTTTAATACCGTGGATACTCTTAACGCTGCCCAAGGAAGCAGGAAACTTGGGTCCCCTCCCCGCTGTTGCTGCCTGTGTGACGACTCGCTGTCCCCGCCCCTCCTGGGGACTCAGTCTCTCCATCCGTCTGTGAGCAGTGTGGACGCGCTGCCTCCTACACAGGGGAACATCAGTGTTGGCTGCAGGCCTCTTGCCAGTGTGGACGTCCAGGCTCCGTCCCCAGCCGTCCTGGCCAGCGGACCGGGAGCTGCCCCAGGGATCTGCATTAAAAGCAGCGTCTCCGTAGGTGGTTCTGACGCCCGAGCCCCGGGAGGGACCGCAGTTAGCAGAACCAGTCGGCATCCCCAAGTGCTCAGCCCTCCTGAGCCCAGAGGGTGTTTTGGCAAATGCAAGCCCCCGTCCCTCTGAGGTGCCACGTCCCTCTGAGGTGCTGCGTGGGTGGCTTCCACCCAGATGGAGATGCCACCGGCCACCCTGGCCGAGTCACTCCCCCTCTCATGCTGTCTCTGCTCCTGTCCCTTGATGGATGGCCGGGAAGACAGGTCCACGGCCTTGGTGCTCGGCCTTGGATGCTTTATCTCCCTGGTCCCAGGCTGAGCAGCAGGACAGCTCCATCCCCCCTAGCCCCCATCCCTGCTTCCTGCCTCCCCTGCCACCTCTCTGAAGAACAGCTCTGCTGCAGCCACTGCGTCCTGACTGCAGGCGCTGTGTCCAGGACCCCTCCCTGCAGGACAGTGCTGAGCATGAGCGGCTGAGAGAACAAGTCACCTGTCCCCAGACCTGGTGGGCCCAAACCTCAGGGCTGCAGGGAGAGAGGGAGGCAGGGGCCACAGGGGCAGAGGAGGAGTGTGGCCTGGGCTCAGCACGCGCCTGTGACAGAACACCCCCCCGCCCCCCGCCGCATGGTTATTATGGCTGACACATCTAACCACTTCCACTTGGCATATGTCTGGAGGTGCTGGGTAAGCATCTCATCAACCTCCACACAGCTGACAGAGTTGTGACACCGCGGCATTTAGACTTCACAGCGTCTCCGACCTCCAGCTGATCCTGCTGAGCCAAAGCCTCCTTCCAGGGGCTCATCTCAGCAGGAGAGGCCTCTGGCCAGGTGAAACGGCATCCCTCACTGTCCCAGGAGCAGGCGCGGTTTTGTTCCTACCCCACGGGGCTGGTCTTAAGGTTGGGGGGGGGCAGGTGGAGGCCCAGGGTGCACCCCCCCCAAGCTAAGCCTTTGAACGTGGGGACTTTTCCTCCTCCGGGCATCTTAGTTGGGGGATGAAAGTCCAAACAAATCCCTTTATCCTAAATGTTGGGATTACCTGAGTGAGCAGATCCTTTCTACCCTTAAAATTACTCCCTCCCTGTTTTCTTTTTATAAAATTTGATAAGCATAATACTGACCATTGTAGAGAAATTAGACATTACAAACCAGAAAGAAAAGCTCCCGAAATCCCACCACATGTGTCTCTCCCCAGGTACGTCCCCACCCAAAGGCACAGATGTAAATGTGTGTTTGTACGTAAACAGGATTATAGGATAAGCACTGCTGGGGACCATGGGCCGTCCCAGTGTTCTGTGATCCTGTTGTCAAGCCCAGCTACACACCTGCATTGTTTCCTGGCTGCATTTTCCGTGGCAGACTGCTGTTACATAGTCCATCACATTGTATTTACTGGACATTTTAGTTATTTCTGATTTCTTTTTTCTTTTTGCCATGCTAAGCAATGGTGAGATGAATTTTCTAATTCAGTTCATTAATCTTTATACACTGTCTTTTTTCTTTTGGTACTGGGGATTGAACCTGGGGGTTCTTAACACTGAGCCACATCCCAAGTCCTTATTATTTTTTAGTTTGAGGCAGGGTCTCATTAAGTTGCTGAGGGTCTCACTAACTTTCCAAGACTGGCCTCAAACTTTCAATCCTCCTGCCTGAGCCTCCTGCCTGAGCCTCTTGAGGATTGTGGGCATCCATCAAGTGCTCGGCATATACACTTACCTGTTTGTTGACTGTAAGTCTCTGTACACTTGTCTTAATGTTTTCTTGGATACGTTTTTAGAGAAGAACTAGCTAATATTTTCAAGCATTTACCACATGCCACTCTGCTAAGTGCTTTAAATATATTATCTAGTGATTTCTACAGAAGATTCTGTACAGAAATATCCACGTTTTTATAGATGAGGAAACTGAGACACAGAAAGGTTAGTGCTTTGGCCAAGGTCTGGTAAGCCGCAGAGCCAGGATTGTAACACAAGCTCTTTGACCTTCAAAACTTCTAATGCAAAAGGCTAGGTCAGGTTGGCCTCCCGCGAAGGCCTGGTGTAAGGGTACCTGTCCCCCACTGGTTTCCCGCTAGATCTTGATCTGTGACTGGCTCACCCTGAGATGCCCGAGCACCTTCCCCGGGACCCAGCCTCTCAGTGGCTGGGGGCTGTTTTATTTTACCCAGAGAACTGTCTGGGGCTGGAGCCTCCCTTTAGGGGAGTGGAAGTCCTGTCTCTCGGTTGCAGCCAGTGTTGAGGGGGCCCTTGGGCGGGAACCCGCTGTGGTCTTCCTACACCACGTTGCTCACAGAGACTGGGTCCCAGCTGGGAGACCCCTTGCATGCTGCTCTGGGGAGGGCTGGGCTTGGCCAGGCCTCCTGGGAGTCAGAGCCCTCCCGGGGGCGAAGGGTGCGGAGTGAGGGGCAGACTTCAAACAGGAGCCGTGGGCGATTTGCTTGGTCAGGATGCCACTAAACCGGGCAAATCCAAGGAGCCCTGAAGTAGGCCACCTGTTTTGCAGGGACTCGCCTTTGGGCACTAAGACATGCTTGTGGCCCAGAGGGGGACTTGAGCCCCCCTTTCACGACTCTCTCTGGGTCTGGCTCTTTGTCAGTGGCTGTGCCCTTTGGGGGTCACCTGAGGTCCAGCTGCCTTAGCCATGGAGGTGGGGGACAGGGTTGGACTGGTCCTGGTACCGTGGCAGGATAAGGCAAAGCACCAGAAGCTCCGGGTTCCCACCTCAGCCACCCTGCAGAGAGCGTCTTGGCCCGGGAGAGATGGAGCGGGGAGGGCGCTCTCCCCTTGGCCCAGTTATCTCTTCCCAATTTATCCATAGATTGAGCTTGATGATCCAGACTCGTGTTCGTTCAGCTAATCACACGGGCTCTTGCTGCAATTTAGGTCTTCGAATAAGTGCACTTGGTTGCTGAATATGTGATCAGCCACAGATTTCTCATTCTTTAAAACCCAGGGAGCGGAAATGCCAGCGTAAAGCCATCAGCACCAGGCAGAGATTTCCAAAGCACGAAAATCAGGCTGCTCAGAGCGCTGATGCCTGGCCTCCCGTCGGGCTGCCACTTGGCCCATCAGCGCCCCACGCAGGGCCCAGGTGGGGGCTGCATCCGTAAGACCCAGGAGGATGGCAATCAATAGATCATCTGCTCACATTCTTTTTTACTTAACCAGAGAATTGGTTTTCCTCAGAAGTAGCTCAATCTGGAGGAGAAAACTCATTTGAGGGCTTTGCAAGGATGTCAACCGACTGGGAAGAGCTGCTGCAGGCTTTGAGGCCGGGAAGGTCAGCGCCCGCCCCTGCTGTCCCAGACTTTGCCGTGACCTTGAACACCAGCCACCCCTCTTCCTCCTGGTCATCATCAGCCAGGACGTCACCGCCAGCTGGGTCTCTGGACAGGACTTATTCATTCAAGGAGCAGCTGACCTCCTGCAGGGCCCTGGGCATTGCCCGAGGCACTGGAGGGTCTAGAGATGAAGCAGCCGGGGCCGTGTCCTCCAGAGCCTGACGGCCACAGGGAACGCAGTGACACTGCAGGCGTGGAAAACAAGCATCGAGAGTTGGCAGGAGGCAGCCACAGGCCCTGTTCAGCCACCGTGGGGGGAAGTCCCCAGGGCAGGCGGCTTGCCTTCTATTTCCTGTCAGGGAGGCCAGGACAGACCCCGCCAGGAGTCTTGAAGTGACCACGGGGGAGCCGCTGCTCATTCCTCTGTGAAGCATTCAGACGTGGGAAGCCGCGTGGACTGAGTGTGGCCGCTGGGCAGGTGTCCTGGGAACGGGGTGCCTGCACCGCATACACGGCTGGGTTCTGTTCCCAGGGCCAGTAGTGCCCACGCACAGCCCCTAAACACGGAGGAGGTGAGGGTGAGGATCTCAGATGAGAGAAGTATTTCTGGACAGGGTCCAATGGTGTGGCTGAGAGAACCTAATGAATGGAGCCGTGGTTCAGGGAGAGCCTTTCATCCTTCCTGACTGGCAGTCTCATTCTATTCAACCTCAAAATTTGTATGTTTTAAGAATATCAAAACTAGAATCAGAAGTGGCTCATATTTCTTTCAAGGTGGCCCTCATTGTGAGGGTAGCTCACACTCCCAGGCACTGCCAGTCTCAAAACAGTCCCAGCCTCCTGAGAGCTGCATTCAGGAGCCAGTACCTTAACCAGCATCATTGCCACCTGCTCATTTACGGTTGTCTTAGTCCGTTTTGTATTGCTGTAAAAAAATACCTGAGACTTGGTAAGTTATAAAGAGAAAAGGTCAGCTCACAGTGTTGGAGGCTGAAAGTCCAAGATTAGATTGGGGTAGAGAGCTTGCTTAACATGTACCAGGCCCTAGGTTCAATCCCCAGTACCACAAAAAAACAATAGTAAACAATACCTAACATTGCTCAGAGTACTATAGAACTAATCGAGGTTTCTCTGTTCCCCACTCTTACCTCCTTTCTGAGAGGACACAGGATACGCAGGATGTAATAGAAATAGCAGTGGACGGAGAGTCTGGCAGGAGACTCCTGTGATCCTAGGCAAGGACTTGACCTCATCTGCAAGCTGGGGAGGCTGGTTCCTGACTCAGGCCAGCCCGAACGGTTGGGGCTAGAAAGACCCAGTGAGGAGTTTAAAGTACAGACTGGACAACCGCATACACGTACGGTACCTGAGGGGGGAATTGAATCCCACATCAGTACCAAGGGCTTCTGTCTTGGAAAGCATCGAGAAGCTCCCTGGTGAGCACGTCCACATCCAGCTTCCGCCCAGGAGCCATGGGGACCCGCAGGTCAGCTCTGGCAAAGCACAGCTGGCATCCACTGCTATGCAGAAGACCGTCCCTCCTGGCCTGAAGCCCAGGGCACTGGGCAAGGGGGTTGTGGGGCCTCCACCACCCAGCGCCCCGGAGCCGGCAGAGGCCCTTTCTCCTCCCAGGAGGGAGCAGGTTTTCCTCCTTGGGACACGAAAGGCCGGAGGGCAGTGCTAGCTGCCTTGGTCGCAGGTGGCATCTCCTGCTCAAGCAGGAGGACCCCTTGGGGGCTGGGTGCACCCGAGGAGGAGGTGGTGGGAGGCCAAGCACTCTGGAGGCCGTGGACAGCAGCAGCTGTGGGCCCTCCGTGCTGGCATACAGTACGTGCTCATAGAAGCTCACGCAGACACAGCGACTCAGTCCCGGGGAGAGCCCCGCCCAGATCACGCCAGCATCCAGAGGTGGCCCCTACATGTTTCTCCTGCATCCTGACCGTCCAGCTCCAAAGCCTTGGCTCCTAAACAGAGCTCCGAGCCCCTTCTGTTGTGCTCATGAGACAAGCTTCGTAGCCTCCCACCCTCTTGGTAAAGTCCTCTCAGGACAAGGGTCTGGGGAGGTGTGGGCCGGGGCCAGGGCAGACTCAAGCGTTCCAGTTGCTCCACGTCTTCCCCAGCGCTTGATATTGTCATTTGAGAATTTTTTAGCCAGTCCTTTGTTGAACACCTCGAATGTGTTAAGTGACTCATTCTGAGCTTCGGCTCAGTCCTGTCCACTATAAGCAGAGAGAGAATGGAGCCGAGTGACTGTGACCTGGTCCCCACGGGCCCGGGCCAGACGGCTGGGGTGGGAATCCTGCTCAGGGGCCTTGCAGCTTTCCTAAGGTTGGGCGGTTGATCTCACTGTCTCCTCTTCAGTGAAGTGGGGCCACCACCTCAGGGGTGCTGCAAAGACCAGCTACGGTGACGCCGGTGAAGGGCCACAGGGGTCAGCCCTGGCCCCTGCTAGTCACTCGGTTTTGCCTGCTGGCTGAGGGAGGGCGTCAGGCGGCATAAGAAACGTGTGCGAGAGCTTAACAGTTAACATTTATTGAACCTTTGCTGGTTGCCAAATGGTGCTCTAAGTGCCCTTTATAGCTCACGGTGAGTATTAAAGATCCTGTGGACGTCCATTATGTCTTCACAAACTGGGAAAGGCCACCTGGCTCAACTTCCAGGTCAGGAGACAGAGTTACAATGGCAAGAACCCTGGTGGCTTCCTGGAGCCCTGAGCCTGGCATTACAGAGGTGGCCAGCTGGGAAATCATGATGGGCTGCTCAGGGACCTTCATGAACCTGCTCTGCCTTCCGCTTGGATGACAGTGACTTCGCAAAGAGGGATAACAATGGATCCTTAAAGAAAGATGGGTGTTGGCATCACTGGGAGGCCCTGGGGGAGTGGCCTTGGATGCTCGCTGGCAGGGGTGGCTTTAGGAAAGGCCTTGCCCCTCAGTGGGTGTCAGGGTCCCCTTGTTTGGGACACTGGCCTCAGTGCTATCAGCTGCCGTTGTGTAAACAAACCACCCCGAAACTCGGTGGTTAAACAGCCTTCACGATTTCTCCTTAGTCTGTGGATCCTCCTGGGCACAGGTCGCTGGGTTTGGTTGCTGGACGACTGGGCTGTGTTCCGTGTGGACTGGGCGGTGCTTCTCAGGGCAGAGGGAGGGTGCAGAGGAACAGGTGGAGGAACACAAGGCCTCTAAGCTCGGGCTCAGAGCTGGCGCCCCCCCTGCATTCTGTTGGTGGCAGCTCTGGCGGGATGAGGTGCCGGACTCCAGCTGCTGAGTCACGTGGCCAAGGTCACGGGCACAAGTGGGGGCTGGAAAGTCAGAAGTGGTTTTGCAATCTGCCACAACATCCCCGGCACCAAATAGCTCAGGGGCCAGCGCAGAAGAGGGAGGTTGAGCTCCCACCTCCACGGGCCCCGGCCAGACGCGCCCTCCTGGACTTGGGGTAAAGTGACCAGGCGCTTAGCCACTGCTCACACGCTGAGCTCAGCTCCGTTCGATCAAGTGAACAGAACCGGAGGACAGATTTTTACTAGGTTGTTCTGCATTTATTAGCACCACTGTGTGCCAGGTCTTGAGCTGAGCCAGATACATTAGTGCACCGTGGCCGCCGGGGAAGATCCTGGGGCCACAGAGAAGGTGTTCCCGAGGCCCGTTTGGACACAGCACCAGAGGCCCCCTCCAGCCTGGCCAGTTGATGCAGATCCTTGGGCCTTTTTTCAGACCGTGGTTGAGAGAGGCCTAGAGCCCGCAGGCCAGGCCTTGTGTGAGTTCCCCTGCGGCCCAGGGCTGGGAACTGGAGAGCGCTCTCGGTGTCTGGTGTCTCCCCTGCTCTCCGGGCTCTTTTTGCCACCATGAGTCGGTGGCTTCCGGTTCCTCGTGCTCTTGCAAGCAGCTGGCTTCAGCAGAGTGAAATCACCTTCGTGTTTCCTGCGGCCCCTCCTCAAATAGGCACCCAGCTGCATTTCACCCTAAACACCACTCATTTTTAAAGGGGGGAAATTAAAATAGATCCCAGTTTAAAATGCAGAGTGGCGGAGAGTCGGTGCACGTTCCTCCCTTAATAGAGTTCTTCAGTGAGGAGGTGACGAGAGAGACATATCGCTGCTTTTGTCATTTGGGCAAAAACCGAAGGACTGCCATCGGTCTGTCTGCAAATGTGTCTCTCGGGGCCGACCGCGGCAGGCTCCGTTCCCAGGGTAAGTGGTCTGCAGTTAAAGTCAGCCGTCCGGGGTGGCCGAGGGGAGTGAGGGGTTTGGAGCCCAGATTAATATAACATTTTCCCTTTTAAAAAAAAAGGATGTATTTTTAAAATGGCATTTGCTCCTTGATTCGATAATTAGGGAAAAGCTTTGCTTCTGAGTAAAATCATTCTGGCTCTTATTCATGAATAAAAGCTGCAGTAGGCCTCCGAGGATCAGAGGAGGATTTCCCCGGCAGGTCTGGGCCGAGCGCGTCCGCAGCATTGATTTTTGTGGCTGAAGTGCATTGTGTGTTTTGCATGAGCTTTTGAAAGCTTAGATAAATGAGTTGGCTCAGAAAGCAGATGAAAAAACTGGGAGGAAATTATACCGATCCAAAAGAAGATAAATGTCCACTAATTCTCAGATTAACATTTTAGACTCCTGTGTTTTCACAGAGGAATTTTTGCAGTGCTGATAATGTGAGATTGGTTCACAGGGTCACATACCAGGTGGAATCAACTCGGCCTTGTGTGAGTTCCCCGAGTCGGCCGCCCTGGAGAGAAAGCCGAGTTAATGCCACAACCTGGTGGTGCCCCAGCCCGCACCTGTATCAGGAGAGTGTCGGATCAGATCGACCCTCAAGGGATAGTTTGCACAAGCCCATTGGACTTAAGTGCAAAAGGAATTTACTAGATGACTTGATTGGAAGTCATTAGGATTAGGATGAGCTTCGGGCACAGTTGGATCCAGAACTCAAAGGAAGACCCCGGCTCAGGGTCGCAGTGTCGGCTGTCTGTGGCCGTGGGTGGTCGGTATTCTCAGATCGGCCCTTCTTCCCCGTTAGCAGGTCGGTGCTGCTGCCTGCCTCCCTCTGTCCAGTTTTCGTTTGGTGCAGAGGAGCCACTGCTGCTCTCAGAGTCCCCCGCTCAGCTCTGATCTGTGCCCCTGGCTCTCTCTGACCCTAGGCAGTCCTTGTGTCCAGAGGAATGAAGCATGGGGACTGGCCAAGGCCTCCATCACACCGTCCCCTGCATTGCTGGGGTGTGGACCGTCCTGCCCCAAGGAGACCACGGGGGGAGGCTGGGAGGCGGGGAAGGTGCCCTAGGAAGCAGCTTAAGGACCAGTCAACCACTGGCCCTGAGCAGGGATGGGTGGACGCCGGCTATGAGCCTCGGGTTTCTGCAACCCCAGCTTTTCACTCCTCCCTTCAACAAGTGTCTGAGCATGCCCACGCAGCCTTTGGATCCCAGGGCTCTGGGTGGACAGCAGGGCCCAGGCTCTGTCCTCGGGGAGCAGCTAGCGTCTCTTGTGCCAAATCGGAAAGCATCCCGTGGACTTGCAGCCAACGGGATGTTTTACTGAGCACCTGCTGTGTGCCAAGGCGGATTGGGACAGCCAGAGCCTTACCTTTGAGCAGTATCAAGTCGAACAATGACAGTGGTGTCCAGGAGAGCCTGAGGACCACTGTATTAGAATTGTGTTTTTTCTGCAAGTAACAGAAAGTCCTAAACAGCAATGACTTCAACCAAATTGAATCTTATTTCTCTCTCACAAGTCAAAGCAGTGACGCTACCGCCACTGGGGACTCAGGTTCCATCATTCATCCTGAGTAGTGACTTCTACCTGGTGCCCCAATGTGACTGCTGTGGCTCCAGTCATCATGACTGCATTCCAGACAGTAGGAACAGAAAAAGAGAAAGAAAAAAAGAGAACGTCCCTTCCCTTTAATTTTCCAGAAGTCACACACACCACTTCAGCTGACATGCGATTATCCAGAAATTGGTCACAGGCTTCAACTTGCTGTGAGGGAAGCTGGGAGACCTGGCCTCATGACCAAGTGCTCAGCTAAATTGTAGCTTCTGCTTCTGTAGAAACCAAGGGAGATGGACATCAGACCTGGCCACACTCAGGATATTGGCTCTCCCAGACCAGGGCCGCCCTTTCTCTTGCAGTTTTAAAGACCAGGCCTGCACGCTGTCCTCGGTGAGGCCCTGGGTTTTAGCCCCAGTTGGAATTCCTTGGCTTCCTCTTGGGCTCCGTTGAGGTGCAGTTCAACTCAGTGACGTCTCCTTTTAAGTACACAATTCAGCGCACTTTGAAAAATGCACTTCAGCATCTCCTGAGTGGAGATTTGGGACATTTTTTCTCTGGAAGTCCCCGAGTGTCCCTTCAGCCCTTTCTGGCCAAGGTGACCACAGATCTCCTTTCTGGTGGCTCTGAATGCCTCTGGACGTCCTCGGGCTGGGGAGGCACACATGGCCTGCCCTGTGCCCCTGGCCTTCCAAACGGCGTAGGGACGGGCCGTCCCCTGGCGCTCCTGTCTGCTGCCCGCACGCGGTCCCCACCGTGTGCTGCCTGTCTCCCGTCGCCTGTCGATGGGTTCGGGGTTTGTTTCCAGGTTGGGGCTTTTGCAAGTAAAGCTGCTTTGAACGTGTTTGCGAGGACGCGTCCCCTTTCCCTTGTGCACGTCGTCGTACCCAGGGGTGGGATCGTCGCGTCCTGCGCCAAGTGTGCGCTCGGCTTGGTTAGAAGTCGCCCCTCTGCCTGTCCGCGGAGGAGGTGCCAGCGTCTTGGTGGTCCCCTTGTCCCCATCTGCGTGCTGTCCTGCAGTGTCTTGTCACGTCCCTTTCATCTCTGCCTCTACATGGTTCCTCCTCCAGGAGGCGTCCTCCGGCTTGTCCCCAAGCGGTCACCCCTCTCTGCTCTGGACGGAGTGCCAAGAGCCCTGCGGCCTCGTGAAGGTCCTCCTCTGGGCCCAGGGTCTGGTCTCTGATCATTTTTGTCTCTGATGAGTTTGGGATTTTGCCTGTCCTCCGGGGGACTTTGCCTGCTGGCTTTGAGGACCTTGGTCCGTCTCTCACGTTAACCTCTCATGTCTGTGGGTCCCGGCGGCGTCTCCATATCAAACACCGGCAGAGGAGAGCATGGTGGGGCCCCGGCGTGGGCGTGGGCTCTGTGGTCAGCAGACCGAGCTGCTGCCCTCCACAGCCGCGCTGACTCTGCACACGGATGTTTCATGTCCTCCTGGAGGGACACCTGCGTGCAGCCAAGAGCCAGTGGGCAGGAGCCTCAGGGACGGGTGGGGCCGTGAGTCCTCTTCCCTCGGGAGGACACCCTCTGCTTTGCCCAGGTCCCCATCCCGAGGTGCTCTGTCTCCCTCCCTCCTGAGACCATCTGCCTCTTTCTCCTGGGGTCAGAGGGGACATCTTCTTGGAAGAGCAGGACAGGATCGGAGGTGTTAGTGCCTCTCAGCTAATTTCCAACAAATCCCCCCTTTATCTCTTCTCGGAGACACCTGGTGTTCCCGGGGCCTTTGGGGCTTTCCGTGCCAACCTGAGTGTGGGACATGCCATCGCCTTGTGGGGCTTGGGATTCTGCTCACTTGGCTTTGCCAAGTCAGTGCTCAGTGCCACTCACCTTTTATTCTCCCCTGGTTTCTTAGCCCTTTATGGGTTTGTGCATTAAAAAAAAAAAAAACGCCTCGTCGTGTTGTTCTTGTGGGGTTTGGGGTGGAAGGGAGACGCAGCTCAGGCACCATCCACCTCGACATCTTCACCGCAGTCCTGGCTCCTGTAAGTTATGGTTCCTCAGCTTCAGCCTCAGGGACAGTCCCACCCTGACACCTGCCTGGAACCTTTGTGAGGGAGGCCCAAGTCAGTGCCCGTGTGAAGGCTGGCTGCCCGGACTCCAAGGTGCCCGCCTGCTCTCTGTGATGTTGGAGCTGAGAGCTGAGGCATCTTCTAGAGGCTGGGGCTGGAGAAAAGCCCGTCCAGGCCGAGAGACACTGCATCAGTTGTCATCTGTCATCATAATAACACTCCGTGACAGGTGACCTCAAACCTCGCTGGCATGCAGCAAGACATGGTCACGTAGCTTTGGAGTCTTCAGGTCACTTGGTCCAGGCTGGGTCTGCCCTCTAAGATCTCCACCGGATTCACCCTCCCGTCTCACCATCCCTTACCCTAGAAGGTCCTTGGCTGGGACAGTGGGGACAACTCAATCCGCTCCGGGTGGCAATGGCAGAGGGGCCAAAGCGCAGGTGGGAACATGCAGGTGGCTGTGAAGCCTCTGCCTACATCCCATTCGCTGTCACTGGCTACAGTCAGTCATATGGCTGGGCCCAGCATACGAGGACAGGGAGGGGAGGGCCCCCCCCCTCAGTGGCACAGGGCCTTGGTGCAGGGCGGGGTAAGGAATGGGGACTGTTGGTGTCCAGGCACGGCTCTGGAGCAGGGTGCCCATCCTGCACCCTTGATTTTTTTCTGCTAAACCCAGAATATTTTGCCTGGGCAAGGAACCTGGGCCCGGCTTTCCTGACTCACGGTCGGTTGAAATAGTCCCTCCTGTAGTTACAACCTGGAGGAAATGCCACCCATCTCTATAACAGCCAGAAACCCTCTCTCTGATAGAGCAGGACCGTCCCCAGGCCCTGGCTGGGGCTGTTGATCACAGGCGCCCGATTTAATCTGCTTAATTATTTGATTCAATCAGAAGTTGGCTTAATTATTTTCTTGCTTCTCACCTCTTTTGAATCCATTCTGGAAACTGATCATGTCTTTAGCACCAACACAGAGATAAACGTTTCAATTGGGAAATGTAATTAGCCAAGGAAAATTAATGTAGGAGCTGACTTTTGTCAAAGCACCGTGTTAAAACCCAACTCGGGTCGATACCAGGTGGTAGGGAGACAGAGGGCACCCCTCGGCGGCCAGGGGGAGGCTGAGCCACTGCACGTGTGCCCACCTGGTTCCTATTCACCTTAGGCCATCCTTACAAAAGAGGCCAGACCCCACTCACCTGAGACGCCCACCGCCTGCCAGGTCCCACCCATGGGCTCCACATTCCTTTCTCATGGAGGGGTGACAGCATGTATCCTGCCTCTTCCCTGGGTAGCACCTTGGTGCCTCTCTCCCTGCCTTTCCCAAATGGATCCTTCTCGCCTGGCAGACAGCTGCTGCCAGGAGAAAGCTCAGCACCGTGGGCATTCGGGCCTCCTGTTCTCGTACGCTGCTGCCTTGGTCAAGTTGCTCGAGAGTCTGACTTTATCATCTGGAAATGAAGACATCTAACACCTGTGCGCTAGAATGGTTATGAGAATTAAGAATAAAATTCCCAGTTGGGTACTTCAAACAAATGACAGTGGTTACCATAGAGGCTGCTAGGCACTGCTCAGATGACCACCTGGTGGACAGCACCAGTCGTTTAATTTCCATGGGCCTCAGTTTCCTCCTCTGTAGAGTAGGGAGAATAGCACCCCTTAGAGGGGGTGTAAGGACCAAACAGGTTCGTCATTGTGTGTGGAGAGACTTGAATTCGATGCTGTTCAGGGCGCTGGTGGCCTTCATTCCGCAGGGGGTTGAGGACTCCTCTCTGGCCACCTGCTGGAACTGGTGAATGGGTCAGTAGAAAGGGACAAGAGAGCAAGAGAGGGGGAGGTCAGTGTCTCTGTCTGCTCTGCTGAATATTGGGACCACTGGCCATATGCATAGGACAAGGTGGCCCTCCCCTGATCCCAGGCTGAGAGACCAGGGGAGGAGCATTATCCTCCCCTGACCCAGCTGAGGCAACCAAAGGACACGGAATGGCCAGGGTCTATAGAAGATGCTCAGAGCCAGGGGCAGCTACCTGTCACCCCGGCCTTCCCCCAGCCTCCCTATAGGGTCTCCGCACCTCGGCTGGGCTGGGGGTGTGGGATGCTTGGGGTGGGCCTAGGCTGAGCTTCGACCTTCCCCACCCACCCACCTGCCCCACCTGCCCCCTGACCCCTGCCGGGCGGGCTTTGGTCCTGAGCCTGTTCCCAGGTGGACCAGCAGCAGGCGCTCAGTGACTCCAGAGGCAGCTTTGCCTCTGAACACAGAGCCCCAGGAGGGGACACCAGCGCAGGAGCACCAGGACCCGGCAGAGACGTGACAGGGTTCTGATAAGAGTCCCCCTGACGTGTCTGAAAATCAGGCGCGCGTCTTCCTGGCAGGGGATGCGGTTCCTGGTAATGAGCTGAGAGAGGCTGGAACAAGGTAGCAGAGGGAGGCCGGCCAACCCTTCCCCGGGAGGGGCCCGCAGATGGAAGCCCGCCCAGCCTCCTCCTGGCTCAGCTGTCTGGGGAGTCTGTCCGCCAGGGCGGGACTGGAGCCTGGAGAGAGTCTCCATGTGGGTCAGGACCTGCTGTGGACCTGGCCACGCGGCCGGTGCTCCCCTGCCCTTGGCCGCACACCGCCTGCCTCGCCCCACAGGGAGTGTGCGAAGTCCCCTTCCCCTTCAGCATCCTCAGCTCTCAACCCAGAGCCAGCAGCTGCAGTGATGGATGGCTCCAGTCTCCCTGCTTCAAAGCCGACTTGACCCAGTGTCAGGGAGACGTCAGGCGTCCCGGGTCCTCTGTTTAGTGGGTGTGGTGAAGGCAACACTAGCTGCTGTAACAGGTAAACCCCGTGAGAGTAGTTGAAGGCAGCAGGCACTTATTCCTTGATCATATAAAGTCAAATTGATGGTGGTGGGGAGCTCTGCTGCTCATGGCCACTCAGGGACCCAGGGTGACAGTGGTGCCATCATCTTCCGACTGTAACTCCCCAGGTCACCTCAGCTTTGGAGGACCCCAAGGGTTTTTTTGTTGTTGTTGTTGTTGTTTTTGTTTTTTTGCATATGTGACTTATGCCTTATTTCATTGGCCAAAGTGGGTCACAGTCCCTCTAAAATGTGAGAGGCTGGGAAGTGCCGTCCTGCTGGGCAGCAGGCTCCCCCCTCAGCCTTACCCCCAGGGAAGGGCAGCATGATCCTCCCTGGGCAAGGGAGAGGACTTTTCCCTCCAACAGCCTGTGACCCTGGATGAACTTTTTTAATGGTACCAAAGATTGAACCGAGGGGATCTAACCACATCCCCAGCCCTTTTTCAAATTTTGAGGCAGGGTCTCGCCAAGTTGCTTAGGGCCTTGCTAAATTGCTGAGGCTGGCTTTGAACTTACAATCCTCCTGCCTCAGCCTCCTGAGCCTCTGGGATTACAGGCATGTGCCACTGCGCCCTGCTGGATGAGCATTCTTGGGGCCAGTGAGTGCCCGTGTGATCTCAGACCTGGACGAGGACGCACCCTGCAGTCCGGAGCCCACGAGGGGCCTGGGTCCCACACTGTCGTAGCCTTCTCCCAGCCTCAGACTGTACCTGGCCCACACGGTGGCTCACAGCCCGTCCTGCGACACACTTCCCTGCCCCCATCCCCTCGCAGAGTCCAGGCCTGCCCCTCAACCTTCCCGGGGGCCCAGATGAGTTGGTGGCAGAGCCTCCCCACTCCACGCTCACATGCCCTGTGCCCTTCCCTGACCAACTTGTCACCTCAGGGCTTTTACACACGCTGTGCCCTCTGCCTGGAGCGTCCCTCCTCCACTCTCCTGCGGACTCCCGCTCTCCCTGATCCCGACCAGAGGCAGCCTTTGCCGGGGGCGCTAGAGAGGCTCTATGGGGATCAGCCTGGATGCCTCCCAGCCCAGGAGGTGGCACCCCGGTTATAGAGGAGAAACCCAAGTCTGGGAGACGCAGGAACACAAGTGGGGTCACAGCGTGCAATGGCGGAGTCCAAGCCCAGGCCTGACCACCGCATGGGCTCCCAGCCGCTGTCCGCACCCAGCACAGCGCAGCCCATCCGCTCTCCTGGGGAAGCAGGAGTGGTTGTCCCTGAGCCGTCCCGGCACCCCCCTCGCCACCGTCCCCTGCACCTCCAAGGCTGGGGTCTGGGTGGTGATCTTTTCCTCATGTAGATCCGTCACCCTCCGACAGCCAGAGCGGGAAGCCCCCAGTTATCGTCCGTCACGGTCCCCTCCCTGCTTGCCTGTCGGGTTTTGAAAGTGACCCTGAAGCCACCGGAAAGACCTGAGAGGCGGAGGCCAGCCTTCTCCCTGTGGTTAAGTCCGAGGGCTTCTTAAGGACGGGGCCGTCTGTGCCCTCCACGGACAGATGCAAGTGGGTCACCGCGCATTCCTAAAGAGGTGTCGCCAAAATCGGGTCTTTTCAGTTTCTTCAGTCACCTTCTCAGACCTTCTTTGAGAAGGACAAGTCCCCGGCTCTCCTGTCGAGCCACACGGGGTGGTGCCTCCGAGTTCCAGAACTGGCCTTGTGGGCTCGTCTTCAGGAAATGGGCAGCGTGTTCGCTCTGCTGCAGAGAGGGCGCCTCCGCAGGACCAGAGCCCGTGTGCCCTGGGTGTGCGAGTGGCGGTGGCCCTGGGTCTAACGCTGAGGCCTCCTGTGCCCAGGAAGTGCCCTCAGACACCGCCAGGGGACGAGGCTTGGCTTGCTGGGAGTGGGCGGGCTGGGCCAGTGGGGAGGGTCTCGTCCTGCCAGATCCTTCCCGCCCCTGCTCCCTTCTGCCAGATCCTGCACCTTTCATCTCCAAGGCTGGTATTATTGGTTCTGTTTGACAGGTGCAGACTCCCTACTGGCCCAGAGAGGTTAAGTCATTGGGTGGTGGTCACCCAGCTAGGAAGCCCTACAGCCAAGGTTCAGTATTGTCTGACTAGTAGCCTGTGTTTTCCCTAATAATCACAGGTGCCTCTGAAAACTCAAAGGTGACTCACCCCCGTGACCCAGGGACATATAAAGAGCAAACTTGCACACCTGTGAGCCCCAGCTGATTGGTAATGGACATCATCCCCGTTTCACAGAGGAGGATGGGGGCCACAGGGTGGATGAGATGGTAAATGTGTGCAAGTATCTTTCCGGCGAAGGGAGGGAGGTAGAGAAGCTTCTGTTAGATTCTGGAAGGGGACTCTGGAGCCAGGAAAGGGAAGGCCCAGGTCTGTGTGGAGCTGGACCACCGCCCCCCGCTCCTCATGCTGGGAGTGAGTCGGTGGGTCGGCCTCGGCCGATGGAGAGGCAGCGGGTGCTCCCGGCTCCCCCGTCGCTCTCCAGGTTAATTCCGCACACATGACTCAGAGCCTCCCGGGCAACCAGCGTCCTGCTAAGTTCTGTGAGGGTTCCAGAGGTGACCAGGCTAGGTCTCTGCCTCCCCAGGCCCCCACCTGCCGTGAGCCGGCCTGTACCAGGAGCGGAGGGGCCGGGAACGGTGCAGGGAGGATGCGTCCCCGGGGTCAGCGCAGGCTTCAGGCAGGAAGGAGCGCTGCTGGCCCAGGCGAAACAGTGAGGGTCCCGCAGAGGATCCCCGGACCCCGCGGGGAGAGGCGCCAGCTCCTTACACACAGGCAGTACCTGCCAGAGAGGGGACATGGCGACCCCAGGAAGGAGGAAGGGCCAGGCCCCACCTGGGGCTCATGTCCAGCAGCCCACGTCCAGCCCTGGCTCCCCAGCATCGCGCTGGAAAGCCACCCGGTTGTCCAAGCCACCGTTTCCTGCTCTATGACACCGATGCTGCCATGGGACCGCGGCCAGCATTTCTGGATCTCTGGCCCTCAGCCGGTTGGCAGGGTGGGGACGTCACTGTTCCCGTTATGTGGATGGGGAGACAGAGGCACAGGAAGTAGCAGACCCAGACTTGGATTCTTTTTGTCCCCAGGGCCTGGCCCTGGCACCTCCGTGTCCTGGGGGGCGCAGGGCCTCTCGGCCACTCTTCTGGCTGTTGAGCCACGCCTGCATCTGTGCCTCTGGCTCCGCCCCTAGGCCGCGCTCTGTGATCTGTGTATGGCTCTGGGTGGCCACAGGTGGCCCCAGGGGGCATGGGAACTCTGTGCCCTGGGCCTGGGGGGCCCAGCGTGGTCAGAGGCAGCTGCAGGCTCCCCCCACAGAGCTGAGGAGGCCCTGCAGTCTGGCCAGACTCTCTGACCCATGTACCCAGGGTTGGCGGCTGCCCAGCTGCGTGACCTCCGGCTGCCCTGGGGCATTAGGCAGGTCTCTTCCCCATCCCTGGGTTCTGTGGGCTCTTACCAGACCAAGACGGGCAGCTTTGCGCGGGGTCCCTCCTGGCTGTGCTCCCGCCACTCTTCCCACAGCAGACGGTCAGGCGCAGTCCCTGTGCCACCCCAACCAGTCTTCCTGAGGGTCAGTCTGGGCTCTGTCCCCATCCTCTGCCTTCCTTTTCTCCTCATTGTCCGACTCCCCTTCTGTCCCCGGAGCACATCGAGCCTCCCACCTGGGGCTTCTCTGTGCTGTCACCCCCTGTCCTGTCTCACCCTCCCCTCGGAGCACCCCGGCCTCTGGGTGCAGCCCCCTCCAGCCGCGGCTCCCCATCGGAACCGAGCCCCCGTCCCGATGCTCCCCTTCTCTGTGGCACGTGTGCAGGCAGCGAGGAGACCGCGTCTGCTCCAGTGTCCTCTGGTGCCTTCGTCCCCCACCATGACCTGGCGCGGTGGCCCGGCTCCTCTCCTCACCACGGCGCTCTGGGCCTGGTACACAGCCGGCATCCGAGGTACCTGCGGGGGTGAAGGGTCTGGAGGTGACGTCCTTCCCCGAGGCCCCGCTCCTCATCTGCCAAAGAGCAACAGTCCTAGAACTGTCACGAGGATCAGAGGGACCTGTGCGAGATGGCAGTTGAACTTGAGAATTCCACGTTCCTCGAAACCTCCTCTGGGCTGTCTGCCCCGGGCCAGGACCCTGGGCCACCGTGGAGTGGCCTCCAGCACCTCAGGCCAGTCAGGAAGGCCTGCTGCCCAGAGGCAGTGGGCGAAGGTCCCCTGTCATTCCACAGACCCCAACACTGGATCTGTGGGGTCTCCCAGTTCTGAAGACACCCCCTGCCGGGGAGAACTTGAGAAAAGGCCACAAATGACCCCAAGGATTACCTTGGTCCCAAAGTTCTCAGGAGCAAAGCCTCAGGCCAAGAGGGGGAGGGGTGCTTCCCTGGGAGAGGTGGCCTTTCATCAGAGTGGACACTGGCTCGGGTCATGGCTGGGACATTTTGCTTGGAGGAGGTTCTGCCAAGCAGAGGGGACAGCTGGAGAGGGTGGGCCACACAGACTCAGTAGTCCGGGAGAGGGAGGACACGGACGGACTTATGAAGTGATAGGGCTGTTGGGGCCTTGTGTCAGTCAGCCACTTCACAGTGACACTGCACAGCAAATGACCCCCCAGGAGTGGCCAGCAGCGAGCAGCGGCTCGGCTGGGTCCACGTCTGCCCCGTGCATGTGCTCGCTGGACCGGGGCCCACGGGGCTGCCTCTCGTGGTGACAGGCCAGAGCAGGGCAGGCCCCAGGATGCCAGCCTGTCTCACCCTCTGCCCGCGGCCTCTCCATCCATCCCCGAGCACGTCTCCTGGCCGAGCAGCGTTTAGTCCCCACGGAGGAGCCAAAGCCAGTCCCAGAGAAAAGCCCAAGGTTGAGGGTGCAGGGGTCTCGCCCCCAAAGAGGTGGGGAGGAGGGAAGCGTCACCTGAGTCACCAGATTTACCGGACAGGAGCAGGCCAGAGCAGGCAGGGACTCTGGGCCTCTCCTCGGGAGCTTCCCAGAGCGGTGGCTGCGCTGACATCTGCTGGGACCAGGAGCCAAAAGTTTTGACACTAGCTCTTTCCCCCAGAGGTGGGGAGGGTCCTGCGACCACCCCGGGCCCCTGAACCCTGCAGCTGGTGCCCCCCAATCCTGCCCACCTCGGGGCCCACACGTCCTCGTTTGCCCAGCATGAGGCCATGCGTCCTGCCCTGCTGGGCCAGGCGTCTGCAGGGCTTCTAAAACTTGGCCACAGCCAGGGGCTTTTTCCACTGGAACTGAGCCTTAAGTTAACAGCCCTGTGCAGCAGTGAGCGCCTCCTGTATGCTGGGCGGCTCATGTTCTCCTGTTCTGAGTGCCTGCTGAGTGCTGGGGAGCACAAGGGGAGTTCTTTGTGTGCATTTGTCTGAACACATCACCATGACATTCAAAAAAGGAGTCTTTGAGGCCCAGAGAGGTCAAGTCAGTTGCCCAAAATCACACAGCCAGGAAGGGACAGGATGGGGTTGGAACCAGGGTCTGTTTGGCTCTGGAATCCATGTTCTTTCCCCTACCTCAGCTGCCTTACAGGACGCCTGCAAGACCATGTGGTCCAGAGGCTAGCTTAGGTCACAGCTGTGTCCTGCTCTGCTGTGTGACTTTGGAGGTGTCACGGCAACATGCAGGCCCCGCAGAGCTGTGTCAGGATGAAGGCAGTTCAGGGCTGTTTTCGACATCGTCAGGAGTTTTTCTAACGCAGTTTCCAGGTCAGAAGACCCTCAGCTCTTGCTTAAAAATTAACAAACACCAACACCTTACAAATGCAGCCTGTTCCCCGACCAGAGGTTCCGTGAACCGTGGCCGGCCCCGTCACACAGCCCTCGTCCAGCTGTCAGCCATGGCAGATGGCCTCTGGCCGGCTGGGCGGCAAAGCACCACAGCTTTTTGCAGAGGGTGGGAAGCCATTAGTTCTGCCAGGGCCCTGAGGTCCGGGGCTGCCCTTCCATCCCTCTGATGGCCTCTCTGGGGCGGGTCTCCACACTTGGCCTTGTTGGCAGGACACTGCCCTCGATGCTCCGCTGGCCTCCACCCCCTCAGCAGGCCCTCATTCCCGCCTTCTTGGTGCCTGGCCTGCGGGGGACACCAGGGCCCCTGGGAGAGCTAGCCCCAGCCACTGCCCCTGGGGCTCCCGGGACAGCGAAGCTCTGCTCGTGGTTACAGCAGAGGGGTGGGCAGGGGGCAGGGAGGTGCCAATAGACAAGGACAGCTTCTCCCCATCTGTGGCCGGCCTGGCCAGGTGACCAGGTGTGCCCAAACATGCCTCGCACAAGCTTCCTGTCCAGAGCACGTGGGTCTCTGGAAGGGAGAGAAACCTCCTTCTCCACAGCTGCTCGCCAGGAGCCACCTGCCCCTGGGGCAAGATCATGTGGTCCAGAGGCTGGCTTAGGTCACAGCTGTGTCCTGCTCTGCTGTGTGACTTTGGAGGTGTCACTGCAACAAGAAGAGCCTCCTCCTCCTGCGGTGGGAGACGCTATGACCGCCATCTTTGGAAAAAAAAGACCGGCCACATGGCCACGTCGGTCTCTTTGGAAATGGAGAAAAACGTGTGTTGTTTCTTTGCAGACCAAGGAACCCTCTGTGCCTACGTCATTAATTAAATGTGGCTCATTTATGCGTAGCTCTGGGATACGGTGGTAACAGGCTGTGCCTTGGGTACTTTTTTTCCCTTCTACGTGCCCTTCCCAGAGCCGGAGTGGCCAGTCTGGCCTGTTCCACTTTGCTGCTAGAACATGGCATAAAACTTCCTCAACTTCACGGTCCGCGAGTGGATACAGGCCACGTCCAGGAGGCAGGTGGCAGCTGTGGAGAAGGAGGTTTGTCTCCCCTCTAGAGACTTTGATGGGAAGCTTGTGCGAGGCATGGTCTGGGCACACCTGGTCACCCTGGCCAGGCCGCCCTCAGGTGGGGAGAAGGTGTCCTTGTCTATGGGGACTAGCCCCTGAGGTAGCGAGTCAGCTCTGCCCTGGGCGTGGTCACCACTGTCACCGCAAGGTGGGCTCAGCGGGTGCAGCCTGGCAGATTTCCTGACCAGCCTCGGAGCCCGCGGGTGTAGCCAGGCACTGGGAAAGTGAATGAGCGTTGGTCCCTGCGGAGCCCTCCCCGCCTGGGGCAGGGGCCAATTCTTATGAACCAGGCCACGGAGGCCCTGAAGACGGACAGCAGACAGAGAGCAGATCCAGGGAGGACGCCTGTACTGCAGGCCACGAGGAGAATCAGGAGCCTGGGGCACAGCAGCTGGAGGAGCGCTGTCCCCAGAACCCCGTGGCTGTGGGGCATGAGGAAGGAGCTGGCGGTAGGCCTGCAGGAGCGGAATGCTCCAGGAGCGGAGGAGGAGGCAGGGCAGGGGAGAGGGAGGGGAGGCTAGAGGGGCCCTGGGGGTGACTGGAAGGACTGCATCACAGGGAGCCCCTGGGGTGCGAGCAGAGGAGTGGCAGGGAAGGGCTCGGGAGGCCCAGGGCTCAGCCAGGAGTGACTCTGAGAGAAGGATCCTAAGTGGAAGCAGGAGGAAGTGAGAAGGGGAGTTCCGCAGGACTGGTGCGGGGCGAGTGGCAGCCGAGACCTGGCTCTGGGACCACGGTGGGCACCACGGTGGGCACCAACCCCGGTGGGAAGACTGAGGCGACAGTGACGTCAGATGCCCGAGGACCTTCGGGTGGAAATGTGGGTGGGGAGGTGGGTGTGAGCCCGGGCACCAGGCGTGGGCACTACTGGGGACTTAAACCTGGGCACTGTCATCAGCACCGGGCGGGGGGACCACGAAGGGAAGAGGGGAGGCAGAGCAGAGGCCACAGACAGAGCCCAGGGAAGCAGCCGAGGGGCTGGGAAGGAGCACCGCCGTCTGGAGGAGGAGCCGGAGGACAGCCTGAGGCTGAGCCCGAGGCCGGGCCCATAGCCACCAGCCCCAGGCACAGCCGGCAGCCTGGCTCCTGCCCTCCGCCTTCCACAGCTCTTCCACAGCTGCCTCCCGGGCGGGCGGGACTCTGGGGCAGACTAGAGGCCAGCTGATGGGAGGCACAGGTAGAGGAACGGTGGCCTTCAGAGCGAGCTGGGGACGGGGCTCCTGTGCTGAAGGTGGGGGTGCGCAGGGGCGGGGGCAGGGGCTGGACGGCTTCTCTGGAGGGGGAGCTGGGATTTGAGCCCCAGGACCGAGATGGGAAGGGCCTGCCGGCAGCCAGCTCTGGGGGGACCCGGGAGGCAGCTCCTACCAGAGTGGGTAGAAGAGGCCGTGGGAGTGGCGCGTGGCCTGTTGGGTTGGGGACTGTGGCCCTTGGGGCTGCTTGAAGACACAACTGCAGGGTTGGCAGGAAGGGGCGAGAGAGTCAGCAGGAGCCTTGAGTCCCCTGAGCTCAGAGCCTAGTTAGAGGGGCGCAGAGCCCACAGAGCACGCAGGAGGGGAGGGCGCCTGAGCCAGAGCCCCAGGAGGGCACCGCAGACGCTGTGGGCAGGAGGTTAGGACCAGGAAGCCTGGCCCTGGGAGGTGGGCCCTGGGGAATGTGCAGGTCTGAACCTGCTGAGATGCAGGAGACACAGGGGACACTGAGGGTGGAGTGGGCGGGCCAACCACAGGGTGCAGGAGAGCCACAGCAGGTTCTGGAGCCAGGAGAGGCAGGGTCTCAGGAGGACAGGTCAGAGGCCAAAGACTGGAGTCCGGGAGGTGGGAGGACCTTTTAAAGAGGCAGGTGCACACCCCGCTCACGGGCACTGATGCCCTCCGAAGCAGGCACAAGGGGGACCCCTGAAGACTGGAGGGGCTGCCAGGGGCCAGGAGGCCCACACTTCTGTCCATCCTGCTTAGTTCACGGATTCCCAGCAGTGGACCTTCCATCCACAGCCCCATGCGACCCGCCCAGCAGCCCTGAGAACTGGGTCCTGCTGTCACCCACCTTGCAGATGAGGGAAACCAGGCTTGGAGGTAAAGTGTCTCCAGGCGATCGGTATGGGACACCAGAATGGGAACTCGCGTCCCCCTGACACTGAGGCCAGCCTGTCCCCGTGGTGCAAGGCGCTGGAGAGGCTCTCTCATGCCCAGCGGTTAGGGCAGCAGCCCGCCTTTTCCCTGGGCCAGGGGGGCCTCCCACACGCCCTTGCCCTTCCCCACTCCTGGTCCGGCCTTGGTTTCCAGGTGAGCCAGGGACCCCAGAAATAAGAGCAGTGAGCAGACTTATCAAGCGCTCAGTCTGCTGAACAGGTTCCAACGCACTCATCGGCTGTGTGTGTGGCAGGTATGCACGTGACGTGTGCGAGTCCTGGGCCACCCGCGGTGGCTCTCTGGTGTCCTCACCTCATTTTACAGGTGGGGATTTCAGTTCTTAAAGCAGACGTGCTGCTGGCCCGTGCTGGGACGGAACCCAGAGCTGTCCGATCCTGGGCCGTGTCCTAATACACGCCTCTGCCTCCTGCCCGGCAGGAGGGGAGCCAAGTTGTCCTTTGTGATCCATGAGGTTCCAAACTGGGGCTGGGAGAGTGGCCCTCCAGCCCCAGCGAAGGCTCCCGGCTGCTGTGTGGTCTGTGTTGGTCCTTTGCCCACGAGCCAGGGGCCTGCTGACTAAAGGACCTGTCTCTCACCCCGACTGGGAGCTGCCCCAGGCAGCAGAGAGGGTGGAATCGGGGCAGGGCCTTCTCTCCTGCCTAGCCTGGCCTCTGGGCAACCTCTGGCCTGAAATGAAAGGCTCCCCAGTAAGTGGCTTTCTGGACGTGAGCCCAGCTATGTGCTGGGGTAGGATGCGGGGGGAGACCAACCACAAAAATGATCCAGGTGCCCAGAGCAGGGGCAGGACCTTGCCAACAAACCTCAGCAAGCCACTTCTCAGCTGGCCACCTCAAGTGTCCCCGGAGATGTCACAGGGCAGAGCTGGTCACGAGGAGCCCTGGCTGCCCTCCAGGCCTGGCCCGGGGAACAGAAGCCCTGTGGAATCAAAACACAATCAGCCAGGGCAGGATTCAGAAATCAGATCCTCGGCCGCCCCTCGAAGAACCACCGCGGAGACTTCTGGCCCCACTGGAGCTGACTGGCGTGGCGGGCGGCGGGCAGTCAGAGCCAACGCTGTCTGCAGAGCTCCAGAGGCCACGTGTGCGGCAGGGAGCCTGCACTGGCTGGGCCTGGGCCGGGCCTCCTTCAGCCTAATTTTGGATGCATCCCCTTCCCTCCCTGGGGGCCTCAGCTGTAAGATGAAGGGGTGCCATAGCAGGAGCTCAAAGTCCCTCCAGGCCCTTAAACCCTCAGGTCCACAGCCCTGCGGGGTAGCAGGAGACCCTTGCTATACAGCTGGGGTGTGGCAGGCTGGGGCCAGGGGCTAGCTGCAGCCTTGCTTTGTCCCTCAGCTCCCCGTCCTGAGCCCCTCCAGAGGGTAGTCCTTCCCAGACCTCGTGGGTCCCTGACACTTGTGGGAGAGGCGGCAGGGACAAACCAGGAAAGGCGCCCCTGTCTGGCTTTGGGGTGTTTCCTGCCAATCCTGGAGGTGGGGGCGGCTGACCTTCTAGAAGTTCACTTCAACCTAATAGCTAAGCCAGCTAAGAGGAGAGCCATGACTGCGCCCCCGTAACCCACCCTCCCGGGGTCCCCTCCTGCCAGGGCCAGCCCCCCTTCCGGGGATGCATTCTCTCACCCTCGACCTCCTCTTCCTCCCAGCCTCCTCTCTCGGGGTCCCTTCCAGGCCGTGCCCATGGTCAGCGCTTGCCTGGCCGCGGCTGGGTTTCAGGATTCCCTGTCTGCAAAGCCCACACAAGTGGGCAGTTAGGGAGGCGCCCGGGAGGGAGCCAGGTGCCAGCTGAACCCAGAGACACCCAAAGCCTGCCCGGAGTCCAGCGGGCCGTCGGCTCTGCAGTTCCAGGAGGGCAGAGCCTGTGACTCAGTGCTTTCGACCTCTGACTGATTTTTCTCCCCTAAACAATGCGGTACAACGCATTTACCTCACGTTTGCACGATACCTAGAGGTGATCTCCGTGTGTGGGAGGTGGGCAGGTCAGGTCATATGCAAATATCACACACTGTATCTATTACGCCATTTTACATCAGGGGCCTGAGCATTCGCAGATTTTGATATCCAAGGGGAGTTCTGGAGTCAGTCCCCACAAGGAAACCAGGGGACAACTGTACTCTGGTCCCCAAAGGAAATTTCTACCGCCTGCAGTGACTCGGCTGTCAGCTGTGAATGCGAGGCAGCCACCTCTTCTAGGAGCCCCCAGAGGGCACCAGGCCGGCTTCCTCCCTCCCCGCCTCCTCCACTCCGAAGGCCTCTGGGTGTGGCAGGTCCCCCTCCTTGTTCTCCTGCCTCCTTCACAAAAGGAAAACTCCTTCACAGTTATCTCAACCTTTACTGCCAGGAGAGTCTCACCCAGCGGCAGGGACAGCTGCGTAGCCTCCTTGTGTAGTCGCTGTCCTACGGCGAGAGTGACCATGAGGTCTTTGTTTTATGCCTTTGATTAAAGTCTTTGCCCAACTTCCTTTCTTAAAAAAATGGAAATGAGTTTATGCCTTTAAAAATAACCTGCGAGGCCAGGCACAGGGCGCATGCCTCTAATCCCAGTGGCTCGGGAGGCTGAGGCAAGAGGATCACAGGTTCAAATCCAGCCTCAGTAATTCAGCGAGGCTGTAAGCAACCTAGTGAGACTCTGTGTCCAAATAAAAAAGTGAAAAAGGGCTGGGGATGCGGCTCAGTGGTTGAGCACCTTTGGGTCCAGTCCCTGGTACCACCACCACCACCAACAACAACAGTAATCACAAATAAGCCACAAACTAAAGAAATAAACACCCGCAAGCCCAGCGCTCGGATATTCAGGTATTCCCCGGGGCACACCCTGCCTGGCCGCGTGGTGCACACACACTTGACACTTTGGTTTACAATAAAGAGATCACACTGCGGCTCTTCTTTCTTTCTTACCTAAGAGATGCCAGGGCTTCTCTCCCAGGAAATAAACAGTCCACTTCACTGAGCGGGTGGCTGCCTGGTGTCCCGCTGTAGGTTCAAGTTACCATTTGTGACCCCTCCCTCCGCTGCAGGACCTGGAGCCCCCCGCATGCAGTCCTGCAGCACCCCATTAGCGTCTGCATCATCCTCCTTCCTTCAGGACTAAGCAGGCAGTGGGATGAGGTCCCGGGACAGACACGCTTGTCACGGTCTGTGTCTGCCACGCTCAGCAGAGCAGAGCTGTGCCCGACCGGCCCTGAGGTGACTTGCTGACCCACAGAGGAGTGGACCGAGGTCTGGCTCGGCCTGGCACCTGGTCTCCCACCCCCGCCTCTGCAGGCCCCACCAGGAAGCAGCTCACAGGGAGACACTGGGTCCCAGCCTCGCCTTTGCTGGGGACACTGGAGATCCCCCTGGGTCATGCCTTGGAGTCTGCCCGGGCATGAAGGAGCGCTGGGACCGTGGCTTGTCTGGTTGGGGGTGGAAAGGACGAGAGCGACCCAGTTCACATCTTCGTTTCTGCCCGCAGGCGGCCTCAACGGGGCGACCATCATCGACTCCCTCGACACCCTCTACCTCATGGAGTTGAAGGAGGAGTTCCAGGAGGCCAAGGCCTGGGTGGAAAACTACTTCCACCTGAACGTGGTGAGTCGAGGCCCTCGGTATTCAGGCCAAAGGGGTCCTGCCCATCAGCGACCAGTTCCACCCTGAGTCTCTGACCCAGAGATGTCAAGGGCCTTGCCCAAGGCTGCACAGCAGAACAGTCCCAGAGTCAGGACTGTAGAGGACTCCATGCTGAGTCCAGCCTTGAGGTGGGGACATCTCCCTGGTCTGGCATCCTTTCCTGGGAGGTAAGATGCTGTGGCCATCCCCCTCCTCCCCACGAGATGGGCTCTTACTTCTCTGGGGAGTGTTGCTTCTACCCAGGCTGTTCTAGGGCTGAATCTGTCACTCAGGGCAGCAAGGTAGACGTGGCTTTATGGGGGGCATGGGCCAGCTCTCTGGATGGGTGTGGCGGGGCAGCCAGTCAGAGGGCCGCGGCCAGGCCCAGGACCCTCGTGGTTCCCATTCTCACGGGCTCCCCTGGTCAAGGCCAAAAGCCTCCTGGAGAGGATGGCACTGTGTCCAGACGGCACGAGAGCCCTGAAGGCCAGGCCTGGCCCGTAGATCTCCCAGCCCAAACTAACGCAGCGGCCGTGTCCCAGGGGTCTCCGCTCACCGCGGCGGAGCCACGTGCCAGAACCTGGGGAGTGAGAGGCAGATGGAAGGGGAGCAGGAGTCACAGCCCTACGCCTCAGCCCAACAGCGCGGCTCTGCCTCGGGAGGGGCCAGCTCGCTAGCACAGGCTGGGTGGGGACATCTGGAGGTGGCCTGAGCACATGCTCCCGTTCCCCTGCTCCCCCCTCTGTGGACTGGAGTGATGTAGGGACATCTGGAAAGCTGCCCAGGGAGCCGAGGGTCCTGGGCACACCCAGGCAGCCTGGGAGTATCCCAGAAGAAAGCCAGGCAGGGTCACCTCTTTGAACGGTGGCTTGCTCATCTGACCTCACAAACACTGAGGCTGAAGAGAGCTGGCTTTGCCCGTGCTCGTGGCCACCGGTGATAAACTGTGGTGCAGACAGCTGCCTCCCAGAGCCCTGGGGTCAAGGAAGGTGGCCACAGGCTCCGCTCTGAAGGCCATGCCCTGCTCTGGGCACACTTGCCCGCAGCACCGAGTCTCCCAGCCACCCTCTCTGGGAGGCGCCGCAGCCTGTTTTGCAGATGAGGAGACCGGGGCAGGGAAGGGGGATTGTCTCGCCGCCGTGTTAGGGGGTCGTGTGGGATGTTAACCCAGACCTGGTCCTTGGCGTGGAGTCTCCAAACCCCTGATTTGCAGTCCCAACGTGATGGAGACAGCTGTGGGTGTGTCCCGCGCTCTCAGGAGCGGAGGTCTGAGAAATTGCAGGCCACGCCTCTGCCTGGCACCTCCCACTCAGCCCTGGCCCTGCCGGTCACCCCGGAAGGCCCTGTCCCTTCTCCCACTACCCCAGGGTCTGCCTCCAGAGAAGGGAGAAGAGGCCCCCGACTAGAAGAGAATTTGCCTCCCCTTGGGCTGAGCTTCCTCCAGCTCCGTGGAGCACAGCCAGGCATAACTTTGGTGGCCTCTGGCAAGGGTTGGGGACAGAAGCCAAGCCCAGTGTTTATTTGGAATGCTGTTAAAGGTTCAGTAGCAAACCCAGGCAGGTGCTAAGCCCCACTGACTTTTGCTATGAAACCTGGGCCTGGCCTGGCCCCCTGGGGGTGCCCTGGAGCCAGGCCCAGGTTGGGGGTGCAGTGGGGGCTTCAGTGAGGCCTCGGGATCCCTGCTCACCATGTCCTGCTTTGTGTCCTGCAGACCGGGGAAGCGTCCTTGTTCGAGGTGAACATCCGCTACATCGGAGGGCTGCTCTCGGCCTTCTACCTGACAGGGGAAGAGGTGAGTGGGCCTCCCAGTCCCCGGGACCGTCCCCGCTGGACAGGGCTCTAGCGAGCACCCTGTCCTAGCCCTTCCTTTCACCAACGGGAAAAACGGTTTCAAGGGGGCAGAGATCTGCCCAGGGGCCACCGTGAGCCCCGAGAGGACGGGTTCCCCTGAAGCCTCCTCCCGCTCTCTGCCACCCAGGGCCCCACGGGCCCCCAGTCGGTAGCGGATGCTCCGAGTCCTCGCGGCTCCCCTCGCAGGCAGCTGCTGGTGTCTGCGTGAGGCTGGTTCTCAGGACCCAGAAAGCCGAGAGCAGGGTTGTCACGTTTCCACCACGGGGACCCTGGCTCGGTCACACTCCACGGCCACCCTTGCCCTTCCCTTCTGGGCCAGGTGCCAGCCAGACGCCCCCACCTGAAGGCAGAGCCCCACAGGGAGACCAGGACCTCCTCCCACCCCACGCTCCCCGCTGTGGCCTGCACAAGTCCCTTCCCTTATCACCAGCCCAAAGTGGGACAAAGTGATCCCCTCTCTGGGCTGGGGGAGGGCTTGTCCCGGCCAACAGCGCCAGAGCCTGATTCTCCTGGATCCTGTGGAGAAAGGGGGCTTCCTCCTCCTCCTCCTGAGCTCCTGCACAGCCCTGGTGTCAGGCGGTGAGGTGGGCACTGTCCCCAGAACTCGGGTCACTGGGTGGGTGTTCCCTGTGGCCCAGCAGGTCCCTGCGCTGGGGCCGGGTGCTCAGCCCCCTCCCCTGCACCCAGGGACGTGGGCCGGGGGAGCCGGAGGTGGGCCGGGCAGCCACAGCAAGACCCCCCCCCCCACGCTGCTGTCTGCAGGGCAGGGCCACAGTCGGGAGTTTAGAGGCGACAGAGCTTTATCTCCCCAGTTGCTCCGGGCCTCTCTCCGTCAAGCCTAATCCCCTCAGCAGAGATTACTGCTTGTACCAATTTGTCAAAAAAAAATTGTAGACAGAGCCCTCGGCTTTGAGCCACCCGAAGACTGAATTTTATTTGAAAACCTCAGGACAGGAAAATGACAGAAGGAGCAGGAAACAGGCACTCATGCTTCACAAGTCTTTGCCGTCTCCCTGGCTGGCTGTGGTGGGGAGAGGGGATGCAAGGGAGGGTGGGATGGCAGCTGCTTGGGGCTCATGGGGCTGGTTTGGGGGTCCGTGGGTCAGGCTGGTGGCCTCGTGGCATAGGTGGCTGATAAGGGTTATCAGTGACTTGCAGATGTGGAAACTAAGACTCACGTCCCTGAGCCACTGAAGGGGGTGCTGGGCCTGACTCCTGACCCCGTGGTTCTCCTGTCACTAGTTGTCACCAGGGCTCAGCCACACCTGCCTGGGCCTCCCTCCGTCCTCTCTCAGCCTGACGTGGTCTCTCCGTTCTTTAATGTTTCCCATGAGTATTTGTGGAATCGGTGTTGAGGCCCCCAAGACTCCTCCTAGGCTGAGGCTGCCTTCAGAGGAAGCCGCTGGAGACCCCTGTGTGGCCCTGACCAGTCTTGCCGAGACCAGGCGTTCTGAGAAGGCAGCGTGACCAGGCAGTGCCCAGCGATGGGGGCACGCTCAGTCCCGGACAGCCCCAGCTGATTGCCAGAAAGCCTTGGGAGGCAGCCAGGGTGCCGGCCCCCACCGTGGGGGCAGACGGGGAAACCAAGGCTCAGAGACAGGACAGGGTCACACAGCTGCTGAGTGGCCACTGGAAAGAGCCCTCAGGGCCCCCCCGGTGCCCTTCCCACTGGACAGGGTGTACCCATGCTGGCCTCTCCCACCCCTGTCCTGGAGCGAGCCACTTAGCTCTGCAGCTTTGGGAACATCGGTTCTGAGACTCAGTTGTCCCATCCTCAAAGTGGGTCAGCACCTTCCCAAGTCACGGCAAGGACTGACGGTGTGTGGACAGGACACCAGTGCGTCTCACTCCTTCCAAGATGGCCGGGGTGGGGGACCCGCCTTCTGTCCCCAGGGGCTCACTCCTGTCCTCACTCACGCAGCCCCCCGCCCTGCCAGCAGCGAGGCTTCTGGGGCCTCTCAAAGGAGGGGACGTGGTTCACTGGCGAGCTTGGCGTCCTCGGGACCAAGACGGTCCGACAGCTGCCGTGTCCTCACATCTGCTGGAGCTCTGGGGGCTCCTTTGCTCACTGCTGCAGCCCCTGGGGTCAAACAAGAGATGAGGAGCCTCCCGGAGACCCAGGGCCTTCAGAGCACTGCACCGTGGCTTCAGCCGGGCCAAGACTAGAGGCCCCCGAGGGCAGGCCCCGCGGTTCTGTGGAGCCACGAGCCCCTGCACTCGGATGTGGCTGGTCCCAGGGCCCACTTGGGGGCCCCACCGTCGGGTGCTGGACAGTATTATCTTCTCTGGTCCGTGGCTGCCAGCCCCACGCAGCCCTTCCCTCCTCCTCAGAGCGAGGACTGCCCCACCCTCGGAGGCCTCAAACCCCGTACCCAGAGCGTTGGGAGATCCCTCCCCACTTCCCAGTGCACCCAGAGGTGCTCAACCACCGAGCCACATCCCCGGACCTTTTTACTTTTTATTTTAAGTCACTTAGGGCCTCGACAAGTTGCTGAGGCTGGCCTTGAACTCATGATCCTCCTGCCTCAGCCTCCTGAGCCACTGGGATTGCAGGCGTGCACCAGCGTGGCCTGTGAGTTTTTGGTCACAGGGAGGACTTGACAAGGGTTGTTTTAAAACCATAGGAGGTCAGCAAACTGGGCTGTCCCAGCTCCAAGGTGACAAGACACCAGGAGCTATTGCTTAGGGTCTTGAGTCTCATCTGTCCAAAATAAGTGACATTAAAAACTGTCTTCCCTCCGTGTCTGAGGACATTGGGCCTGAACCCCCACAGGTGCCTAATTCCATGGATGCTCAAGCCCTGATAGAAAAATGGCCTGGTGTATGAGTGAACCCACGACCACCCTCATTCCTTGTAACACTTAATACAATGTAAATGCTGTGTCCACTGTGACATGTAGGGAATGATGACGAGGGACAAAAGTCTGTACGTGTTCCATACAGATGCATATGTTTTTAATATTTTTCACCTGCAGTTTGTGGATTCCATGAACACACAACTGCAGATATGGAGGCTTCTTTTTTTAGTAAAGATTGCACAAGCCATGCATAGTATGGTGCACACCTGTAGTCCCAGCTGCTCTGGAGGCTGAGGCAGGAGGATGGCTTGAGGCCAGTCTGGGCAATCGTGAGACTCCCCGTCTCAAAGAAAATCAATATTTTTTTAATTTCACAGAAAATAGATAAACCAAAAGAAGAATCTAAAGCTTGTCCATAAGTTTACCCCTCTGAGAAGAATGTTATTTATATTTTGGTGTATTTTCTTCCTTTTTTTCATACATCCACATATGAATGATTTTTTGAAGTTGAAATACACTATTTTCCTCTAAGCATGTTAAAAACCCTTTCTTTGCCATGTGTCCTCGGACAGCATCGTCTCGGTGGCTGCGTGGCGCTCCATGACATGAAAGCCATAATTCAACCACCTGCCCAGACCTGGGTGTTCCTGTCCCCGAGCTATTCTAAACAGTGCCAGAGTAAATAGTCGTAAAGTTAAATCTTTGCAACGCTCTTGATTATTTATTCCTGTAGAATAAATTGCTGGGAGAGAAACTGCCGCGGCAGAAGGTCACGGGCCTTTTGAGTCACCCTGGACTTTCAGAGGGACGGTTTGGCGCCTCCGGCAGGACCTAAAGCCTAGGAGCTTCCTGCATGTGGGTGGTGGGGACAGGGGTCCCGCGCCCTCCATCCCTGTGTCTAATGGAAACAGTGAGCAGATGCAGGTCACACTGCCATCCCCCGCTGTGACACTGTGTCCACAGAGTGGGCGGCACTGACCATTGGTGACCGCCCCACCTGCCGGGTCTTTGTGTGGACAGGGAGCAGCCGACTGCTTTCCTTCCATCTTCCCACTACCTCTAATCAGAGGGACAGTCCTTCCTCCCAGCCCGGACCCTGTGGCGAACGCTGTCCAATGGTTAACTTTCCTCTCACCCCATACCCCCACGGGGCCTGTCCTTTGCGGGTCCAGGCTGCCACCTGGGCTGGCTGCCTGCAGAGTCCAGGAGCGTCACCTCCCCATCTGGGCCCGCAGCCCGGGGAAGGCGCACCCTGCAGCAGTGGCCTCCTGGAGTGACCGCCCGCCCTCCTGACGTGATGCCCGTGGTCCTGTCGCCCAGGTGTTCCGCAGCAAGGCCATCCAGCTCGGGGAGAAGCTGCTGCCGGCCTTCAACACGCCCACGGGGATCCCCAAGAGCGTCGTGAACTTCAAAAGGTAGGACGCCCTGTCCTTGCCCACGCTGGGCCTCAGGTGCCGCGGCAGCTCGCCCACTGTCTGAGCCTTGTCTGGGGGGCAGTCTGGTGAGGCGGCCTCGGGGCAGTTGGCAGACAGAGGGAAGTGGGTTCCTGGCCGTCACCTGTGTCCCATCTGTTCTTCACAGATGTGGAAACTGAGGCCCAGGGAGAGGGCAGTGCCAATCTTGGAAGTCAAAGGAGTCCGTGGCCTGGTGACATCTACCTTAGCCAAGGACTTTCCTAGGCAGGTGTCTGTCACCCAGCCTGGCGCTCAGGTTCAGGCCGCCCGGAGCTGACCTCTCCCAGCGGTCTCCAGGTCGGCCCAGACCCTCGCTGCACCTCATCCCCCTCCCTGGGGCAGGTGCCCAAAGCTGCCAAGGGGTCTCAGGACCCTGGCTCTCCCCAGGACAGAACCCTGCTCTCCAGGGGCCCCAGGCCCTGTCCCTGTGCTGCGAGGGTCCATCCTGAGGCCCTCTGACACACCCAAACGGGAGGGAGGCTGTGGCCGCTCCGTCCCCCAGGCCCCACCCCTTCTCCCGAGGGGAGCTCTGGTCTCAGGTGCTCGTCCCCACGGAGCTCAGCCACCGCACCCCAGCCCAGGGCTCCCACCCCGTCCTACCGCTTCTCCAGCTGTGCCCAGAGGAGAGGCCTTGGCGTGCTGAGTGCCCTCACCGACTGTCCTCTGTGGGGGAGCACCCCTGGGGGCCATCAGGCCAGGGAGGGACCGTCAGGGCCGATGGATGCTCGGCTCCGTGCCAGGACCGACTCCCCAGAGCTGATGCTGGGACCTCAGCTCGGCTTCCTCTTGCACAAACACTGATCCTGGAGAGACGCGGCCACTGTCCCCCGGCCCCCTCTGCCTGGGTCTGGACTGGACCTGTGCTCCGCCTCGGGGCCCAGCCCTGGCCTGCTCGCTGACCCAGCCCCTCAGCACAGCCCAGGCCACACGGACCCTGGGTCCTGGCCAAGGAGGCGCCGGTGCTTCCGGCTGCTGCCGGGCATCTCTCCTTCCCGGGCTTCCCTCGTTTTCTGGGCAGGAGTCTGTGGGTAAAAACGGGAGAGTGACCGTGCACGTGGCCAGTGCTGCTGGTGCTCCTTGGAGAGGGCCTGCTGGTGGGGGCTGGACCCCACTGCCGCCCTGCCCTGGGCAGGGCTCTTCGTGGGGAGCTCAGGGAGGGAGGCCTCACCCCGCACTCCAGGCAGGGGACGGCCATCGCCCAGGCAGGCCTGGGAGACGGGGCAGAGCCGGCCATGACCAGTAACCTGCATGGACCACTGGACTATCTGGGACGTGACAGTGGCCAGTCCAAGGCCTTCTGTGGCCGAGTCCACCTCTCACTGTCTCTTTCACGCGGAGCCTCATGCACCAGCCCCACTGTCCCCCCCCCCCCCCCCGTACAAATCGTAAAGGCTCAGACTCACAAGCCAGCCTTTGTCACGGGCACCACGTCCACATGTGGGCACACGCACCCACATGCAAGTGCTGGCCTCTTCTGCCACACCCGCATGTACACATCTTCATCATTGCAAATAGCTACTGGGCATTCACTGTGTGTCAGGCACGATGCCAGCACGTGACGTGGATTCCTGAACCTCTCAGCGGCCACATGGATCCCATTTTTCCAGCAAAGAAACTGAGGCTCAGAGAAGTATGGCAATTTTCCTGAGGTTACACAGCAGTCAGATGAAGTTAGAATTAAAATCCAGTTTTCTCTGGCTCTGGGGTTAAGGATTACCCTTAAAGCAGGAACTTTAGCCAGGGTGGGCGGGGGGCATTGTGGAGTAGCCCCATTTGCCAGGGGAGGGGACACAATACCTGAGCTTACAAGGCTAGAAGAGGAGGGCAGAGCTTCCTCCCGGGCACTTGGCTCACAGGGCTGACCCGAGGACACCCTGATCTCTGGGATGCTGCCCAGAGCACATGCCTTTAGGGCGCAAAGTCCTTAAGATTTGGATTTGGATCCAGCTTCACCTGCTCTACTCCTTGCTGTGTGACCTTAGAAAAGTGTCTCCCAGCCGGGCATGGTGGCACACGCCTATCACCCCAGCGACTCGGGAGGCTGAGGCAGGAGGATCAGAGAGTTCAAAGCCAGCCTCAGCAACTTAGCAAGGCCCTTAGCAACTCAGCAAGACCCTGTCTCTAAATAGAATACGAAAAATGGCTACGGATGTGGCTCAGTGGTTAAGTGCCCCTGGGTTCAATCCCTGGTACCAAAAAAAAAAGAAAAGGGTCTCCCCCTTTGAGCTTAAGTGTTTCTGAAGTTGGATGTGAAGGTACAATAAGATAATCACAGCCACCTGGCCTGGATCAGGAATTTTTTAAATTGTTGATGGACCTTTGTTTTATTCATTTATATGAGGAGCTGAGAATCGAACCCAGGGCCTCACACATGCCAGGCAAGTGCTCTGCCACTGAGCCCCAGCCCAGCCCCCCTGGATTAGGAATTTATGAACAATGGTAATAAGTGACAGATGATCCACATGTGCACAATCCTATGGTGATAAAAGGACAATAAGAACGTGCGTGATTCATACCTCACATGACTCTGAGGCACGGGCCCAGGATTTAAGGGAGGAGAAACAGGCCTAGGAAGGGAGCCCACCTGCTTGAGGGCACCACCTGGGACTGAGGGGACCAACGTTTGAAGCCAGGCAGGAGAGAGGAAAGTCACCAGCCACCTGCTCGTCCCACCCAGGCCGGGCCCTACCTGTGCACCAGGAAACCCCACCACAGGAACCCTGGTGGCCCGGTCAGCAGGAGGGGCAGGAGGGAAGGCAGGAGGCCCAGGTGGACCCCTGGGAGGCCAGGAAGCCCCCACTCGTCAGGAAGCCCTCTGCTGAGCTCCAAGCTAGAACAAGATGCCACCTGGCCTGGGGTAAGAGGAACAGAGAGGACAGGAGGGGACAGCTCCCTCTTTCCCTCCAGGGCATTTGGAGACCATCTGAGGGTAGATGTCCCAGAGGACCACAGTGTGAGCCCCACCTCCGCACCTCGTGGCTCTGACCATGGACCTCCCCTTCCCGCTGGGGTCTTCATTTCCTCCTGGGGATTAATGAGGCTTCACCTGTGGGTCTTAAAGGGGTCATGATGCAGATGGCTCAGGTCAGCGCCCAGCACGCCACGGGGGCTCAGTAAGCTGGAACAAAGTGTCCCCTCCTGTTCTGTCCTCCCTCTCCTCCCCACCCCCGCCCCATGTCAGGGAAATGCCCAGGGAAGCCACAATGGGACTCAGGGGGTAGTTGTCTCTGCATTTGTTGAGGTTCCCTGACCCCAGAGATCTCGAAACCCAAGCCTTCCCCTCTGCTCCCAGCAGCTGAGAGGTTGTGAGCTTCCCTGCCGTCCCCAGAAACCACCCAGGTCCAAGACCAGGGCTTAGAGAGGAGAAGGACCGCCCCGGGGGAGCCCCAGCCCCACCCCGTTGGCAGACAATGACCTCCCCATCCCTATCCCTTCCCAAGTCATGTCCCTGGGGGAAAAAAAAAAGGACAGGTAGGGGCCAATTCCTGGCTCCCGTCCTCCACAGGATCCCTGAAGAGTCCCCAGGCCCCTGGTTATCCTGAAGGTCCAACAGGTAGATAACCACAGGACACAGGGGACTGAGGCCCTGGGAGAGGAGACCGCTTGCCCAGTGTCACGGTTTAGATGTCCTCAGAAGGTCGTGTGTGAGACGAGAGCGGAGAGGTGACATGATGGGGTCAGGAGAGCCTTGCCCTGGTCAGTGCGTGGATCTTCCTGAAGGGACCCCCTGGGTCCAGCTGCAGGCAGGCCGGGCAGGGCTGGCGGAGGCCGGTGGCTGGGATGTGCCTCTGGATATATTTTGTCCTGGTGAGTGGCGCTCTCTCTCTGCTTCCTGACGGCCATGTCCTGAGATGTTTTCCTCTGCCACACCCTCTGCCATGATGTTTTGCCTCATCTTGGGACCAGAGAAAGGAAGCCGGCCGCATTTGAACAGAGACCTCTGAACCCGTGAGCCCCAAACCAACCTTTACTCTCCCACGTGGTCCTTACCAGGTCTTTGGGTCACAGCAGTAAAAACACTGACTCCAACTCCAAGGCCACCCTCTTCCACACCCTCCTCCTCTCCTAATCCCCACCAAGTCTCAGGCCCAGAGACCGAGCAGGAGGTATCCTCCGTCCCCGGTGGAGGAGTGTGGGGACCGAGGTGCCCCATGCTGACCGGGTTTCCAGCACACGCTGGGACCTGCACCCGGCTCCTGACCCCAGGGAGGAGGTTAATGGTTAACCCGAGCTTCAGGTCCCAGCTGCTGCGCTCGAGGGGTGAGCTCAGGCAGGTGACATAGTGCCCTCTACCTGGTTCCTCAACCACGGAAGGGCAGCGGTGAGGACTGACTGAGCCCTTGCTCCGCCGCGGCTCGGGAGCCTGCCCGGCTGTCGGGGCCGCTTGGCGAGCTGGAGGGCCACAGCGCGGCTTCCCTGCGGGGTTCAGGAGGAGCACATGGTCAGGAGGAGCACATGGTCAGGCGGAGGAACGTCCACTCCCACCCCAGGCTTCCCCCAGCCCCACAGCTCCAGGGTCATGGCCATACCAGGAGCTGACCATCACGTGGAGGTCCCAGGAAATTCCACACCAGAGCCAGTGTGTGTCCTGGAGCGGGACCGACAGAGTGGGGAGAGGGGGGACCCAGGTGGGGTCCCTGCCCTGCATCTGCCTCCTCCAGACCCAAGCCCGGCACCTCCGTTTTCCCCCAGCGAAGGGAGAATGCTCCGTGGGATCTTAGTGTGTCCTGATGACTTTGTCAATGTCACCTGCAAATTTACCCTACCTGAGTGCCAGATCTCGGGCCCCCAAGTCTCACAGGGGCTGCTTGATGATAGAACCCGATATTTAGAGTCAGTCGGGCCTGGGTTCAAATGACCTTCGGCAAGTCACCTAACCTCGCCCACTACATTGTCCTCGTCGACAAAACGGGGCCAGAGAGATTCAGTGGGATTACGTAGCGCAGTGCCGGCCACACTGCAGGTGACCCCACCCCAGGGTGCCGCCTGGCCCGCAGGGGTGACCGTGGCTGGTTCTGTGTTTTCAGGGGGAACTGGGGCTGGGCCTCCACGGGCGGCAGCAGCATCCTGGCCGAGTGTGGGTCTCTGCACCTCGAGTTCCTGCACCTCACCGAGCTCTCTGGCAACCAGATCTTCGCAGAAAAGGCAAGTTGCCCCTCTCCCCCCAAGACAGCACCCCCGCCTCTTCTCCCCTCAGAGAGCAGAGGCCAGTGCCAGGAAGGAGCTGTGCCCCGACACATGCCGGCTTGGGCACCAATCTCTGAACTGTGAAATCTGCAGAAAGTACAGCAGGAACCCGGGCTCGGCCTCGCCTCGGCAGGAGCTGGCCACTGGCGCACCGCCCCCTTTCCAGGGACGTTTAGCTTTTCCGAGTGCGATCCTCTGCACTCCCTCCCAGACACCCAGCTGGCTCTCACTGACAGCAGCTGGCAAGAGATTCCTGTCCCTGGCCGACGCCCACGTTGTCCCTCCTCACAGCTCTCAGCTATCCAAGGCCACAGGGTATTGAGAGGTAGCATCCAGGCCAGCGACCAGTCCTGACAGTGACCCGCACCTGGCCCTTCTGGAGAGCCCTCAGGAGGGGTCCTTCCTCAGTGCTGCAGTCCCCACTGGAAGTGCCCCTGTAGGTCTGACCCTATACCCAAAGAAGAAAAGTGGGCACGCACACACACTCAGGTGGCACTCAGGCTGTGACAGCTCTGACCCCTTCTGAGTCCCCCCGGGAGATGGAAGCCCTGCCTGCCAGAGTCCTCCAAAGTCCTCAAGGATGGCCTTTTGGGGCCCCCCACTCCCCAAACCTCTAGAATGTCATCCTAGTAGACTGGCGAGGGGATGGGAGGTGACAGAGTGGCACTTCTCCCTGGTGGCTTTCAGGGTGGAGTCACCAGCTGGCCTCAGACCATCACCTGGTGCTGGAGTCTGCATGGTAACCCACGCCCATGCGCTCCTGGGTGCCAGGTTGGGGACCACTGCTGACTCAGCGTGTCCTGGAGACGGGGGAGGGGAGCTTCTCAGCCCCTTGATGGCTGCCCGTGACCGGCGCTCACCACCACCCTTAACCCACCTGCTGCCGTCAGAGACGCGCTCCTCCTGTTGAGCCTGTCTGCCAGGAGGGCCCTTGAGCGCTCCTGGGATGCGCCCAATCCCATCCCGAGGCTCTGGCTTCCCGATCCTTTTCCCACCTCGGGGCCTTGCACCAGCCTCCCGGCTCCCAGGGCCCTTGAGCCAGGCTCCTCCAGGAAGCTCTGACAGCTCAGGAGGAGCCGAGACAGGAGCTCACGCTGGTGGGGATCCTCTGGGATGATTGCTGCCAGTGCCTGAGCACCTGCTGTGTGCAGAGCAGCTGTGCCCCCTCTGATCCCCTCAGGAGCCCTGGGAGGGAGATCTCTCCACTACCCCCATTTTACAGAGGAGGAACCTGAGGCTCAGAGAGGCTCCGTAATGCTCCCAGGGCCACCAGCTGGTGAGCAATAAAGCTGAGATACCAGCCCGGGCTCTTTCTGCACCTGCTGAGTGCAGCAGGCTGTGGGCTTTTCCCGGGGTCCATCTGTCTGTCTCTTCTCCCTACATTTGCATACTCTGGCTATTTTCATCCCCAGTCACACCCTCCCACAGAGGCAATTATTTGGCAGTCAACAAATTGGCCCAAATTCTAGAAGCGCCCATACCCTCCAGGGGAGCTAATTTAGCCTGTTTCTCTGCTCACCCCCAGGACAGTCGAGAATAACTCGGGTATCGCACCTTCCTGTCCCCCATTATGGGCTCCATTAACATAAATGGACATGAAATCTGATGCGGCAAAGCCAAGTGCTGTCCACCCCCCCCCCCACGGTGAAGAACCGTCTGCAGCTAAAAGGCTTCTCCCGTGGCTCCACACCGTCTGGATTAATCTATTAGCAGGCCCCAGTGTCGTCCCTGAGGGTCTTTCCCAGAGGATCTTGTGCTGGGTGGGACTTAAAGCCCTGCCAGAGAGCAGCCACCCAGGAAGAAAGTCCTAAATTCCGCCTGTCACCCTTGTCCTGCGCAGCCCCAAAGGCTGGGATCCAGCCCCTGCCCGCTGCAGCGGGGGCAGCCTCGGCTGGGTGTGGCTGTGTAGTCACCATCTCCTTCCATCTTGGACTCAGCCGCTGCTCCCTGGAGCACAAGGATGTACAGTCAGTGGGGTCAGACAGACCGACTAGTGTCCTGGCTCAGCAACCTGAGACCCACTGGCCTTTGGCAAGTCACCGAACCTCTCTGAGACTCAGGTTTCTTGTCATTACACGGAGATCATGATATCTTGTAGGTGGTGGCTCTGAGCGGGAGATGGTGTCCATAGTGGGTCTGTCTGTCTTAACGGAGTGGAGAAACAGATGCTGTTATTATTCTTGACACTGTTAAAACCCTCAACTGCCAGTTAGGGTGCAGGGGACTCAGGAGTCCAGGCCTTTCCCCAAAATGAGTCCTAAGTATTAGATATACTCATTTGTTAGCTAAGCATTTTTTTTTTTGCAATACTTATTAAACCCAGCGATTCTCAACCACTGAGCCACACCCCCAGCCCTTTTTAGTTTTTATTCTGAGACAGGGTTTCTCTAAGTTGCTCAGGCTGGCCTCGAACTTGACCCTCCCGAGTCTCTGGCATTACAGGTCTGTGCCACTGTGCCCAGCTGTGTCCCTTTTTGTGTATGTATGGGGGCAAGGGATTAAACCCTGAGCACCCCTTAGCTCCAATCATATATATATATATTTTTTTTTTTTTTTAAGTTGTTGATGGCCTTTTATTTTATTCATTTATTTATATGCAGTGCTGAGAATCGAACCCAGTGCCTCACACATGCTGGGCAGGGGCTCTACCACTGAGCCACCACCCTAGCAACCCCCAGTCCTTTTGAATGGTTTCAATTTTGAGACAGTCTTGCTGAGTTGCCAAGGCTGGCTACAAACTTGGATTCCTCCTGCCTCTGCCTCCCAAATTGCTGGGATCACAGGTGTGAGCCACCATATCTGGCCCTTTTCTTTCTTTTTTTTTTAATATTTTTTAGTTGTAGATGGACACAATATCTTTATTTTTTATTTGTTTATTTTTATGCAGTGCTGAGGCTTGAACCCAGGGCCTCATGAGTACGAGGCAGGCACGCCACCACTGAGCCCCAGCCCCAACCCTGGCCCTTTACTTTTTAAACTTCACCTGCTTATTATTACTTGGGGGGCAGTTTAAAATTTACTCTCTTAGCAATTTACACAAACAGGACACATTGTTACACATTGTTACTGGAGTCCCCACATTGAACAGCAGAGCACTTGAACTCATTCCTCCTGTACAATGTGTATCCTCTGACCAGCGTCTCCACCCCCCACCTCCTCTGGTCCCTGTGACTACTGTTGGATGCTACTTCCTCACTTCAGCATGCAATCGGGGAAGTCGGGGAGGGGCAGGCGGTGGCCTGTGCAGTCCGGGGACAGGTGGTGGATCAGGCCCCCCATGGCCGTGTCCTGCCGTGGTCTGCCCCTGGGCACAGGTCCAAGCTGTGGCCACCTCTGGCCACCTCTCCTTCCTGCCTCTCTGGAATGGTCTCCCCTGAGTCTGAAGCTGCCTCCCTTCCACGCTGGGCTGGGGGTCAGTCAGCTTCAGGAGAGTGAAGCGGTGCGGTGTCCATCCCTCGGCAGGTCAGGAAGATCCGCAGGGTCCTCAGGGAGATGAAGAAGCCCTATGGCCTCTACCCCAACTTCCTCAGCCCAGTGACCGGGAACTGGGAGCAACGTGAGTACAGAGACGTCGGGCCGTCCCCCCGCCCACCTCCAGGGCCAGGACCCAGCATGTGGCCACGAGAGAAATGCACGGTTACCACGTCCCCGGCCGGGCATCTGCTCAGGGCCACCTACTGAAACTGAGTGGGCTGGGGAGGACGCTAGGGTGAGGGCGTGGGGGCGAGTCTCCTAGGTCTGCGTGATCTGTCCCTTTGAGAAGCCTGGATCTGGGAGGAGCAGGCCACGTCCCCAGTGTGCCCTCTTGACCAAGGCCCTGTCCCATGGTCACCGTCAGCACAAATGGATGGTAGCAGGTCCCGGGGGCACTGCCTCTGGGGCCTTCCCCAGACCTGCCCAGAGGCCCCACCTCCTCTGTCTGCCCCACAGTGAACCCTCTCCCTGTCCCCTGCCTCCAACCCTGGCTGTGTGTCAGGGGCTCAGGGGCAAAGTAGACCTGAGCCTAACAGCGTGCGGCCTGGGAGAGCGCATCTCAGGGCTCCAGAGCGGAGTCGTGGAAGAGGAGCGGGAGAAGGCTTCTGTGGGCCAGGAAGGGAGGGGGCGGGAGGCGGGTTCCGTTCAGCCCTCCAGAGGCTTCTCCTTGCAAGGGTAGAGCTGGGCTCCCCAGGCAGGCAGCAAACCCTGCGGGGAGAGGTGAGGCCGTGGCCTCCCTGCCAACCCTTTCCCTCCGCAAATTAGAGGGGACCCCCACACACACCCCAGAGGGGCATGATTTTATTTTCTGCCTGTGCCAGGGGCCACGGGGCTGGGCAAGGTCGCTCCCATATGGGAAATTGCTTCACATTAATAAAATATGAGCCGGCGACGGCTGAAGAGCCGAGGGAAGGTCACAAGCCCTGCTGATCCGGCGCCAGCCTCCTCCTCCCCCAGCCTCGGCGCCGGGATCATCTCAGGGCCTCTGGGGGTTTTGTGGGATTCTTCTGGGGCGTGTGTGTGTCCCACAGATGATCACAGCCTATTTCTCCCTTCGAGTCCTCGGGTCAGCCCAGGCAGCAGGGTGAGAGCTATGCATCCATTTGCAACCACAGAAATGGGGGGGGGGGGCCAGGGCTGCAGCGGCCCAGCTGCCAACCCCCGCCCCCAGGCTGCTCGCTGCCCCTGGTAACGGAGAGGCCCAAGAGCCTCCTGCTAAGCCCCGGTGAACCCCTGGCTCCCGGCAGCCCCAGGCCCAGCCAAGACCAGGCCGAGACTCCTTAGAGCCCGGAGAACCGTAAGGAGAGGTCCGCAGCCCCTCAGCTAGGCCCCTGGCTGCTGAACCCCATGCTTCCTCAGGGAGGGCCCTGGGAGGCCCCGGGCCTGGGAGCCTGAGTGCCTGTCAGCTCCGCCTGGCCGCTTCCCAGCTCCATGCTGCAGAGTCCTGGGCCTGTGGCCCTGCCTCCTGCCACCAGGTGTGATGAGAGTGTGACAAGGTCAGGAACCAGTGACGGACCTCCTAGTGAGAGCTGTCCACTCGGGCCAAGTCCACCTGCAAGGTGACTCTCATACTCTTGGAGAGTCCTGTCTCCAACACCATGAGACCCGGTGACCGGGCTCCCCTCTCCTGCAAACCCCAGATGGGAACCTGGACCTAGTGACACCCAAGCTGCACCGAGCCGGTGAGGGTGTCGGCCAGGCACAGTGGAGAAGGATACCAAGGCCCAGGGAGAGCACCAGCCCAGGCCCAGGGGTCCACCCGGTGTGGCGTGCGGCCTTCCCCACGTCTCCTTGGCACAGACCTGCCCGTCATGGGCTCACTGGGCCTGCCCTCCACCCCCCGCCGTGCACCCCGTGCCTGTCGGGCTGTGCCCCCCACCAGGATGACGGGCGGGCACCGTCAGGGGGTCTTCCCTCCCCGCTGTAGCTAAGCCCCAAGGACCCCCCCCCACCTGCCCCAATCCTGTGCTGTTTCTCCGTGTTCCGGTTCTCGCCAGGGCTGCTTCAGAGCCAGACCCTTTGCTGGGCCGGGATTTACTTGTGGACAGGGGCGGGCAAGGCCTGGGGGCTGCTCCTGTGTGACGGGCCTCCCCTCAACCCCCTTTCCCGTCCCACCCATCGCGACTCTCTGCCTTTGGGTCCCTCTACACGCCTGTCCCCTCTTTATGCATCTTTCTCTTTGCCCTTTGGCAGAAAGTGAGGCCTTGGTGAGGTGGCCTTGGACAGCTCCCTGGGCTCACTGTGGTGTTCCCATCTGGGAAATGGGCCCACAGTGCTCGGGCCTGCAGGGCTTTGGAAGGTTGAGCTATAAATAACACAGTTCAGCTCCTGGCCGGAGGCGGACACCCAGGAGATGGTAGGACACCGTGGACATACTGGGCCCCCACTCTCCCTCCCTCTCTCCCTCCCCTCCTCCAGAGGAGTCGAAGACATGCGCCCGTCCCCACCCCTCAGACCACCTCATGTCCCTTCCCATCTCTAAAGTGTGTCCCTCGCCAAGTCCACTGGGGGCCTTTCTGCCTCCCGCTGTTAGGTTTGGGAGCGCACGGGCCAAGCGCAGTCTTGCTTCTGTGGGCAGGTGGTCCTCAGGGGCCCATCTTCCTCCCGGGTGGACAGATCTCGACCAGCCCCGAGGCCCCGCCCCAGGGCAAGTCTGGCCTCTGTGTCCAGGGACCAGCAGGCACAGGCCTCGGGCAGGGAGAGGTCTTCACGGGTTCTGCCCCCTGCTCCTTGGAGCTCAGTGTGTCCCCACTTGCTGGAGTTGAGCTCCGTCTTTCTGGAGTGGCTCTGCGCTGGAGGCCACACGAAGGCTGGACTCTTCCTTCCATGGCCTCTGTGAACCAGCCCCGGTTAATCACCATGGTTGTCACTGGGCAATAAAAACCCTGAACTTCATGCCACCGGAACATCTTTTAAAGAAATGCGACTCATTTACAGTTAATAGGCAGGGGACCGGCCATCCTCAGCCAGTGCCGGCAAAAGGACCTCCAGCCCTGGAGAGCCGGAGCCCTTGGGCACCCGACACCTCGCTCGAGACCCCTGCCTTCCTGTGTCACCGGCCTTCCTGTGTCTTCTCTGCCCCGTTTGGGGTTCCCTCCACCTGCACACAGCCCCCCGCCACCCAAGCCCACTGAGAGCTGTGCCCCCTCGTCACACCCCCACCGCCAGCGGCAGGTGGCGGTGACGTTCTTGTCCTCTTCCCCCTCAGACCACGTCTCCATCGGAGGACTCGGGGACAGTTTTTATGAATATCTGATCAAATCCTGGCTGATGTCCGCCAAGACCGACACGGAGGCCAAAGTCATGTACTACGAGGCCCTGGAGGTAAGACGGCGCCGGGCTCTTCACGGGTGGTTGGTCATCAGCCGCTGGCTGTCGCAGTCCCCTGAGTGCTCAGGCAGCAGGGGGCCAGCTCGGGAGGCTTGCTCAGCCCTCCCCAGGGTCTGGGAGAGAAAGGACAAGCAGTGTCCCCAGTGGCGCCTGTCAGTCTCGAGACTCCTCCCAAACACCCTGAAACAGGCTGCAGTAGCTTGTCCCCCCCCTGGAAACCCAAGCTCGGGAGGTTAAGTCTTTGTGCAAGGTCTCATAGGAAGTGACAGTCAGTCTGATTCAGAAACCACAGTTCCAAAACCCACGCCTCCTCCATGATGTCTGTGCTTCAGTGAACGTGCCAATGCCCAGGGGCAGCCAAACTGGGGGCTGGGAGCTCCCAAGGCAGCTGCCAAAACGAGACCCTCAACTATCTTCCCACCAACCAGAGGTGACAGAGTTAGCATGTCCAAGTTGGGAGCAGCCTCCTGGATGTGTGGAGCCTTCAGTTCTGTGGCTGTTTATGTAGATGGAAACCAGGGCCCAGAGAAGGAAAGGCAATTGCTCAGGGCCACAGAGCACAGAGCTGGCAGAGCTGGCACCACCCTTGGTCTGTCCACAGGGTGGTGTGGATGAGAGGTGGCAGACTGAGATGAGTCCCTCCAAAGGGAGGCAGGGTGAGTCTGTAAGCCCAAGCTGTTGGGAAGGGGGCTGGGGAATCTCAGCCCATCGATAGATACCTTTGAGCCCAGTTGATGGAAAGACCCTGGACCAGCTCTGGGCCTCAAGTTAGCTGAGCACGTTGGGTCTGTTCTGTCCCCCGCTTGGTCTGAACGTCCACCTCACTCCTCTAACCCGGGCTCCTTCTTCCCCGCTGCCCTGCTGAGTGGGTCCCCTGCACAGCCACCAGGAGGGCTGGAGAGGCAGGCCCCGACCTCCCGTAGCCTGGGGTGGGCAGGCCCCTCCTTCGCCCCCGGGGTCCCCCCATCAGGCCCTGCAGCCCCTGTGGCTTCACCTCCCCTCTGCCCCCACCCCTAGTCCCACAGGGGGTCCAGCGGTCTCCTCTCCTAGGACAGCGTTCAGTGGCCGGTCCCAATTGGGACCCACTGGCCACTGCTTCCAATGAGCCTTCCCAGCCTCTGTGCTCCCCAGACCCCGTGGGGGTTCCCTGGGAGTCGGCCCCTTGGCGAGCTGGCTCAGTCCTGAAGCAGGGCCTGGGCAGGGGGCACCCGAGAACTGTGGATGGGCGCTGAGAGGGGAGATGTGGTGGGAAGGACGGTGGGCGAGTGGATGGACAGACGGACCGTGGGTGGGTGAGAGTGGATGGGTGTGAGGCAGATGGTGGGTGGTGGGGACGTGAGTCGGTGGATTTGTGGGTGGATTGAGGTGAGCGGTCAGTAGACAGGGATGGACGGTCCTCAGACGCCCTTTGCTTGCACGAATCTGGCCAGGGTCAGCAGTGCTTCGAGAAGCGCATTGAAACGGCCTCCAAAGCCGAGTCCTTGGATCTCCAGCCCGGGATGTTTTCCCGCCCAGTGTCCTGCACTGAGGCCGGTCAGTCTTGACCTGGAGCGGTCACTGGGACTCAGGTCCCGCCCTCTGTGCCCTGGGATTTGGTCGAGCCCAGACCCAGGCCCAGGCCCATGGCTCCGGGAGGATGGACTTCAGCCTTCCCTGCAGGGTAAGCTGCCCGTCCAGGAGCAGCCGATCCCCTGCCCTCGGGGCACACTGTAGTGGAGGCTTCAGGGGAGCTGAGGCCATGAATTATGTAAGCGAGTGGGAGCTTCAGACAGCGCCTGCTTCAACAGCAGAGAACCAGCCGCTCCCGCACCCCATCCCCTCCAGGGCTGGCCTCTGGCAAGTTTGGGCCTTTGAAGGACGTTCAACCTCGTTGGCACGTTAGGTCACCTGGGGAACCGTGGGATCCCTTGTCCAGCTGAACCCCTGACCAGTGGTCTCAGAACTTCTAGGGGGTAGGGCCCAGTGACAGCATTTGAAAGCTCCTAGGGGACTCCAGGGTGCAGTCAGGGTGACCGCCGGGAGGTCAGACCAGTGTCCAGCTGGGGCGGGCGTTGAAGGTACAGATGGGTCTAACTGGGTTGACCCCTTAGTGTCTCCAGAGGAGGCCTCAAGGGCTGGGACAGCTGCACCTCAGTCTCTGTGGACACGGGCTCTGTGTCCTGGGTCTTAGCCCCGTCCTGCCGCCTGCACTTGCCAAAATGCAGGAAAGCCAGGCCAGGGGGCCCCTGGAGAGCTCCCTGGGCTTCCCACACCAGGCACAGGAAGGAGTGTGGAGATCAGCAGCTACCGAGCCCTCGTGACCCTCCCGGGGACTAGTGTTCCCATTTTAGAGATGAGCAAAGTGAGTCTTCAGAAAAGTGAGATAATTTATCCAAAGTCACCCAACTTTTTTTTTTTTTTTTGGTACCGGGGATTGAACTCAGCGGTGCCTAACCACTGAGCCACATCCCCAGCCCTCTTTTGTTTGGAGATAGGGCCTCACTAAGGTGCTGAGGTTCTTCTCGAACTCCTCCTGCCTCAGCCTACCGAGCCGCCGGGATTACAGGTGTGCACCACGGCTCCTGGTCCCCACCCGAGTCTTAAATCACAGAGCAGAGACTCAGGCCCACGCCTGACGCCCGCTGAGCCCTGCTGCACCTTGCAGGGATCAGACCTTCCCCGGCAGCTCAGCAGCCTGTGCCAGCCCGTGTTTTCTCGGGGCCTTAGGAGGCCTTGTCCTTTTTTATCGTCATGTCGCTCATCTCAACTGCATCTTCAAAGAGACCTGACCCGTCATTTCCTCTTCACCTCAGTCACTTAGCCCGGGCCGCCCCAGACGGAAATGACCTCGGGGAGGCCTTCGGAAGGTCAGGCTCCAGCTCCAGCCCAGGCGCCCTGCTTCCCCCCCTCCCCCGATGTTTGTGTTCCTACATCCAAAATGCTGACAGCTGATGACTCTCAGCCAGACTTGGGGGCCCTGGGCCACCCTGATTCCCTTTCCCTGCACAAGACGGAGCCTGGCACGGCGGCACTGCTTCCCAGCTCTGCCCAGGAGCCGGGCCCGGCCAGAGCAGATCAGCTGGCAGCCCTGTGGCTCTGCAGGTCCCCTCAGCAACCCCCATGCAGAGCAGGTGCCCAGCATGTCACATCAGCAGCCTGCCCCATCTGTCACTCAGCAAGGGCCCACAGCCAGGCGCCCTGCCGCAGGCCCCAGCAGCGGAGGGGAGCAAAGGCCCATCCAGGAGCAGACGCGGCTTGAGATCTGCGTCTGCCAGGCGCTGGCCGAGGGCCCCCGGCCCGTGGCCCCCGCATCACACGGTGCTCAGAGTCCTAGGGGGACAGACACAGAAACCGCAGGTGGGGACAGCACCAGGTGCCAAGGTCCCAGCAGGTGAGAGAGTAGGGGGTGCAGGGCCCGGTTAAGTCGGGCATCCCCCCAGGGAGGTGGCATTTGGGAGGAAGCCCCAAGGCCTAGTTGAGGTCAGCACCCCTGGGCGCCGGCTCAACATGTGAGAAAAGGAACAGCCAAGAGCCAGAGACCCCCCAGCCCTCTGCAAAGCAGGGCACCCGCATCCCCAGTCTCCTCCCGTTTGATTCATTCCAAAGGCTGATGCCATTTTAACTCATGCGCACTTGGTTTCCGGGGAGGCCTCTGCCCCTGGTGGGCGTCCCAGCCCGGGCCAGGCCCATCCACGGTGCCACTGTTCCCACACCTGGCCCAGCGCAACCCCAGGAAATACTCAGTGGCTCATGAACTATTTGAAGGGGGGGAGGACATGAAAGAAGAGAGGCCCGTGTGGCCGGGGTGGGGTGCGGGGACGGAGGGCAGGAGGCAGGTGGCAGAGGACACAGTGGCCCACGTTTGTTGGGGGAGTCGGTGGCGGGAAGTAGCCCAGCTCTGCAGGCTTCCTGAGTTCTCGCCAGTCTGGGAGGGAGTGGGCACTCCTACCCCGACGGGATACTGAGGAAACCGAGCCACAGAGAGAGCATCCAACCTGCCGGGGCCACCCAGCGTGGAGCTGCTGGAGAAGTCCGCACCCACAGAGCCCGCACCCCGGAACTGGGCCCAGAGCAGGTTGGATCTCGGAGTCCACTCACGGAGATGCTGCTGGACCCTCAGGTGTGGGCACTGGGAGCCTCTGAAGGTGTGGCCAGTGACACGGGGTGACACAGCTTACTGTTAAGTGCAGACCCTGTCCCCAGAGAGGATTGGAGGCAAGAGTAGGGGCCGAAGCGAGGGCCCCAGGGGTCCCCGGTGGTGACCAGGACCCAGGCCCATCAGGTCTGGCGTCGAGGCTGTGTGAGCTGCCACCTGCGGTACCTCGGTCTCCTAGGCTCCTGGGACCGAGGGCAGGAGTGGGGGGCGGGATCACCTGCCATCTGCACCCCAGCATCCGGGGCCCTTGCCGACAGCAGCACCCCCTCGGGGGCCCCTTCCCACCAAAGGAGCAGAGCCCTGGGGTCCTGGTCCTGGTGCGGCCGGGTGACCTGGGACAAGCCACTTCACCCTTGGTAGGGAAGGAGGAAGCCTGCGGGAGGGGACCCCGGGAGGGCAGCTCCAGGGCCTTTGGGGTCCTTTCTGAGAATCGGATAAAGCACAGGGAACCTCTTCCCGGAGAAGGGAGATGGCGGAATCCCTGAGCTCCTGGGAGCCAGGCCAAAGCCTGCGGGGTCCCTGGCTGAGACCTGCTGACAGGGGAGTGAAGGACAGGGTCACCTTTAAAGATGTCTGAAATGTACACGATGCAAGGGCCACACAGGGGACTCCCTGAGGCCGAGCGGGCGCCTGGCCTCCGCCTGCCTCCCCCAGGCCCCAGGCTCGGCTCCGGGGGCCAGGCCCTGCCAGGGACCACGGCCCGCCGAGGTCAGGGGGCCTCTTTGCTGGGATGGAGAGGCTGCAGCGCGGCCGCCCCTGGCTCACTATGCCCTCTCCCTCTCTCTGTACCCACGCCCCTCCCCGCCCAACCCCCTTGCTCCCAGGCCATAGAGATGTACTTGCTGAATGTCTCTCCCGGGGGGCTGACCTACATCGCCGAGTGGCGAGGGGGGATTCTGGACCACAAGATGGGGCACCTGGCCTGTTTCTCGGGGGGCATGATCGCCCTCGGCGCTGAGGATGCCAAGGAAGAAAAGAGGGCCCACTACCAAGAGCTCGCAGCCCAGATCACCAGGACGTGCCACGAGTCATACGCCCGCTCAGGTAATCCTGCAAGGGGAGGGGGCAGCAGCAGAGACTGAGGCTAGACAGCAGGAAGAACTGGAAAGAGCAGCAGTGAGTGCAGGGAGTGGAAGTGAGGTGGCTTTTGAGAGAGGGCTGAGCAGTCCGGGCACTGAAGTTGAACGTCAGGTGCTGTCTGGCACGTGACCCACAAGGTCACTGAACCTCACAACAAGGTGGGGAGACTCAGCCACCGTCCCAGGAAGCAGGGGGCAGAGTCCTCCAAACCCCGAGACAGAAACAAGGTGTCCTGTCCCAGGAAGTTCCCACCGAGTCCCCTCCTGAGAGCCTGCCTCTGCCCCCCCCCCCCGCACCTGCCTGCGGGCTCAGCACCCCCTGGTACCTTCGTCACTTAGCCGAGATCACCAGAAAGCTCAAGGGCTCTGGTCAGCACCCACCCACACCTGGCCCTCAGCGCAGACTGGCCAGACGCAGGGTCAGACGTCACGTGGGCAGCAGGAGCCCAACCCTCGCTCTGCACATGGGGAAACTGAGTCAGCCCAGAGAGGGGAAGAGACTTGGCCAAAGCCACACTGCACACCAGCAGCCGAGCCTGGGTAGGGCCAGGTCTTCTGATGTCCAGCCCGCCCCCCGCGCTGCCTCGCCACACGCCCCCCCACCCTGGCGCCAGGAGACGCCAGCCACCTCTGGCGGGAGCAGAGGCCCCCAGGCCTGCAGTGCAGACCCCCAGCTCAGGGGCTGCCGCCTCAGCTGAGTGGCCCCTAGTCCCTTGTCTGTCTGGGGGGGACAGGGGGACGGGTCTCCCAGGGTGTGGCAGGCCTCCCCGGGCAGCAGGCCTCGGCCCTGGCACAGGGGCTCTGAGCTCCAGGGGAGGCTGGCAGAGGCCCAAAGCCGGTCTCCATTCTCCTGGCGGAGCTCAGCCAGGGCTGTCACCCACAGGTGGCCTGGGGTGATAGAGAGCTGCCCCTTTGTCTGGGACAGTCAACCTGATCATAGAGGCAGGGCCCAGTGCTCCCGCCAGCCTGGCTGCCCGCTGCCCTCACCCTGTTAGCAACTTGGCACGACCAGCGTGGCGTCCTGGGGGCTCCAGCCGCGTCACCGTCTGACAGGTGGGAGGGGTCCGGGGCCTAAATGCCTGCTCTTCCAGGAAGCCCTCCGGGAGGGACGTCACACCCGAGCTCCAGCCTGGCTCCTGAGGAGGCGACCCACGGGGGGTTCCCAACCCAGATGGTTGGGGGGATGTGCAGGCAGCGGAGGGAGGAAGACCTGAGCCACACACCCTAAATTTTGGACCTAGAGAGTTAGATCGAGGAGGGAGAGAGAGAGAGCACAGCCTGGGGGGCACAGGACATCAGACAGATCTCGGGTCACACCCCAGCTCAGCCACCACTTGCTGTGTTGCCTTGGACAAATTACTTAGCCTCTCTGGTCCTCAGTTTCCACATGCCTGAGGGGGGTATTATAGCATCTATCTTAGCAAAAAATAGCTTTCTTCAGATTGAGGTAGTGTACGTCAGGCACCCAGCACTGCCCTTGTGGTCACAGGTGGGAGCTGTGCTGGCCGTTAAAATTAATCATGGAAAAGAAAACCAACCATCACGGTCGAGCCCAGACCCCACAGGCAGCCTCCTCTACTGCCCTCTGTCAGTCGGGGTGCTTTCCTGGGGGCTTCCTTCCATCTCCCCCAGACCCAATCTAGGAGGTGTCAAGGGCAGTTTGCTAAGAAAGGGGGTCTTTGACGTCAGGGTGTTGGAGCGTCCGAGAAGCCCTGTGCCCACCCACAGCACTGCCCCGAATGTGCCCCAGCTGAAGCCCTGTCCTGCCTGAGTCTAGCCACAGCCCACGGACAGCTGGGGTCCCACAATCTGGGACAGAGCGTGGCCCCTTCAGAGTCCCACCTAATTCCTGAAGCTCTGGGGTCTTGCCGGGGCCCCCGAGGCCCGGGGAAGGGGTGCGTCTTCTGGGCGCGGCTGGGTCACCCCGCGAGGTCAGCCCTGGAGAGCCGGAGGTGCGGGGTCCCAGCGGGTCCTCTGCTGCCCCCCGCAGACACCAAGCTGGGGCCCGAGGCCTTCTGGTTCAACTCCAACAAGGAGGCGGAGGCCACGCACGAGGGCGAGAGCTACTACATCCTGCGGCCCGAGGTGGTGGAGAGCTACATGTACCTGTGGCGGCTCACGCACGACCCCATCTACCGGGAGTGGGGCTGGGAAGTGGTGACGGTGAGTGGCCCCGGGGACGGCGCCCCACAGACACCGCAGTCGCAGCCAGGGCCCGGGAGGAGGGCCAAGGCAGGCTGACCCCCCACTAGGGGTCCGCGCTGTGGTCCCCAGCAGACCTGGGCCGGGAGCGTGCGGGCCCCAGAGCACCCCCTGGCCGGGCGGGTGTGGGGGAGCCCCCTCTGGCCCCGCCAGCCGCTCACCTCGTCCTCTTGCCACCGCCTGCCCGGCCCAGGTGGCCCGGCCACTCCCCGAGCCCGATGTTGGCCCAGCCCCCTCACCCTGGCCACCTGGCTGGAAAAACAGACCTTCCCCAGGTGGCAGGTGTCCCCGGCAGGTGGGGTTCCAGAAGGTTCCCTGGTGCCTGCTGCGCCCCCTGTCCTCCCCGCCAGCCCCTGCCCACCCTCAGGCTGCGGCCACGTAGCTCTGGCCCAGAGGCACCCCGGGGGTGCCGAGTCCATTCCCCAGACCCAGGCGTGCCGGCACTGTCCACTTGGCCTTCGCCCCCACGAAGGCAGGGGTCTGGCTGTCCTGAGGCCCGTCCCCTCCCGCTAAGCGACGCCCCCCGCAGGCGCTGGAGAGGTACTGCCGGACCCAGGCGGGCTTCTCGGGGATCCACAACGTCTACAGCACGGCCCCCCGTCACGACAACAAGCAGCAGAGCTTCTTCCTGGCCGAGACACTCAAGTGAGTGGGCACCCGGGCGGGCAGCCAGGCTCCGTGTCACCGGGGGTCCACGGGGTGGGGGGACGGCCCCAGAGCCGGGCCAGGGGGCGCTTGGGCCCGGCAGTCCCTCCCCTCAGACCGAGCCCAAGTCCAGCCCCAGAATCCACCCTGGACACTCAAGGCCACTTCAGCTCTCCATCGCTCCCTGTCCCAAGTTCTCTGAGACTCCGTCCTCCATGTCAAACAGGACCGTGGTGACGTGCTCCATGTCCCCAGATGGGACAGTGCTCACGCGCCTTCCCTCCAGGCCTGCAGCCTCCCTGCCAGAGCCCCTCCCCCCGCCCTTGCTCCTTGGCTGGGAGTCGGCCACAGCAGACCCTGAGCCTTAAACTGCCCTGGTCAGCTCCTGCCAGTCGCAACCCCTGCCCTGCAGCTAGAGTCCTAGAGTCCCGGCTGTGTCCCCTGTGGTGCCCTGGTGTGCCCTGAGTGTGGAGGGGCCCAGGCAAGAGTTTGGACAGGTACAGGAGGGCCAAGTGGCACCCCCACCTGTCACCCCAGCAACTCAGGAGGCTGAGGCAGGAGGATCACAAGTTTGAGGCCAGCCTCAGCAACTTAGCAAAACCCTAAGTTAAACAAAAAGGGTGTGGCTCAGTGGTAAAGCAACCCTGGGTTCAATCCCCACTGCCAAAAAGAGAAAAGAAGGGTCCAGACAGCAGCACACTCCCGCCCCGGGTCAAGCTGTGTGCCAGCCTCAAGGGTCCTGACGGGGCTGGCACACAGGGCCAGGCAGGCCAAGCTGACTGGGGACCAAGCCAGGTTTAAACCAGGTCCCTTGGATCCCAAACTGGGGGCTTTCCTCGGCGTCCAGTGTCCTTCCTGTGAGCGGTCCTAGGCCTGGACCTTCCTGCCCTCGGCCCCAAGCCCGTCCCCAGCCTCACCGGCTCTTCTCGCTCCCTGCCCTGGGCGCAGATACCTCTATCTCCTGTTCTCTGAGGACGACACGCTCTCCCTGGAAGACTGGGTGTTCAACACGGAGGCCCACCCACTGCCCGTGAACCACTCGGACAGCTCTGGCAGCACCCGGCGCCCATATTGACCGTCCCCGCCGCTCTGGGCGCTCAGCGATGCCTGGCCTCTCGGGGACCACAAGTTTGAGGCCTGCTCCCCCAGGGACGGGAACGCAGGCCCAGCCCCAGGCAGACCCTGGACAGACGACTGGCCACTATTTTTCCTCTGTGAGGACACAGGACCTGGAGTCTCAGCGATGTCACGAGGGCCGCGGTCACACCAATGTGACCGAGGCCAGACATTCCTTTCTACGGAGAATTTCTACGAAACCCACCCCCTCGCCATCGGGGCCATCGCCGTCGGCACTCTGACCCCGAGTGTCCATTCGCTTCCTTGAGTTTGGGGTTTTCTTGTTTGTTTGGTTTTTTGTTTTGTTTTGTTTTTGCTTAATTTGCTTTTCCTTGACACTCGAGCCTCTTACGATGATGAATATCGTTTTCAAAAATCCCGTGCTTGCTCCACGGAGCCCTCCCGATCAGGGACGTGGTGGGCAGCCCCACGCGGTCCTGACCCTCCTCTCATTCCACCGCCTGCTACCCAGCGCTCACCTGGTCAATCATGGGTCATTCACCTTAGGGTTTTGAGGAGGGGCTCCCTTTGATTTGGGCCTAAGTGTTACAGATCACTAGTGCTACTTCCATTATTGTCATGGAAACCTGTGAACTAGAATAAAGGAGTTTATTGAATAAGAAATAAGATTGGGCTCATTGCACACCAGTGACGCTGGGGAAAGTGCCACCACGTCCTCATCAGAAAGAAGAACCAACCAGCGGTGGATCTAAGGTCTAATTTAGTGAACGATTTCAACTTGTATTACTTTCCCTTAAATGGGTCTGAATACATTCAGGAAGCGTGAGGCCGATCCTTTAGTTAAAGTTGGGGATTTAGACTCAGGTTGAGGGTTGGAGGAAGCCCGGAGAGGAGCAGCAACTTGCCTGAGGTCACACAGCCACTAAAGAGCAGAGGTAGTTTCCTGGCCACCCTGGGCCTCTGTTCATGGACTGTCATTCGGCAGATGCTTGGTGAGTGTCTGCAGTGCTGGCCTCGAGGACAGGGACACGGCCAAGTGCAAGACAGTCATAAGCCTGAAGTCAAGGAGGCGGATCATAAAGGCAACCTTGAGCTGGGTGAGGGGCCTGCAGGGGTAGGCACAGGAGACGGGGTGGGCTGAGCCAGCCGTGGCCAGGACCACTCTTAGGGGCCTAGGGGTCCCCTAGGACAGATGACTTTCAAACAAGACCTCAAGATGAGTAGGTGCAGCCATAAGAGTATGCAGCACCCCGCAAGCCCAGACCCCCTTCCCGCCCTCCCGGTACCCGCCACTGCCCCCAGGAGGCCCTGAGACCATGGGCAGGGCAAGGAGCTCGTCCCCACACTGAAGCGAGTCTCGCTCACAACCTGCCCCACGGCTCGAGCCACAGCATGATGCTGAGCCCCTCCCTGTGGCTCTGCTCTTTTCCTTTGTTCTGGGGACTCAGCCCCCAGAATCCTCTTGAGCAGAGCTGTGGGGGCACAGTCCCCACAGCAGGAACCCCGGGGGCCTCGGGGAAATAAGTCGCTGCAGTCTCGCTAGGCCCACTGCAGGTACTAAAAAGCAAAACAAGGAAACCCACTGCACAAACACTGTAGAAAGGTCAGGATATAAAGATAAGCAGGAAGCAAAAATCACTCGCCATCCTACTCTCCAGAATGAATACTGTTAATATTTTCCTCTAGATCTTTTTCTACGAATATATAGAATATATATTTTGCAAACATGGTATCATCCTATGCATACTGTTTTCTTATAATCTGCTTTTGCACTTAACTATACAATGTGAACCTCTTTCCGTGTCAACAAATATACATTTATGTCATCACTCTGCCTGGTTGCGTAGTATTCCCTTGTGTGCTGTATCATACTTCGTTGGTCTAAGCCCTGTTGCTGAGCTTTTGGGTTTGTGTTAGTTTGGGGTCTTAGTTACAAATAATAGAAACCAATTCTCTCTAACTTAAAAAAATATATATGTATTGAAATGCTGTGGGGTGACTCTTGGAATCTCAGGAAAGAGAAGAGCCAGACCTCAAGAAAGACCAGAAAGGTTTTAGTTGCCAGGAATCCTGAAAGAATGAGGGAGCGGCCTCCCCAGACACCATCAGGATGGATGAATCCAAAGTCTCCAGGTCCTCCCGTGTCTCCTGTCCAGTCGGCCCCACCTGGGTCATGAGCCTGCCCCGAGCCAAGGGTAGGGCCAGCATCTTGATTAACAGATCCACCGAGATCCCGTGCAATGGGCAACGGACTGTTCCCTGGAGGGAAATCAGATTTGTTACCAAAATAAGGGCCCCGCGGGCCGGAGAGGCGCGAGCAGGGGCCTGATGCAGGCTGCTTTGATTTTCCAGGGTAAAGGGAGCTTTGAAGAACGCGCCGCCGACCTTCGCTCTGGCTACCCTTGTCCGATTGTTTCCAGAGTGTCCTCTCCCACAGTGTCTCTCCTCTCCAAGCCGCTTTGCAGTGCCCCAGCCCCAGGCTCCCTGCTGGGCCCATGTCACTGTCCCCTCCACACTCCCCAGAATCCTGTTCTCTGCTTTATTGCTGAGAGCAACTTGTAACAATGAATATTTTAAACTCCATCCTCCAGGAGGGCTCTTGCTGGGGGAGACATCGCCTTTTGGCAGTTTATCTCGGTTCCAGGGATGAAAATAAGGAAGACCAGGGTGGAATGGGAAGGGGGGGCGTGGGGGTGAGTCAGCCTCCCTGGAACTGGGGGCTCCTCCAGCCCAGCCTGAACCAGACTTCCCCAGCAGCAACACCCCCTGCGGGGCCAGCAGGCGGCCAGTTCTAAGCCTCTCCTTGGCCCTTGCTGAAGCTGGAACTTCCTTTACCACCTGTTTTCTTCATCCGTGGGCTTGAGGCTGGTTCCTTCCCAGACCCTGAGCCCTGCAGAGCGTCACACCTCGGGTGGGGTGGGGGATGCACAGCCCTGTTCCAGATGCCTGTGTTTAAATGATCATGCCTTTGACCGTCCAGCCAAATATATTGGGAAGAAAAGCAAACTTGGAAAATCTGATTTAAAAGGCAGCATTCTGCTGGGCGTGGTGGCGCGGACCTATAATCCCAGGACTGGGGAGGCTGAGGCAGGAGGATTGCAAGTTTGAGGCCAGCCTCAGCAGCTTCGTGAGATCTTGTCTCAAAATAAGACCCAAGGGCCGGGGATGTGGCTCAGGGCCCCTGGGTTCAATCCCCAGCACCTAAATAATTAAATAAAGGCAGCCTCCCTGAGATCAGGATGTGATTCTCAGCTCTGCTTCTTTGCTCCAGGGAGGTGACCCACTGTGACTCGAGAGAGGGCTGGAGGTGGAGAGTGGGCAGGTCCACCAGCTTCCCCCCCCCCGGGTCTGTCCTTGGAAGTCTGTAGTTGCCCGTGTCACCGAGCTGTCCACCATCTGTGATGAATGCTGACTCACCTGCTGTCGGGGGTCAGCAGGGGCTAAGGCTGTTTCTCGAATCTGAAAGTATCTGTTTGGTTTCCTGTATTCGGAGCAGGATTTTGCTCCCGCTCAGCCTGTCTCTTCAGTCGGAGCTTCTCGAACTTGAATGTGCCTGTGAATCGTCTGGGACCTTGTTAAAAGGGCAGCTTCCCGTTCAGGAGGCCTGGCTCGGAGACAGTGCTGCTTCTCTAACAGGCTCCCAGGAGATGCCAGGGTCCTGGGGCTGCATGGAGCAGCGAGGCCTCAGGTAGTAGCCACTCATTTGCCATCTACCTTTTATTTGTGTCCCTGGAGCTGAAACTGCTCCAGAGGGGAGTCAAGGGGCTCAGGCGTTGGGGTGGCATCTACAGGTACCTCGGCTGCAAAGGCTCCGACCTCAAACAGCTGTGCCTGTCACCTGTGTCCAGGTGACCCTTCCCCAGGACAGTCAGGACGAGACAGGATCAGGCAGCTGGTGGCTGGGAACGATGCACCAGGTGGAGCTCTCTGCACACCCCGCCACCTGCGTGGGCGGGTCCTGAGCATTTCAAATGTGGTCAGTGCGCCTGCGGAGCTCGATTTTTAAGTTTTATTTCATTTTAATTAAATCTAAATAGCCATATGTGGTACTGACTTAGAATTGGAATTTAGGAAGTCAGTGCCCAGCTCATGCCCCACCGGACCCTCCACCACCTGCATTGTTACAAAATAATCTTACCATAAAACATACTGTTTGGAGACTCAAGGGTCCCCTGAAACATACCTGGGTATTTTTACACTCGTTCCGAGTCTCTGTCTCCTGCACAAGCCCTGGTCGCTGTTTAGTTTGGGCTCTCTCACCCGTGGTTTACCTTCAGATGTCAGGTCAGCTGGGAGGCCGAGAGGAAAGAGGCCCCCCTGGGCTGGAACCCGGTGGAGCAGCATTCAACTCTGCTCTGACCTCTCCCTGGGCTGTGTGGCCTTGGGCAAGCTCCTTAACCCCTCTGAGCTCTGCCTTTCCGTCTGTTTCCAAGGTTAATTGAGTCCCCGCCCCATGTGGGAACTCCATCCCTGGGAGCCTCGCCATCGTGAACTTCTTGGTAAATTGTAAAACCTCGCTGTGAACGCGAGGCAAACACTGCTGTCAGAAAATCTCCTTTTTAAACAAAACGCTCGGAAACTGCATCAAGCGGGCCCAGGAGACGGCCCAAGCTCTCAGAGCAATAAATCTGAGCGTGTTCGGCTTCTCGCACTGAGCAGGCCTGTTGTCGTGAGCCCTGCGCATCCGGAAGTTGGGAAACTGGGATGGAGATGGGTCCACCGTCCTGAGGCTTCGGGTGGCTGTGGGCGATGCCCCACAGGGCAGGGGCCAGGCGGGAGCAAGGTGCCGGGACCTGGCCGGGAGGTGGCCTAGAGGCGCTCTGCTGGGGGGGACGGGGGTCCATTTTGTTTTCCCTCTTCATCCCGGGACAGTGAGGCCCCAAACGGTTTGCTCTGATCAACAGCTGTCGGGCCTCTGGTGGCCTCCAGGGAAGTCCCCTGCCTCCTCTCTGCCACTGCCACACCCCTCGTCTCCCCACCAGGCATAAGTGAGCCCGAGTCCAGGGCGTCCTCACCCCACTCCTGACCTTGGCTGTTCCAAGTAAGAATTAAAAGTATCCAGTGTCCCCTTGGCTTTAAAGGCTCCCTGGGGACAGCATGCACGTGACCTCGTGACCTCGGTAACAGTGTAACTCAGGGTTCCTTCCAGAAGCCCTGGTGCCCCGGGAACCCAGCCTGGAAAAGCCGTGGACAGGTGGAGTCTTTCCTTCAGAAACCCCGCCCCAGGGTCCCCAAGGCGCCCACACCCCCTGCGTGGACTCCCCACCCCCACTGTCACCTCCCCCAGGGGGCTTCCGCTGGCGCCCCACCCTCCCTTGGCCGCAGCTTTTAAACACCCCCTGGCCTGGGCCGTGTCCAGGAGGGCTTGGCCTGAGCACAGGTTCCCAGGAGTCGCCCTCCGTGGACTGAGCGCGCCCAGAGGGCAGGAGCCTTGTCTCCTCACCCTGGTGCCCCAGACTGGCTGGGGACTCGGGGACTCATCCTCCACCTGGCCTCCGCCCACGCTGAATGGTTGAGAATGGACACCAGGACGGGGCAGGGAGAGGGTGACTTATTTTATTGCGGGGCCTCTACAGGTGGCCTTGCTATGGGCCAAGGTCAGGGGTTCTCTCACTAATGAGCAGAAAGGTCCCAGGAAGAGGGGGTGCTGGTCACGGGGCCCGCGGCTAACGCAGTGAGGATGTCGGGGCTCAGCCCTCCCCCAGCACCTGAGTCTCCACCTCGTCCTGTGGAGACACCGGGAAGACAGGCCAGCCTTGCGGTCACCCAGGGCTGTGGCCATCGGCTCGTGCAGACCATCCAGCCCTGGCTCACGAGGCCCTGGGCAGCCACCGCTACGCCCAGGAGCTGCCCTGGCCTGGGGTGGGAGCCAGCTTCCGTCCAAGGAATGGCGCGATCACCAGATCAGTGGCTCTCGGCGTGTAGCCCACAGCCCAGCGGCCCCTGGGAGCCTGCAGAGACCAGTCTCTTGGGTCCCACCTGAGACCTGCTGAGCTGGCAGCTCTGGGGGAACCAGCCCTGGGTCACCCTCAGCCACCTCCTGCCCACCCAGGGAAAGCCCTCACCAGGCCTGTCCCCAGCCCCTCACTCCAGCCCCATATCCCTGGGAGCTCCTGGATCGCCCGCACTGAACCAGGTAAGAAGAAAACCACACCTGTGGACAGTGGGCACCCCTCCAGCCACACCGTCTGCCCCTCAAAAACCACTTCTCTTAATTCACAGTGAAATCTGCACCATAAAAATTGGAAGAAAAAAAGAAAGAAAACTAACATCCAAAGTCTTCCTCACCACTTTTCCCTCACTCTTGGCCAGGTGGCTGCAGCAGCCCTAGCTGCCTTCCTGGGCTGTCCCCTCCCTCACTAGTATGTTCCCTTTCACCTCCACTGTCCAGTGAGCCTGGTCCCAGGCTTCCAGAGCAGCCTCGAGACGGCTTAAAGAACCCAGCGCCAGACCTGGGTCAGAAAGTGCAAACCCCTTCCCTCTGGGCTGGTCCCAGCAAAACAACACCCCAGAGCCCCAAACCTGACCCACAATGCCCTCACCTGAGCACCAAGGGGCTGCGTGGCCCTGACTGCCACTACCCCCCACGGCTCTCTGGTGTCACCAACCCGGCTTCTGCAGGAAACCACCCACCTGCTCTCTGTGACCTTGCTTCTCCTTATTAGGTCCCCTGGGCAGCTGGGTCCCTCCCCTGAGGGACACCTGAGCCTCCTCCTGGCCTCTGGTGCTCAGGACACAGTGGGCCCTCCTCTTCCCTCTAGCTTGACTTCCAGCGGCTCAGTGCTGCCCAGGAGGAAGCCCCCCTGCAGCTCCCTCAGCCTGAATGTCTTGGTTCCACCTTCACTTTTCCATGGTTCTGGGGATTCAAGCCAGTCCTGTTTCTCCTTGAGTTTTTGGTTTGGTTTGCAGCACTCTGGGTAGAACCCAGCCCTGGAGGCCAGGCAAGCCCTCTACCCCTGAGCCACACCCGCTGCCCTCTGCTTGAGCTTTTAAGTGAACTTTAAAAATATATTTTTTTAATTAAGGAAAATGGATGCAGTAAGGTAGAACATATACCCCCCTCAAATGTCCAGCTCAAAGATGCTGCTAATTGTCCAAGCCTATAGACCCACCACCATGACCAAGTTCTAGAATGTTTTCAATACCCAGAAAGCTCCCTGCCAAGATCTGCCACCCCAGAGCAAGCCCTAGGGCACCTCTTTCACCATTGATTAATTTCAGGCACAAAATTTCAAAATTCCCTTCTTGGGCCAGGCACAGTGGCACACACCTGTAATCCCAGCAACTCGGGAGGCTGAGGCAGGAGGATTGCAAGTTCAAAGCCAGCCTCAGCAACAGTGAGGTGCTAAGCAACTCAATGAGACCTTGTCTCTAAATAAAAGACAAAATAGGGCTAGGGATGTGGCTCAGTGGTTGCATGCCCCTGAGTCTAAATCCCAGTACAAAAAAAATCCCTTCTTGGTATTTGAATTATAAAAATTCCACTGAATTGTGAGTGTGTGTGTGTGTGTGTGTGTGTGTGTGTTGATATTATTCAGCCATTTTTAAAAAAGAAAATTCTGTCATTTACAGAAACAAGGATGGAACAGGAGGATGTTCTGTTAAATGAAATAAGTCAGGCACAGAAAGACAAATACCACATGTTCTCATCTGGGCGAGCATTACAGAGAATTAGAGCAGCTTTTCCTAACAGCAGTGACTCCCAGGCCTGCGGATGCCCACGGGGGACGGAAGGCAGGAGGAAGCCCGGCGTCTCTGCCCTCCTGTGGCATCTGTCTCCCTTATGACCTTAACCTTGGGTTGGTGCCGCTCAGCACAGCGTAGGCATGTTAGTGACCTAAGGAGTGGAATAGCAGGTACCAGCCCTGAACTCACCCGTCCCGTCCCCCTTCAAGAGTGAGGACACTGAGATAAGAGTGACTAGGATATTTTCAAGATTTGCCGGGACAGTCAACTGCCAGACCCTTGGGGCAGTACGTCAAGGTCTCCAGTCCGTCCCTGAACCTACAGTGGCCCTGAATTCCAGGAAGAGCAGAGGGATCCCCCTGCGATGACATCACCCCCTAAAGGGGAGCAGTGACCCATGACAGGAACTGAGGCTGTCCCCGCTAGGCAGGAGTGATCCTCCCATGGGGACCAAATGTCCCCTTTACGTGATGAGGACATCTCCAGAGTCACCTTGCAGAGTCGGTCCTGAGCTAATGGCCAAGCAGATGGTGGCCTGACCAGGGTGACTTATCCACCAGCTGCACCTTAGAAGCCCCCCCACCCCCCGTGTGTTCATCAGTTTTTCTTCCCTGTGACCAAAATACTGGACAAGAACAACCCCAAGGGAGGGAAGTTTGATTTTGTCTCACGGTTTCAGTCCACGCCCAGCAGCTTCCCTGGCTCTGGGCTTGAGGTGAGGCAGGACATGAAGGTGGAAGGAGCCAGTCCACCCGTGACAGCCAGAAAGCAGAGAGAAAGGGGGGAAGGTGCCAGGAATAAGATAAAGTCCCCAAGGGCATGTCCCCAGGCACCTACTTCCTCCAGCTGGGTGCCACCCCCTCCTAAGAGTCCATTCAAATTCTTAGTCCATCGAATGGATTAATCCGCTGACCAGCTTGGAGCTCATCATTTCTTAAAAGCCTGTCCTCTGAACCCCGCTGCACTGGGGACCAAGCCTTCAATGCATGAGCCTGTGGGGGACACTCCAGATCCAAGCTGTAACCTCAATGTTAAGCCGGGTGTGGTAGCGCACGAGGGTAATCCCAGCAGCTTGGAGGCTGAGGCAGGAGGATCAAAAGTGCAAAGCCAGCCTCAACAGGAACTTAGCGAGGCCCTAAGCAGCTTAGGAAGACTCTGTCTGTAAATAAAATATAAAAAGGGCAACCCTTCACCCAAGGACTCCGATAGCAGAAGCTACAAAGTTGACCTCATAGAAGCTGAGAGCAGAACAGCGGTTCCCAGTAGTTCCCTGGGAGTGTGGGACATGGAGGGAGAGGGAGGTGGCCATGGGACAGAGGAGCAGTTGGACGTGAGGAATAAGTCTCAGTGTTTTGCAGCACAGGAGGAGAACGGTGCTTGACAACAATGAACCGAAAATAACCGATGCAGAGGGCACTGGGCATCTAGGGCAGCCTCGCTGACCCCGAGCCACCATCGGCTCCTCCACACGTGGCCTGGGAGCAGGAGACGCAGGACGCAGGACGGGACTGCCTCCGTCCCCCTCCTGTGAGATATTGTTTTGATTCTTCAGCTTCTTTTTTTTTTTTTGGCTTGGTGAGGAACCTTGTCACCAAGCGCGCTGGCTAAATGCTACCAACAAGCCGGAGCTCCCAGGGGTCATGCGGCATCTCAGACCCTGTGGTCAAGAAATCTGGCGCTGCAGCGACCTTCTCCAGGTAGACAGGGCTGCAGCCTGCTCTGTGCACAAGGGCTCTGCTTCCCTCCAGTACGCGCAGGCCGGCTGCTGAGGGGGCAGAATGACCGCTGCCGAGAACCAAAGCAGGCGCGGGACGGTCTGCCCGGGGACATGCGGGTCAGCAGCCGCACACCTTCGCCGTCCCCTCTGCCCTTCCTTTGGCTTGGCCTGTGACAGTCAGTGGCATGACCAGGACAGGATTCCCCCGTGACCTGGAGCATGTTCCCCTCCTCTACTAGGGCGAGGTGCCCTCTCAGGGGGCGAGAGTGGCCTCAGTTCTAAGAGTGGACAGCGCGGGTCTTCTTCTCTCAAAAGGAGACGACCGTCAGCCACCGAGGAGGAGCTGACCTGAGTGAAACGAGAAGTGAGTTCTCCATGGAAAAAAGGAACAGAGGAAACAGGCAGTTGGGACAAAGAGCCGGCGTCGGAAGAGCAGAGGGGAAGACGGAGCCCAGGGCTGCCGACGGCTCTGCTGAGGAGGGGCCACCAATGAGGACAGGAAGATGGGGGACGACCAGCCGGAGCTGATGGAGGGTGATGAAACAGAGGACGACAGAGGCCTTGCCAATGGCGGGGACGACTCTTAAGCACATGGTGGGGTTTAGAAATCTCGTCCCCCTTTTTTTTTGGTATCTGGGATTGAACCCAGGGCGCTTGCTAAGTTGGTTAGGGCCTCTCTGAATTGCTAAGGCTGACTTTGAACTCATGATCCTCCTGCCTCAGCCTCCAGAGCTGCTGCAATTACAGGCATGTGCCACCATGCCTGGCTTGTCCCACTGTTGCTTGACCTAGGCACTGGTCCAAGACCACAATTCCACCAGACCCTCTCCCCTGCCCTCTGCAGCATGGGCTCACGGTTCTCCCTCCCCTCGTCCCTCCTGCGTCACTGATTCACACACACAAAAACAACCACAAGAAATTATTAGTGTCTGAAGTGACCCATATGCCAGTCACCTCTGTGATGGATACAGTTGTATACATGTGTTAAAATGCCACATTGTACTCCTATAAATATATACAATTGCTACATGTTAATTAAAATTTTTCTTTATGTTTTAAAAAATTCCACTGAGTTTTCTGTCCTTACTTGTAAGAGATTGTTTATAACAATGTGTCTCCTGTGGAATGAGGTGCCTCAAGCTTTCCTGTGTGGACATCCTTCCCTCCCCTTTCATGGTTGAAAACTCCTAGACACACAATTAAAATCAGCATTCATAAAATCAAGCATCTCAGATGCAGCCTGAGGCACAACTCCCTCATTCGGGTGACCAGTGACCGGCTCAGCCCAGTTTGGACCTCTCGGCTTTTAGGACTGAGTGTCCTTCATCCCAGCCCTGACCCATCAGTCCAGAAGAAGCAGGAGGACCCCTCACCCCAGCCGCATTCTTGCCTTGGCCCAGCTCAAAACAGGCAGGTCACAGGGAGCAGAATCTGGGACAGGGAACCCAGTACCATCTGCTGGGCCCGACCTTGACCATGAGAAGGTCCCCAAATGTCAAACTCGTTTTGGGTAGCGTGTGTGGAACTCTGCCGACTTTCCATTTTGAAGTCTCCCCACTCCCACTCCAGTCCTGGGCGAGCGACAGGATGGAGAAGAGGGTATTTTTACAAAAAGGAAAATTTCTTTTGGATTTAGGGATTCAATATCCAGGACTCGAAAAATCTCACCCAGAAACCTCTGCTGCTCGCTCCTGTCAGCTGCTTCTCATCCTTGAAGGAGGAGCCTGTGAAAATGTTCCTCATGTCCCCAACTAACCGGGGATGGGGCCTGGGCATTATTCTCCCTCAAAGACCCCAGGCAGCCGGTGGGCACCGGGCTAGCTAAGCCAGAGTCTCTGCTCCACAGTGCTGAGGTCCCAGTGTGGATTCCTCCCCCCGGATTAAACTATGTCCCCAGCCACGGAGGATGGGGTCCCAGCAGACTTCCCTGACCTCGGGACACAGATCTCTCTCCTGGCTTGGACAGTACAGAGCCAAGCCTCTCTGGACCCCTAAATCCCGTCCGCCTTCCAGCTCATCAGCGCCTCGCTCCGTGCCCATGAAGCCAGACATGGCGGAGCACAGCGGCATCACAACCACACAGTCCAAAGTCTGCTTCTCCTCTCCCTCCTTGGGCCACTTCACTGCTCCCTGTGGCTCTAAATGTCATTTGTAACCTGTCAACTCCCAAACTGAGAGACATGCCCCACCTTCCCCATACTTTATAGCTCCAGATGCACACGAAGGGCCTCCCACACCTTGATGCTCCCCACCCTCCCGTCAAGAGCCCTCGGGCTGGCAGATGGGCAGCAGCTTCTCCGCAGCCCCAGCCCCTCCAGGCTCCAGCCATCTGAGTTCAAGGCCAAGGCTGGTGTTGGCTTCCCTCGCCGTCCACCTCTAACCCACCAGCAAGCCCCATCTCTGGCGCATTCCCAGCCTCTACAATGCCCTGCCCAGCAAGCCCAGGTCCTCCCCCGCCTGGGGGATGTCACCAGCTTCCCATGTCCCTCTTCCCTATGTTTACTCTCTGCGCAGACACCACAGGGTGCCTTAGAAAAGCCACACAGGGGCTGGGGGTGAAGCTCAGTGGTAGAGTGCTTACCTATCTGGGTTTGATTCTTGGCACCACCTAAAAATAAATAAATAAAGTAAAGGTATTGTGAGCCTCTCCAACTCAAAAACAAACCAAAAAAGGACCAAACCGGCTTCATCGGGACATCATTTCTATGCCAAAAAACTGCACCCATTTGAAGTATGTAATTGATATGGTTTTAAAAACATACCCATACCCTCAGCATTGGGCAGACATCACCAGTATGGAATTTCAGAACATGTTATGGCCTCAGAAAGAAACCTTGTACCCATCAGCAGTCTCTCCCCCCCTCCCTCTGCCCGTCCCCCTCCAGCCCCTGGCGACCACTCTCGGCCTGGGCTGGGCACCTCACAAAGCTGAATCTTATAGCCTGTGTCTTAGCGTTGGCTTCTTCACTCAGCATAATGCCGTTGAGGTTTAACCATGCCAACCGCAGGTGTGCCTCCTTCCTCTGAAATGCCAAATAAGGCCCATTGTATAGATAGGTATGCCACATTTTGTTTATTATGTGTCAAAGGAAATTTGGGGGTGGTATGCTTTGGGGCTACTAGAGTTCTTAAAAAAATGTGACACATTGCCCCCCACACACACCTGCTGCTTAAAACCCCACAAGGGTTTAGCATCACATGTAAAGTGAAATTTGTCATCGTGCCTGCAAGATTCTGGATGCCCCAACCTCTGTCACTGAGTCTCTCCACTGTTACTCTCCCACGGTTCATGCTGCCTTCTTCCAGCTTCTTGAACACACCACACCTTTGTCTGTCTCAGGGCCTTTGCACTTGCTGCTGCCTCTTCTCTCCATGGAGGATGCCCCTCCCTCCATTCTTCACATGGATGGGTGGTTCTTTGCATTCAGGTTGCAATGAAAATGTCACCTCCTACCCAAAGTTGTCCACCCCCCGCCTGTGTCCTTCTGAACCAAAGTGCCCTTACTCCCTCACACTAACCAATATCTGAAGTTATCTTGTTGGCATGCTTCTCACCTCCCTCCTCCTGACAGGACACTCAGCTCTAAGAGAGGAGCCTTGTCTTCCTGACTTCATCCCTACTGTGTTCTTGGGGCCTAGAATAGCTCCTGGCACATAGTAGGCTCTCAGTTTATTGTGAGGACCACCCAGTCCAGGCATGCTAAAGCTATTTCTGCCATGGCCCCAGCAACCTCCCTTTCCCAGAGTGACACTTTGCTCCCAAATGCTGGTCTTTTTTGTTGTTGTTGGTGGTGTTTATTTGTTTGTTTGTTTTTGTTTTCTGGTGGGGGTGGGTGGGAGGAACTAAGGATTGAACCCAGGGGCATTTATCCACTGAGCCACATTCTCAGCCTTTTTTATGTTTTATTTTGAAACAGGGTCTCCCTAAGCTGCTTAGGGCCTCACTAGGTTGCTGAGGCTGGCCTTGGACTTTCAGTCCTCCTGTCTCAGCCTCCTGAGCTGCTAGGATTACAGACCTGCACCACCACAGTCGGCTTCCAAGGCTGGTCTTATCATTAGGCACCAAGACGTTAGAGGCTGGGGTTAGGGGAAATCACCCATCTCTCCAGGGTCCCAAACAATAGAAGAGAAACAAAAAAATAGAAAGTCAAATGGCCCTCTGTGTGGTTCACTGACCCTGGGGGAGCTCAATTGGAAAACTGGAGAGCAGCAGCGCCCCCTGCAGGAGAAACGCTCATTCCTGCCTAGTGAGTCCCCCCAGGTAGCCAGAAAGTAGAAGAAAGGGTAGGGTAGGCAGGATGTGTGTGTGTGTGTGTGTGTGTGTGTGTGTGTGAGAGAGAGAGAGAGAGAGAGAGAGAGAGAGAGAGAGAGAGAGAGACAGACAGACAGACAGACAAACAGACACAGAGAGAGCAGGCACTAGAGAGAGGCAGGACCCCACACCTCCTTAATACGGTACAGCCAGGTCAGGGCCTCCCTCTTCCCTGGGTGGGTGGAGTGGTCGGGAGTGTTCACTGCAGCAAGGAGTGTGGGGACCAGAACTTCCTCACCTCCAGGCAGAAGCAGGACAGTGGGAGGAGAGGCCACACCCAGCAGTCTGTAGCACATCCCGTGGCTAAATGTCCCTCTCTTCTGGGGACTCTGCATTGTCTCCAGGACAAAGTCCAGACTTTTGTCAAGGTAGCCAGAGCCCAAGCCTGTCTCTCTGGGCTCTTCTCCCTTCAACTGCCCCAGGTCCCTCTGCTCAAATCCATGGCCCATGTCCTTGCAGCGCCATGGACACTTCATGCCTGTGGACCTCCCTCTGCCTCTGCTCTTCCCGCATGCTGTGACTGGCCACCTCTGGGTCTCCAGCCCGCTGGACCTCTGCTCTGTGCAGCCTCTTCTGAGTCAGTCAGGAGGCCCCATCTCTGCATGCCTCCCTCTTGGGGCACACGACAGGACAAGGGTCACGGTGCCCTCTGACATGTCTGGAGGGGCAGAGGCTGTTTTGTTCTCTGATGGAACCCTGATCCCCAGAAGAGACTGGAGCAGACCCTTAATAAATATGTGTTGGTGGAAGATTGAATGAGTTCCACGGTAACCGCTCTCCTGCTCCAGGAAGGACCTGGAGTCTGAGGCAAGCTCTGCCCCACTGCCAGTGCCCAGAGCTGCTACCTCCCCAGAGTCAGCCAGAGATCCACCTTTTCTCAAAGGCCCACTGACCTGAACCAAGTCTTAAACCTGTCCCCCTCTATGCCTCCTGAACTCTGAGACAACACACACACACACACACACACACACACACACACTCCTGCAAGCCCCAGAAACCCCTCCCTTCAGCCCCAGGCAGCAGAGATCAATGTGGGTATTTGTGTCTTTAACAAAAAGGAAATGTAAAATAAAACTTCCCTCATTTATTTTCCAGGGGAGTTAACTCATTGATCTCCCTCTCCCTCCTAACCTGTTTTGTGCTGTTCCTTTTCCTTCCTGATGAAATAGAATTTGGTTTTCTAACAGCATCTGTAATATGCAGGGTGTCCCCAAACATTAGTAATAAGGAGTTGGAAGTGGCATAGTTGGAATCCTTGGGAAGCCAACACCAGAAGCCAAGCTCTCAGTGGGCCCCTCTGAGGACATGGGGCCAGAACACAGGGCAAGGACAGGTTAGGCTTGCAGCCCTGGAAGGTCCCTGGAAGCCACCCATCCAACAGACAGTGTGGAGTACCTGCCCTGTGCCAGGCCCTGCCGGGTAGGGGGGTGGGGGTGGGGTGGGGGGCTGGGAATGCCGGGCCCTGCCTGCTTGGCAGTCAGGACTGGTTATCACAGAAGGACAGAAGTAGCCATGGTGGCTTCATGCCGTGGACCTCCCTCTGCCTCTGCTCTTCCCACATGCTGTGACTGGCATGTCCATCGACCCCAGCTCAGTCATGTGGGCCATTCCCTGGGATGCCTGGGAGGCAGGATGGCAAGAGATTTGGACTAAGATATAGTACATAGAAGGGGCTTGGAATCCATTAGAACCTTCTGGCTTCCCAGACCTGACAGGCTCACTGGGACTGGAATCTGTAGTGGTCTCCAAGGCGTGCTGTTCCCACCCCTGGCCAAGTGACAGAGCCACCCACCACCTCCCGGGGCCTGAATACAATGGAACAGAGCCTGGCAGGAACCAGGGCTTCTGGGCACTGACAGCCAGGAAAATATTTCCTCCAACTCCCCTGGCCTCCCTTCCCAAGGCCCTCCTCCAAGCATGCCAAGCATTCTCCAGAAAAGTCACTCCTGGGCCACCCAGGTCCTGCAGTGGAGAGGTGCCTGGAAACTCACAGGGCCACCACCCGCCCAGGGCTGCAGTCTGCACATCCACCAGCTGCGGGACAACAGACCTGTCCTTTCCTGGCCTCCCTCCTGCCTGTCCGCAGAGATAAGGTCGACCCCAGGCCCTGGTGGCCCGACGGAGCTGCGGGACGCGTGGGATTCTCCCACCGGGTCCCAGCCCTTTCTCTGTCCCTGTACAAACCTAGGGGCAGCGCAGGCAAAACGGACCCCCGAGACCGGCTCTGGGTTCGAACGGGGGGCGGGGGGGGGGAACATCCAGAAAGGGGGCGGGGCCGCAGGCAGGGGAGGGCGTTTTAGCGCCGTCGCGAGGCCGCGGCCCCGCCCCTCCCCGGCCGGGCCCCGCCCCCTCCGGTCTCGACCCCGCCCCCGCGCGCGGCCCGTTAGAAGGCGCCGGGGCCGCCGCCAGCCGCCGCCATGGGCCGAGCGCGGCCGGGAGAGCGCGAGCCGCCCAGCCCCGGCCCCGCCGCGCCGCCTGAGCCGCCGCGTCGCCGCGCCCGCGCCCTGGCGCTGCTCGGAGCCCTGCTGGCCGCCGCCGTCGCCGCCGCCGCCGCGCGGGCCTGCGCCCTCCTCGCCGAGGCCCAGGCGGCCGCGCGCCAGGTCGCCGGGGACGCGGGCACTGCGCCCGGGGGGAGGGATGGGACCCGGCGCGGGGATGGAGGGAGGACGCGGGGATGGAGGGAGGACGCGGGGATGGAGGGAGGACGCGGGCAGGACGGCGGCTGTGGGCCGCGGAGGGACGGGAGGGACGGGGGTCCGGGCTCAGCCGACTTGGAAGGACTGTGGGGACATGGAGAGACTGGCCAGGGTGAGCCAGGGGCTGGGGCTGGAGCGGGCAGTGGAGAGGAGCGCCCTGGACAGTGACCGCAGACAAAGGCAGAGTGGAGCTGGGACGGAAGGAACCTGGAAGGGGGACGGGGGAGCACAGGGGTGTGGGAAGGGGAGGCAGGAGAGGACTGTGGCAAGAACTGGGTGGAGCAGGACAGAGCCAGATGGAGGGGGTCAGAAAGGTGGGATGGAGGCGGATGCCGATAAAGGCACAGAGTGAAGCAGGGACCAGAGGATCTGGAAAGGGGACCAGGGACTCTGGGCAGTTCAGAGGTGACATTTGAACAAATGGACTGGGAAGTATGGCCAGAACTCTGGAAGAGGTGGCTGGAGCTGCTGCATCAGGAAGCAGCTCCTGTTTGGGAGTAGGGAGATGGGGCATCTAACTGGGGCTCAGCCCAGTGCCTTCCTCCCCAGCAGGAGTCAGCACTGAAAGCCCTGGGGACAGAAGGCCTCTTTCTCTTTTCCTCCCTGGACACTGACGGGGATATGTACATCAGCCCCGAGGAGTTCAAACCCATTGCTGAAAAGCTGACAGGTACCAAAGAGACTGGGGACTGGGTGGAGGGCCACTCATGGTAGCAGCACCTGGAGCCGAAGAACATTGTGGTCTCTGGGGCCCTGGCACTCCTTAGCTCTGGCACTGGCTGCTTTAGCACCCAGCCTGTTGTCCTCATATTTGTTAATAATAGTACTAATTAGCATTTTTTGACCTCCTCCTGGTGCCACTTGTCACTTTTGCACTTCCTGCGGTTTTCTTTTTAAATCTCACAATAGCCTGGAGAGTGGACACTCATGACCCTGACGTCTGTAGTTTGGGAGAGCACTAACAGGTTCACCCACTTGCCCAAGCTAGAAGAGGGAAGAGCTGGGTTAGAACTAGGCCATCTGGCTCCGGGGTCCTGCACCATCGGCTCGCAGGTTTATGATCAGAGATGTATGCCAAGTGACACTTATGCAGCAATCCATAGACGGGAGCTATGACTACTGGCCTAACTCTCTGCCCTGGTGCTGTTAGAGCACCTTGCTATCCATCTTTGTCTAGTTGCAATTAGTGGCTAATTTTTTAAAGATGAGGAGCTGAAACCCTTTTTATCCCCCAGTGGTGCTGAAGATGGAACCCAGGGCCTCGCATTCACTAGGCTAGTGCGTTACCACTGAGCTAGAGAGGATAACACATTCTAATGAATTAAAAAATGTTTGTCCCACAGCTCCACCACTATCCCAAGCTCTGTGTGCATTTCTCTCCAAACTCTTGTGACATTTCTTGAACTTATGATCTTAAGCATCCAGTTGTTACCCAGTTGTTCTCATCTGCTGAGAGCAGGACACAGATGCCAGCTGCTCTCAGGGGTAGGAGTACCAGAACCTTATCGTGGCTTGCTGTGTCTCAGGAATGAGTGGTGGGTGACCTGTGGTCACTGCTAGAAGAGGAAGGTCTGATGAAAATGCAAATTTGCTGTGATGGCTTTGTATGAGTGTCACTCAGGGGCAGGCAGTTCTGCCGTGAACGTGGGCCAGCAGGTCAAAGGCCATCCTTTCTAACTTGGCCTTTACCTCTTAGTCTGCATGTGCTCCTCTGAGCCTCTGCATAGTCACCTGCTTGTCCCTTTTTACAGCCAGAGAGCCACAGTTCCCTTATAATGATATGTTAGCAAAGCTTTCTAGGCTTGGGGGCACTTTTTATTTTTATTTTTCTGCATAAATTTCCATCAGTGGTAAAGAATCCCTTCATTGCCTCTAGGCTATGAGCGCAAAAATAGATGATGTTTTGGGAAATCAAAGAATAAATACATGAATAAACATATGAACTCCAAGCAAGGAATAGAGGCAAACAGTTCTCTGTAGTTGGTAGACTTAAAAGTGTATGTAATTTTCTGCTTTATGCCTTACAATTCTTATAAATTGTCCATAATGAGCAAGTGTTATAATTCAGGAAATAAAACTTTTTATTTAAAAAGGGGGGGGGGGCTATAAAATGCTGAGGGAGTGGTATTTTATTGCTGTGCTGGGGATTGAACCCAGAACCTTGTACAAGACTAGCATGCACTATACCACTAAGCTACACCCCAGACCTGTTTAGTTTTAAGAGAAGGGATCTCGCTGTGTTGCCTAGGCTGGCCCCAAATCCTGAACTCAAATGACCCTTCTGCCTCAGCCTTCTGAATACCCAGGACTGCACCACCATGTCCAGCTAACTTGAGTGTTATTCTTAGTCATTATTTTTAATATCTAAAATGATTGGTAGCGCACTTGCCTTGCATGTGTGAGGCACTGGGTTCAATTCTGAGCACCACATAAAAATAAATAAAAATAAAGATCTATCAACAACTAAAAAAAAATTAAAATTAAAAATGACTGAGAAAGGAAGGCAGGTGATGACCCTGCATTTTCTTACTGCTCTTTTCCTCTGAAGTTTCCAGACTTTTATTTAGAAAGTTTTACCACGTTGATTCACAAATACAGAAATGACAGTGATTCTCCCCCAGCCCCTCTGTCCCCAAGTGCCTAGCACCTCACTGCATCCCCAGCCCAACGACGGTGATTCTTTAGAACAGGGATTTGCATCTGGAGCAGCTGGGAGTGCTAATTAAGAGGGCAGTTTACTGACTCTAGCCCCTTAAGGTTCTGACTCAGTAGGTCCAAGGTGAGTTCCAGGCACCTGCTTTGAAGAGGCTTCTGGGTGATTCTGATGGCCTCTGGTTGAGAGCTGCTTTTGATGCATCTATTCAGCCTGCCTGCAGGTCACAGAAGTCACCAAATGCCAGGCATCTTCTCTGTACCTTGAACCTGCCCTGGGAGAGCAGCCAGGACAGCCTCACCCTGCTTCATGGTCCTAGGCCAGTGTCACCCCTCCTGAAACCAGCTTCCTTTCTCCCTTAAGCCCTCTTCATCGCTGCCTCTGCACCAAAGGATGGCAAACTTGGCAGGTGTCTGAGCGGAAGATCTGAGGATCAAGCCCGGCCCCAGCCAGGCCAGCCCTCCTTATACAGAGGGCAGCCAGTTCACCCAGACAAGCAGGGAGAAGAGCGTCTGCCCACTCTTTCCAGTGCTCTTGCCATGACACCAGCCACAGCCAGATTCAATTTCTTGCCTTTGTTCTTTACTCTGATTTTCTTGACTGAGTCCCTCACAGTCCCCCAAGACACAGAAGAGGGTCATGAGTAATCAATCACAGGTTGAGGGTAAAACAGGCTTGGTTTGAATCCTGACTCCCCGGCCACCTTGGCTTTGCAATCCTGGGGAAGTGGCTTGGCCTCTCTGAGCCTCCACTTTCTCCTTTGTAAAATGGAGCTGGTAATCCGTGGTTCTCCGCCTCTGGTGGTGGTTAACTGTTATCCCTGCTCCGAGCCTTACTCCCCTTGCCACCAGCTGAGGGGCATCCTGAAAGAAGTGGGGCCCTGCAGCCTTAAGGGCAGGACCTCTCCAGCCATCTGTGTCTCACAGGGTCAACACCTGCCGCCAGCTACGAGGAGGAGGAGCTGATCCCTGACCCCACGGAGGAGACGCTCACCATAGAAGCCCGATTCCAGCCTCTGCTCCCAGAGACCATGACCAAGAGCAAAGATGGTTTCCTAGGGGTGAGTCGGGACACTGGTGGCCCATGAGCAGGATGACAGATAGCAGGACCACCTGTGCGGGCCCCCTCCTGAGGAACTCTGTCCTCCTTTCTTCTTCCTGTCAGCTCCCACTGTGCCAGGCCCCGAGGGTCCTGGAGTGTCACGTTGTCCCGGCACTCTGGTTGAGGAGTAGGAGAGAGAAGCGTGAGCCCCCACCCCAGGTGGGGGAGTCTGGGATGGCTCTCTGGGAGGAGTGACGCTGGGCAGAGGCGACCATGTGGGCAGGAGTGTTCACGGCCAGTGCAGAGGAGCCTTGGTGATGCAGCTGCCCGCTGACCATGGTGACCCTCTGCACAGCCGTCTTTCCCCAGGTCTCCTAATGGGCACCAGGCCTGTTCTCTGTTGATCACCCATGAAGTAGACCTGGGTTCAGTCCCTAGCAGGGGCTGTAGGGAAAGGTGGGCCCCCTGAGGAGGAGAAGGTAGGAGGTGGCAGATGCTAGCACATGGGCCAAAGCCACCGCCACCCTGCCTGCCCCCCACCTCTCCCACCGGCTCCTCTCACCATTCTGCAATCTAGCCTGCCCTCCCTCCCTGCCTCCCTCCTTCCCTCCTTCCCTCCCTCCCTGCCTCCCTCCTTCCCTCCCTCCCTCCCTCCCTCCTTCCTTCCTTCCTCCCTCCTTCCTTCCTTCCCTCCCTCCTTCCCTCCCTCCTTCCAAATCGCTGGCCTTTCTTTCAGCTGCGAGCCTTCTCACATGCAGTTCTCTGTGCCCAGGTTTTGCCTGCTTAGCTGAAATGTCATCTTAGCATGAACAGGAGTTGAAGGCAGAAAGTGCCAGGCCAGTCAGTCGAGGCCAGAGGGCTCGAGTGGCTGGACCTGAGGCGCATGCAGGGCATCCCAGTCAGTGGTGCCCGGAGGGAAGCTGCTGCCAAGGGCCTCGCTGCCTTCTTGGCCTTCACTCTGAGGAGCAGAACACCCCAGCCCATCCTGGAATAGGAGAGCCCTCATCAGATGCACCTGTCCCAGCTGGGCACGTGGGTGGCACAGGGAGGGTCGAGCAGCCACTTCCTGGATGGGGAGAGCAAGGGCAGCCGGAGGACGGAGGACAGTGGGAAGGAAGAAAGGGCAGGGTGTGGCTTCCGATGGAGCATGAGGGGGAGGACTCGGTGACTCAGGCTGCTGGCTGGGGACCAGTGTGTGGTGGGCCACTTGCCCAGGCAAGAACTATCAGAGTGGAGATTTTGGACACATTGAAGTTGAGGTGCCCAGGGATGTCCTGGAAGTCCAGGAAGTGGCTGGAGATCAGGTTGGACCTTCCACGGGGGATCTGGGGTAGAGGTAGGACTGGCAGGGATGGGGCCAGTCTGGTAAATAAGTTCCCCAGAGTGGTGACAATGGGGGACAGGCACCTGCTCTCACGTGGAAAACAGAGCAGAAGTGGCACTTCTAGCCCTGGCTCTTCCTAGCACAGCTCACAAACCCAGTGCCCGCTCTTTGGCATCTGCCCTCAGTGTTGGCCAGGCTGAGCGAGGCCAGCAGTGGGCACACTCAGCCCAGCCTTGCACAGCTGGCCCTGCTTTGGGAACCTGCTTATTAAATCCAGCTCCGGAAGCTCCGGGGCCTCTTCCCTCCGCCGCCCACGGAGCTGGCTTCTGGAGGGGACAGAGAGGAGACCCACTGCTCATCAGAGAGGCAGCTCCCCAGTGACTGAGCCCTCCTGAGCGTGTCAGCCAGTCACTGACCTGGTGGCTGAAGTCTCAGGGGACGTGATTCCTGTCTGTACCCCCTAAAGACAAGAGGAGCAAAGGACGGTGGAGCTTTTGCCAGGTCCTGCTGCTCAGGGTCCTGCCTCTGAGCTGCAGGTGACCAGCAGGCAGCCCCGTGGCTCCTGACCCTGCGTCCCTCCGTGATGAGCTCACCAGGCGGAGGAGCTGGGCTTAGGGCAGGCCTTTGCCCGGTCCCAAGCCAGGGTGGGGCAGGCCACCATTGAGGCAGGGCCCTCTCCAGGATGGCCTTCCTTCTTCGTCCCCGTAGCCTCCTCCTGCTCTTGATTAGAGAGTTTATCAAAAGAGGGCCGCCTGCCTCCCTTATCACACTCAGCACCAAACCCAACTCTGACCTCCTGAGTGGGACTCAGGCCTGGGGGGGCTTGGGGATCAGGAGTGCAAAGGAAGGCCGGAGAGGGCAGGGCAGCCTGGGTTGGTCTGCTGGCCCATGCAAAGGATGGGGACACCACCTGCGTGAGGCCCTGAGCTCCACCACCGGGTTCCAGGCCTGGGCGGCCCCCCCACTGCTCTGGCCTGGGCTGTCCCCCAGGTGGCTGCTGGGCACTGCTCCCCCTGTGGCCTGGGAGGTGAGATGAGCCTCTCTCTGGCAGGACGGGGCCAAGCTCATGGCTCCGGGATCCAGGGAGACCTCCACCTGCACATGGGTCAGGGGGCCCCAGAGCCTCAGCTTCACCTGAAGGTCTTTACCCCAGGTCTCTCGCCTCGCCCTGTCCGGCCTCCGCAGCTGGACGGCCGCCGCGGTGCCCAGCGCAGTGTTCGCAGCCCGCCACTTCCAGCCCTTCCTGCCCCCTCGCGGCCAGGAGCTGGGGGAGCCCTGGTGGATCGTCCCCAGTGAGCTGAGCGTCTTCACTGGCTACCTGTCCAACAACCGCTTCTACCCGCCACCGCCCAAGGGCAAGGAGGTGAGGGCTGTGGTGAGACAGGCCCTGCCCACCTGCACTCTGGACTGCCCCCGCCTCCCCCAAGGTCCCTGGGCCTTCAGATCCAGGGTGTACCCTCGCCCAACACTCCAGGCTAGCAGGGCCCAGCAAGCCACTCAGGGTCTCCACTGCTGTCCCCCAGGTCATCATCCACCGGCTCCTGAGCATGTTCCACCCACGGCCCTTCGTGAAGACCCGCTTTGCCCCTCAGGGGGCTGTGGCCTGTCTGACTGCCATAAGTGATTCCTACTACACTGTGATGTTCCGGTGAGCATCCCTGCAGCTGGCCTGGGACTTGAGGCCATTGCACAAGGTATAGGGCCAGCAGGGGAGGGCCTGGCCTAGGTCCCCAACTCCACTACTTCATGCTTATGGTCTCAGGCTCTCTGAGCCTCAGTTTCCTCGCTGTGGGTCAGCATAGTAGTGGTTTACTCATAGGGCACATGAGAATTTGGAGAGAAATGTCCAGAACTTGCTTAGTCTAGGACTGGTGGCTGTGATTGTGTTGTCCACACAGAGGTCAGGACATTGTCACCCATACCCTTGAAAATCCGTGGGAGCTCAGAGGAAGGTCAAGGTGCTTCTTTCTGAAACTGGGCCTTGTCCTCCTCCTGCCCCACGCACCCTCCTCCCCCCGTCCAGCCTTCTCTCCCACAGGAGTCTGGCCAAGGCTCCCAGGATTTGGGGGAGAAGATAGGGGAGCATTGGCTCAGCGGAGTCTGTTCCCCACAGGATCCACGCCGAGTTCCAGCTCAGCGAGCCTCCAGACTTCCCCTTCTGGTTCTCCCCAGGCCAGTTCACTGGCCACATCATCCTCTCAAAAGATGCCACCCATGTCCGTGACTTCCGGCTCTTCGTGCCCAATCACAGGTGGGAGCTGGGGCTGGCCCCGCCTCAGCACCTGGCTACAGTCTATCCTTCCCCAACTCCAGAAGCTCAAAAGCAGAACAGTCCAGAGACACCCTCACTCTCTGCCCCTTCCCTTATTCCCCAGAGCCACCTCTCAGTGGCTGCTCAGGCCACCCAGGGGAAGGGCAGGGCCCCTGTTGGGGGGTCCAAGGAGGCTTCCCAGAGGAAGTGACATCTAAGCAGAGACCTGGGGGAAGAGAGTCCAGACAGAGGGAACAGCACATGCAAGAGCCTGAGCCTCAGCCCTATTGCCACAGAGCCTTGGAGGGGTTCTGGGACAGCACTGTCTGAGCCAGCTGCCTGCCTGCCTCATCTGCCCAGGATCAGCCACCCATCAGCAGAACAGGGGACCTAGGAAGGCCTAGGCAAGACATTCCTCCCTGATAAGTCCCAAGACTTAGCAGGCCTGAATGACCTCTTAGACAGGGTCAAGTCCCAGGCTGGGAGCCAGGAAGTCCCCTAGTTCAGCCTTAGCTATGGCAGCAGTGGGCTGTGTGGCTGGCCCTGGCCCTCTATGAACCTGTTTCCTCATCTGCCAGATGGGAGGCTCACTCCTGGCCACTTGCACTCATGGAACAGGAACAAGGGGATGGTTGGGATAGCCTGGAAAGAACAAGTTGTCCCTAGCAGTGGGAGGGGCTTCTTCCCCCCCCCCCCAGAGGCAGGGCAGGGACACACTGGGCCCTAGGGACAGGGAGGGGGATGAAGAGGAAACACAGCTGCCCCTCCCTCTCCCAGCAAGGAGCGCCCGCCCTCTGTGGCGGCCAGGGAGGAGGCTGCCAGGCACCTCTGCCTCCAACCCCAGGTTGTTGGGGGTGAGGGGGTCCTGGACTGGATGAGACAGAAGAGGACAGACATCCAGCCCAGGGCCAGCTGCTCCTGTCCTTGTTTAAACCAGGCCACAAGAAGGCCAACCCCTCTGAGAGCACCCAGCTCACCTGTGGGCTTCACCTGCTGCAGAAGTGCTTGGTTGTCAGCCTTGGGGCACCCCCATGTGGCAGATCTGAAGATCGCACTTATCAGACTGCCTGCTGCCTACCGAAGGGGCCCGTGGTGCCTGTTTTACACTCCTGACCCGCTTGGGCCTGCAGTGAGGCATTGGCCATCTCTCTGCCCTGAAAGGTCATGGGCAGTACATGAGGTGTGCTGCCCAGGGTGGGCCCCATGGCTGTGGTTGGGAAGGGGCAGCCTGGGGAGAGGAAAGGGCACAGGCTCTTGGTTAGAATCCCAGTCTCTCTGAGACCCTGGATTCACCCTGTAAAGCCTGAGTGTCCTCATCTGCAAAGTGGGCAGCTCGTGGTGAGCAGACGAAGTCTGCTGTGTAGGTGATCTACATCTGAGATGCCGTTCTGCCTGGCCACCCCAGGTCTTTGAATGTGGACATGGAGTGGCTGTACGGGGCCAGCGAGGGCAGCAGCATGGAGGTGGACATTGGCTACATACCCCAGGTAAGCCCAGGTGGCCCTCACCAGGTCATCCTGCGGGGCCCGCCTTCCCTGGGCCTCCGTCTCCTTCCTCTGTGATGAATTGAGTGTCCCTAAAGGTCTTTCAGGGCCCCGCTCTGAGCCATCCCTCATCACTGACCTCTGGTCCAGATGGAGCTTGAAGCCATGGGCCCCTCAGTGCCCTCAGTGATCCTGGATGAGGATGGCAACGTGATTGACAGCCGCCAGCCCTCAGGGGAGCCCCTCCAATTTGTGTTTGAGGAGATCAGGTGGCAGCAGGAGCTGAGCTGGGAGGAGGCCGCCCGCCATCTGGAGGTGGCCATGTACCCCTTCAAGAAGGTGAGGTTGGGCTAGGGTGAAGCCCAGGGCAGGCTGCATGGCTGAGCTGGGAGCGTGGAGGGGGGACGTGTACAGGGCAAGCTGCTGAGGCTCTGTCATCCGGGGCCATGTGGCCTCCCCTGCCAGGAGGGGCATCCCAGCCCAGCAGTACCCCTCCACACCCTCAGACACGTGAACCTGCACACATGCACGCCCACAGACACACTCATACACAAGCACAAACGCGTACCCGTACACACACGCACCCAGACCCTGCACACTCGGCCCCAGAACAGCCCCCCCCCCCCAACTAGCACAGCAGCTTCACTGTCTGGGTCTGACCGTAGGTCACCTACCTGCCGTTCACGGAGGCCTTTGACCGAGCCAAGGCTGAGAACAAGCTGGTGCACTCAATCCTTCTTTGGGGGGCCCTGGATGACCAGTCCTGCTGAGGTGAGGGAGCCCTGGGCAGCTCCAAAGGGAGAAGCAGGGGCCTCATACTTTGTGGGACAGCAAGCTGAGGCAACAGCTGTCCTGATGGAACCCTGCGGGACTCGGGCTACATACAGGGCGGGGGCTCTGGGTGAGTGCTGGAGGGTTTCTGTGCTGAGCCCTGAGGCAGAGGAAGGGTCCCTGCACACTGGGTTCAGACTCAGTCATTTTCAGCGTGGTGACCTTGACCACGTAACTTCTCCTGAGCCTCAGATTTCTCCACAGCAAAAGTGGGATAATGTACTCACCTCCCAGGGTTGTGAAAAGGGATGTGGAGGTGCCACATGCTGTAAAGTGACATCCACACTGAGGGAAAGTGGTGCCCGAGGCTGGGCTGGGTTTCTCATTTAGGAAACTCACCTGAGACTTGTGGGAGTCCTTCAGTGGGTTCAAAGAGGAGTAACATGCCCTGCCCACATCTGGTCACTCAGCGGACATCCTGGGCACCTGGTATACCAAGTGGCAGGCCAGGTGCTGGAGGCCTACAGTGTAGTGCAGAGGCAGATGTGGAATGAGTAAGCACAAGTATAGAGAGTGTTGTACCAGGCAGTGGCCAGACTGGCACGAGAGCATGGTGGAGGGGTCAAGGAAGAATTACTTGAGAAAGTGACATTAAGCTGAAACTTTGAAGGATGAGGAAGAGTTACCAGAGGAAGAGGGTTACAAGAGGAAGAAGCTTCTGGGCAGAACAGTCTGTGCAAAGGTCCGGGGGCACAAAGAGTTCTGTGAATTTAGGGAGGTGTCACTGTCTCTGATCCCTGGGCCAGGTAGAACCTACCCCAAATCTCAGCCCAGGTGTCAGTGTTATTGACATTAATCCCAACTACCACTTATTCAGTACTTACCTATTGAATCTGTTATTTCAAGTGGATGCAGAGACCATTCTGCAGTCTATGAGGCTTGCCCAAAGCAAGATCATTGCTGATGGAAAACCCCAGTAAGACCTGGGGGCACCTCACCCTTCTGGCCTTGACTTCTACCTGAACAGGTTCAGGGCGGACTCTCCGGGAGACTGTCCTGGAAAGTTCGCCCATCCTTGCACTCCTCAATGAGAGCTTCATCAGCACCTGGTCCCTGGTGAAGGAGCTCGAAGACCTGCAGGTGAGTGGAGGGAATGGCCTATGGGAGCCCCTGGGACAGTGCTGGAGGCCCAGATAGCAAGAGCCTGCGACTGTCCCCACCCACAGAGCCACCAGGAGAACCCGTCCCACAGGCAGCTGGCTGGCCTGCACCTGGAGAAGTACAGCTTCCCGGTGGAGATGATGATCTGCCTGCCCAACGGCACTGTGGTAGGCACCAGGGACCCGGGAGCAGTAGGCAGGGGACATGTCTGTGCAGGCTCCTCGGGTCTGCCACCACCTCAGGCCGCGAAGCCTCACACTGGTCTCTTAGCTAGTGTGAGCCCCACCATGCACAACCAGGAATCGCAGTGCAGGTGCTTTGCAAGAGTGGGACCTCAGCAGCCCTTTGGGGACTGCATGGCAGTGAGCATAGTCCAGGCAGGGGGTCAGCACATCCCCAAATGAATCAGACCAGTTGAGTGGACAAAAGCATGTCCTGGAGGGAAGACGCTCCTCCTGCCACTACAGCCGGCCTGGGGTGGTGGGGTAGGAGGAGCAGGGCCCTGTGGCCAAGAGCACCAGGGAGGGCCCTGACCGAGCCAGGGTTCCAGACCCTACTTCTCCCTAAGGGCCCCTCATATGGCCTCACCCACGTCCTTGCTACACTTTGGAAATAGATGGTCACCAGTATCCTGGTTGCTTTGCTTTCCAGGGCTGGGATTAAACCAGGGTCTTGAGCATGCGAGGCAAGTGCCCTTCCACCAGCTACATCCCCAGCTCTTTTTTAAATTTTATTTTGAGACAAGGTCTCCCTAAGTTTTCCAGGCTGGCCTCAAACTTGTGATCCTCCTGCTTCAGCCTCCCGAGTCACTGGGATTACAGGCGTGTGCCACGTGCTTTGCTTTCAATGCGTGTTTTACAGACAAGGAGAGTGAGGCTCAAACATTTCCAGAGGCTCAGAAGTTTTCAGAGATTTGGCAAAAGTTGCAGACAGTTAGGAAGAGCAGTTGGCTTTGAAAGTAGGTTCACCTGTGAGCCTCTGAATCTCTGGCTCCCCTACTGGAAGCCACTCTTGTCCTCTAGTGCCTTGGCTGGCTGGCGTGTGACTCTGCTTGCTGCAGGAGGGTGATCAGCTGCACCGAGATCCTGGGTGGGGGTGGTTCCGGGGCAGGAGATGGTGTGGAAGAGGAGTCTGTGAGAGCCTGGCGAGAAGGACAGGGCACTGGGCAGAAGGCTGAAGGTGTCAGGGGCCCGGGAGGAAGGGCCTGGGGACCGCCAGGCAGCCCATCCCCTCCTGGCTTCCACCATGCAGAGCCTACTGCGGACCAGGTCCTGGGGTCACCAGGATGAGCAGTCAGTGCGCTGCCTGGCGTGCACTCGCCTACTCACCCGCTGGCTGGCTGGTTGGTTGGCTGGTCGGTCGGTCGGTTGGTCAGTCAGTTGCTGGGTCCTCCTGCCCACGTGTTCATTCACTTACTGGGCACCCGCTTGGACCAGGCTCCTTGCAGAAAGGTAAAGAAACCGCTGTGCCCGCACTGTGCTCACTAGTTAGAGCAAGAGGCAGGTGGGAAGCAGCCCAGAGAATGCTGGGCATTTGGACAGAAAGGACTGTGGGGCTCAGGGGTCATAGGAGCAGAGGAAAGAGAGGCTATTTGGGGGTAGACGGCAGGGGGCTAACGGAAGAGATGACATGGGCAGGTGCCAGGAGTTCTCCTAGTGGACGGGGTGGGGAGGAGCACTGCCGTGGGGCCTAGGAGCCCATGGCAGAGGCTGGAGAGCAGCTGCTTCTCCTGAGACACTCAGGCCGGCAGAGCCCGGGCCTCCCCAGCTCTCCTCACACGGTCCTTCTACCAGGTCCACCACATCAATGCCAACTACTTCCTGGACATCACCTCCATGAAGCCTGAGGACGTGGAGAACAATGTCTTCAGCTTCTCCTCCACCTTTGAAGACCCGTCCACGGCCACCTACATGCAGTTCTTGAAGGAGGGACTCAGGCGCGGCCTGCCCCACCTCCACCCCTAGTTGCCTGCTGGGCTGGTGGGAAGCCAGGCTGGACGGGACCTGGTAAACTGGCCCGCAGGCCCCTGGGCCAGAGTGGACCCTGGCCCACTTCAGACTTGAGACCCTTCCCATGCCCACTCCACTCCTAGGCTGCTTTGTGGCTTTGAAGTCAACTGAGAGCAGCCACCTAGCTTTGCCTCAGTGACACGGGTAGATAAGAGGGGGCCCGAGCTGACAGGGTGAATGAGCTGTGATCTCTGGTACCACCATTAGCCCTTCCCTACCCACCTGGCTCCAGATGCCACTTGGGATCCCCCAACACTGGCCCAGGTGACCTACCTGGACCTCCCTCACCCAGTCACATAGTCCAGCGGGGAGGAGTGGGCCAGAAAGATGGGGGGCCCCCTCTCCTGCTTCTTGCCCTCCTCCCAAAGGAAGCACCCAGGACCGTGGCTGGGGACCAGGCTGCCATGTAGCATTGCTGTCTGCAGAGCCTGCCTTCCTGCCACACCCCGGCTGTTCTCCTGTGTGTGATGTCCCCAGCTGGGGTCAGCCTCAGCTGGAGACAGCCTGCTGGAGCCTGTGTGCAGGGCCTCCTACTAAGGGAAGCCACCCTGTGGCACTGCTGCTTCCCAAGCCACACACAGACCTAACAATAGGTCTCCAGAACCTAATTAGGAAATTGGGGAAGTTACTGTGAAGCAGGCTCCTGCTTTAGCAGGGGGCCCCTGAGGAGCCCCTGAGGCCCAGGGCAGGGCATTCCCACCACCTGCCTAGCACAGGGTCACAGCAGGACTGCTGGAGCCAGTCCCCATCACACTTCTTTCCCCACAGACCCTGACTCCATAGAAGATAGCCCAGCCAAAGAACAGCCTGTCCCAGAGCCAGCGCTGTCCAGGCCACTAGGGGTACCTCAGACCAGCTCATCTACCACTGGGTGGCCATCAACTCTCCTTGGCCACTCTCGAGGCCTTGGTCCACTTCGTGAGCCACTGACTACAGCCAGTCTTTTTTATACATTCAGAAAAGTGTTTTTATGTGAACTTTCTCACATTTTATAGGTATTTTTTTATGACCCCTGTGCTGAGGAGGAAGAAGGGGGCAGTGGCCTCCCCAGCAGCCGCCCCATGACGGCTGGATCTGAAATCCTAGATGGACCCAGCTTGATGTCTTTGCAGTTGCATGCATGGGAAGAAATATGCCTCCTCCTTCTCCTCCCCCAGCTTTTTAAAAACATCCTAGAGGATCAGAATACCCCACTCCACCCTGCCCTCCACCCAGGAGGCCCTGGGACTTACCTTCATTAAGGCCTTAAAATCAGCCCATTCCCCATGCACCATTCTCTACCTGGTCCCCTCACCCCTCGGCTCATCCTGACAGAGGAAGCAGGGGACAGACTTCCTCAGACACTCCCTGCCCTGCCTGCCTGCCCCGGGAGCACGCCCTGGGAGCCTCCATTTTGCACCAAGTATGACAACAGCAGCCATTGCCCAGAGCCTTCTCTCCAAGGCAGTATTTCCCACTTAGTCTTTAAGACAAAAATGTGAAGTGGACAGCTATTTCCCATTTTGCAGAGGAAGACGTTCAAGTCTCAGGGAAGTGAAGTGACCTGCCCCGTGGTCACTCAGTGCTGGAACTGAGACAGCAAACCCATATATGACTCCAAATCCTGTGTCTTGATTTGGGGGTGCTTTGACATTGCACCCTGCCTGTTTCCTCTGAGTGGAAAAGAATGCCTTTTAAATCATCATGACTCATCCCCTCTGATCTTCAGATCAAACTCAGAATAAATAGCGGGAGCCGCTGAATGCAGCCAGGTTTTCTGTCCTTCCATGCCCCTCACAGGGGGAGGAGGCACCAGTGCCTCCACCATCTTGCCAGACCCATCCCGGAGCCTGCCGGCCTCAGCAGAGACCTGGCCTCCCCACCCAGCAAGCTCTTCCCCTCCTGCTGCTCCCAGAGGGCCCTCTCCACACCAAACAATCCTGGTCCCATCTAGGGGCTGATGGCTTCGGTTTCCTGAATCCTCATCGGCTGCCTTTGCCCATCCCCAGCTGGGGAGGGCCTTCGCCACCTTCCTGTTATCCCTTTGCCTCTTCCTTCCCTGGTCCCCAACATGTCCTATAATAAAATAGGAGAGGCTAGGGAGGCTCCCAGTGTTTTTCCTTTGGGCAGGTTGTTCAGTTCTGTCCTGGCGAGGTCTGGCTGCTTCCCTGCTGGGATTGGCTTGGCAGATGGGTAAGGGAGCAGGCAGGAATGCCTTTTGGGACTATCTTGTCTGTCACCAGAGGGCCTGAGTGACTTGCCTAAAATAAGTTTGTGATAGATCACTGGTGGAACTTACTATTTTGAGAATCTGGTGCTCTGTGTTGAGAAAGATCCTGACGCTAAACCCATTGTCTCAGAAGCAGAGCCTGAGACAGGAATTAGGTGGTTTGGGGGGAATTTCACTTTAGGAATGACCTGTAAAAGAAGGGTAGAAGCCAAACAGGGAAAGGACAAATTCTGAGCAGGGATCTGTTCAGATCAGCCTTGACCTGGCCCACAGAGAAGGGCTCTGGGGCACAAACCACGATGCAGGGTCACAACAACCTTTTTCACCTTGTATCAGTCAGTCATGGACTTGGGGAGGTGGCTAAGGAGGCTCCATGCTCCTCGCTGCCAGGGGAGTATCTATACCCAGGACTGGGAGAGTGATTTACATGAAGCGCGATTGCCTACGAGGGGAAAGTAATGATTAAAGCACAATTTGCCATCCTTGGAAGAGGACTAGGCCTGGAAATCAGCCTTCATCATTTGAATATGGTCAGGATCAGGATGGGTGACCTGATCTTTAGGTCTCTGGCCAAGACCATTTGTATAACTTGTGAGGACCTAGAGCAAAATGAAAGTGGGATGACATGACCCAGAAAATCAGGGTCAGGTGCTGCAAAATGATGTTTTGATCAATGATGGGCCACATATATGATGATGGTTCCCTAAGATTATAGTAGAGCTGAAAAATTGTTATCTAGTATTCTTATGTACATTTTCTGTGGATATTTAGATGTATTAATTCTTACATTGTGTTACAGTTGCCTACAGAATTCAGTATAGCAACATGCTGTACAGGTTTGTGACCTGAAACAATAGGTTACGCCATATTGCCTAGGTGTGTAGTAGGCTATACCAACCAGGTTTGTGTAAGCATACTCTATGACAGTCACACAATGACGATATCACCTAATGACACATTTCTTAGAGTGTATCCCTGCTACTAATTGATGCACACCTACTTTCAAGAAGGCAACAGCAGAGCAATAACCCAAGTATGGCGTTTTTCTGGACATGGCCCATTGTGACTACACGCTGTTTGCTCACGGAGTCAGCCCTGTCCCTGGCAGATTGAGGTTGCAGGCTTTAGGACCAAGAAACTGCAGACTGGGAACTAGGCAAAGTCATGTGTTGATGGCAGAGGAGGAAATGTGTCCTAGGAACTGGGTGCCTTGGAGACCAGGACACTGAGAGTTTGTGTACAGAGAGGGAGTGGGCTTGCAGCTTGAGAGAACTATGGGTCTCTCTTCCATGCCTTCAATCTACCCATTTAATCAAACTGAATACAGTGTGTGTGTGTGCGCCGTGAGGTGGGGAGGAGAATAAAACAGGAGATAGCTGCAGAGCGTTGGAGGGCAGGAGTCAAAGGCCAAAAATACCGTTCTCCCATTCTTGCGGGAGAAAGACTGTGGAGGGCCCTGCCTGGGAAGCAAGAAAAGTGAACAGGGTGAAACAGCAGACAGTAAGCACCCGACCCTGAGGCTGGAGTGCCAGGCTTAGGATTCTGAAATTTGCAGTAGGGCTGCGGACAACAGACCCTGCATGTTTTAGGGTCTTAGCAGCAACACAGATCTCAGCTTCCCGAAGTCGGATGGAACTAAACGTGGAGAGCAGCAAGGAAGAGGACCAGCGGTGGGACGTGGCGAATCAAGTCTGGGGGTCTCCAAGCGCAGCCAGCCCGCTTTTCCCAGGCGCGGCGACCAGGGCCCGAGCCTGTCATCGAGAGAGGGCGTGTCTTCTCTCTGCCGCCCCGCCCCCCGAGTCTTGCTCGCCCCGCCCCGAGCCGGACCGGCCTCCCCAGGGCGCGCGGGGCCGCCGTTCGGTGCGCAGCTGCAGAGGACAGCTTCCGGGGGGCGGGCCGGCGGAAGTGAGGGCGGTCGAGGCTGGGCCGGCTGCTGCGGTAGGAGGGGCCGTGAGGTGAGTGAGTCCCGTAGCCGGAATCTGAGGTGAGAAATACCCCGGGGGCCGCCCGGGAGGCCGGGGAGCGGTCCTTTCGCCCCGCGGCAGGCAGGGCCCGGGCGCCGAGCGCAGCCGGCGGCTGCTGTTCCCGCGCGAGTTCTCGCGGGAGCTGCCGTTGTCCGCCTCCTGTGGCGGGGGAAACTGATTCTCCGAGGGGTGGTTGCTTTACGAGTCACCCCCAGATAGGGACTGAGCCGGGACCGGAGGCTTCTGGTCCAGGCTGCGCTGCCCTGTCGCCTCCTTTCTCCCGCGCACTCCGGCCCCTGGCCTGCGGGTCCAACGGCCGCTGGGCAGGCGACGAGGTCTTGGCCGACCTTGGCCCGGGTTGGGGACGCGTCCTGGCGAGGTCCCGCGCGGCTGCCCCCGGCGCAGCAGCTCCGGGCCCTCGCGGGAACCGTGGGGGCTGTCCGCGCAGGTCTCCGCCCGCTGCTGCGCTCGGCAAAGTTTGCTGAGCGCCCCGCCGGGCCCAGTGCCGCCGAGGCCAGGCCCCGCTCTGGAGCAGCTCCCAGCCTCCCGGGGGAGGCCGCGCAAACGTCCGGACGGCCACCACGGAAACGGCCGTGGCAGCGCCGAGGTGCTCAGACCTACCGCCGCTGGCGCTCGGGGCAGGAGCCTTCTCCAGCAGTGACACGTGGGCGGGGTTTCCAGCAAAGTTGGTATTGGCCTCCGCTGTCCCCTGAATTCCTGGAATGTTTAAGCGCTGGCTGGGGCCTGGCAGGCGGCGAGCTGCGTCTTGGGAGCTCCCGGCCTCCTGGCCAAGCGTTGGTTACAGTTTCTGTTTTAAGCGGCCTCCGAAGGAAGCCGGGCGCTGCGGGTTATCGGGAGAGGACCGACCCCGTCGGGGTGGAGGGATGCTTGAGCAGAGCTCCCAGGAGGGACTAGGAATTTGGCCAGAGTGTTTCCAGCAGAAGCAGTAGTGTGTGTGACTCGGGGCTCAGAGGTGGCTGTTTGGAGGCTGGCAGGAGGACAGCTGGGCAGAAGGCAGAAGGCAAGGGAGAAACAGGAGGTGTGGCTGTTAATGTCCAGCCAGACCAGACAGGCCTTGTCACTGGCAGGGAACTTGGCCTAGAGAGGGCCGGGGAAGATGGGGGTGGCAGGCCAGCTTTAAACACTGATTTGGAAAGATGCCTCCGGCTGGCAGTGAGGGTTAGGCCCAGCCAAATCTTGGAGGCAAGGTGGAGAGGGAGTGGCTGTAGTGACTGAAGTGGGAGGTCTAGAGGCACTGCTAAGTGAACTCGTGGGTTGCGTTGACATTGAGTACAGAGCCTGGCACAGAGGCAGCAAAGCTTGAAAAGACTTAATGCACTTCCTATTGCATGATCACTGAGTGACCCTAGACAAGTCCCTTCCTCCCTCCAGCTTCCTTTCTCCACGTATATCATAAAGTTGTTACACTGTCTCCTGAGATATGAGAGAAACTCTCTAAAGGAGTTCTCTCTGGAGAGAGCTGTTGTCACTCCATTCTGTCCCATTCAGAATTGGCCCAGGGCTCCCCGCCCCCCCCATGACTTCTCACCCAGGCATACTTAGCCCTCCTAATTTGTACGGATACCTTTGCAGCTTTATGGTACTCTGTCCCTCTTTACATATCCCTCCCCTTCCTGTGTGGGACTTGTTTTCCGTGTTTTCTTCCCTTCCTACTCTCTCTGAATTCACCATGGGGCCTGGGGGCCAGGGCACAGAACTTGCCAGGTCATCTGCCTAGTGTGCCTGCCAAGTAATGATCCTCAGGCAATTAGGGTAATGAATTCAGGTCCTGTCTCTCTGCTGAACTGTGAGTGCCTTGGGATTACAATTGTGTCTTACGCCTTCCACAACCCCTGGCACTAATGGGTATTAATGCATGAGCTCACTCACCCCATCTGCTGCATGCATAGGTAGCTATGGAGAGTGCAATCAGGAGTGACCCCACCTGTTTTGTTTTAAAGTTCACTAAGCACCTTAAAATTCCTTGCACCCACCAATTTCACTGATCTTTAAGGTCCCGGAGTGATAGCTTTTCCTATTACCTTTTAACAGATGGAGAAGCCAACATTCTGAAAGGTTAAATGACTTGCCTATAGCTGCAAAGCTAGGTAGGGAAATTTTGGGTCTTTGAACTAGAGGTATAGCTCAGTGTGAGACTAGTATTGTGCACATGGCCCTGGGTTTGATTCTTCAGCAACCCCCCCCCCCACACACACACACACCCATTCTGCAAAAAAAAAAAAAAAAAAAAAAAGTCTCTCTTCCCTGTAGCTCAGTAGATTGAGACTGGCCTGAGCTGGCTGAGACATTTCTGCCAGCTGCCTTTGAGTCTCCTTTCCTGCCCCCTTGTGGAGGCCTAGCAGTGCTTTTCCATGCTTTGCTTTTGCATCTCATCTTCAAGAAGAGCTTGGATGGTATTTTCACTTAGGCTCTTCTAGGAGCTTCATAGCTACCAGAGAATTCAATTAACATCTTTTGAAGTTTTGCCTCAGGAAACGTTAGGGTCCAGGAAGACTCCCTGGGTTAGCCAAGCTCACCCAGCAAATTTGAAATACAACCGTTAAAAGAGTGCGGTTTTGGAGAAGCCAGTGTTAGCTGAGGGCAGCCTCTTGGGCTGGTTTTCTCCCTTGTGAAGCTTCAGAGGTCTTGGTTTTAGTCATGGCTCTGCAGGGCCTGGTGTTGCGGGACTTTGGTGGTGTCCATCGAGTCCCCTCTGTGGGGGTTATTTCACAGGAAGGGAAATCTGTGGTTCCTTGAGATGGCCTGATATGAAGGAGTCACACGTCCTGCCTCCCCGAGCTGCCCTGTGGCTACCTTGTCCTTCAAGTGCAGGAGCTGGCTGAAATGTCGGGAATGGAAGCTAATGTGGTAAGGGGTGTTCCAGGGCATGGGTAAGGTGGGAAAAGTTGAGCCCTGGACCTGCTGAGGTACTGAGGCCCTGAGACTCTAATTCATTCTTCCTTTCCCCTGGATGCTTGGAACTGGAGCAAGACTGCCCTCCTCCCTCCTCCCCCAGGGAAGATCCTATTATAATCTTGGGGACACTTCAGGAGTCAATATGTTTCTGCCTTTCTGTGAAGAGGGAAGGGAGGGAAACCTGGATGGTCCCTACACCCAGCTAATCCTAGCCCCTTCCCTGGGCCCTCCCAACTTTCTTAGCAGCAGCAGGGGTCCCTTTGAATGCTGGCCAAAGTGAAGGCTTGGAGAACCTGCACTCACTCATAATTGAACTTGACTTTCTGCCAGAGGGTGCCCTGTCCCTTAGAGTTGGGAATTCAAGTCTCCCTGCTAAAGAGGAGAGGGCAGAGACAATAGGTGGATTTGTCGTTTCTGAGGTCATAGCTGCTTGTCTCTCTGCTCTAGACTATTCCAATCTGGCAAAACAAACCACATGGGGCTGCTCGAAGTGTAGTGAGAAGAATTGGGACCAACCTTCCCCTGAAACCATGTCCCCGGGCATCGTTTGAGGTGAGTGCTAGAAGGGCAAGGAAAGTAGAGGCTCAGACCTCATGGGAGGTTGGTGCCACCTGGTTTCCTGGTCCCTTTTTCAGTTGTTCAGGAAATATTTACTAAGTGCTTATAGTAGATCCTGGTCACTATGATTGGACACAAATCTGTTACTACAATGCTCAAGACTTTACATTTGCTCATAAATTAATAATCTTTCACTGCATCTTTGTTGTCTCTGCTGACTTGGATTTTTTCAGGCTCCAACAGTTCAGTTTTATCAGAGCAGGCCAAAGGCATTTGCTGAATCAAATCTCCAGACAGGTTATGTCTGTGCTCTGAGGTGTTTGCCCACAACCTGGCAAGTCCCCACATGGGACAGAGTGCTGTCTTTGGAACTCTGCTTTTCTCATGAGCCCTGAGTTGGCTACTCGGGCACTATTTTTAGTAGTTCTCTGAGGCTGTTGTCCCCATCCTCTTTCTGGCCAAATGTGTCCACTTTTTTACTGGGCTCCTTCAGTCTTACCTCTGTGTCTAGGGAGCTGTTAACACCCACTCTTTAGCAGAGGTTCCTACCTGGCCCAGGTCTCTGAGACCTCCTTCTGCAGTCCAAAGCTAGATAGTATTAGCCTGAGCAGTCTTCCTCTAGGAACTTATGATTAGGGACTAGCTCAGGGCTACGTGGTTAAGGTATGTGAGTTTGGGAAGCTGGGACATAAAAGAAGTACTGCTTTCTGCCCACACAGAAGAGACAGAAATATATACATGAAAGAATGTGAGCCCAGGCAGAACAAAAATGATGCTGTGTAGGAACTAGTTCTAGAGTTAGAAGTGATGTCTATTCAAGCCAGGAATGGGGTTGGAAATATGTGTGGATGAGGGGTTGTCCCATGACCCATATTGCCAGCTATTCAGAATTACCTAAAGGATGTGGGCAGGATGTAGTTCTGGCTGCCTTAGAAGTATCAGAAACAGGGAATACACCTAGGGAGTGTTACTGACTCCATGATTTGTCCCCACACTAGACTGTACATTCCAGTCCATTGGCCAAATGCTACTGGGCAGAGACAATCAAGGACATAGGCTTTCTCAGTGCAGGAGTATACGTGAACAGTATTAGTAATACTAGCTGACATTTACTGGGTACATCCTTTGTGTCAGACACTGTGCAAAGTACTTAACTGTGTTTATTGATTTAGTTGTCAAGAACAATGGAACATTCAGAGCTAATTCAGGAAAGCAAATGGACGCCTTCCTGAAGTGGCCCATCTTAGCAGTAGCTCCTGGGTCAGTGAAAGTCCTGCTTTGACCCTGGGGTATCACTTAACTCCCGTGAATGCCAGGTTCATTATCTAAAAGCAGAAGCTATCAGCTCCTGATCACCTACCAAACAATTTGTAGCAGAAATATTTGCATTTAATTCACATATAGGTATGTGCTATTATTTTATTATCTTAGGTGTATTACAATTTACTGAGGTTGTCTTCAAATTTGTGATCCTCTTACCTCAGCTTCCCAAGTTGCTGGGATTATAGTTGTGTACCACCACACCCAGATTTTGTTTTAATCATAATCAGCATGAGATTGATTCCTGTTTTTTTCATTTAACACGTTACCATTTACTCAGCCCCTCTTTTCCTTGGTGATTGTTCATTTGGGTTGAGGGGTTAAAAAATCCCCTTATGGGGGTTGGGGTTGTAGCTCAGTATAGAGCACTTGCCTAGCTAGCACATGTAAGGCCCTGGATTCAGTCCTCGGCACCACATAAAAAGTAGTAAATACAAAAAGGTATTGTGTCCAATATTAAAAAAAAAAAAAATTTAAAAAATTCCTTTATGGTTGCTTTTGTACAGTTAAATTTTTTTTATTTAAATATTCAGTTATCAGGTTTGCTTAACAAAACAGTGGTAGGCTGGGGCTGGGGCTCACTGGTAGAGCACTTGCCTCGCATACATGACGCTCTGGGTTACATCTCCAGCACCACAAAAAAACTAAAAACAGGGGCTGGGATTGTGGCTCCGCGGTAGAGCGCTCGCCTAGCACGGGCGGGACCCGGATTCAATCCTCAGCACCACATAAAAATAAAGGCATTGTGTTGTGTCCATCTACACCTAAAAAATAAATATTAAAAAAAAAAAAACCAATGCCATAATAATGTAGATCCTAACTGACTATGTGATTCACCTAGCACCAAAGAAAATCACAACTACCACACACACAAAATAAACTAAATTAGCTATAAAGGTATACAGAGCTAACCAGGGGAAATCTACCATCAATATAACAAGTTGATGAATTTACATCAGTATTCTTTTCTTTGGGGGGGGGGTACTGGGAATTGAACTCAGGGACCACTGAGCCACATCCTCAGCCCTATTTTGATTTTATTTAGAGACAGAGCCTCACTGAGTTGCTTACCGCCTCGTTTTTGCTGAGGCTGGCTTTGAACTCTTGATCCTCCTGCCTCAGCCTCCTAAACCACTGGGATTAAAGGCCACCATGCCCAGCTCTAGTATTCTTTTTTTTTTTTTCTTTTAAATACCTTTCCCAGCTCTAGTATTCTTTTTTTTTTCTTTTAAATACCTTTATTTATTTAGTTGTATGTGATACTGTGGATCAAATCCATGCCTCCCATGTGCTAGGCAAGTTCTCTACCACTGAGCCACAACCCAAGCCCTACATCAGTATTCTTAAACCTATAGGGCAATATAATTTTAAACAGTAGCCACCTCTACTAATCCCAGTGGCTCTGGAGACTGAGGCAGAAGGATCACAAATTCCAAGGCAACCTGGGCAACTTGCAAGACCCTGTATTTAAAAATAAAAGAACTGGGCTTGTAACAGTGATAAAGTACCCTGGGTTTCAATCCCCAGTACCAAAAACAGAAAGAAAAAATAACTGAGACTAGTCCCAATGAAGACCCTAAAGAAACCTGCTTCTGAACTCCTCACTCAAGCTGTTTGCAACCAAGAACCCCCTTCCACCACCCTAGGAAGTCTTCCCGACACTTAATTCTGGCTTAGATGCCTCCCATCCTACCCTGTGCATTTTGCCATCTCTGATTGGCTCATCGTGGTGTCAGTAAATGTTGGTGAATTTTGCTTCCCCACAGACCCTGCCCAACATCTCTGACCTGTGCATGAGAGATGTGCCCCCAGTCCCTACTCTGGCAGACGTTGCCTGGATTGCTGCAGATGAAGAGGAGACATATGCCCGGGTCAGGTAGCTAAGGCAGCAGCTAGGAGTGGGGAGCTTCTTCCCCAAAGTGGCAAAAAGCAAGGAGGGGCTTGTGAGAGGCTGGGGGTTGGGAGGCAACAGGAATGAGAGCTGTGGGCTCAGAGGGGAGCAGAACTTAGGAGATGAAGGAATCTTAGAAGGGATGCAGTGGCCATCTTTCTGTGATGGACATATTTTATCTTTCTCTGGTCCAGGAGTGATACACGGCCCCTGAGGCATACCTGGAAGCCCAGTCCTCTGATTGTCATGCAGCGCAATGCCTCTGTGCCCAACCTGCGTGGGTCTGAGGAGAGGCTCCTGGCCTTGAAGAAACCAGCCCTGCCAGCCCTAAGCCGCACCACTGAGCTGCAGGATGAGCTGAGCCACCTGCGCAGCCAGATTGCCAAGATAGTAGCAGCTGATGCAGGTAGGAGCCCCTGATTCAGAGCTATAATATAATAGGCTGTCCTTTCCCCCGGCTTTGGGAAGGAAAATGGTGGTCCAATTCAGGAGGGCTTAAGCCAAAGGCCCTGGGGTTGTCCTGAGGCCCAACTAGTCTGTTGGCCCTTGTTTGATTTCCACCAGTCACTTTGGGATAAATGGTTTGGTTAGGAACAAAACTTTTGTTCATCCTATGACCTCAGGTTGATTTCCTCCCTTAGCAAAAATCAGTGCCCTCTTCCAGGTGTCTTTAAGATCACACACTCTGCTTTTCAATTTAGTAAGCATTCATCACCACCACAAGATGTATCCCCTTTAAGCACCTATCCTCTCTTTCCTTGTCCTTTCTACCAGAGGTCACCTCTCCAGCTTTCTGTCTGTAGTTAAAGCAGAACAAATGGAAATGGGTGGGATCCAGCCTTGAGCAGAGGCATGGACAAGCAACAGGTGGATCTTGCCCAGGATTCTTATTGACTCAGTCATAGGTGCTAAACCTTATCAGTTGGGACTGCACTTAAATTTCCCATTTCTATTTCATGGCTGTTTTTGGTTTTGTTTTTTGGTCATCCAAGATAAGCAGAACTAGCTTATGAAAAAAAAAATCAGAGAATATTTCTTAGAAACTGAGGAAATTCTGTCTATTAAGATTTGGGAGAGCTGGGATTGTGGCTCAGCGACAAAGTGCTCGCCTAGCACGAGCGGGACCCGGGTTCGATCCTCAGCACCACATAAAAAAATAAAAGCATTGTGTTGTGTCCATCTACACCTAAAAAAATAAGTAAATAAATATTAAAGAAAAAAAGATTTGGGAAACTAGAAGGCCCCCACCATTGTAGTTTTTGCCCAGAATAGTTTTAGTTCACAGATAATAAGATTCAAAGGCGCAGAATCAAAAGCAGTGTCCCCGTGAGAGAAATAACAAATATGGGCCTTGCCTCTGTCACTATTGCATAAATTTAAGCCAGGGCTGTCACCCTGTAGCCCACCATGGAAACTCTGAGGCTTTTATGGGATAGATTTTTCTGCCCTTCTGGAACACTGAAGAGCCCCATGCTTCCCCATTTTTCTGAACCCCTAAGTGGGAAGGATAGTGAGGGACCCATTACTAGCTATATATACCATCCTGTACTCTCCCAGAATGCCATAGTGTCAGCCCAAGAAATAAATAGGTTCTATAGGCAGTGCTTGTGGGGAGAAGAGATCACTACTGTGTTGTAGCCCCAATGTCCATCCATGCCTGTTGTTTTCTCTTTCAGCTTCGGCTTCATTAACGCCAGATTTCTTATCTCCAGGAAGTTCAAATGTCTCTTCTCCCTTACCTTGTTTTGGATCCTCATTCCACTCTACAACTTCCTTTGTCATTAGTGACATCACCGAGGAGACCGAGGTAGAGGTCCCTGAGCTTCCATCAGTCCCCCTGCTTTGTTCTGCCAGCCCTGAATGTTGTAAACCAGAACACAAAGCTACCTGCAGCTCGTCTGAAGAGGATGACTGCATCTCTCTGTCCAAGGCCAGCAGCTTTGCAGACATGATGGGTATCCTGAAGGACTTTCACCGGATAAAACAGAGCCAAGATCTGTAAGTAGTTGACAGGGAGACCTAGTTTCCTATTTAAGTTGCCCGTGGTGATTGGATGCAACACACTTACACAAGTCCTCGGTAGTAGCCATTATGTCACTGGTTCATAAAGCCTGCTACATGGTTGCTAGTGCTGGGACCCCAGTTTGAGGAAGGAGCAACACTTCACATTTTGGGTTTAGTTGCCCCCAACCAAATGTTAGACTAGTGAGAATTTTACAGAGAAGCTCATCTAATCCAACTTCTGTCTCTATGTGGCCTCATCATTTAGTTTTCATATTGCTAAGTAGCAGTGTTTCCGGGTCTCAACATCAGACTTAGGGGTTGTATGACACAATAAAACTATAGATAGTCTTGGTGCAAAGAGAATTTGTAAAAGTCAAGGATTTCTGCTTTAAAAGACAGTGGTCCATAATGCAAAAGCCCTTGCAAGTACAAGGCTTTTGAGATTCACAGGTAGTTTCTAAACCTGTAATTGCTCAGGTTTGTTAAAAATACACCATAAATTTACCAAAGCAGAATCTCCAAGGAGTGGAGCTCTTGTTTCTGTGGGAATATGCTGGAGCCTGGGGAGGCTACCTCCAGCCCCCTTGAAAAAAAGCCCTTCCAGTGTCTCCAAGTATGGTCTGAGCTGCTTGGAGCTCATCGGATCCTTATTGCCAAGTCCCTCCTCCCACTTATGTCCTGGGATTTTTTTTCTCCTTGTAATAGAAGAAGCTAGGTTGATGACTAAGAATGAGAAAGAAAGTAGCCCTGTCCACAAGAGTTCAGAATTATGATAAACCAGTCATTTACTTTTAAGGTTTAATGGTGGATTTTGCCCCTTTTATATTGCCTAAAGACCAGTAGAACACCTTCGTGAGAATGTATGGGTGAGGCTGGGGTTGTGGTTCAGTGGTAGAATGCTCACCTAGCATGCGTGAGGCACTTGGTTCAAACCTTAGCACCACATAAAAATGAAATAAAGATATTGTGTCCACCTACAACTAAAATAAAATAATAAATATTAAAAAAAAAGAATATATGGGCATCACTACATGATATAGCAGGTAATTTGAGTCTATCTTAGTCTGGTCCCAAGAGTTCCTTATGAAATGTGAATTTTTTTTCTATGATTCTGAATCTCATAAAAGTCTCTCTCTCAGCTCCCCTGGGGGGAGGACAAGGTAGTAGGCAATCTTTTTTTTTTTTTTTTTTAAAGAGAGAATTTTAATATTTATTTTTTAGTTTTCGGTGGACACAACATCTTTGTATGTGGTGCTGAGGATCGAACCCGGGCCGCACGCATGCCAGGCAAGCGCGCTACCGCTTGAGCCACATCCCCAGCCCTAGTAGGCAATCTTCAACACAACTTTTCCTCAGAACTAACAAGTCAGAATGGCCAAGAGTCATCAGTTCCTTCCCCTGTAGACTCTTGGGACAAGCTACTAAGGAAAGATAGGGTCATAAAGTGGGAGCCGAAGTGTAGCTACCAGAGGCCAGTGGTCCTTTATTTTGCCTATACTTATGTATAGGTATTTCCAGAAGTAGTACAGCCTTCTAATTAAGTGAGATTGGGAACTAGCAAGGTTGGTTTTAAAGTGTGGATTCATCACTTGTTTAATGACTACCAATGACTATAGACAAACAGCATGCCCTTCTGTGCTTCATTTTCCCATCAGTAGAGGGGACTTGCAATGGCAGCTGCTTCACAAGATTGTTCTGAGGATTCAGTGAGATATTGTGTGCAGACACAGAGCAAGTTCACCCTAAATACAAGCTATTGTTCTCTCTCTAGGACCCGGAGTTTAATGAAGGAGGAAGACCCTGCTGTGCTTATCTCTGAGGTCCTAAGGAGGAAGTTTGCTTTGAAGGAAGAAGATATCAGTAGAAAAGGAAACTGATGGCACTCCACTCTGCAAACTCAGTCTCATGCTCCTGGAATTCCTTCAATAGCTGCCTTCCTCACCACAGATGTTTCTGCCTCTCAATACAGTCTTGCTGACAAGCTAGATCTTGGGCTGAAAGAGAAGAGCTGGATTATATGTTTTCCATTTGAGCTGAGACACTTGTTTCAGGTAGTTGTAATATGGTGGAGTCTCAGCTTAAGGGGAATGAAAGAAGTTTGTTTTTCCTTGTCCCCGTGTGAAAATAGGACCTAAATGAATGAATGACTTCACTGCATTAGACCCCATAACTGGTCTCACCAGACACTTTGTGCCAGCTGTCACTTACTCTCAGCAGCTTTCTTGCAGCAGAGCAGGGCTGAGGGGAAGGGGCTACAAGTGTTTATGTACATGTTCACAGGGCAGGGAAGATCTTATGCTGCTCCATCATAAACCTACACCAATGCCCAGCAGTCACACCTTCCCTGTCTAGATGTAGAGTTCAGGCCACTGGTATAGCCAAGACTTGGGCTGCTATTGGGAGGCCTAGGCTATTTTTTCTTAAACATGTTTTATAATACTGTACAACCAAATCTACCCTCCAAGGCCCTGAGGCCTCATCACTTCCACCGACTGAAAACTTTTCTTCCACGGACTCTAGTAAGTCCAGTAGTTAAGAGAAATGGGGAGGGGAAAGAGCATACCATCCTTTTAGGCCCTTGGCTGACTATTCCATTGAATTGGGCCAAGGTACATACTTAACTGCATCATGCATGCATGACTCAGATGCCTTCGGGGCCCTTTCTCTAGGTATGTATACTGTGTGTGTTTGGGTTGAAACACTAGCTGATATTAAATGAAGGATTTGGAGAAATAGTACATTTTCTTTGTCCATCTCTGAGTTGTGATTATCCAGCATCCTTTAAGGGTAGAGGATTTCTATTAATTTTAAGGTACATGAACTTTCTTAAACAGGCTCCTGGCTTACTCTTTTTTCTTATAAGGTCCTGCACTTTAGTAAAAGTAAACTTCCCTAGGAAGTTTCTTTCCCCTTTATGGAGAGATTTTGCCCTAAACTCTTAAAAGCAGTTCCATCTTATACTTACAGGTTTGCCCCTAGAGGTTGTTTAAGCCTCAGGTACTCTACCTGCAACATGAGAAACTGCCACCTTGTGGACTATGCTTTGGGTAAGAAAGGGCCAAATAAGACCTGTTCAGGGCAATGACAGAATATATTAAAAAGTTTCTTTTTCAAAAGTAAAATTGGTAATGTCTTAATTACCACTTGTTTTACACTTTGTGAAAGAAGAGTAACAACAGCTACATCTAGGTTATATACATCACACTTTTTTTTTAGGGGGACTATTTAAACAAAGTACAGAATTTGAATATGCTGTATAACCACCACAAAAATAAAATAACAAAAAAGACTACCCCCATCCGGTTGGGGAGATTTGCCTTTTCTCTCAAAATAGTATTAGGAATGGACTAGGAACAGAGCTCAGTGGCAAAGCACTTGCCTAACGTGTGTGCAGTCCTGGGTTTGATCCCCAGCACTGCACACAAAAAACACACACCCAATCAACCAACCAATAAAAAGATATCAGGAATAATGGTTCCAAGCCTAGGTTGAATGGGTACGATTACAGCCAGAAATGAAAAGAACACGCACCCTTAAGAAAGGACCCAGTTGAGCGTGGGAAAGGGCAGAGGTGGTTCCATACAGGTTGACTAACAGGCTCTTTAGTGGAGGGATAAGTTCCTCCCGTGCCTCCTCAGTGCTCACCACACTCAGAACTCTAGTCTACCTTCCTGAGGGAAAAGCATGATACCAGTCTATACTGTCTCAACCCGCTTTATTTACAAAGAAATATACTCAACACTCAACCCGCTTTATTTACAAAGAAATTACTCAACGCTAACAGTTTAATTAATCCCACGATACTTTCCCACCTAAATCCATACTCCCCTCATCCACATTTATAAGATATTTTTCTACAACACTGCCATTTCAAGGTGCTTTTAGAACCAAACCCTCATAAACATTTAGAATTGGTGCCTGATAACTTGATTCCCTTCAGAATCCTGGGTAAAGAGCAAGTCAGGCTCCAGATTGAACTGAATGGTCCCATCCTGGCACTGAGCTGGAGAGCTGGTGGGAAACTGCCCTGGGCCCCGATTCCAGGCACTGGTTAAATCTTGGAAAGGCACTCTAGTGTCATGGGCAATGACTCGCTGTCCCTGAGAATCTTCAGTGAAAAGCTGACTCAAGGAATCCTTATCAATCTTCTCACTCTCCCAGGAAAACCCAGAAAGGAGACAAGGGCTTTGTTTCACTGATTCTGTTTTTTCTCTACTCCAGGACTCCCTGGAAGTTTGAAGACACACAGGAGCCTGCCTGTTTTCTTTGGCAGACATCTTCCTTTCCAATTTAGCTTTGTCCAAGAGCTGATGGCATTTGCCCCCAGGTACTTTGATGTCTCTCTCCAGGTCCTGATAGTTCTTAGATCCAAGAAGCCATTTCCTTTTCCTGAGAGAATCCCTCTTTCCTTCCTTTGGGTCCAGCAAACAAGAACTTTCCAAGTCCTGGGTGAAGGAAAAAGCCAGTGAAGCATCATTCTCACCAGCAGAGACAAGGGTGGCAGGTTGGGGCAAAGGCAGCAGAGTTAAAAATGGGGTTCCCAAACTGTGGTGGCCAGAAGTCTGCAAGGATAGAGGAGAAAGTGCAGTTTCCTGGATAGCTGCAGGGGTTGAAGTGGCCAAAGGAGGTGTAATGTCATTATACTTCAAGTCCTGGATCAAATGGTCTGGCTGGGTTGTATCTGTCTTGGACTTGGACTCTTTGTTGATGTGACTTTCTATGTGAGATGAAACACTCCTCTGGTTGCCACCATCTGTCATTCCTAGTAAAACAGGAGTGGACAGATATTATAATGCAAGAAAACTGCTTTGAGCAGGATTTAATTGGCTTTTTCTGCAATCAGTACCAGGCACTATTACCTAGTGCAGGGATCTTATTTAGATTCTTCAGATAACTTTGTGGCTGCTTTTAATCTCGCTGTTCTTTCCTGAACAATCTAAACCACAGATTTTATATTCCCGTACTCAAATATATGGATGTTCCCCATGACCTATACGTACATATATATACATCAGACCACAGCCTATTTTTCCAGCTCAGTTTTTGTTCATATGGTGTGCTTAATATAGGGCATATTAGAATCCCAGGAGCTTGGGAGGCTGACGCAGGAGGATTGCAAGTTCAAAGCCAACCTCAGCAACTTAGTGAGGCCATAGTCAACTTAGGTAGTAGCACATGCCCTTTGATGGTTTATACAAAGCAATCCTGAATCAGAGAAGATTCCTCCCAGTGCCCTCCAACTGGTAGGAACCCCTGCTCTATAAGCAACCTGCTCCAAGATGGCTCTCAAGTACATCTTTCCCCACTGTTGTGTCAGTGAATGCAAATATTTGTATTAAACTGAAAACAGAATCAGAAAAATATATTTGTAAAAACATGCATATACTGCTTTTCAAAAGGCAATAATTTCTTATTTTATAAATAAGTCAGCTAAGTTGGTTTCACATCTCATAAATGCTGCAACATGGAGCAATGAACATCTTCCTTTGTGCTCCCTGGATAATGAAGTGTTGCCATATGGGTCATCATACCTGGCTGCGAGGTGAAGAAGGAAGCAATGCTGGTCTGCCGAACCTCTACAGACGGACTTTTTCTTTGAGTAAAGGAAACACTAGGCTTTCTCTCTCCAGGAAAGAGTGTTAGCATTTTGGTGCCTGGTTTGATTAAATGTGTCTGAGAAGGGAAAGAAAAAGAAAAACATAACCTATTAAAAGAGCTGTCTGACAAGCTCTTTTAAAGAGAACCAAGAAACACCAGTGACAATACTGGACCCCAAAACATTTCCAAATTTGATGGAAACTATAAACAACTATAACAGATTATCTTCTTCAAAAACAGCCTGTGGAGAGCCATTCTCACACGTGACTGGGCGACTCCTGGTTTGGGTCTGAGGCGCTCTGACTAATCTGTGTCGGAGCTTTCCCGGCCCTCGCCTGATGAGAGAACCCGTCCATGTGGGGGTGTGACTGACCACTGACGCCGGGGGCCAATCACTGACCCTGAGCTTGGAGTGCACCCCCCCCACCTTCATTGGATGGAATTCTCCCCTGAATTTCTTGTTCCCCAATAAAAGGCTACTCCCTGGTGTGCTCGCTCTCTCTCTCTCCTGCTAGCCCTGAGTAATCCTTGCTGCCCTACAGGTGGTTCGAGGTTGGAGCCAGAGAGGGGAGCCATCTCGGACCTGGTCATAGAAAAAGGTAACTGAGTCTGTGTGTTTTATTTCGATCTCTGCTAGCTAACTTTTATGCCAAGAACCTCATTAATGAAACCAATGCGCTGGCCGCATGGTGGAACAGCCTACACAAGATCTCCCATTTCACATGTTCGCCAATGTGACCATTACACTCTACACTCTTCCCATCAAGTTCAGTAGTCTAGATTCCCTCACCTTGAACTTGTGATTACCTTAGCCAATAAAATATTAAAGAAGTAACACTACATGATTTTCAAAACTAGGTCATAAAAATACCATGACTTCTCCCTTGCTGTCTCGAGAAGCTCACACTTGGGACCATCCAACATGTTAGGAAGACCAAGCTGGCACACGCTCTTTAAATTTTATGAGAATCACATTCTAGATACGTAAAATAATGTGAAAAATACACAAGCCCTTATATGCTAAATATTGGGAAGATAGTAAACAAAACAGATAGTTTCTTCCCTAGGAAAGTTTACAGTTAAAAATACTCTTAAAATATTTAAATTACTATACATATGCTAAGTCGCATTAGGAAACTTCAGAAAACTACAGGTAATCAGAAAACAGACCTCAATCACCAAAGAATCTAAAAATAAATCTTTTTAACCAAGTTGGCCATACTTAGCAGGAGCTAAAGGAAGTCCCTGCCTTTTTCTCCGGTACTGAAAACCCTTCATGCATCCTGTAAGAGCTATGTGCCAGTCCCTACTAATGGCCTCCACCGTCCTCCTTCTGTGCCTCAGAGAAGGGCCCTTTTCACACCTAACCCTGCAATATTTCCACTAACCCCCAAACATTCCTAATTCCCACAGCCATATGCAATCTCTTCCTCTTCTGAACACACCACTTATACCCTAACAAAATCTTAAAATCAACATTTGATTCACACACTTTTTTATCCTATTCTCCTCATGACTTAACATTGCTTAATATACATAATGAGATGCAGTAAATATTTTAGGAAGAAGGTAGATATACAAGAAGGATAGGTTCCAGTTTCCATTTTATATACACCTACTTGCTACATTTTTCAGTGCATCAACAAAGCTGTCAGTAAACACTAAGGCTTTTCTCATACTGTGAACAAGGTTAAGATGAGCTCCTGTCACAGTAATTGATATAATGCATAAGGTCCAGAACAAAGATGGGATGGGAGGTACACCCACTGAAAATTGTGAATGTTTTCATTACAAGTAATCTAACAAGAGAAAATTATTACACTTCTTCTCTAGAACCACCTGGCACTGGTTTTCTCATCTAAACCTAATGAAAATTCAAAGGACAGAAAAGCAAATTTCTTCTAACTATATCATAACTCCTAAATTGGAGATGTGATATCTATGCCTACTACCATTACTTTAAGTCTCATAAAAGACTGCTCCCTGCAATAAAAGTTTCCTCACTTAAAGGGTGTCATGGGTCGGGCTGGGGCTGGGGCTCAGTGGTAGAGCACTTGTATAGCACATATGAGGCACTGGGTTTGATCATCAGCACCATATAAAAATAAATAAAGGTGTTAAAAAATGATGATGTCATGGGTCCCTGTAGTACGATGGATATACACTGAGTACAACTGTAGTGCAAGGATGTCAGAGGTCACTGCAGCACAATATTTTACCACAGCTACCATCAGTTTGGCCCTAATAAGCACTACTTATTGAAGATCTGTTTAATCGTCCTCTTATTGTAACTACTTCCAATGCAGCAATGGCCACAAGTGGTCTTCTCAGTAACAAAGAAGAAAAATTAATAAGCCAATGAATAAATAAGAACTATGGTCATTTAGAAGGAAAAGAAGGTGTCTCAACTGAAATGCACTGGAGGAGGAACCCCTGCCACTCTGGAACAATTTCCTGAATACTCCCTAGAAGAGGTCACATTGTTACTAGAAATATTACTGTATCTACATACAGTCAGCCCACGTTATCCCTGTCCTCCCAGTTCCCAAGTATTTATTTCTTTTTTTTTTTTTTAAAGAGAGAAAGAGAGAATTTTAATATTTTATTTTTTTTTAGTTATCGGCGGACACAACATCTTTGTTTTGTTTTGTTTGTATGTGGTGCTGAGGATCGAACCTGGGCCACACGCATGCCAGGCGAGCACACTACCACTTGAGCCACATCCCCAGCCCCAAAATATTTATTTATTTTTTTAAGTTGGACACAGTAGTTTTGTTTATTTTGATGTGGTGCTGAGGATCGAACCCAGGGCCTCGCACGTTCTAGGTGAGCTCTCTACCGCTGAGCCACGAGCCCAGCCCCCAAGTATTTATTTCAAGTCACTTTGTTTGTTTGTTTTTTGGTACTGGGAATTGAACCAGAGGTGCTTGACCACTGAGCTACATCCCCAGTTCTTATTACTTTTTATTTTAAGACGGGATCTCACTAAGTTGCCCAGGCTGGCCCTGAATTTGTGATTCTTCTACCCCAGTCTCCCAAGACACTGAGATTACAGGTGTATGGCACTGTGCCAGGCTTGTTACATTTTTAACTTTTATTTTTCTCTATGACCAATTCTCAGTACCAACTTCTGGATCACAAATCAGATCTGAAGAGCAAAGAATCTTTAAAAGGGCGCAATGGTGCACACCTGTAATTTCAGCTATGGAAGGCTGAGGCAGGAGGATTATAAATTCAAGGCCAGCCCAGGCAAATTAGAAAGACCATGTCTGAAATAAATAAATACAAAAAGAACAAACAAATAAATAAAGAGCTGAAGACGTAGCTCAGTGGTAAAGCATCCCTGTGTCAAATCCCCAGTATTAAAAAAAAAAAAAAAAAATGGGGTGGGGAGAGACACACAGATAACTGCATCAAAGCCATAGCTTAAAAACATTTAAAGGCTGGGGTAGTGGCTCAGTGGTAGAGTTCTTGCCTAGCATGTGAGAGGCACTGGGTTCGATTCTCAGTACCACATATCAATAAATAAAATAAAAATCCATCAACAACTAAAAAAAATTTAAAAACTGGAGGGATGTGCCTTTATATGTCAGCTCTGACAAGTAAACTCTCGTGTGTATCTCTGGGGGGAAAAAAAAAAGAGTCAGGTACAATGGCACCCAGCTGCTTGGGAGGCTGAGGCAGGAGGATCATGAGTTCAAAACCAGCCTCAGGGAGCTGTGGTTGTAGCTCGTGGTAGGGTACTTGCCTAGCTTGTGTGAGGCACTGGGTTTGAGCCTCAATACCACATAAAAATAAATAAATTAAATAAAGGTACTGTGTCCATCTACAACTAAAAATAAAAAAAAAAAAAAACAGCCCCAGCAACTTGCTGAGGCCCCAAGCAACTTAGTGAGACCCTGTCTCAAAATAAAATATAAAAAGCCCATTTGGGTCCTTCTTGAGGATACATACATTTTTAGATTTATAATTATACAGACTGGTAATCTACTAAAGATTAGTAATTTTTACTAGTCTGAATTAAGCCCTTGTAATTTCTAACCTCAACTTCAGCAACATTCTCCAAATTCTTCTAAACAACATTTCAGGGTACCACATATCTTATATAACTACCATTGGATTAATTTCCTTAGAAACAGCTCTCATGTCAAATGGCTTCCATGAATCGCTGGGAGCCATTAGCCAAGTAGGTATGACAATTTCCTTGCCAGCGTACCCCATGTTGCTTTGAAGGACTCGTGGAAATAGGACATTTTGCAGTGACATTGCATGTAGGTGACCTTGCTCAAGGACCAAGGCGATCCGAGTTTAGGGCGTTCCCGGTTTAGGTTCCAGGTTTAAGGTTTAAGATTATTCCTGCTGGGAATAGGGCGTATCCTGCTGCCTGAGTTCCCCTTGAGTTCTCACGGGATTCAGACAGTATTATTTTGGGAGACAGAAGCCCAGTGGGGTGGATTTGGGCAGAGAACGTGGATTTCCCCAGAACGTGATTGTAGACGGCTGGTGTGAGTTCGGGAATAAAGAGTTGCTGTTTGAATCTACAAGCTGTGTGGTGGCTCATGATTGTGTGCCCAGCCAGACTGCGGCATTTGTGCCCAGCCAGACTGTGGCAATGAATTTCCAACAATATGGCACAACTTTAGCCTCCTGATCTAACCTTTAACTCCCCTACAAATAAATAACCCACACTCAGACAAATTGAATCACTCTCTATGTAGTAAATCTTACCTACAGAGAGAACTGGCTCCTGAGAGGTAATTTCAAATCCTTAGAATATATAAAATCATGAGAGGATAGATAGATAGATAAGATAGATAGATGGATATAGATATACAGACATAGATATACTTTTTAAATTTAATCCTGGATATGCAGAATCAGTTTTACCTCCACAGGGGCTAGAAACTAAGGTCAGCCATGCAAGTAGGTCAGCCACACTTATATGTCCAAGCCACAGTAAAAACTTCAAAAACACAAAAGCTCAGATGAGCTTCCATGGATAGCAGGACTCTGTGGACTGTCACAAATTATTGCTGAGAGCACTGTCAGCTGTCCAGTGCTTGGCTGTGGAGAACAAGTAGTGCTAGGGATTGGAAGCTTCAGGTTTGGAAATTCTCCTAGACTCTGTCCTATGTACCCCGGACATTGGCTGATTTTCATCTGTATCACTTTAATGATCAACTATAACCATAACAGCTTTCAGTATATTCTGTGAGTCCTTCTAGAAAATTATCAAACCTGAGAGTAGCTTGAGGACCCGCAAACCTTTTTGGTGTCAGAAATAAGGGTGGTCTTTGAGACTCCCTTTGATTTTCTTTCACAAACATCCCTTGTATCTCATGCCTCTCTGGCACAATTCATACTCTCCCAGGAATGTTCACCCTCCCACACTGTTTTCCAACAATACCTGAACTTTGCTTAAAGGTCTCTTTTAAATAATTTTATTGAGATATAGTTAATATGCTATAAAATTCACTCACGTAAGTATTTAGTTAAGTAAGCCAAGTACAGTAGCACACATCTATAATCCCAGCAACTTGGGGGACTGAGGCAGGAGGATCAAAAATTAGAATCCAGCCTCAGCAACTTAGCAAAGACCTGTGTAACTTGGCAATACCCTGTCTCAAAATGAAAAATAAAAAGGGCCAGGGATGTAGCTCAGTGGCAAAGCACCCTGGGGTCAATCCCCAGTATCAAATAAAAATAAGTAAATAGGGGTGTGTGTGTGTGTGTGTGTGTGTGTATGTATATTTTTTATATATTTATTTAAGTTTTTTAGTATATTTACCAAGTTGTGTAAACATCACCTAATCTAATTTTAGAAAATTTTTCATTACTTTCATAAAGAAATCCTGTAGCCTTTAGCAGTCATTCCTCATTCCCATCTTGTCTCAGGCCAGGAAACCACTGACTTACTTTTTTGTTTCTACAGATTTGTCTCCACGGACCTTTACTTTATCCTACAATATCTCATATTTTTGTAACTTCCTCTGTCACTGAATCTAATGGAGGTCCATCTATATTGTAGCATTTTCAATAATCCCTTTTTATTGCCAAAAAAAATATGATGAACATGTTTCAGCTAACGGACACTTGGCTTATTTCCACTTGGCTATTAAGAGAAATGCTACTCTAGCAATTACAGAAATACAAATGAAAACCACTCTAAGATTTCATCTCACTCCAGTCAGAATGGCAGTTATTAAGAATACAAGCAACAATGGAGCTGGGGATATAGCTCAGTTGGTAGAGTGCTTGCCTCACATGCACAAGGCCCTAGGTTCAATCCCTAGCACTACCAAAAAAAATAATGAAGTCAAGAATACAAGCAACAATAAGTATTGGCGAGGATGTGGGGGAAAAGGCACACTCAGACATTGCTGGTAGGACTGCAAATTGGTGCAGCCAATCTGGAAAGCAGTTTGGAGATCCCTTAGAAAACCTGGAATGGACCCAGCTATCCCACTCCTTGGTCTATACCCAAAGGACTTAAAAACAGCATACTAGGGGCTGGGGATGTCGCTCAAGCGGTAACGCGCTCGCCTGGCATGCGCGGACGCTGGGTTCGATCCTCAGCACCACATAAAATAAAATAAAGATGTTTTGTCCACCGAAAACTAAAAAATAAATATTAAAAAATTCTCTCTCTCTCTCCCTCTCTTAAAAAAAAAAAAAAAAAAACAGCATTCTACAGGGTCACAGCCACATCAATGTTTATAGCAGCTCAATTCACAATAGCTAAACTGTGGAACCAACCTAAATGCCCTTCAATAGATGAATGGATAAAGAAACTGGCACACATACACAATGGAATATTACTCAGCATTAAAAGAGAATAAAATCATGGCATTTGCAGGTAAGTGGATGGAGTTGGAGAATATCATGCCAAGGGAATAAGCTAAACCCAAAAATACAAAGGTCGAATGTTTTCTCTGATAAGTGGCTGCTGATCCCTAATGGGGATGGGGGAAGAGCATGGGAGGATGGAGGAACATTAGATATGGCAAAGGGGAGGAAGGGGAAGGAAGCAGGTAGGGGGATAGGAGAGATGGTGGAATGAGATGGACATCATTACCCTAGGGACATGTATGAAGACACGAATGGTGTGACTCTACTTGTGTACAACTAGATAAATGGAAAATTGTGCTCCATTTGTGTACTATGAATAGAAATGCATTCTGCTGTTATATATAACAAATCAGAACAAATTATTTTTAAAAAAAGAAATGTTGCTGAAAACCTTCTTTTTTAAAAAAATATTTATTTTTTAGTTGTAGGTGGACACACTATCTTTTTTTAAAAACCGTTTTTTAGTTGTACACAATACCTTTATTTTATTTATTTATTTTTATGTGGTTCTGAGGATAGAACCCAGGGTCTCGCACATGCTAGGTAAGCGCTCTACTGCTGAGCCACAACCCCAGCCCGACACACTATCTTTATTTCATTTTTATGTGGTGCTGAGAATTGAACCAAGTGCCTCATGTGTGCTAGGCGAGCACACTACCACTAAGCCACAACCCCAGCCCCTCAACTAAGAACATTCTTGTATAAGTTTTTGTGGAAACATATTTTCCTATCTCTAGGAGAACTGTTGGGTCATGTAGTTAAGACTGTGTAACTTTCGTGAGTGGTGGGGGTACTGGGTATTAAACCCAAGGACACTTTACCACTGAGCTGCATCCAAAGTCTTTTACTTTCTATTTTGAGGCAGAGGCTGGCCTAGAATTTTCAATCCTCCTGCCTCAGCCTCCTGAATCACTGGGAATACAGGCAATGCCACCACGCACCAGCAACAATATTTAACATTTTAAGGAACTGCCAAACTGTTTACCAAAGTATCTGTGCCATTTTATGTATGCACCAGGTTCCAATTTCCCCACATATCTGCTAACATTTGTTATTATATCTTTTTTAATAAAGTCATACAAGTGGGTATAAAGTGGCATCTCATGATGGTTTTCATTTGCATGTTCCTAACAATATATGAGGATCTTTTCATGTATCTTGTATCTTCTTTTTTTTTTGGGGGGGGGGGTCTTTTCATGTCTTTTGTATCTTTCTTCTTTTTTGGGGGGTGGGGTGGGGCGGATACCAGGGATTGAACTCAGGGACACTCAATCACTGAGCCACCTCCCCACCCCTTTTCCTCCTCCCTCAGCCTCCCAAGCTGCTGGGATTTTCATCTTTTTTCATATCTTTTCGTCTTCTTTGATTGTCTTTTCATATCTTTTCCATCTTTTATCTTTCACTGGCCATTTGTATATATTCCTTGGAAACTATCCAAATTCCTTGTTCCCTCTTTAACTGGGCTGTCAATTTTAATGAATTCCAATCTGTTTTCTTTGTTGGTTATATTTCTGCTGTCATAGATAATAAACCACTGCCTAATTAAAAGTCATAAATATTTACTCCCATTTTTTCTACCAAGCTTTGCAGTTTTAGATCTTACATTTAGGTATGATCCATTGTGGGTTGATTTGCATGTATGGTGTGAGGCAGGGTTCAAAATCACTCTTTTGCATGGGGATGCCTAATTGGCCCTGCACTAGTTATTTATTTTGCATATTGGAAATGGAAACCAGGGGTACAATATCACTGAGCTTCATTCCCAGTCCCTTTATATTTTTTATTTTGAGATAGGGTCTCACAAGTTTGCCCAGGCTGGCCTCAAACTTGTGATCCTCCTGACTCAGCCTCCTGAATAGCTAGAATTACAGACTTACACTACCATACCCAGATAGTCAAATGCTTTCTATGTGCCCATGATGATTACATGGCTTTATCTTTTATGCTATTAATACGGTGATTGTAATAGTTGATCTTCAAACTTAAATAAACCTTGTAGTCCTGGGATAAATTTCTCTTGCTCATGATGTACAATCCTCATGTGTTGCTAGATTTGGTTTGCTAGTATTTTGTTGAGTACTTTTTCTGTGTTCATAAGGATGCTGGGCCACGGTTTTATTTTCTTGTGATGTCGTGATCTGGTTTTGGTACCAGGGTTAATATCAGACTCAGAATGAATGGTGAAATATTCTCCTCCATTCTCTTTTTGGGAAGAGTCTATGAAGGATTAGTATTTGTTATGTTTTGGATCTTAAATGTATTCCCAAAGGACATGTGCTAAAGACTTGGTCCCCAAATGATGCTGCTGTTGGGATGTAGCAAAAACATTAGAAGGCAGGACTTGCTGGAGGAACGAGGTCATTGAGCACATACCCTTGAAGAGTATACTGGGACGCGGCTCCTTGCTCTGTTTCCTGGCTACCATGAAGTGGGGAGTTTTGCACCACCACATACTCTTTGCCATGACGTTCCTCCGTACCCAAGCCCACAGGGATGGGGCCCCAGTGACTATGGCCTGAAACCTCTGAAACTGAGTCAAAATAAATCTTTCCTCCATTAAGTTGATTTTCTCAGGCATTTTTTCACAGTGATGAAAAGTTGATTGACACAATATTAACTTTTTAAATATCTGGTGGAATTCACCAGGGAAGCCATTTGAACCTAGACTTTTCACTGCAGGAAGTTTTCAAATTACCATTTTTTAAATTTGTCTATTCAGATTATCCATTTCTTCCTAATTTTAGTAGTTTATGGCTTTCTAGGAATTTTCCCATTTCATCTAAGACATCAATTTGTTACAATACCATTGTTTACAATATTCCTTTATAAGTAAGGTCAATAATGATGTCCCAGCTTTCATTACTGATTTTAGCAAACTGTATTGCTAAAAGTGATCTTCCTGCCTCAGCCTCCTGAGCCAATGGGACGACAGGCGTGCGCCACAGTGCCCGGCTCTATCTCAACATACTCTTTAATTTTCCTTCTGATTTCTTCTTTGACTCTCCTGGTTATTTAGAAAAGTGCTGTTTAATTTCAACATACTTGTAAAGTTTCCACTTTTCCTGTTATTGATATCTAGCTTCATTACATTGGGGAGAATACACTTTATAATTTCAAACTAAATTTATTGAGATTTGTTTTATAGATAGCATTCATAGAGAATGTTCCATGTTTAACTAAGAAGACTGTGTATTCTCTTGTCAAGTAGACTGTTCTGTTCAAGTCTATTAGGTCTATTTGGTTTATAGTGGTCTTCTATTTCCTTGTTGATCTCTGCATAATTGATCTTCTCACTACCAAAAGTAGGTATTAAAATCTCCAACTATTATTCATGCAGCCTTTCTTTTTCCTTTTCTTTTTTTCCTGTTCATGAAGCCTTTCTTAACATCTAAATTAGTTATCTAGTGCTGGGTAATAAATTACCGCAAAACTTAACAGTTTAGCCAGGCGTGGTGGTGCACACCTGTAATCCCAGCAATTTGATAGGCTGAGGCAAGAGGATCACAAGTTTGAGGCCAACCTCAGCAACTTAGCAAGACCTTGTCTCAAAATTTAAAAAAAGGGATGGGGATGTAGCTCAGTGGCAGAGTGCTCAGGGTTTAATTCTCAGTACTGCAAAATAGATAGATAGATAAACAGACAGACAAACAAGGAGATAAGAAGTCACAGCTTACCCTAAGAAAAATAAGAAAATTATTTATGTTCTTGCCATTGCAAAATATACTCACTCCTTAAAAGACAGTGAGAAGAGGAAAAAAACTTAAAATAAATTTTAAAAAGCCTAAGTAAATAAATTAAATATACTCACTCCTTTAAGATGGCAAGTATCCCTCCAATGATTAGGAAGCATAAAGTGGAGAAAAATGTTTTATCCCTTACATCCCTGTGGCATGTCTGGAGACACACACAGATCAGTGAGCACAGTGGGGGACCTGTGGTCCAAAGCCTTTACAGTACTGGGTCCAGGGTGTTACCCAAATAAGTGTCCTTTAGGTAATTTTAATTGGTAGTTTAAAGCAAGTGGGCCAAGCATTAGTGTCAAGAGCCGTCCATGGGCTATGTGTGGACTGTTGCACATAGCAGCCTCCTGAGGGGATAAGTCTGGCACTGGGAACTCCCCGAGGCACCCCCTACAGGGATTGGCCACCTGATGCAGGTGAACTTCCCCCCTCAAGCTCTGCCAAAGATCCCACACAGCACCTGAGATGGGTGTGACCTGTCAAGATGTTATTCAACCTGCTGACTGCAAGACATCAGGAAGTAAGATTCTGCCCTTGAACCCTTATCTTTGCCTTTGACGTACCCTCTTAAATAAATCACTGGAGCCCTTTTGTCTTCTGTCTAGTTCCAGAACCCATGTGGACTACATCTATCCAGAACTTCACATTCTGTAAATATTTCTGAGTATTTATGCTTTGTTTCTTAATAATCATCTGAGATTAAGGTGGTTTGGATTATCCTGGAGAATGGCAGTTAATGTGTGTACTTAACTACAACCTCCTCCTTTTCTGATCTTACTGAAATGATTTTTAAAAAATAGAGAAGAAATCCCAGCAACTCGGGAGCTGAGGCAGGAGGACTGCAAGTTCAAGGCCAGCCTCAGCAAGGACCCCTTAATGAGACGCTGGCTGTTGTCCCCCCACCATATATTAGATCACACAATGATTGAGAAGAGGTCATCATATGTGTACAGTCCACATAGGGTATGAAGGCTGGCAGAATCAGTCAAGCAGGCTACATGTAGCTGTCCCACAAGGTAGTGAACAGTGGTATAAGGCAGCAGTGTGGACTGACCACACTGAGGAAGTGAGGGAAAGGAAGATTAGAGTACAGAACTAGACACTGTTATCAAGGTCACTGAGCTTTTAGGCATGAGAAAGTCCAACTTATAATTAAAATGGGTAAAACAACATAAAATTATAAGAATTCACTACAAAACTGATAAATATTTTTTTTAAATTTTTTTAATATTTATTTTTTAGTTATTGGCGGACACAACATCTTTGTTTGTATGTGGTGCTGAGGATCGAACCCAGGCCACGCGCATGCCAGGTGAGTGTGCTACCGATTGAGCCACATCCCCAGCCCCACTGATAAATATTTAATTTACATTTATAGTCCTTAGCAGTCTTACAATACTGACATTAACAGTGCTGCTGATACCTTGGACTTCAGTACTTTTATTGATCCTTTTCAGTTTTAATAAAACTTTTTTTTTTTCTTTTTGCAGTATTGGGCATTGAACCCAAGGTGTTCTACCAGTAAGCTACATCCCAGCCCTTTTTATTTTTTGAGACAGAGTCTCACTAAGTTGCTGAGGCTGGCCTTGAACTTGTAATCCTCCTGCCTCAGCTCCTGAGTTGCTAGAATTTCTTCTCTATTTTTTAAAAATCACTTCAGTAAGATCAGAAAAGGGGGAGGTTGTTAAGTACACACTTTAACTGACATTTTCCTGGAGATCCCTAATCCATGTTTTCACTAAAAAGCTCAGTCCACTTCTCCTCTCACCAGAGTGAGATAGAGAATAAGAAGCAATTACAATCCTATGTAACAGAGAAAGCAAAGCCCAGATGGATTGGTTCATTCATTCATTTACTCATTCAATAAATATTTATTGAGTATCAAGATACTGTTTGAGGGCTGGGGTTGGGGCTCAGAGGTAGAGCGCTCATCTAGCAAGTGTAGGGCCCTGGGTTCGATCCTCAGCACCACATAAAAATAAATAAATAAAAGGTACTGTGTCCAACCACAACTAAAAAATAAAAGTAAATAAATAAAAAGATACTGTTTGAAGGACTGCCGGATGGAACTTTTCATTCTAGGAGGATAAAAAATACAATAAATGAACACCTGAATATACAGCATTTTGGATGTCTGAAGGGGAAAAGTGCTATGGTGAAAGACAAAGCAAGAATAAGGTTGTGAGGGAGTATGGTAGGTAGAAATAAGGAAAAGATTGCTATTTTGTGGTTAAGGGAGAACTCACTGATAAGTTGTCATTTGAAAAACTGATGAAGAGCCATGTGATTAGCTAACCCCTATGCTTTTTTTTTTTTTTTTTGAGAGAGAGAGAGAATCTTTTTTTTGGTAAATGGACACAACACAATGCCTTTATTTTTATGTGGTGCTGAGAATCGAACCCGGGTCCCGCCCGTGCTAGGCGAGCACTCCACCGATGAGCCACAATTCCAGCCCCGCCCCTATGCATTTTAAGCAGAGATATATAAAGATGCCAAACTGAGGTATACTTGGCTTGAAGAACAGCAAAGAGGTCAGTATGACTAGAACAGAGTAAAGCAGAGCTAAGTGAACTAGATGGATCTAAGAGGACATGCATGGCCAGATGGTACTTACAGATCTTCAAAAAGATTCTGGTTTTTATGGGATGATGGAATTAAATTTAACAAAGCAATTTAGCAAAAGGTCATTCTAGCTCAGGTAGCAGTGGTAGAAGTGGTGAGAAATGATAAGATTCTGAACACATTTGAAGACAGGGTCCAAAGAATCTCTGATGAATTGAATGTTAGTAATATCAGGTGGCATTCAATGTTCCATGAAAGCTGCTCCAGATACCACTGAAGACTCATCCAAGATTTCAAGTATCTTCCTATTTCTATTTTTCTTTTCATTTCTTCCTTTTATTTTCTTTGATTCTGGAGATTAACCCAGAGGGGACTATATCCCCAGCCCTTTTTGTTTCTTTTTAACTTTTGAGACAGGGTCTCACCAAGTTGATTACGGCCTCACAAAGTTGCTGAGGCTGGCCTTGAACTTGCAATCCTCCTGTCTCAGTCTCCTAAACCAATGCAATTACAGGCATACACAACCACACCTGGTTATTTTTCTTAGTTATATCCATTTTTCCTTCTCTGCTACTTAGTTCAAGAACAAAAAACTAAATTGTATTATAGGTGGAATACAAAAATTATTTTTAAATTAAATATAATGACCTTGAAATATACAACTAAAAACAGCAAATAACAAATCATATTCTAAATAATTTTATCTTTACTGTGTAGAAAAACTTCTGTTAGAACTACTTTTCAAAGTTTTAACGTAGAGGAAAAATAGTTAAAATACAAAATTTAAAAATTGTATAAATTGAAACAGCATTTATAATCTCATACTAAAACTTTTGTCAGGCTGGGGTTGTATGTAGCTCAGTGGAAGAGTTCTTGCCCAGCATATGAAAGGCCCTGGGTTCAATCCCCAGCACCACAAAAATACATACTTACATACATATCTGTATCTTTCATAAGGAAGTTTTCCAGCATATATTTGGTAAAATAGTAGCAGCAGAACAAAACGTCTGATATAATGTGTAAAGGAAATATATATGTATATATAATAGTCCTCTTTTATTCAAGTTCTTGTTTTCTGCTGTTTCAGCTACCCATAGTCAACCAAGATCCAAAGATATTAATGAAAATTCCAAAAATAAATAATTCTTAAGTTTTAAATTGTCATTGAGTGGGATGATGAAATTCTACACCATCCTGCTTTAGCAGAATGTGAGTCATTTCTTTGTCCAGCACATTCATGTTGCATATACTACCCTCCCTGTGGCCTCTGAAAAACATTCCCATGCTTCATTACAACTGTTTTTATAATTGTTCTATTTTATTATTAATTATTGTTGTTAACCTCTTACTGTGCTTAATTTATAAACTAAGACTTTATATATATTATATGTATATACTTTATTTTATATATATATGAAAAAAACATAACATATATAAGAGTTAATACTATCCGAGGTTTCAGGCAACCACGGGGGTCTAGTGTATTTATATAAATACATAAAAGGCCCTGAAAAAAAAAAGACCCTAAATTGTAAACATTAGTATCCACCAGTGAGGCCTTTTATTCAATACAATTCTACACTATTTGATTTTTTTATTCTTTACAAACTTGTATTATGATTTTTTTTTTAAGTTATACATGGGCACAATATCTTTATTTTGCTTATTTATTTAGAATTTTTTTTTTATATTTATTTTTTAGTTTTTCGGCGGACACAACATCTTTGTATGTGGTGCTGAGGATCGAACCCGGGCCACACGCATGCCAGGCGAGCGGGCCACACGCATGCCAGGCGAGCGGGCCACACGCATGCCAGGCGAGCGCGCTACCGCTTGAGCCATATCCCCAGCCCTTGCTTATTTATTTTTATGTGGTGCTGAGAATGGAACCCAGGGTCTCACACATGAGAGGCGAGTGCTCTACCGCTGAGCCCCAACCCCAGCCCTGTATTATGTTCTTAATTAAAAGGAAGGAAGGAAGGAAGGAAGGAAGGAAGGAAAAGAGCTGGGGTTATGGCTCAGTGGTAGAGCTCTTGTCTAGCATGTGTGAGGCACTGGGTTCCATCCTCAGCACCCTACAAAATAAATAAATAAAACAAAGGTATTGGGAGGAGGGGGAGGAGGCGGGGAGGGGGAGGAAAAAAATCCAGTATCCTCCATACCAAGGCCTAAGTGATAAGGTGAATGTTGTCATGCCTATGAGTTGTAAGATCAGGAGAGAAGCAAACTCACTCCAAATGTAGGCCTCTACAGTCTTCTAGTCAAACTACAAAGCACCCCTATTTTCCCCAAAATAGCAAACAGTTCTGTTCAGGGATCAAGTGGGAAGAGGCAGGTTTTTCAAAACACTGTCCACTAACTACTGCCCTAAATGCCTTAGACACTCTAAGAAGAGGTTTCGACATCCTGTGAAAGGGACATTTTAGTGCTCTTTTCTGGCGCTTGTAAAAATGGGGAAGAGTAAAAGTGGGGAAGACTCTCACACATGACGCCAGGGTTTGATGAAGTAGCACAAGCCTTAATCCCAGTGGGTTGGGAGGCTGAGGCAGGAGGATTCTGTGTTCAAAGACAGCCTCAGCAACCTTGAGGCACTAAGCAAGTCAGTGAGACCCTGTCTCTCAAAAAAAAAAAAAAAAAATCTGACACCTGGTGCTTGGTTTTCCTTCCTCCCTTCCTCCCTCCCTCCCTTCCTTCCTTCCTTCCCCCCTCCTACCCACCTAGTAAGCAATGCTGCTGCAGCAGACACTAGTTGGGAATCCTCTAATCCAATTCAAGTTGTCTTTACAATGACTAAAGACATCTGGCTGGGCGTGATGTTGAGCCTCTCTTGGGTTAGTTACACAGCTAGTTTCCTCATTCCCAGGGAGAGTAATGATACATACAACGCACATTAAGTACTTAACACAGTATCTGGCGCACCAGATCCCCCTCCAGAATCTTCTGTTCGCCCCCGCCCCCGAAGTTACTGGTTCCTGGAAGATGGATGTCCTGCGACCTGGCAAGCTCGGTAGAAACAGACCGTCAAGCTGACATTTTCCAAATCTGCATAGGCACCTGTCACCCGGTACTTCAGCCTCTACTAGGTACCGTCTCGCAGGAGGACCGCCCCGGCGGGGTCTGCTCAGCCCAACTCCTCCCCGCAAGCTCTGGCGCCGCCCTCTCCCCGCCTCCAAACTTCGCAGCCCCGGGGTCTTCAAAGCCCTCCAAGGCCAGCTGCTTCCTTCCTCCCTCTCCAGACCCATTTTCAGCCTTCTTCGAACTCAACCCCTCTGGCCTGTGAATCCCCGAAGCTGCTCCTTGCCGGGTCCCGGACTTCACCTCCATGGTTTCCAGGGCCTACCCGCTCCCCAACACGCCCTCATCCCACCTGCACTTTCTGCCTCTTCAGCGCCGCCGCGTCGAGCCACACGCCGCACGCCTCCTTCTCCTCCGGGCCTTTCCGCTTCATGACAGCTGAGGAGACCGAGCCAACTGGAACCCGGGAACCCGCGCCGGACGCCTCTGGAGACCGCCGAGGCCGCCTCCGCCAACGTTCGGAACTCGCGCCAACGCGGGGGGCGGAGCTACGCGAGGCGGAGCCACACCGCGGCCGTCTGGACTCAAGCCCCGCCCCGGAAGAGCCTGTCGCCGTGAAGCCACGCCCCCCGAAGCTCCGCCCGCTGCGTTAACGGCTTCAACGGCACATCCTTGGGCGAGTTCGGCGCTGGGCTTGCGATTCTTTCTGATCCTCTTCTCAGGAGTATTCCAGAAGCCCTGCTGTGTGAATGGGTTCTCGACGGCGGGCCGGGAACGCGCATTTGGGCGTTGCCGAATTGCGCTTTTTACTATGACTGTAATACCCCGGGGCTCGGGGGGCCTTCCTGTGTCATTCGTCCCCGAGGAAGCGGCAGACCGAGGGCCTGGCCCCGACTCCAAAGCTAGTATCAGAGGAGCTTGTGACTTTCGTAATTAAAACAGAAATCTAAACATCACTACTAAACCACATAGAAGAGGATTTTGCAAACGTGAAGTAAAAAAATTGGAGTCGAGCTGGTTGCGGGGAGCTGGTGAAGTATGTAGCTCAGCGATAAACTCTTGCGACCCTGGGTTCAATCCCCAGCATAGCAAAAAAAAAAAAAAAAAGTTGAAGGCCAGCCTGGGCAACTTATCAAGACCTTCCTCTTAAAGGGGAAAAAAAAAAAAAGCTTTCAGTGTGTAGCACTTTGCAGAGGAACAAGGGAGGTAACATTTGTGAAAGTACTTTTTAATTTTGAAAGCCCTTCACAAATGCAAAATGCTTCCTATGCCAGACCATAATCTTCAGGGGTGTGTGTGTGTGTGTGTGTGTGTGTGTGCGCGCGCGCGATGCATGTTTCATACATTATATATTTTAATATATCAAAATATTCATCAATATATTACATTTACGTATACATATAGTCCCCCATAATATTTTAGCAGTGGTATATTTCTTATTCATTTGGGGGTTTTTTTCTAATTTTTCTTGATTATATACATATTGCTCATGTACTATGAGAAAAGCAGTATTATAAAAGTTAACGTAAAATCCTTGAAGAAAAAAACAAAAAAAAAAGTGGGACTCTGTATATTTTATACACATTCTTTTAAGTACTCCTCAAACTTAGTAATGAAACTCTCCCTACTCCCTTGCCAAATTAAGTCATATATATGTACATATGGGTGTGTGTCTATTACATATACCACTCTTTGTAAAATAAGACCCCAACCTGCCCGGGCAAAGATAAAACAGGAATTCCTCCCCTCTACCCTCAGAGGCTCCAACTTTAACGGGGAAAACCTCCCCCAATATCATGAGCAGGGCTCCCTCCCTAGAACAGGACACAAAAAGCAAAGCTGCAGCTGTTATCACAGTCACTTTATTTATATCCAGGACATAGCAAAAGTCCAAAGCAGCCCTGGCTCCAGACCCACTGAGCTCCTCCTGTGGATCTGGACCTTTGCTCAGGTTTCCCCCTCTGCCTGGAATGCCCTATTCTGTCTGCAAACTCCTATTCACTCTTCCCAGCCAAGACCCTGGGTACCCTGGGGAACACTTATTCTCTTCTCCCTTCTTCCTTGACAGTTCATTCTGGTATTAAATCCTCTGTGATCCTGCATTGACCACAGGGCCTGGTGGGTGGCCTGCCTCCGAGAAGAGGCCAAGGACGCACTGGATAGATTACTGAATCATGAATAAGAGATCTGGGAACTGCTGTGTGGGACACAGGCCAGAGCTAGGAGGCTTGGGGCTCACTGTCTGGGGCAGTGACTTGGATATGTGGCACTGATTGGGATCTCCTTGAGCCTGGCACAGTCTTCTACCTTTTGGGGCTCCCTGGAGCTCTGATCCAGGCTGGGGCTCAAGGGACAGTAAGGTCCTGCACATATTTGAGCCCGTCCCTTTCCTCTCTACTGATAAAAAGTGGGTAGAGGTGGGTTACTGAAGCCTCCCCTGCCTCTCAACTCAAATGTAACTCTGGTCTAAGTTTTACCATCCACCCAGACAATCCACAAGCCCCAATACAGGGTCTTAACCCCAGCAGAGTCCCACCTTCACCCCTAGTGGGAGGCAGTGGAGAGAAAGCCAGGGTGGCCCACACCTTCATCTTTTTCCCTGTCCCAAGCGGGGAGCTAGGCAGATCCAGAGTTGACCCAGCAGCAACTGGCCAATCCCTAAGTCTAAAGGTTGGCCAGTGCCATCCTTGACAGTTGGGGTATGTGCAGGGAGTCACCGCGGGCCAGACACAAACAACTTTACCAGGCCTTGTTCCTATCTGGGGCCAAGCCCGAACCCCTGTCCCCCACCATACCCCTCCCTACCGGCTGCCCCTCCCTTCACTTGGTCTTCTCGTTGAGTTTTCGCCGTACCAGCTGGCTGAGAAGAAACGCAGTGAGGACACTGCTGCCCACAGTGAGCAAGAAGAGGGCGGAGAAGTTGTGGGGACAGCGTGTGTGTAGAGGCTCATAGATGGGTCGACGGGCCTCGTAGTCCAGCGTCACTGCCTCCAGCTGAGCCAGGGTGCACAACACCAAGAAGACATGGAAAACCTGGTGGCCCTGCCCAAAGACATGGCAGCTGCCTGGGAACCAGCGCTCAGGCATGAAGGTAGAAAAGAAAGCGGCAGCCAGCAGAAAAAACACCACCTGGCACTTGTGGTAGAGAAGAGCTGGGTCGTCTATGTCAGAGTGAGGGGACACCAAGATACGGTGCACCACCGGGCTGATGTCCAACGCATAGGCCAGGGCTGAGGGCACCTCCTGGCAAGTGCGGCCCAGCAGGCCTGGCTTCTGGATGTACTTGTTGTAGCAGGAGCCGGTGCAGGAGAGCCAGGCCAGAAAGGCAGCCACGGGCAGAAAGATGGCCTGCACCCTGGCATGCCAGGCGGGCTCAATGGCGTAGTAGAAGTGCGCCAGGGCACTGCCAAACTGGTACACGGCCACACCCACGTAGTCCAAGAAGAAGAAGCTGTAATGCCAGAACTCGGACTTGGCCTGCAGGAGGTGGGCCAGGGCGCTGAAGGACAGGTAGGTGAAGGAGGCCAGGACGATGATGAAGAGCGGCAGGGCGTGCGGGTCTCCCAGCAAGTCCACGGTCCCCACAAAGATGGCCAGCCGCAGGAGCAGCGCCAGGGCCGCCAGCAGGTGGGTCCACACGTTCACGGCCTCATTGTGCTGCTGGAACAGCGTGCGGAAGTAAAAGCGCCAGGTCTGGTGCAGGGGCCGGTAGCCAGCGTAGATGTAGGGCTTCCAGAAGAGGGGCGGCACCTCCGCTCGGTCCACCGTGAAGACCGGCTCCGGCTGCAGAGGCTCCTGGCCGATGTGCCACAGGCTGGACAGGAGGTGGCTGAACTTCTGGGCTACCGCCATGGCCATGGCTGGGGGCCTGGACAGGGAGCTGCGAGATAAACCAGAGAGGAGTCAAGGGCCTGGTGTGCAGCTCGCCCCGCCAGCAGCAGCCCGGCTCTGATGCCCAGGTTCTCCTCCCTCTTCCCACAGCCCTGTTCCTGCTCTGGGTTTGAGGAGGGAACCATCCTGAGAAGAGTCAGATCCTACCTCAGGAAGCCAGAGCACTGCTTTGTTCCCTAAGAGCCTGAAACAGCGTCTGACGCACACACGGTCAATGTCAGCCCCACAGCAGCCCAGGTGTCTGCCCTCCTCCAGTCCAGTCCAGACTCACCACGCAGAACACTCCAGAAGGGCAGGTGCTCTCAGCCCAAGTTTGTGCCCCCATTAGTGTTCACCTGGTAGGACAGTGACCCGTTAACAGACCTGTTGCCTCTAAAGCCCTTCAGAGTTGCCAGGGGCTCCCGCTGATCTTCCATTTCCCCATCTGACCGGTGACTTCTTCCTTCTCAGCCTTGCTGCTCAACCACAGCGCACTTCAGCCCCAGGCACAGCCTCACCAGGCCCCTAGGACTGCTGCTTCACACGCCTACAGCTTTGCACAGGCCGTTCCCGAGACATTTTCCCATCTAGCCTACTTGGCAAACTCCTATTCATCCCTCAAAACCTATTTCTTCTGTCCTTCAGACTATCCTGTGGCTGTTACGACACTTCTCACAGACACTGAAATTGCTGACCAGCGCTCAATGAAGGCAGACAGTTTGATTATTTTGCGCACCCCTGGTATTTCGCAAGAGACTGACACTCAGTATTTGCTGAATAAAAGGACAACATGGTAGCATTCTGATAACACTTCATGCCCTTCAAGGTCCAACTCCAAAAGCTACTTTTTATCCTGAAAGTCCCCAGCTAACAACCAATCCTATAAAAACAGCCCTTCCCCTCAGCCCCCACCTCCACTCTCCTGTTGCTCCTCAGCCAGTTTTCCCACTGTGCACATTTCTGATTCCAAATAAATCAAACTAACCCTTCATCCTGGCACTCCAGGCCCTATGAACTGCTCCAACCCTCATTTCCCACCTAACCCCAATGTCACACTGACTACCTTTCCCTGAGTTGAAATCCTCTGAGGCCAGTACAAGTTTCCCCTTCTGGGGGCCTCCTTAATGCCCTCCCTGCTTTCCCTTTGACCTACAATAGGTGACACAATCGATTCATTCATTCGCCTATCAGATCCTGAGCCTGCTGTGCCTCAGACGGGTGATGGACCCTGGACAGGGCACAGTGGAAAAGAATCCAACCCCTGCCCTTGGGAATCCCATGACCTGGGAGAGGCTACAGAAAGGAACAGCAACAGCAAATGCTTACACAGCACCAGCCAGGAGCCAAACAGCATTCAGTAATGATTGACCCTGTGGGGGAGACGCGGTCTTTATTCCCATGTTCCAGAACAGGAAACCCAGGCACAGGTATAAAGTACCTTGCCCACCCAGTCAGCCAGGAAGTGCAGAGGCACATGCCAAAGTCAGCCTGGACCCTTAACCACCACGCCAACCTGGCCTTTGCAAGATGAGGTGGCAAGTGCCATTAGTCACTTCACAACTGCACTGTTTTGCCTGGTATCCCTTGCTCAATTCAGGTTTATCAACATTCATTAACTATTTATTGAAAAACCTGCCCAATTATTCCCCCCCATGCCCTGCCACCAACTGCATCCCCTCCAACAAGCTTTTTGGACTCTTTTGGACTCATTGTTCATCAGACTTCAACTGCAACCACCTTTGCCCCAGCCACTGTGCCGGCAGGGTAAAGAATTCGGTTCCCTGTCCCTAGCAGCAAGGTAATCACTTCCAAAGCCACCAGTAATTCATACAGTCCAAGTTAACGCAGGGCGCTAGCTACCCAGAGGCAGTGTACCAGCCCCGCCCTCACTTCCACCCCAGCCTGACCCCAACCTTAAGCTGTCCCCCACACACACTGGATTCTGGAGTTGGCCCTGGCACCTGGCTTTTCCTAGCCCAGCAGGAGGCAGAAGTTAATAAGTCCTTCACCACCGCACAGTGCCAGCTATCGAAGCTATGTCTTCTTGGTGTTGTGCCAGCTAAGGCAGCTACCTACCACAGTGCCAGCTATCGCACTATCCCAGAGAGCCTGGCACAGGGCACGTTGTGCTGATGGACTAATTCGTGGGTCCACTTCCACCCAGAGTATGAGAACATGCCTGCGAACTGGGAGTCCAGTGCAGGACCTTTTCCTCCCCTAAGAGACTGGGCTTCAGCTGCAACCATTTGACCTCGCCTTGCACCCTTGTCCACCATCATGGCTTCCTAACTCAGGAGCTCAGGGGCCAGAAAAGGCCTCCAGAGGCATCTCATGCAGCTTCCTTGCATCACACGAGGAAACCAGAGCCTTCCCAGAGTTGCCATCCCAGCAAGGTTTCCACTCTGCCATGGGGAAAGGACCAGGGAATGACACTGCCCTCGTTACTGGGTCCTTATAATCTGCTATGTCCAGTCCTAAGTTCCGTATCCCATTCTTGGAACTTCCCCAGGCGTAACAGCACATTAAAGGCTCTGAGAAGTCCCGCAGCAAAGATGTCTGTCTACTTAGCTTTGTTGAACCTACATGTTCTAAGCTTACGTAGCAAGGACTCCTTTCCCAGTAATTGCATTATAAATCAGCACAAATGTCACGTGTTCACTATATGCTCATCTCTACAGCCCTGCTGCAGTTAATTCTCATTTCCCTGTGAGGTGCGTATTAATAAGCGCATTTTGGGGCTGGGATTATGGTTCAGCAGTAGAGCGCTCGCCTAGCATGTGCAAGTCCCTGTGTTCGATCCTCAGCACCACATAAAAATAAAATAAAGATGATTGTGTCCAACTACAACTAAAAAATAAATACTTAAAACAAAGTAAGCACGGCTGGGGCTGTAGCTCAGCAGCAAAGTGCTCACCTAGCATGTGCGGGGCCCTGGGTTCAATCCTCAGCACCACATAAAAATAAATAAATAAAGATATTGTGTCCAACTACAACTAAAAAATAAAAAAAAAAAGTAAGCCCATTTTTGTTGCTGCACATAACGAGCTCCTTACTTAAGGCCTGAGAGTGCGTGTGGCAGAGTCAAGGTTTGGAACCAGCTCCAGATCTTGCCCTCCTCCTGTCATACACATTTGCATCCCACAGGTGATTTTTTTTTAAGAGAGAGAGAGAGAATTTTAATATTTATTTTTTAGTTTTCAGCGGACACAACATCTTTGTATGTGGTGCTGAGGATCGAACCCCCGGGCCGCACACATGCCAGACGAGTGCGCTACCGCTTGAGCCACATCCCCAGCCCCCCACAGGTGATTTTGGACAATGCTGGTCTAAGCAGAAAACTGGGTCCTTTCCCGTGAACTATCTCCTTAGGCTTCAGCTGACTCAGCCTCCCTCAGCTGCCAGTCACTCACTTGCTCTGCACAGGGAAGCCCTGGCTCACAGCAACCTCCTCAGGAGGGGGACAACGCTTGCTCACAAACCCCATGTCCCCAGACATGGTATGCCCTAAAGACAGAACCCAGAGGCATCATGTTAGGGTGACAAAGTTCCTGCTGCCCTATTTCCTTTAGGCCTCAGCCAGAGGCCCTGCCCCATCTCAACAGATCTGTTTTCAGAATTAATTCCCATCCCCTGTGTCCGTGGAAAGAGGGCCTGAATCCAGGGAAGAGGGGGAGCAGAGGAAGGAGCCAAGCCTAAGCCAGAGGAAGGGAGCAGGTGTCTGGAGGGACCAGCAGGGCATCCTGTGCGCAGCCTGCCCTCAGCAGCCAGGCCCCACCTGGAACAGGCCGCCCAGCCCAGCCCTGCACACCTCCTCACGCCCCGCCAGGCCCTCCAATTGCACTGAGTACCTGAGATGTTTCTCTCAAACCTGGCGGCTGATGACGTCGGCTGTGGGACTGGGAAAAGTTGCCAGATGCCAAGCACTGGGTGGCACTTCCACAGGTAAGGGGCACTGGGGCGGGGCTTCCAGGGACTGAAGATGTCTTATGTGATGTCACCAGAGGGTAGGGCTAAGGACAACTTCCCCACCTCTCCCCTCCCTTCACAGCTCCCATACTGGTAAAATCCAGGCTGCACCGTGGGACCACCTAGCCTGGCGTCAGCTGCAGGAGGCAGCTCACCATTAACCTCTGTGTGAGATGCAGAAAAGCCGAAGGCTGAAAAGTTGTGACTTAACCCAAGGCCACCCAGCAAGGGAAGGGCAAAACTGGGCTGGAGCCAGGTGTCTAGGACCTGGTTGATGGATTCCAGGCAAACTTGGCTGGTTCCTATCCTCTGCTCAGAGGGAATCAAAATGAAGGATACCAGAAATAAAGGAGAAAGCAAACACTCTAAAGGTTTGGGAAGGAGATAGACTTCTGATTTGGACAACCAGGTTTAGCACCTGATTCCATGGCATTCTAGCTGTGTGACCTTAGACAAATGACTCACCTTCTCTGAACCTTAACTCCCTCATGGGAATGACAATATTATCTACCTCTTCAACATCTCTAGAAATTAGAGAAATGCAAATCAAAATTACTCTAAGATTTCATCTCACTCCATTCAGAATGGCAGCTATTAAGAATATAAACAACAATAAGTGTTGGCGAGGATGTGGGGAAAAGGACACTCATACAATGCCAGTGGGACTACAAATTGGTGCATCCAATCTGGAAAGCAGTATGGAGATTCTTTGGAAAACTTGGAATGGAACCACCATTTGATCCAGCTATCCCATGCCTTGATCTATACCCAAAGGACTTAAAAACAGCATACTACTGAGACACAGCCACATCAATGTTTATAGCAGCACAATTCACAATGGCTAAATTGTGGAACCAACCTAGATGCCCTTCAGTAGATGAATGGATACAGAAAATATGGTACGCATACACAATGGAATATTACTCGGCATTAAAAAAGAATAAAATCATGGCATTTGCAGGTAAGTGGATGGAGTTGGAGAATATCATGCTAAGTGAAGTTAGCCAATCCAAAAAACCAAACGCCGAATGTTTTCTCTGATTTAAGGATGCGGATTCATAATGTGGTGGGGGCAGGGGCGCATGGGAGGATTAGAGGAACTCTAGATAGGGCAAAGGGGAGGGAGGGGAAGGGAGGGGATATGGAGGTAAGAAAAATGTTGAAATGAGACGGACATCATTAGCCTAAGTACATGTATGAAGACACAAATGGTGTGACTCTACTTTATGTACAACCAGAGATATGAAAAATTGTGCTCTTTATGTATAATATGAATTGTAATGCATTCTGCTGTCATATGTAACAAATTAAAATTTAAAAATTTTTTAAAAATATTATTTACTTCATAGATTGCTGCAAAGATTAAATTTACTAGAACTAAATTTTAGCATATGCTAAGTTTTAGCATAATATAGCATATGATTGCTATATTATTATTATGAATAAGAGTAATAGTATTTGAAATATCCCCCACTTAAGAAATGTGTTCTAGGTTCTCTTTTTTTTTAATATTTATTTTTTAGTTTTTGGAGGACACAACATCTTTGTTTGTATGTGGTGCTGAGGATCGAACCTGGGCCGCACGCATGCCAGGCGAGCACGCTACCGCTTGAGCCACATCCCCAGCCCTAGGTTCTCTTAAAAAAAAAAAAAGTCAGTCCTCTTTAAGCCTTGAATAGCTTGTACCACTAACCTGGGGTCAGAGAGTTCCCTGTGTCTCCTTAAGCAACTCCCTTATCCCTGAAGGTATATTTAGGGATCAGGAAAATTTGGTTGGAGTTCAGACTTGTGAAGATAGTGACCTTCTTTCTCATTAAATTGTTCTCAGCAAAGACCATTCAGAGTAACCTACTGGATCCACAAAGCCCTAAAAACTGGCATTCACTGCCAGGCCCACTCCAGGTGGCTTGGAAGTGACATCCACAGGGCAGAGGGCCTCAATTTCAGTAGCTCCAACAGTCCTGGCCCAGGGCAGGACACTCAAGGTAAAGTGCTTGAGGAGACAATTCTAGAGGCACGTGTCCCGGCCTGGCCAGGTCTTGCAGAATATCTGGAAGGCTTCCAGGCTGGATACACCTCAGGGCTCATCCCCAGAGTCCCAGTGGGAATCCTCTGATGGTCTGAGAGACAATTCACATTGCCCTTTCCTAAGCTCAAGGTACCCTCCTCACCTCCCTCCTCAGCCAAGACTTGCCCCAGATATCTCTTCCAGGACTCCATCCCAAGGTCAAAGTTTCACATAAGAGCCCTGGAGCAAAACGGAAGGATAGGCTGTGGGGGTGCTACAGAAAACCAGCTTTAGGGCCCAGTGCACTAGCACATACCTGTAATCCCAGGACTGGGGAGGCTGAGGCAGGAGGATCGCAAGTTCAAAGCCAGCCTCAGCAACTTAGACCCTGTCTCAAAATAAAATATATATATATTTTTAAAGTTGGGGGGCTGGGGATGTAGTTCAGTGGTAAAGTCCCCCTGGATTAAATCCCTAGTATAAATAAATACAAAAACAACAAACAAAGAAAAAGAAAACAGGCTTTGGAGAAGGAGAGCTCAGAGTTACTCCCATTCCCAGATTTCACTCAGTGCTCATTACATGCCAGCCTCGGCCCTGCTGCTACCAGGATACTGTTCAGCTGGTGACCCAGAGAGCTGGAGAGGGCCACTGCCCCAAGGGTGGGCGTCCACCACTCACCTCTGACAGACAGTTTCAGGAGAAACCAGGATCCTCAGGTTTTATGTGCAGATGGGATTTCAGGCCTGGAACTTACTGGTGACTTTCCTTCTGAGCTTCTTTCCTTAGTTACAATCAGCTAACCCCTGGGCCCTTGTAAAAGCCTACTTTATAAATAACATCTCTTATCAGTATGATTTGGTTATAATTCTACTTCTTTGCCTCCTTCCTGGCATGCAAAATATTCATTGTTGCTTTTGAGCCCTGATTGTTCAGCATTTTTTATTAGAGACAACTTTATCTTGCCATGGAAGGCAAAGTCTAACCTCATTAGATAAAAATAATAAGGCCATGTTGTTGTTTTTTTCATGTTGAAAATTTTTAGTTTTTATTTGTTCTTTTTAGTGATACATGACAGCAGGATGTATTCTGACATATACATACATGGAGTGTAACTTCCCATTCTTGTGGTTGTACATGATGATGTGGGGTTACACTAGTCGTGTAGTCAATAAATGAACACAGGAAAGTTATGTCTGATTCATTCCACTGTCTTTCCTATTCCCATCTTCCCTCCCTTCCCTTCTTTCTCCTTTGTCTAATCCAGTGGACTTCCAATTTTTCCCACCACTGGGTGTTACATCTGCAGAACATCTGGCCTTTGGTTTTGGGGGATTAAGGCTATGGCTTTTACACATTACACATGTAATCATTTATCAGCATTTTTCATAACACTCAGCTAATATGCACAATTTTTGGTTTTAGGCAACATTTAAAGAGTAAATTTTTAAATAATAATAAGGCCAGGCACTTATTGGAAGGCTGAAATGGGATGATTGCTTGAGTCTGGGAGTTTGAGACCAGCCTGAGCAATACAGACAGCAAAATCCCATCTCAAAAAAGATAAATAGCTGGCACAGTGGCACACACCTGTAATCCCAGCATTGGGGATGCTGAGACAGGAGGATTGCAAGTTCAAAGCCAGCAACTTAGTAAGGCCCTAAGGAACTTAATGAAACCCAGTCTCAAAATAAAAAATAAAAAGGGCGGGGGATGTAGCTCAATGGTTCAGCATCCCTGGGCTTAATTCCCCAGTAAATAAATAAATAAACAAACAAAACAATAAGAAGGACAGGCCAGTGTTAATACAGGGTCTCTCAGAGGCAAACCCTCTGCAGGGATCCTAAAGAGGAGGGCACATTATGACAGCGCCTGAACTATTAGTATTAGGTCTAACATTAATAAAGTTATAAGTGCTTTGCTGTTTAGCAAGACCTTCCACACACACCTCCTCTCCCTCACAACTCTGAGCCTGAGGCTAACCTGTCATCACTGTCAAGGAGGCAGGATGGTCAAGCACCTATATTTCCAAGCCAGGACTCTTGTCCTTCCTCCACCATAGTCAGCTCCCTGGTGCCTAGTAGAGGAACACAGATCGGACAAGCAATGTTCCCCTCTCTCAGTGGCCTCCAGATTTCTCAGCAACTGGGTCACCTCCCTCACTGCAAACCAATTCCCCAACTCAGTCCAATATGCTTAAAGAAAAAGCCCCGCCAAGGCTTCCAAGACTGCACAAAACCCGCTTTTGTTTGTAACATACTTTGAGCCTCCCTCTGTACTCAGAAACGTGATCAGAATGAAATAAGCAAATTAGGGTGGGGGGCTGGTACTGGGGATTGAGCCCAGGGGCACTCTGTCCCTGTCCCCTTTTAAATTTTATTTTGAGACAGGGTCTCACTGAGTTGCTGAGTTGCTCAGGCAGACTTCGAACTTGCAATCTTCCCGCCTCAGTCTCCCAAATTGCTGGGATTACATGCCTGTGCCATAGCGTCTGGCTTGAAATAAGTAATTCTTGAAGAAATTTTTTCGTGGAATTCATATTCACCACTGCTCTGAGGAGGGGACCCTGGGGCAGGGCGGCAGCCCAGAAAGGTTGGCCACAGCCAGCCAGCACGGAGCATAGGAATGGCACCTGATTTGCACTGCTGACCGGCAAGAGCCCTCTGGGAGCAGAAGTGGGACCACAGAAGAGCAGCCTCTCACCGAGGGAGCCCAGGGGCGTATAAGCCCAGCCCCACTATGGGAGACCAGGTCCCTACCCAGATAGGAGCTCCAACTTGAGGTCCTACCTGTCTAGCAAGTGCAGTCAGGCTCTGAGAATCCATCAAACTCCCAGGCCTTGGCTTGAAATAGCCGCACAGGCCTCGGGGAACTGCCCCAGGTAAATCTCTGGGGTCCTCAAGCCTGCAGGTGAGAGGTCATTGCTGCGAGGAGGGGCGTGGAGCGTGTTCCTTCACCTTGGGGAAATCATGCCCTCCTGATCCCTGGGAGGGCAAGGACCTGGGGAGCAAGAGCGTCTCCTGGGCCCCAGCACTGCTACCCTCTCAGTTCTGGTTCCCCACAAGGACCACCCACACACCTTTCTGCCCCATTATCACGTCGATTCCTCCTCCAGGAGGGGGGCCGGCGGTGGGAGGCCCTGCTGGGTGGGGCCGGCTCCCGGCCTAAGGTCTTCCAGGTCCTCCTCATAGCCAGGCCAGCCCCGCCCACTCCCGGGACCCTGCCACCGCTGCACGGTCCTTCCGCTGTCCCTCCTTCACTCTCCCCCCAAGTGTTCCCCGCCCAGGCCTCTCGCGCGCTCCCGGATTCGGGGACATGTCGCGTGCGGGCGCGTCCTCCCCTCCCCGCCCAGGGGCTCCGCGTGCTGCCTCCCACCCTCCCGCAGGAGCGTCCCCGGCTCTGCGCCTCCTTCCCGCCCCTCCCTCCGGGGGCTCCTTTAGCGAGCGCCCCCACCCTGCACCCCGACCAAGCCCGCTCCCTCCCGTCGGCCCCACCGCGCAGAGCCGGGAGCACCTCGGCCGCGCCCGCGGGCCAGCCTCACCTGCGGGGGGCAGAGCTGGGAGCCGGCGGCGCGGGCCCGCGGAGGGCGGCAGATAAAGGGGCGACGGGAGGCGGCCCCGCCCCGAGGAGGCCCGGGAGCCCGGGAGGGCGGCGCTGCGGGCACCGGGGCCGGCCGCCTCCCCCGCGCCCGCCCGGCCGGACTTGGCCTTGCGCAAGCACGTGTCGCCCCCGCAGGCGGAAGGGTCGCTCCCACCCGCCACAGCACGTCCCGGGACTTGTTGAGCTGGTGGTAGAAACCGGCAAAAGCCGATCCCGAGAGCAGAAGTCGTGGTCAACTTCCTGAGCCCGGCAGAGCGGCTGCAGAGGTCCTGGGCCCGGCCAACTTGGGGAGGGCCAGGGGTAGTTGTAGCAAGAAAATGTTGGATTGTCCTCGCTGGAGCCCCTGGCCCAGCACACATCCCCTCCCAGGGTGCTGGGGTCCAGCGGTGACCTTCATTTCTCTGCTTGGGGCGCTGCACCCCCTCCTCGGGCACGCCTCTCTCATTCAAGGTGTCACCCAGAGCCCTCTCCTAGAGCAGCTTCCTGGATCTGCCCAGGCAGTGCTGTTGTCTGGACCTGTATAAAAACATCCACTCGGAATGAACCCCAGGGTTTAATGCCCAGCTACAAATCCAAACGAAAACAACCGCCAGTGTCACATCTCCCACCAGGAGTCCGGGCACCTGAAGGTTGAGGAATCCTTGTACCTAGTGGACTTTCAATAAATACTGGATCACAAGGCCACTGATTGCAAAGACCTGGGCCAGGCAGTACGGGGAGACACCCTCACGCACCCTGTCTGGAGGTCGGGGCGTGGTACACAGGCCTTCCAGGAGACATTGCCCCGCCCTGGAGGAGCTCTGAGTCCACTATGGGAGGATGCTGTGGTTTGAGGGTACATGGCAGTCCCAGGCTGGCACTACCCCAGCTCACCTTGCAACCTTAGACAAGTTTTGCTCTCTCTGGGCCTCAGTTTTATAATTTGTACAATTGAAACCAAAACCACCGAACTCAGGCACATTAGGATTAAATAATACAATGGACATGAAGCTTCTTTGCCCACTGCAAAATACTAAGGGAATGTAAATTTCACTCTATATTACAACGAAACTTATATAATCATAATGCAATAGCATGAAACCCATCTCTCCTTCAACAAGTTCAGACAAACCAAAAAGAAATACCTAAGTCTGCCAGGGATAATGGTGCACACCTGCAGCCCCAGATACTGAGAGGCTGAGGTAGGAGGACTGCTGGCACTCAGGAGTTACAGCAAAATGGCAAGACCTGTTTCCAAAAGAAAAGAAAAAAAGGGGGGAAATGAGAGACCTAAATTATTACTTAACTCTTTCTTCATTTTCCATGTGGATAGAAAAAGTAGCATAGAGCCAGGCCTGTGGAATTTGCCTGTATTCCAGTGACTTGGGAGGCTGAGGTGGGAGGATGGCAAGTTCAAGGCCAGCCTGAACAACTTAGAGAGACCCTGTCTCAAAAAAAGGGATGGGGATGTGGCTACGTGGTAAAATCACTCCTGGGTTCAATCCCCAGTATAGAAAGAAAGAGAGAGAGAGAGAGAGAGAGAGAGAGAGAGAGAGAGAGAGAGAGAAAGGAAGAAGCTGTGTGAGTCCAGCTCCAACAAGGGGTCTATGAACAGATGGTGAGGAGTGGGTGAAAGTGGGTAGAGGAAACAACACAGACACAAAAGTGAAGGTGCTGAATCCCGATCTTTACTTGTGAAGTTAATCATATTTACTTTTCATTTTGGCAGGCTCATAGTATTTTGTGGTTACAAAACAGGAATCCTTATTCAAAGAAACAAAATATTAAGTAGCTACAATTAGATAAGAAGAATGTATCTTGGCTTATGCATAAGCAAGCATTTTTACTTTCAGTTCATGTTTTGCTTTGAGCTGTTTCTGCTTAGTTAGCTTTTAATAATAGTTAGAAATGTCCCAGACTACTGGCCTATACCTTGACTATTCTTTCTTGACTTACTGCCAGGGTTATGGCAAGTGGTTAACTTGAAAAGAGAGGCTACTAATTTTTTTTTTTTTGATATTTATTTATTTTTTTTTAGTTCTCGGCGGACACAACATCTTTGTTTGTATGTGGTGCTGAGGATCGAACCCGGGCCGCACGCATGCCAGGCGAGCGCGCTACCGCTTGAGCCACATCCCCAGCCCGAGAGGCTACTAATTTTAATCAAACAAGAATAAGAGCACCAAACCATTGTGCACAGGAATAAGAACAAGTTGCCCAGTACTAAGCACTAATCTGTCTTCTTAACATTAATTCTTCTTCTCTAGATTTTAATTTAATTTCTCAGAAACTTCCTTGACTGTTTTTCCTACAGGGGGTTTTTCATTAAACATTAACAATTTGCATTCCACAGCTGAATCATTGCATTTAGAGCAAACAGATGTATTCTTTAGAAGTAGTTGCATTAATTGGGAAAGTCATGTTTTTTCCTTCTACTTAATGGTCATATGAGAAGTCGCAACTATACTTATTAATGGAATACAAAACCAAACCAGCCCATTCCCAGAAACATACTGCGCTCCTCCAGAGGATGGATGCCTTGCACCATCCACCTCAGTAGGGCCTTGCCTTTTTGCCTGAGTCAGGGGAGGGGCGCAGCAAGTAGCATAGAAAATCCTTATTTAGAACAAATATGGTACCGGACATGAAAATAATGACATTATGGAGAAAATATTCTATATAATGGAATATAGGGTATCCTAGTGAATAAAAACTAAAGTCTCAGAAGATGGCTTGGACTCAGCTTTCGTTTTGAGAACATCTGCTCTGTGCTGGGCTCATTTTTAAAGCAACAGTTTAGGAAGCTCTTGCCATGTAACAAGCAGTGTTCCAAACACCAGTGTGCCTCTTCTGATCCAGCCAACCCTATGAGCAAGCACTATAATTAACCTATTTTGCAAATTAGGAAACTGAATCTTAGAAGGGTGACTTTTACACTAACTTAAGCCTCATGCATCCCTTTGAGGCAAGAGTGATGACACCCATTTTATGGACAGAAAAACTGAGGCCCGGAGGGGAGAAATCATATATCTCAGGTCACACAGCTCCAGAGCTAGTGGATCTCTGAGAAGTGGGCCCAGAGGTGTGCGGGCATGAGAGAGGTCATTTACCCATGAAACGTGGCTATGGTTACTTGAAAGTTAAATAATTAATAAAAGTGAGGGTACAGTGGGAGGATCCCTTGAGTCCAGAAGTTCAGACCAGCCTGGGCAACAGAGCAAGACCTCGTCTCAAAAAAAAAAAAAAAGGAGTTAAAAAATAAAAAAGTAAGGGCAGTAACGAGTTATGGAGTACTTGCTCCCTGCTGGGCCCGATGCAAAGCCCTCAGACACCCTGAAGGTCCACAAGGATGCTCTGCACTCTTGGATGAGGAAACAGGCTCAGGAGTATGCTGCCCACACAAAGCCACTCCCTTAGCTAGTGGGGGGCCTGCACCCAAGCCCACTCTTATCTGCTGCTCAGGACTGGAATCAAGGAGTCCTCCTTTGCCCTCCTCTGCTCCAGCCCAGCGAGTATGAGAACAGTCCCTGGGCAGCAGTAGGCACCTCCCTTCACTTCCCTGCCACCCCCAGCTCAGTAGGGGCACCTACAGCTGATAACCTAGACACCCCAACCCCTGAAATCCTTTGAGCTTGGGACCCAGCTGGCTGCTGCACCTGGGCCCAGGCTCGGCCTTTGGGGAATCAAGGTCTCCAGCCTGGATTTCTGGGGACCAAAGTCAAGTATCTGACAAAGTCAACAGATCTCAAAAGCCAGCTCTGAACTGGGGACCATCAGGAGGGACTTCAGTAGACTCAGGGTAGGAGACGGGTGAATGTGTGGTGCCTGAACTGACCCCAGCACTATCTTCTCTTTCCCCCAACACAAGCTCATCTATTCATTGTGGGCAGCAAAGCAGCGAGGCTGGGGGACGGGGGGATCGTGCCTGGGTTCACACTTTAGCTCTACCACTCACCAGTTGTGCTTCCTTGGGCAAGTCACCTACCTCTCTGGACCTCACTCTCCTCCATTCAAAAATAGGGTCATGCTGGGCACCAGGCACATGGCTGTAATCCCAGTGGCTCGGGAGGCTGAGACAGGAGATTCCTAAGTTCAAAGCCAGCCTCAGCAACAGCGAGGCGCTAAACAACGCAGTGAGACCCTGTCTCTAAATAAAATACACAATAGGGCTGGGCATGTGGCTCAGTCATCGAGTGCCCCTGAGCTCAATCCCTGGTACAAAAAAAAAAAAATAATAGGGTCACAGTAACCCACTTCTAGGGTTGGCAGGAGGAGCAAAGGAGGGGGTGCATGTGAATCGCCCCCAGCGCCTGGCATTCAGTGATGCTTCCTAAATGCTGAGAATTACTTCATTCCTCACTCCCCTCACTTTTGCCAACAAGCAAAAAAATAAAGAAAGGGACGAAGGAAGGTCGGTGGTAGCCCAGATCTCTGAGGTCATTGTTAGGCAGGAGTATTCTTGTCCGTCTTCACCGCAGAGCCAGGGTTCAACCCCAGGGCGTCTGGCGCAGGCCCAAAACTCTCAGCTGTGCCTGGAGGGACACGGGCACAGGGCAGCGGCCACGGATTTCATGGCCTTAAGATCTGCTGATGAGTCTTGGGATGAGTCACCAAGCCCACAGGAGGGGACCCAGCATGTCCCCATGCAGAGGGGTGAGGCGGGTAAGTCTAGGCGTGAGCACGTGTTGTGGGGCTAAGGCCCAGGCACTGGTGGTGGCAGAGGATATTAAAAGTAGAGGTGGGGCTTTGTGCTGAGGGCAGTGTGGGGACCCCTAACCCTAACCCTAACCCTAACCCTAACCCGGGAGTCAGGGCTTAGACAGAGGGTTCTCTCTGGAGGGGATGGGGTCGGAGGGGGAGTTTCAAGAACTTTGAACTTCACAGCTTGTGTCTGAGGCTTGCCTGAGAATCCCAAAGAGGAAGGACTCCCTGTAGCCCCCTGAGGCCACAGGGTAGAGGGCTGTGGTGGGAGGGAAGGCCTGGGCGTGGAGCGGCTGCCTGGCCATGCAGGCACCGTGGGTGTGGGCCTCCCCCGGCCCAGGACTGGGCTAACAGGACTGGGCCAACCTGGAGTGGCCTTAGCCCAGGAAGGTCCCCTCAGGCGCCCTGGGGTCTCTGCCTGGAGGGATCCCGGGATGTCCAGGGATCGGGGAGTCATCACAGATAAGTGGCTGGTGGTGACTCTCTGCAGTGTGACAGACATGACAGTGCCCAGGTCACACCTCCTGAATCTACCCTGGATTCTAGCCTCAGCAGTGGTGGCCTCCAGCCTCACCCCAGATGGCCCGCAGTCGTCATCCTCTTTCCTGCCTCTGGGCTCTCTCCCAAGTGACGGGAGCAGCTAGCCCTGCTGGCTTGGGTACAGACTAGAAGTGCAAGCCGTTAACCACTGGGGACAGTGCTGTGGGAGCACTCTTGGCTCTTGGCAAGCCCCAGGCTCCTATCGAAAAGATAACTCACGGGCTGGGGTTGTAACTCAGTGGTAGAGCACCTGCTAGAATGTGTGAGGCTCTGGGTTCACTCCCAGCACCACACACACAGAGAAAGACAACGACTCACCCCATCTGCATGTGAGGTTTCCTGGTATCCAGCTCTGGAGAACACATCCAGACTGTCCCTGACTCTGGAACCTCACCCCTTCCTTCCTGTGTGAGCCCTGGAGAAGCCAGAGCCACAGTGGGCAGAAGGACAAGGAGGGGGAGCAAAGGGAAAAAACACAAGCCAACTATGGCCGGGTCCAGGCTCAGAGAAGCCAACACCTGCCCACTCACCCCAGGACCTTTGCACTGGACCTTTCTTCTGCCTAGAACTCACTTTGCCCCAGAGAGTACTGACTGCCTCTTTGTGGTGGGGCCCCATACACAATAAAAATGCAGACTCTAGTTCAAAAATTAAGAATTTCAAGATAGTGATAGCAGAACATGACAAAGCCTGGGACCCTTCTAAGCACAGGACTATGTGTGGCTGACCGTGCAGTCACACGGCCATGAAGCTAGACCTGGCTCCAAACATCTCCATGCCTGGCCTCCTACTCCCCTCAAATCTCTGTTTAAATGTCACTTTATCAGAGAGGCTTTCCCTTGGCACCCATCTAAACAAGCACTTGTCCCCTCCCCCACTCTACCAGCCTCCCTTGAAGAGCCTTTCCCAGTCTCATCTCCTGTCAGGGCATTCGGTACCTCTGGATGGATTCTGCCATTGTCACACCTAGGTCATTGTCACACCTAGGTCATTGCTGTATCTCAGGACCAGAACATGGATGACACCCAGTAGGTGCTCAGTGGAGATGGATGGAAAGAAAGAAGGGAGGGAGGAAGCTCTATTCCAGCCTGGAGCAGGCCCAGGCTGGAGAGGAATTTTTTTTTTTCTTGATGGAAGCAGAGCCCCAGCTCCGGCAAGTGCTCCCCCACTGAGCCACATCCCCAGTCCCGGAGGAAATTTGACTAAATAGTCCAAAATCGCGACTGTAGCTCTCTCGAACTACTGAAATAAAATATTTTATAACTTAAAGAGATTGGAATTTTGTTTTTCCTAATCTGAGAGTGTATCAAATCAAACTGCTCGTGGTTGTTGACTAGGGTCCAGAAAACCAGGCCATAGCAAGTGTCTCAACAGCTGGGCACAGTGGCACACACCTGTCATAGCAACTCAGGAGGCTGAGGCAGGAGGATCCAGAGTTCAAAGCCAGCCTTAGCAACTTAGTGAGGACCTAAACAACTTAGCGAGACAGGGTCTCTAAATAAAAAAAAAAAATTTAAAGGGCTGGGGGATGGGGTTCAGTGGCTAAATGCCCTGGGTTTAATCCCCCCCAACAACAAAAAAAAAAGATAGTGTCTCAACAGGCCCTGGGGCCATAGGCAACTGTTCCCTTTGGTACCTGGAGTCCCACTGTGTCTGAGGTACAGCTCCCAAAGCCTATGTACTGCTCCCTCCCTTTGGTCCTTTTTCTCCTAACATTGTTGGAGATCATCCCTTGAGTGTATACAAATGTTCCCCAGCTCCTGTTTACTGCTGAATAGCTGCCACTGTATGTATAGATCACAATTTACTTAACTAATCTATTTATGGACAGTTGTTTTGTTTCCAGTCTTTGGCTTATAAAGAAGACTGCAGTGAACAACCTTTCACCTACATCATTTTGCTTGTGAACAGAAAATGTATAAGACAAAGTCCTATTAGCATATTTATTGAGTCAAAGGGGATTTTAAAAGGTTGCAACATAAGCCAGCCTTGTTGGCAGAAAAGTGTCTCAACAGCTGGTGTCATGCACCTGTAATCCAGGCTTGGGAGGCTGAGGCAGGAGGATCAGAAGTTCAAAGGCAGCCTCAGCAATTTAGCAAGGCCCTAAGTAACTCAGTGAGACCCTGTCTCTAAACAAAATATTAAAAAAGGGCTGGGGATGTGGTTCAGTGGTTAAGTGCCCTGGGTTCAATCACAATTTTTGTTGTTTTCTGTCCCCAGCTGGGGACTGAACCCAGGGGTGCTCTACCGCTGAGCTGAGTGAAATGTTGGGAGGTGGTGGCAACCAAGAGGTGAGACCTAGTTGAAGGGAGGAGGTCCTTGGAGGTGCGTCCTTGGGAACTACTTCTTGTCCCCGCTACCCACCTTCTTCCTTCACGCTGCCCTGAGCTGAGCAGCTGTCCTCCACCGCACCCTTCCACCATGATGCTCCGCCTCACCTCAGGCTCAGAGCGATGGGTCCGCCACCCATGGACCAAAACCTCCAAAACCGTGAGCCAAGGTAAATCTTTCCTCTGTTTTATTCAGCAGTTTTTTCACAGTGACAGAAAGCAGACTCATGCACTAATGCATTTGAGGGAAGTCCTCTCCCTGCCCTTGAGGAAGAGGAGTAAGAACAGTTAAAGGGGTCGGAACCTGAGCTTGCTTTAAAAGCTTTTCATTTCACTTAGGTCACGTTGCTCAGCATGAACAAAGGGGGGAAAAAACATGTATGTGGGTATCCTTCTTTGAGCTCCAACAATGTAAGTTTCTCGCTGGCTCTTTTTTTTAATTAATCAATTTATCTTAATTAGGTATATATGATAGCAGAATGCATTTTGCTTCGTTGTACACAATTGCAGCACAACTTTTCGTTTCTCTGTTGTCCATCCCACTGGCTCTTAAAGCTTTTGCTCAGGAACAACAACGTCCACCACATCCATTCACAGGCCATTGGTTCACGTCAGTCACGTGGCCACCTTGACTTCAAGAGCTGGAAGGAAGTGCACAGAGGAGGGACAAACACTGGGCAGCTAGTCCTGGTGGCTGCCACACAGGCCTCCAGGTCTTGCCAGGCTCCTACTCCATCCTGGAAAGAGGCCACCGAGCTACAAGGCCCCTCAGGCCCCTCAGTGGTCACTTTGAATCACTCCAGAATATCCCATCAGAACACACCCTAATTGGCACAGTCTCTTCCCAAATGTTGCAGTCAGGATATTTTTATTTTTCTCTTTTTTTTTTGTTTAGTATTAAATGCTACAAGTCATAATAATTATTATTTCTTTCAATATTGAGTGTGATTGCCAGGCATGGTGGTGCACGCCTGTAATCCCAGGTACTTGGGAGGCTGAGGCAGGAGGATTGAAAGTTTGGCCAGCCTGGGCAACTTAGTGAAACTGTCTCAAAATAGAAGTTACAAAAGGGCTGGAGATGTGTCTCAGTGGTAGAGCACCCCTGGGCTCAATCTCCCGTACTGAAAAAAAAAATTAGGTGTGATTACACAAAATCACATCAAAAAGAAGTAAATACTAAGGAATACATTTAACAAAAGTAGTGCAAGATTTACACACAAAATCTACAAGGAATATCTATCTATCTATCTATATCTATCTATCTATATCTATATCTATCTATCTATCTATCTATATATATATATATATAGATATATATATTAGTATTTTAGTTGTATGTAGACCCAATACCTTTATCTATTTACTTGTATGTGATGCTGAAGATCAAACCCAGTGCTGCAAGGTTCTGCCACTGAGCCACGACCCCAGCCCTATAGAGCTATATATTCAACACAAATCCCTATCAAACTCCTAACAGACTTATTTTTTTACAGAACTTGACAAGCTGATTCTACAATTTACATCAAAATGCAAAAGAACCAAATAGCTAAAACAATTCTGCTTCTCAAAAGGTTAAATAGAGGGGCTGCAGTTGTAGCTCAGTGGTGGAGCATTTGCCTAGCATGTTTGAGGCACTGGGTTTGATCCTGGCACGATAGATAGATAGATAGATAGATAGATAGATAGATAGATAGATAGATAGATAGATAAAACAAAGGTATTGTGTCCATTTACAACTTAAAAAAAAAAAGTTAAACAGAGCTGGGAGCAGTGGCACACTCCAAGTGACTCAGGAGTCTGTGGCAAGAGGATTGCAAGTTTGAGGCCAGCCTCTGCAACTTAATGAGGCCCTAAGCAACTTAGCAAGACTCTGTCTCAAATAAAAAGGGTAGAGGATGTGGCTCAGTGGTGAAATGCCCCTGAGTTCAATCCCCAGTACGCCCACCCCAAGAAAAAGAGTTAAACAGTGTTGTCATACAACCCACAATTCCACTTCCAGTAAGCTACTGGAGAGTATTGAAAAACAAATATCCATGCAAAGACTTGTTCACAAGTTTGCATAAGAGCCTTAATCCAAATAGCCCAAAAGTAGAAGCAACCTAAATGTCCATCAACCGAGAAATGGATAAGCAAATACAGCATGCACAGAGAATAGAAAGGTGTTTGGTCATAAAAAGGAACGAAGGACTGATACATGCTACAGCATGAATGAACCTCAGAAACACGCCTAGTGAAAATAATCCAGATGCAAAAAGAGCACACATTGTATGCCTTTGTTTAAATGAAATGTTTAGAAAAGGCAAGTCTAGCAGACAGAAAGTAAATCAGTGCTTGCCTCCAGCTGAGGGTGGGAACAATTTGAGGGATTTTTTTTTTTTTTTCCAGTAATGGGTTGAGCCCAGGGGCATTCTACCATTGAGCTACATCCCCAGCCCCCCTCCATCCCCTTTTTATTTGACAGGGCCTTGCTAAATTGCTGAAGCTGACCTTGAACTTGAGAGCCCTCCTGCCTCAGCCTCACAAGCTGCTGCAGTGACGGGTGTGCTCCACTATTCCCTGCTAAAGTCAACTTCCTTAACAATTTTTGGGTGTGAGTGGTACTCAGGGCCTTCCTTGTGGGTGCTAGGCAAGCGCTCTACCACTGAGTTACACCCACCCACCCCTAAACCACAAGTTTTAGAATATTTATTTTCCTATTGCGTGGAGAAGATGGAAAATCATTTTTCAGTCTTGCAGCCTGGCTTCCTGAGGCCTCCCAGAGTTTGTTTCAGATGCTGGGCTGTTTGATTTTCTAGCTTAGAACTGAGGGTCCCTTGATCTTTCTGCAGACTAGCAAGGTCTGGTAGGGCCCTTTACACAGAGACATTTCTTTCTATTTTTTTTTTTTTTTTTTTTTTTTGGTACCAGGGATTGAACCCCAGGGTGCTTAACCACCGAGCCACATCCCTAGCCCTTTTTATATTTTATTTAGAGACAAGGTCTTGCTGAGTTGCTTAGGGTCTTGCTAAGTTGTGAGGCTGGCTTTGAACTTGCAATCCTCCTGCCTCAGCCTCCCAAGCCACTGGATTACAGGCGTGCACCATGGCTGCCTGCCACAGGAGCATTTCACAGCTAAAGGAGCCAGGCCTGGGACATAAAGGACCTTGGCAGGCTGCACAGGCATTTGGCAGCAATTCCATGGATGCTGGCACAGACTGGCTTCCTAGGCCATTACCTGGGAAGCAGTTGTTGAACAACGGCGCTGGGCAGGGCCCCCGGCAGTGTCCGCATCTTTCTCGCCAGGACCCTGCAACTCCTCTGGAGGCCCCACGGGAGATGCTCAGGCCCCTTTTGCCCCTTGAGTGCACAAGCACAGACCCATCTTCTCGGTGCCAAGAAGTCTGCCATCAGAGTTGTCCTCTCCCAGTCAGTCTAAAGCCTCGCCGGCTTGCTCTGGGATTCCTGGGGGCAGGGGGACAGTGGTCACTTTCTTCATTACCTCCTCCATTTTCTCTCCCAGCTGAAAGCATGGCCTGAGGGAGAGGGAAGCAGTGGGAAAGGCTGGCGGGCTTGCAACCAGGCTTTGCTGACTCGGGATATGGCAGGTCTCCAAGGGCTGATGTGGTCCCCTGGGGCACTTCTCTGGATTTCTGGGAAACTTTCCCAACAGGGACCTTCCGGAGCATTCCCAGACAGGAAGTGGCCCTCCTTGATGGATCCCTTATGACTTCCGCACCTCAGCTTCTGTACCGCCATTCACCTGCTCTGGGAGGACCCCCTAGGGAAGCGTCCTTTTCAGACGGCTCAGGATCCACCTTCCTTCAGAAGGTTCTGCTGCCAGCACCACGGAGCTGGAGACAGAGAAGGGGCAAGGGGAGCGGATGGCGACAACTCGAGGTTACGGCCACTCGCAGGAGTCGGGGTCCTGTATCTTCCTCCACGGTATTTATCGAGCACCTGTCCTGCTCTGCGTGAGGCCCTCCTCTAGGTGTGAAAAGAAAAGAACCTACCTAAATACTGTGAATAGAAGTGAGGCAAGGAGCCAGGCACAGAGGCACACGCCTGAGACCCCAGCCACTCGGGAGGCTGAGGCAGGAGGATTGCAAGCTCCAGGCCAGCAATACTGTGAGACACCATTTTAAAATAACAAACCAGAGGGAGGAGAAGGGAGGGGACAAGGGGGTAGGAATGAGGGTGGGATGAGTTAGACATCATTACCCTAAGTACTCGCATGAAGATATGAATGGTGTGAAAATACTTTGTGTGCAATCCGTGACTTGAAACATTGTGCTCTATATGTGTAATATGATGGCATTCTGCCATCCTGTGAAACAAATTAGAATAAATAAATAATAAAAAAAAATTCAAACAAACAGGGCAGGGGATGTAACTCCACCCTTTTCTTATTCCACCTCCAGGATTCCCTTGACCACACTGTTCATAGGTCATTGCCATCGTCAACAGTAAATATTTGTTAAGGCTGAGAGACCCTGTCACAAAACAAAAAAAATAAAAAAGACTGGGATGTAGTTGACCCTGGGTAAAGCACCTCTGGGTTCAATCCCTAGTACCTCAAAAAGGAAAAAAAAAAAAGAGGTAAATATTTGTTAACTACCTGGCAATGGTGATACAGGTCAGACAGGCAATCGATGCAGAGGATGAGGCCCAGACTGGGCAAAGGGCAGGAGCAGGAGGGAGAGGGGAGAGCTTAGTCAAGGTCTGTGCTGGGGCTCCAGTCCAGGAGTCCAGAAAGTAAATCTAGGGGTGAAAAACCCCACCAGGTCACCTGCAGCCCTGGGACTGAGGGACAGGATATGGCAGTACCATTCATCAAGGCTAAAGCTGGTTCCAAACCTGCTACAAATGAAACCCTCACAGGATCCTGAGGAAACGCCCTGCCTGGCCACGCCTGGACATTCTGATCTATTTGGAATAGGGAGTGACCTGGGGACTGTTTTGTGTTTTGTTTTGTTTTGTTTGTTTTAACGTATAGCAACATTGGTGGCAGCAGCAGGAGTGTGGGGGCGGGGCAGGCAACTGCAGGGCTCAGAGGAGGAGGAGGAGGCAAGGCAGCCTCGGGAGCTGAGGTTCTAAGGCAGAGAGCTCAGGGCGCTGGGCTGGTCCCAAGTAGACACCTGGGAAATCGGAGCTGGAGGACAGTGGAAGGGAAGGGCAGCAGGGGGTGGAATGGAAGAGAAAGAGAGAACCCCAGACCCAGGCAGTGCCGTGAGTTCCAGTTTATTCCCTGTGTGACCTTGGTCAAATTGCTTCCCCTCTCGGGGCCTCAGTTATTCCATCTGAAAAAAGGAGCAGATGGAACCTGTTGATGGCCACAGATCCTTCTGCCTCCTCCTTTGGCTCTAGGACACTTCAGGCCCCTGTAGGGGGAAGCTTAGTGTGAGCCGAGCCCCGATGGAGTACCCTATCTGCAGATGGGCAACCACGCTGCACTCCAGGTCTGGCAGAGGGGGCAGGCACAGATGTCCATGAGGCACCCTGACCCTCCCGGGACTCCTCAGCCACTCCATTCATGACGCCAGACACAGTTTGTGGCTGTGGAAATTTCCTCTCAATCCCTCTAGCCCAGCCCAGGGAACGCGATTGTCCTTCCTGCTTCCAAGTGGAATTTTCCACTCTGTCCCTGAGAGCTGGTGGGAGATACAGAACCAAGGAGCTGACGCAGACGGAGATCTTGCCAATAGGAGAGGAAGGGGGACAGCTCTGGTTAGGGCCACAAGGGGTAGTCAGGGGACCAGGCATCTCTTTCCGTGGGTGTTCACTGACACCTCCGCCCTGTGCCTGGGGCCCTATTCCCAGTGCCAGGGATGCAGTTGCTAGTAGGATAAACACTGTCCCCACTCTCCCTGAAGCACATCGTCTAACAAGGGGGAAAGAATCCACATAAATACTGGCAAGAAAAATCAAGCAGGGTAAGAAATGGCGCTGGGGCAGGAGGCGGCTATTTTAACTAAGGTCATCAGAGAAGGCACTGCCGCTGCTAAGGTAACATTTATGTGAAAATCAGTGGGAAAGCAGGGACAGAGGCCCTGAGGTGGGGCCCTGGCCTCAGGCTTAGCTGAGAATGGCAGGGAAAAAGTAGAAGGTGAACAGATCACAGAGCCCCAGTAACCCTGGGGCCTGATGGCACTGTCTGGATGATTTCCAAGCCAGCACAGAGGCCATGGCTCAAGCCCAAATCCCAGCAGCTCAGGAGGCTGAGGCAGGGGGATCCTGGGTTCAAAGGCAGCCTCAGCAAAGGTGAGTTGCTAAGCAACTCAGTGAGACCCTGTCTCTAAATAAGACACAAAATAGGGCCGGGATGTGGCTCAGTGGTTGAGTGCCCCTGGGTTCAATCCCCAGTACCCTCTCCAAATTATCTTAAGATGACCTCCTTCGGTGCTATGGGGAGCCTAGGGGAGGGTTTTTAGTGGAAATGGGACATGATCTGCTTTCCATTTCATTTATTTACTTATTTATTTTACAATCCAATGAGAATAACCTTTATGTCAGTTACAGGCGTCCCAAAGGCCTGTTCCCATTTCATGAGGCCACCGTGACTGTCATATTTTGTTAGGGAAAATTGATGCTTCAGAATAAACTCATTTCACAGAGGCTATGAGCCACATGGCTTAGGGGCCTTTGTGGGGTCAGTGAGAGGCCCTCCTCTGGCTCCCCCTGCCGCTGAAGGGGAGAGAGCAGCGGCCTGGAAACCGCCAAACCAGCTCTCTCTGGTGGCTCCTTGCCTTTTGTCGCCAACTCCAGGGCACAGGGTGGGACCCTGACGATGCCCTGTCAGCCTGCAGACGGCAACACCCCACATCAGGACAGCGTGGGGCATGGTTTCAGGACAGGCCACAGGGGTTGGAGCCCAGGGAGGTGGGCTGGGGGGTGTCCAGAGGCCTGCTCTGCTCACCACCAGGTGCTCTCGGCTGCTGGAATGAAGGTGGAAGTGTGTCAGGGTCCGCGTGAGGGCGTCTCTCAAGTCTCAGCCACGTCCAGGGGCTGGTGCAGGACACGCCGTGATCTCTGTGAGCGGCACTCGTGGGTGGTGCCACCCAGGAGCACTCTGCGAGGCCGGCAGGGTGGGCAGAGGCCTGTGGGAGGACGTCACCTCTGCTCAGCACAGGCAGGGGCTCTGAAGTCATGGTGACGGAGGAAGTGTCCATCAAGGTCCCTCTGGATGCTGTGGGGACCACACTGTGTGGGGCAAGGGCAGAGCCACGAGTGAGGGTGGAGGCTGCTGGGAAGACCCCAGGCTGGGGACTCGTGGAGGCAGGTAGGGGGACTTGGCCACTGTGAGATCACTGAGCCGCCCCCTCCTGCCCTGCAGGACGTGGGAGGAGCCCGCAGTTTCCCTTCCTTCTCTCAGGCATTTGCTTTTCCATCTGGGGTTCATGGAGCGCCCAGACGGACCCAACCAGGCGCCACCCAGCTCCCCTTCATTGGTGGCTCCTCAGGGCCGACCTACCCCATCCATGACCTCCCAGGCTCCTGTCTCCCTGCTCGGCTCCATCACAGCCCAGCTGCCTCCCACCACAGCCCAGCTGCCCCCACCACAGGCATCTCACCTCTAGCCCTCCACCGGTCGCTCCCCATGTCAAAACCCCCACTGCTGGGCGGGGCTGGGCTGGGGCTCAGTGGCAGAGCTTGTGTGAGGCACTGGGTTCGATTCTCAGCACCATATATAAATAAATAAAATGAAGGTTAAAAAACAAACAAACAAAAAAAAAACACTGCTGCCTTTTTAATCAACCTAACTCCTGCTTCTCCTCTGGGGCTCAGATCAGGTGTCACTCCTCCAGGAAGCCCTCCCTGACTGGTCCCAGTCTGACTTGGGTGTTTTTTTCTGTACATGTATTGGCCCTTCCAATGACCCCACCCATAGCACTGTGACACCTATAAACTGCCTGTTCCCTTCCTGGGCTGTGTGTCTGGATCTGTGACTTGTCCTACGTTCCTACCACTCGCACTGAGAGAATGTCTTGAAGAGTTGAACGAATGAATGAATGAAGGGTGCCGTGCCCTTGTTGGGTGCCTGACTGTGGTCACGAACAAGGGACAGGCCCACTGCAAAGCCAGGGGACAGGGGAAATCAGGAAGTGGTTTTGTCAACTAAGAATGGATGTTCAGGAAAGAGGGCCAAGAGGTAGCCAGGAAGTGGGGGTGTCGGGGTTGCCAGTAGAGTTTGTGGGGTCAGAAAGCCCTGGGTTCAAATCCAGCACAGCCACTCATTAGCCCTGTGACTGTGGGCTCAGCTTCTCAGGAAATGAGGGCAACACCTCCCCCAGAGAGAATGCAGCCCGTGTTTGGCTCACGGAAAACACTGGAGAAACATGCTGACCATTCTGATTTGCTAACATAAAGGCGGGTCAGAAAGTTCTGTGAGGACATGCCACACCCCACCCACTCCCTCTGCCCTACTTCAAACCTGCCACCTTGGAAACCAAATGAATGCAAAAGCCCAGAAGGAAGGACTGGCATCTACATTACACCAGAGGACAAACTCCTCGGGGCTAAATCTTAGCCTCTAGGATAGTGTCTGGTACAGAGTAGGTCCTCTGTAAATATTTGATTTTCCTCTTGTTGCAGGGGACTGGACCCAGGGCCTGACACATGCTAAGCACGTGCTCTTCCACTGAGCTACAGCCCGATGAATTGAGTATTCCATGAATGAATGAATAAATAACTGTCTGTTGCCCAAGTCCAGTGTGGGCTACTGACCGAGGTCACTTGGGTGAATTTGAGGTGACACAAAATGTGAGGCACTGGGTTCGATACGGAATATCGATACGGAATACCTTTTTCTGGGTGTCAGGATGGCTTCCCCAGCTCCCAGCCTCAGGCTCCCACAAAGGGGCAAGAGGAAAGCAAGAGGCTGGTGTGGGGGGGGCACATTCTGAGGCTCAGCTTTTATTTCTAGGGGGAGCGAATCCATGGAACATTCTATCCAAAAAAGGGCAAAAGGGTAGGATTACAACAAACAGGTGGCGTAATCCAACTCCATGGGGTGACGCCCACTCGCAGAGCCGCTTTCTTAGGAGCAGAGGGTGCACGGCCAGTCCAGCACCTCTTTGCTCAGGACTTCAAGGTGTGTACAGAGCTCCTGTCCAGGGCGGCCCCCGACAAACTGCGTTCTGGTTTGGCTAACTTGGTGTATGCAGGTGACCCCTCCCCTTCCTTAGGCCCAGGTTGGTCCTCCAAAATCTCCAGCTGAGCATGATCCATCAGCAAGGCATGCACAGCCACAAACAGGTGAAAGGATGACTCTGCCTCCGGCCACAGAAGCTGGGGTAGGCACCCCAAGCTGTGTGTCAGCTCAGTGATGCCATCAAGGACCCAGGCTCCGTCTGTCCCCTGCTCCAGCCATCTTGTCATGTGACTTTTACTCTCGTGATCCCAAGGTAGCTGCTGGACTTCGTCGAGCTATGGTCTCTCCATTCCAGATAGGAAACGATGGGAAAGGGGGAAAGGTGTAAGAAAGGGCCAGACAGGTCAGGACTTCAGAAAACACGTTCAGGCATTTTGTTACAAAAAAACAGGAGAGAATGGATCCCAGGAGGGCATAGCAAGGGCTGCCATGGTGGCCACGTGGACCCATGGCCTCTCTCCACCTCACGCCCACGCTAGTTCCTTCTCCTGGCTCGTTCGTTTGCCTAGACTGCACCGCCACTCACTTGACTGCCCAGGGGTAAAGCCCAGGAGTCGTCCCCACCTCGAGGCTCACCTCCAGCACACTGGCACCCCACTGTCCAGGTCGCCAGCATCTCTCTTCTGCACTCCTGCTCCCCTGACCACACTGCCCTTCCTCCTCACAATGGCTGCAGGATGGGGGAGGGGTTACCTGCGTACACCAAGTTAGCAAAGCAGAACCACTCATCTCTTCTTCCAGTGTCTGTTCATTCAATGTCTTACACACATCACTCCGTCTTGGAAGTGCCCTAAAGCTCCCCATCACACACAGACTATACCACAAACCCCTCACCCTGGCCCACAGGTTGCAGGGCTGGACCCTGACCACGCCCCTCCCTGCAGGGATGTGCTGGCCCACCTACCCAGTCACGTGGGGTGGGCTCTGGGAATCAAACCCAGGGGCACTCTACCACTGAGCTACATCCCCAGCCCTATTTATTCATTAATTTACTTAGTTTTTATTTTGAGACAGGCGTAAGTTGTTCCGTGATCCTCCTGTCTCAGCCTCCTGAGTAACTGGCATTACAGGTGTGCACCACCACACACCGTTCAGTTGGGCATTGTGTGCTCCTTCCTCACACCTACCAGCTCCTGCCTTTGGACCTTTGCAATGGTTATCACCTCTGCCAGGAACACACTGGCCCTGCCCTCTCATCTGTAGAGGCCCACCCCTGTCAGTGACCACCTATTACATCACTCCTTTTCTTCTTGCCCATAACAGTCACCGTCATTTTTTTTTTTTATTATTACTGGAGACTGAAACCAGGGATCCAGACCATTTTATTTTTTAAGACAGTCCTCCTATCTCAACCTCCCGAGTTGCAGGGATGACAGGTATGTAGTACTGTGTGACAGGTGTGTAGCTCCGTGCCTGGCCACCACATCTATCTTCTCTACAGAATGTAAACTCATGAAGGAGGGCAGAGGTCTTGCCTGTCTCATCCACAGCTACATCACCAGGGCCTAATACTGTGCCTGGCATGTAAGAGGGCTCCATGTTTTTGTTCAATGAATGTTTGTATGCAGGGACCTATTTTGGGTAGTCTCTTAAGATATCTTTTAGCTCATTTAAAGAGAAAGGCAATGGGGGCAAGAGATATGCATATTAAAAACCAGGACCAGTAGGTGGAACCAGCCATCATTCCAAACCCTAACTGCCCAGGTGATCCTGCTTGTGGGAGCATCTCTGAGGGCAGAGTCATAAATCATTTAGAAAATCAGGAAGGATGGGCTGGGGATATAGCTCAGTTGGTAGAATGTTTGCCTCCCATGCATAAGGCCCTGGGTTCAATCACAGCATCACACACACACACAAAAAAAAAAAATCAGGAAAGAGGAAGTGAACACAGGCACCTGCATATTTGACCCCTTGAATTTAGGCCAGAAAAGGAAATGGCCTGGAGAGAGCAGATTACTGGCTCTGCCACAAACTGTCTATGAGTATGTGACCTAGTTCTCTTGATTCCTCATCTATAAATGAGATATTCATTTAAGGGTTCAACAAAATAAAATATTTAAAATGTTTATATAATATATGGAAAACGGTGGAGCTCAAAAATCCTTAGCCATAAGAAAGAAAAAGAGAAACAGGTGTGAGCAAACACAGGGAGGTGACACCAAAGCAGGCAGCCTCCTCATCCAGGAGCAGCCAGGTCAGACGTACGTGCTGGGAGTTTGGCCCTCTCAGAAAAGACACAGAGATTGAGAGCCTCCAAACATCAGCATTTCCTCCCCAAAAGGGACTTTTTAGTTCTTCTGGCACAATCCTGACATTTTACAAACACTTTGTGTCCCAGAAAGAACAAAGACAGCCAGAGAGCTGGCAAAAAAGTATGGAGAGAAGTCCACTTGGGAGGAGAGATGCTCGGGGACTGTGTCCCCTGTTCCTCTGTCTGCCACTCCCAAGGTGGGGAAATAGCAGGCTGAGAAGCCCATGGAACCCAGGGAGGGATCACTGGGAGGGAGGGGCCAGGCCCTGGGTGGTGCTTCATTACACCGAGCACCAGCCTGTAGGGATTATCCCCAGGTTACAGAGGATTCCCTCGGCCCCTACAGAGCCACTAGAGCCAGAACTGAATCCCATTCTGTGTGATTCCAAAAACTGCTGCCCTGCTTCTGCCTGGGAATTTAAACCATCACTTAACTGACCCTGATGTTGGCCAAATCTTTTCTCTGACCTCAGGTACCTCCTCTAAATAGAAGGGTGGGATCTACCAAGCCCTATGGGCTGGTGCAGACATTCTTGAAATTCAAGAAACAGGCCTCCCAGCTGAGTCAGCAGACAGGCCTGCAGGCCTCTGGACAGACACCCTCGCAGCCTCTCATGAAGACTTTGGGCCCAGAGGCCCAGAACAGCCCTCAGAGGGGAGCCCCTGAGTCCTGCCCCAGCCCCAAACTGAGCAATGCCTAACAGGTCTCCTCCAAGGATGTTGCTCATCTGTCCACTCCTGTGGCCTTCAGCCCACTCCATTCTCTGGGGACAACCTCCATGCATCAGTTTGAGGAAATGAAGTCAAGCAATGCAATCAAACCCTTCAATTAGGGCTGTCTCCTAAATATTTGAGGTTTTGGGAAACCCCAGGTCAAGGGCTTTTCAAACTGAATTAAAACAATGTGTGTGTGTGTGTGTGTGTTTAATATTATTGCAGTGGTAGCTGGACACAATATTTTATTTATTTTTATGTGGTGCTTCACGCATGCTAGGCAAGCACTCTACCGCTAAGCCACTATCCCAGCCCCTAAAACAATGTTTTTGTTTTTTATTTATTTTTTTTATTTTTATTTTTTTTGTATGTGGTGCTGAGGATCGAACCCGGCCGCACGCATGCCAGGCGAGCGCGCTACCACTTGAGCCACATCCCCAGCCCCTAAAACAATGTTTTTAAGCTTGAACATAACTTTTGTAAAACTTTTAAAAAAATAGTGGTGATGATTATATTGTGAGTGTAGCTAATGTCACTGAATTGTACACTTAAAATGGTTAAACGTTCATTTATATTATGTATACTTAACCATAATTTTTTAAAAAATATATATAAAAAATGAAAAAGAAAAAGATGTCAAATACCAGCCTCCACTTTAATAGTATTCAACAGACCTTGTGAAATTACTACAGAAGTTTTTATTTGTCAGGGGCTACAAAAAGAAGCTCCCTTTGTGAACTGTGTGGCCGTTACATTTTGCGGTTACTTATCTTCCTGGAACATCTTGAAGCTGTCTCGCCTTGTGCAAACACCCTGCAGTAGTGACTGTACCACCCACGCCCCCGAAGAGAAACTTCCCGCCTGACTTCCCTATCCCCAGCATATAAATACCCCAGTGAGAACAATAAAAATTTGCAGCTTGATCAGAACTCCTGTCTTGCTGTCACTCCTCGTGTCTCTTGTCCCTTCATTCCTTCCTGCCTAGGTTTGCCACCCTCGTTGATGTCCTGCAGGTCGGGACATTTGGCGCCCAGCGTGTGCTCAAGCCTTTGACTGAGGGGGGAACGCCGTCCTCCGGGGAGACTTGACCAAGCGGAGTTCGCGATCGCCTCGGCAGACACCACTGAGAGACAGATCCAGATCCAGGAGGAGAGTGGGGACGACGCACGGTGAGTGACCCACCATGGGACAAGCAGTCTCGTCACATGATTTGTTTTTGTCAGGCCTCAAGGAGGCCCTCAAGACGGTGGGGGGGGGGCGTGTTAAGAAAAAGGACTTAAAATTATTCTTTTCATACGTAGAAGATTTGTGTCCATAGTTTCCCCTTGAAGGGACCATTGATGGTAAAAGATGGCTTAGAGTAGGAGACTGTTTAAAAGATTATTATGAATCCTTTGGCCCAGAAAAGGTTAGCACCTTTTCTTACTGGAACTTAATTAATGAAATTCTTAAAAGTTCACCCTTTGACAATGGTACCTTAAAACTTGTTAGGATTGGGGAAGAGGCTATGCAAAAGACCTCTTGTCCCCCCTCGGCATGCCCTTCAGTTAGTATAGACATAGATCCTTCTCAGTCTCCCCGGGACCCTGGGAACCTTCCTGGTCCCCCTCAAAATCCCACCCTAATAAATAAGGCCCCAAAGGTTGCCAACCACCTTTATCCAGTTTTAAATCCTGGAGACACATTGACCCCTGAGGAGGAGGCTACCTTGGAGGGGAAGCAGCTCGCTACCATTCAAAAGACCTGCCACCTCTCAGGACCCTGCCACAGCCTATAGGACTTACAAATCCACCTCCCTCCTATATCCCTCCTGCCTTTTGTGCTCCGGCCCTCCAGGGGCCTACTGCCCCCCCCCCCCATATTTTTTCTCCACTTCCCTTACCTAACCTGGCTCCCTTGTGCGAGTCTCTCCAACATAGACGGGAACAGATCCAACTTTTAAAAGAATTAAGATCCCTTGACTCTGAGCTTCGCTCATTAGCCTTAGGTACAGAGTCAACACAAGCTGGCCCAAGGCGGCCTAATACAAAGGCTAAGCCTCCCTTCTCAGTCACCCACAGTCAGGCAGATAAACCCGCCCAGACTGAGGACAAGGACTTAGAGGAGGATGAAGAGGAGGAAGCGGGGGAAGGACAAGAGAAAGACCAAGACTCAGAGGATGAGGAACCCATCTCTAGGCAGGAAGGAACCCAGGGTGCCTACAAGAAATTAAGCCTGAGTTTTCTTGAAAAACTTAAAAAGGCTTGTGCTCACTATGGCCCCACTGCGCCTTATACATTGGCTTTATTAGAAAGCCAAAGTGCACAATGGCTTACTCCTAATGATTGGAAATTCTTGGCTCAAGCTACCCTCAGTGCCGGAGACTTCCTGTTATGGAATGCAGATTTTAAAGAGCACCGTCGGGAAACTGCTCAAAAAAATTTAACAAAGGCCTCCTCTAAATCCTGGACTTATGTTAAGCTAGTGGGCAATGCGCCTTTTGACACTAACCCTAAACAGGCGCGTTTCCCTGCTGGACTTTTGGCGCAGATTCAGACGGTTGGCTTACATGCTTGGAGACGCCTCCCTAAAAAGGGCTTGGCCACCACTTCCCTGGCAAAAATTCGACAAGCGCCTGACGAGCCTTATGGTGACTTTGTTGCAGGGCTCAACCTAGCCGCGGAACGCCTGCTTGGACCAAGTGAAAGCAAAAGCACCTTTGTAAAACATCTTGCCTTTGAAAATGCCAACCCGGCATGTCAGGATGTTCTTCGACCACATAAGGATAAAGGGGAACTTTCTGACTTTATTAGACTCTGTGCCGGGGTGGGAGCAGCCCATGCCATGGGTCTCGCCATAGGTGCTGCCTTTACCAAGGCCTTTCGCAATCCTGGCTCACGTACTTGCTTTACTTGTAAGCAACCTGGCCATTTTGCACGCGAGTGTCCAACAGGCAAACAGAGCCTAGGGATAACGTCTCCTCAAACTGGGGCTAAACCACCTCCAACCACCCTTTGCCCTAGATGTGGTAAAGGTCGTCACTGGGCCAATGAGTGTAGATCTAAGACAAATGCCCTTGGACAGCCTATTTCTTCCCGCTTCTCGGGAAACTCCTTTCGGGGCCAGCCCCTGGCCCCGACCTCCCCCAAGACAAACCCAGGGGCAATAAGGTTTGTTCCCTCCCAAACTCCCAACCTACCTCAAAATCCTCCTCCACAATTGCCTCCCTCCAACGAGCCACCCCAGGCAGCGCAGGACTGGACCTCTGTGCCGCCACCAATACAATATTAGACTCCATGCAAGGGCCCCAAATAATACCTACTGGGATTATGGGTCCCCCTCCATCTCATATGTGTGCCCTTATTCTTGGAAGAGCCTCTGCTACCTTACAAGGTGTTCAGGTCTTCCCTGGCATTATTGATAATGATTTCACTGGAGAGATACAAATACTAGCCACAGCTATTAATGGAGTTGCGGCCATCCCAGCAGGAACAAGAGTTGCACAATTAATACTCCTTCCCCTAAACTCAGGAGGCACTTCCACCACCCAGACCCTACCTCGGGGGGACTGCCTCCTTGGGCTCCTCTGATGTGTATTAGGTTCAGCCTATTTCTCACAATAGACCCACCCTTACCCTACTTATTGAAGGAAAGGAATTCCAAGGAATCCTAGACACTGGTGTGGATGCCACAGTTATCTCTCAAAAACACTGGCCATCAGGTTGGCCCCTCACCTCATCTTTGACTGACCTTAAAGGAATTAGGACAGTCAAAAAATCCTCTAGTCAGCTCTAGGACTCTTAATTGGGCTGATGAAGAAGGCAATAAGGTAATGGTCACTCCTTTCGTTGTTCCTGACCTTCCTGTTAACCTATGGGGCCGAGATATTTTGAGTCAAATGGAAGTTATTCTTGCCAGCCCCAACTCCCTAGTGACTCATCAAATGCTTCATATGGATTTTGTCCCTGGTACAGGCCTTGGGAGACTGAGACAAGGATTAGTTGAATCCATACCACCCACACAAAAAACAGATAAACATGGACTTGGGTATTCGGATTTTTAGTGACCCTCCTGTACCCCATGCAGACAAGATCATTTGGGAAACTCAGACTCCTGTGTGGGTGGATCAGTGGCCCCTTACCCAAGAAAAATTGGAGGCTGCCTCTATGTTAGTACAGGAACAGCTGGCAGCTGGCCATGTAGAACCCTCAACTTCACCATGGAATACTCCTATTTTTGTTATTAAGAAAAAATCAGGCAAATGGCGCCTGTTACAAGATTTGCGCGCCATTAATAAAGTTATGCGTCCAATGGGAGCCCTACAACCAGGCATTCCTACACCAGTGGCTATTCCCAAAAACTATTGGAAAATGGTTATTGACCTAAAAGATTGCTTTTTTACCATTCCTTTACATCCCGAGGATAGACCCTATTTTGCCTTTAGTCTCCCTCGCATTAATTTTCAGGGCCCTATGCAGAGATTTCAATGGAAGGTTCTTCCCCAAGGTATGGCCAACAGCCCTAGTCTTTGCCAAAAATACGTCACTCAAGCAGTAGACCCTGTGAGAGAGCAATGGCCACAAATTTATATTTTACATTATATGGATGATTTGTTAATCGCTGCACCTAATACCCATGATCTTAATAGTTGTTACTTGGACCTTTACAAAGCTCTCACTGCCTTGGGACTACAGATAGCTCCTGACAAGGTTCAAATACAGGACCCTTATACCTATTTGGGCCTTAAACTTCAAGATAATCAGATCCAAATTCCTAAAATACAACTACGTGTGGACCATCTTCACACCCTTAATGATTTTCAAAAATTACTGGGGGATATTCAATGGCTAAGACCATATTTAAAATTACCCACTTGTGTACTTTTGCCCCTTAATGATATCTTGAGAGGCGATTCCCACCCCTCCTCCCCTCGGAAGCTTACTCCCGAGGCATGACAGACATTAAACCAAGTCACAGAAGCCATTGCCCAACAGTTTGTTACGCAAATTTCTTATAACCTTCCTTTGGTTTTGGTTATTTTACACACTCCTCATACACCCACAGGAATATTCTGGCAGCGGGATCCACATTTTAAAAATGAAGGCTGGGGGCTGGGGATGTGGCTCAAGCAGTAGCGCACTCGCCTGGCATGCGTGCGGCCCAGGTTTGATCCTTAGCACCACATACAAAGATGTTGTGTCCGCTGAAAACTAAAAAATAAATATTAAAAATTCTCTCCCTCTCTTAAAAAATAAATAAATAAACCCTCTTATTAAAAAAAAATAAAAATAAAAATAAAGGCTGCCCCTTGCTTTGGGTCCATTTACCCACCACATCCTCCAAGGTTATTACTGTTTATCCTGCTCAGGTAGCTTCTATTATTATTAAAGGTCGCTTGCTCTCTCAACAACATTTTGGCAAAGACCCTGATAGTATTTTAATTCCATACACTAAGGACCAAACCCAATTTTTATTACAGACAGGGGATGAATGGAGTATTGCCCTATCAGGCTTTTTGGGAACAATTGATAACCACCTCCCCAATGACCCCCTTTTACATTTTGCCCAATTACATCCATTTATTTTTCCCAGAATTACTCAAAAAGCTCCCATTCCTCAAGCCCTTACCGTCTTTATTTTTATTTATTTTTTATTTTTTTATAATTTTAATATTTATTCTTTTTTAGTTTTCGGCAGACACAACATCTTTGTTTGTAAGTGATGCTGAGGATCGAACCCGGGCCACATGCATGCCAGGCGAGCACGCTACCGCTTGAGCCACATCCCCAGCCCAGCCCTTACTGTCTTTACAGACGGTTCCAGTAATGGCCGTGTGGTCTTTGTTGTCAATGACCAGCCCACCACCTTGGATACTGCCTATCAGTCAGCACAGCTTGTGGAATTGTTTGCCATAACACAAGTTTTTATAACATTTTTTGACAAACCTATTAATATTTATACAGACAGTGCCTACATTGCCCACTCTGTGCCCCTGCTGGAGATTTCACCTGCCATTAAGGCCTCTTCCAATGCGGCCTTTTTGTTTCACCAACTTCAACAGCTGATTCAGGCCAGGCAACACCCATTTTTCTTGGGGCACATCAGGGCACACTCTAATCTTCCCGGCCCTCTAACACAAGGTAATGCCCAAGCTGATGCGGTAACTCGTTCCATCTTTCCAATTTTTGTTGGCTCCATTCAAAAGGCTACAAAATTACATAATCTTCACCATCTAAATTCTCAGAGCCTTCGATCACTTTGTAAGATTACCAGGCAACAGGCACGAGAAATAGTAAAAGCATGTCCTGCTTGCGCTGTCTCCCTCCCCATTCAACACCTAGGAGTTAACCCCCGAGGATTGCTGCCCAATCAGATTTGGCAAATGGATGTTACTCATTTTCCTGAGTTTGGAAAAACCAAGTATATACATGTTTCCATAGATACCTTTAGTGGCTTTATCTTTGCATCACCACATTCCGGAGAGGCTACCAAAGATGCCCTTTCTCATCTTGTCTCAGCCTTCTCCGTAATGGGCAAACCAACACATATCAAAACAGATAATGGCCCTGCATATATCAGTGCCAAGTTTAAACAGTTCTGTGCTACCTTACAAATTTGTCACACTACTGGGATTCCATACAACCCTCAGGGACAAGGCACTGTGGAATGTGCCCACCTTACCTTAAAGACCTGGCTGACTCGCCTTAAGGCTTCTGCCCTTGTATTTACCACCCCCAGAGATCGCCTCAGCCATGCGCTGTTTGCCCTTAATTTTCTTACCCTAGACAGTGAAGGCCATTCGGCCGCAGACAGACACTGGCATCCCTCGTCCAATTCTGTTCGCCCACCTGTTATGTGGCGTGATCCCCTTACAAATAAATGGAAAGGACCAGATCCTGTCCTCATCTGGGGACGAGGCTCAGCTTGTGTTTTGGACCAAGAGCAAGCGGCCCCAAGATGGTTGCCAGAACATTTGGTTAAACAGGTCAATGACTTACCCCAACCCAGTGATGGAAACCCTCCCCCTGAGGACGAATTTTCCTCTTTTTCAGATGCAACTAACAATTGGTGTGAGGATCTTGCTTCAGGTACTTCTCTTGAACAGGTTTGTATACGGAGGCCTTGACCCTCCACCTTCCAATATTTTGGAGCACCTTTTTGGCTCCCCCTGTGAATGCAAGGGAGGATATTGGAATCAGGCTCCCACCAGTTATACCCAGACTGCTGACTGCACGACTAAGGTGGCTTACCTCCGTGCCTAGGTTGACAATAGACTCGGAGGGGTTCACCAACCTAAATGGGTATGTGTTAACAAGCCAAAAATTATTTCCTCTAGTACTCTCCAAAATTTTTCTGCAACTTGTTCATATACCACGGTGATGCATGCCTCTTGTTATGAGTCAGCCTCAATTTGTGTTAATAAGCAGGGAATACAACATTTTGAAGCCATCTTAACTAAAACTCGTGCAGCAGGGGGGACCACTACTCATTATACCCCCATTCTCTTCAACTGGGGAGGAGAAGGCAGATACACCAAATTGCAGTTGGCTGGATGCCAAGGCACTGTTGGTAAACCATCCTGCTGGCCTGCTAAGGCCCCTACGGGGGTCTCTGATGGTGGAGGACCCACTGATGCTGTTAAGCATCTTCAGATAATTAAGCTTTTAAAAAACCCAAATCCCTGAGCTTACATATCATCCTTTAATGCTGCCTAAATCCCAACTCCCAGATTTAGATACTAATACCTTGGATATCTTGGAGACTACCTTTTCCTTGCTTAATGATTCCAACCCTCACCTTGCTAGTGATTGCTGGCTTTGCATGACAACAGGGGCGATAATGCCCATGGCAGTTCATGTTAATTCTACCATAAATGGTGATGATACCTGTCAACCCGGGCTTCCTTTTAGAGTACAGCCTATGGATACCCTTACATTATGTCTTTTAGGCATGATGCAGAATAACTCCTATGATATTGATGTTGGGGTTACTTCTTTTGGAAATTGCTCATCAGTACAAAACTATTCCTCACCCACCCCACCTCTTTGTCCCCCCAGTGGCACAGTTTTTATGTGTGGAGGAAACTTAGCCTTCCCCAGGCTTCCAGCCAATTGGACCGGTGGCTGTGTTCTTGCCTTATTGCTCCCTGATATAACTGTTGTCTCAGGAGATGAGACTCTACCCATTCCTAGCCTAGACACCCTGGTAAAAAGACACAGGCGGGCCATACAAGCCTTACCGCTCCTTGCCAGCCTTGGAATAGCAACAGCCGTAGGCACAGGTACCGCTGGCTTAGGCACGGCTATACACTCTTACCATCGCCTGTCTCAACAACTTATAGATGATGTACAAACTCTATCAGGAACCATTAAAGATCTACAGGACCAAATAGATTCTCTGGCAGAGGTGGTCCTTCAGAACAGACGAGGCTTAGATCTACTGACAGCTAACCAGGGAGGTATTTGCCTGGCCTTAGGGGAACGATGCTGCTTTTAGGCCAATAAATCAGGCATGGTACGCACTAAAATTAAGCAGCTTCAGGAAGACTTAGAAAAGAGACGATGGGAGCTGTTTGAAAATCCACTCTGGACAGGGCTTAATGGATTTTTACCCTACCTTCTTCCCCTATTGGGCCCTTTATTGGGTCTACTTTTGAAGATCACCATAGGACCCTGCATTATAAACAGGCTGGTACAATTTATTAAGGAACAGATTAATATCTTGGCCTCTAAGCCCATACAGGTCCATTATCATCATCTGGAAATGGAGGACCGCACCCCCGAGGTCTATCTATCAATGGAAAACCGCTAATGTCCCATCTGGGTCCTAAAAATTTTCCCCTGACACCCTCTCTTCTTGTACAAAAATTTCTGACTGCCCATCGCCCTTGTCCTAAGGGCCCTCTCCCTCTGGACCCCTCCGCTTGGGGGAGGACGCATCCAAGGACAGAGGTCACAAGGCCTTGACAATTGAGGGTGCAGGCAGGACTGCAGGAGGATGGATCCAAGGATCCCTAAACCCAAGACCTCTGAATGGCACGCCCTGGTGCATGGCGGTTGGCATGCTTCTTAAATCCGTCTCCTCATAAAACATGCCGAGGACACTCTCCTGACGCCCAGCAAGGACGCTCGATTAAGTCAGGACATTAAACTCTCCCTTTAGAGGAACAGGGCCTCTGTCATCCCCTCTTATAAAGCCGATGCACCTTAGTCATATTCTGTATAAGAATAAGGGGGAAATGTCAGGGGCTACAAAAAGAAGCTCCCTTTGTGAACTGTTTGGCCGTTACTTGACCCTGCCCTGGAACATTTTTTCGGTTACTTATCTTCCTGGAACATCTTGAAGCTGTCTCGCCTTGTGCAAACACCCTGCAGTAGTGACTGCACCACCCACGCCCCCGAAGAGAAACTTCCCGCCTGACTTCCCTATCCCCAGCATATAAATACCCCAGTGAGAACAATAAAAATTTGCAGCTTGATCAGAACTCCTGTCTTGCTGTCACTCCTCGTGTCTCTTGTCCCTTCATTCCCTCCTGCCTAGGTTCGCCGCCCTCGTTGATGTCCTGCAGGTCAGGACATTTATTGTTTTAAATATTTATTTTTTAGTTTTCGGCGGACACAACATCTTTGTATGTGGTGCTGAGGATCGAACCGGGGCCGCACGCATGCCAGGCGAGCGCGCTACCGCCTGAGCCACATCCCCAGCCCACTACAGAAGTTTTTAAATGCTCATTTTCAATGTCTCATTGTGGACCCATAACAGATTATGCACTGGCATTCTGGACTGCACTTGGACAGCACTGACTTGGGCACTGAGAGAAGGACTCCAGCTATGCAGATCCTCTCAGGAGACTTTCAGAGGCACGAGGCTCTCACACCCCCATTCCCTACTGTGGGTACTTCTGGCTACCTGGTCAGTCAGCTCCAAAAGCCCAGGCCAGACACATTGGTCTAACTTATTGCTGACCCTTCCCCTCCCACTGCAGTCTTCAGGGCCTTCTTGATTTTTTTTTAATCAGTGTGATTTCTTCTAGTATTTAATTTTCTCCATATTTCATTGGTGCATTCAGCTGTACATAATAGCGGGATTCATTGCTACATATTTGTATAGGCACTCATGTACATGGCTTTTCAAGTGTCCTCCGGCCAGGTGTGGTGGTGCATGCCTGTAATTCCGGCTACTGGGAAGACTCAAACAGGAGGATAGCAAGTTCCAGGCCAGCAACTTAGGGTAGACCCTGTCTCAACATAAAATGTCAAGAACTGGGGATATAGCTCAGTGGTAAAGCACCCCTGGGTTCAATCCCCAGTACCAAAAAATTTAAAAAAAAAAGTGTCCCTGGTGTGGCCAGAAAGGTGGTGCCTGATAACCACAGGGAACCCTGAGGCAGGGAATGGGGTAAGTCGAACTGAGAGGGAAGCACGGAGTAGAGATGCACCTTCTTTTGTTTCTAATTCCACATAAAGTTGGCCAAACATCACTTCCTTCTGGAAGTCATCCTGGGCCTGCACTTGCCAAGAAGTCCTTGTCTGTGCCTCCCATTGTGGCACAGGCCTCCCTATATTTGTTTGGATACTTTTTTTAAAAAAATATTTATTTTTTAGCTGTTGTTGGACACAATACCTTTATTTATTTTTTTGTGGTGCTGAGGATCGAACCCAGGGCCTCAAACGTGCTAGGCAAGCGCTGTACCGCTGAGCCACAACCCCAGCCCCTATTTGTTCAGATAGTTGACCTAGTAAGAAAGTGGTGCCTCTTCCTGGGGGGTGGGAGGCAGGTGTGAGGATGTGGCATGTGCCTCTGCTCTCAGGTCTGGCTGAATTTCAGGCCCTGCCTTCCCCTCTGGGTGCTCCTGTTCAGGGTACCATCTACACACCAGGAGTCATGGCCTTAATGCATGGAGCTCCAAATTCATCTCTGCCAGGCTGTGGGGGACTGGAGAGTGGCAACTGAACTGAGACCATCATATCATGAATAGAGGTGTCTCTACCTTGCTGAGCAAGAGAAAATACTCTGAGCCTTTAAAACTCTAGATACCTGGGCTTCAATTTTAGAAATTCTGCCTCCAAAGCCCTGATGAGGGTCCCGAGTCTCTGTATTTTGAAAATATACCATGTTATCCTGATGCCCAGCTGGGATCTGGTCAATAAGTGCCAATTAGCGGTGACTATGCTTGTAGACTGACAATGTGTCTATGGAAGGAGATACAGGGAGGACAACTGGGGGACCTCAGAGGGAAGAGTCACTTTTTCTTGTACATCTTCATACTGATTGGACTTTTTTTTTAGTACTGTGGATTGAGACCTGGGATGCTCTACTGCTATTACACCCCCTTTTTACTTTTTGATATAGGATCTCACTAAATTGCCCAGGCTGGCCTCAAATTTGTGATCTTCCTGCCTCAGCTGCTGGGATTACAGGCGGGCGCCACCAAGCCGACTCTGATTGGATTTTTACTTAAAAAAAAAAGAAAGAAAAAATCTGGAGGATTGATGATCTGCAAACCCTACGCCTCCCACTAGGTGGGGCAGGGAGGGGCAGTGAAATGCAGTGCGTGGACCAGAGGAAGAAAGAACTGCAGAGCACAAATCCTGCCTCCAGAGGGCAGCAGCCTCCCAGAGCCCACTGATGGCACCTGGGTGAGACAGTACCCAGGGCTGCCAGATGTAACGGTTTTTCAAGAGAAGCCTGAAGTCATATTTTCACATTAAATCGTCAAATGATTTAATAAATGAAAAAGCATGGGAGAAATGCAATTTGCCTTTGGACCAAAATTGGTTGCAGGCCACCAGCTTGTGCCTTTGGAACTAGGATTCCATTAAGAATTGGGCATCTCCAAGGACAGTCTGCAAACCAAGGCAGAGTCATCCTTTGTTTAGAAAACTGAGTTGACTCCCATGGGTCCACACAAGACAAAGACAAAGTAGGTGGCCTCAGGTGCTGGGAGCCATTAGCCAAGTAGGTATGACAATTTCCTTGCCAGCGTACCCCATGTTGCTGACATGTTGCAGTGACATTATATGTAGGTGACCTTGCTCAAGGACCAAGGCAGATTAGGGTGTTCCCGGTTTTAAGATAATCGTGTTTAGGGCGTTCCCAGTTTAGGTTCCAGGTTTAAGGTTTAAGATTATTCCTGCTGGGAATAGGGCGTATCCTGCTGCCTGAGTTCCCCTTGAGTTCTCACGGGATTCAGACAGTATATTTTGGAGACAGAAGCCCAGTGGAGGTGGATTTGGGCAGAGAACGTGGATTTGGGAAGAGAACATGGATTTCCCCAGAACGTGATTGTAGACGGCTGGTGTGAGTTCGGGAATAAAGAGTTGCTGTTTGAATCTACAAGCTGTGTGGTGGCTCGTGATTGTGTGCCCAGCCAGACTGCGGCATTTGTGCCCAGCCAGACTGTGGCACTCAGGTGGACCAGGGAGTCACCACTCAATTATTTAATTTGACACATATAATAACCTTCACCCATAAGCCAGGTTCAGAGTGGGAGATTTAATGGTGAATGTGTCAGGCAATCCCTTGCTCTTGAGGACCCTGCATCTAGCTGGAGACACACACCTGAAACAATTAATTGCATAATTAGTGAATCAGATTTGTGATACGTAAGCAGCTGCTGTATAGCAAGGAGGTTAAAAATCTGTGTCTGATTTGAATTTACCACTTTGAGCAAACAACTAATCTGACCCAGTTACCTCATTTCTCACCTGTGAAATGGGCATGATAATCTCAGTGGGTTGTTTAGGGAATTCAATTAGATCATGAAAATAATTAGAGCTTCAGCCCTTAAGTACACAGCTGTACAGCAGAAAAGAGAAGCTAGGCTTAGCATGGAGAGTCCTCACCAACCCCATATCCCAGTCAGTACTGGGGCTTTTGCCAGTGAGGGAAAACAGGGGCCACAGAGGGTGGAAGCCCTATACTTATAGAGGGGCCCAGTCTTCCTCTCACTGACAGTTCGATCACTCCTGCTTATTTCTTTTTCTTTTAATATTCTTAAGTTTTAGGTGAACACAATATATTTTACATTTGTGTGGTGCTGAGGATCGAACCCAGTGCCTCGTGCATGCTCGGTGAGCACTCTACCACTGAGCCATAGCCCCAGCCACTCCTGTTTGTTTCTTCTTCTCTTGGATCAAACTCACTTTCTCAGTAGGATTTGGTGGCCAAGGCCAGGGAAGGTAGGACTCCTGGCCATGCTGGAAGGTGGCTAGATCTTTTCAGTTATGAGCAAAAGCTTCTCCACTGACGTTGCTGAGTTTTGGAGCCCATCAAATCCTATGAAGACGTTTTTACAATCTAGGTGCTTTCATATACAAAGTCAGTCAGAAAACCTTTCCTGTGCCCCTCAAATGAAGAATACCAACTTCTACTGGCAGAGACAGGGACAGCCACAGGGACTCTTGGGACCTTCTATTTCACCTGGGCAGAGGCAGGTGTCAAGAGACTTTTCTCACCAGTGATGTTTCTGGATCCTGGTGGCTCAGCTCAGCACAATCCTCAGCATGTGACATGGCCCCTACCACAGAGGGTCTGCAATCTGACTAAGTAGAGAAGCTGGGTGCAGTGATATGTGCCTGTAATCCAAGTCACTATGGAGGCTGAGATTGGAGGATCACGAATTCAAGGCTATCCTGGGCAACAAGTGAGACCCCATCTCAAAATAACGAAATATCTGGGTAGAGAACCCACACAGTCTTGATTTTGGAAGGAAACTTCTAGGGTACCTACTCTAGCCTCTGCCCAAAGGGGGAATCACTTCTATAAGCCTGTCCTTCATCACTTACTTCTAAATGAGTCACATTTAACAGTGATTCAAAAACTGAATTTGCAGTAAGGTAAAACCCTCATCTGAAATAACAGATTTACCTAGGAAGAACGAACATCACTGAAAATCAAAACTCTCCTTTGGAAAATATGAGTTGGGCATGGGAGCCACACCCATAATCCTATACTCCAGAGGCTGAGGCAGGAAGATGCCAAGTTTGAGGCCAACCTCAGCAACTTAGCGAGACTGTCTCAAAATGAAAAACAAAAAGGGATAGGAATGTAGCTCGATGGTTGAGAACCCCTGGGTTCAATCCCAAGTACCAAAAATGAAAAATATATAAAAAAATAAAAGTGCTAGGGGTGGAGACAGGACTTCTCTTCAAGGTATGCCAGAATAATGAGATGATCTTCAACTGCCTTCTTGAGGTGGTGGTACTGGCAGTTTGGGGCTTTATATTGATGACTGAGTCTGGTGTGCAGGTCTGGGGTAGTTAGGAATTATTCGGGGAAACAGAGGGTGCCAAGCTGCCTGATCTCCCCCTCCAGCAGCACCCCTTCCTGTCTAGGGCCTAGAGTAAGACTGCCTGGCTCAGACTCCCTTACTAGCTTTGGATGGTGGGCAAGCTGCAGAACCATCCTTAACCTGTTTACGTCTCTGCACAGTGAAGACCATTTATGTAACACCACCTGCTCAATAAACAGTAGCTCTGATGCTGGCACTGTCTTTCCCAGTCAGCTGTGAGTGGCTTATTTCTCCTCCTCTGGATTCTGGTGCTCAGCAGCTTATGTCCAAGCTCCTCAATACACTGTCAGTCACATCTGCCCCTCCAGAGGATTGAGAATGTAGCTCAGTGGCAGAGTACTTGCCTAGCATGACCCTCGTGCCTCATCAGTGCTGCTCCAACAGCTTCCCACCGCGTAGAGAGCATCTGCTCTTATCCAATTACCTGCCTACCTTAAAATGTTTATTGTCCCTGTGTTCTGAAGTCTTCAAAGGGCCTCCACAGCTTAGGACAAAGGCATGGAAGAGAGCCTGCCATGAGCCATTAACTGTGCTGGCTCTCTGCGCATGCTGCATTGGTGTGCTTACTAAGTGTTTTTTTTTTTTTTGTTTGTTTGTTTTTTTAAAGGATCTTTTAATTGCAACATATTTCAATTTTACTCTGTGGATAGCATTGGAGGACTCAGACTTCTATTCTGGAGCTACTAATCTGAAACAAGTCATTTCCCATTTTTTTTTAAGAGAATTTTTTTAGTTTTTAGTTTTCGGCGGACACAACATATGTTTGTATGTGGTGCTGAGGATCGAACCCGGGCCGCACACATGCCAGGCAAGCATGCTACCACTTGAGCCACATCCCCAGCCCTTACTAAGTGTTTTAAGAGTTAAGTGCTTTCTCAGGATTTGAATTTTCAAGGGTCTAGCTCAAACCCCTTTTCTTCTGAGCTTCCCAGACTGCTCAAGGCCCCTGTGCTTACTGCTTTTACTGAGCACTTGAGCACATGTGGTTAAGCCATGAATATGGTCCACATCACTCTCAGGTGTTTTGCAATTTTCCTCGCCTTCACCTGTAAGCACGGGATGTGCTGGAATCCACCTCATATTCCCAACCCTAGCATATGGCCCAAGGTAGAGCATTCTGGGGTCTTGTTAAGTGCTGATTCAAGGACTTTCTTCACATCTCTCAAACCTCTCTTCCATGGAGCCTATGCAATCACAAGGTTCAAGTACTTCAAATTCCTCCTTTGGGTCCTCTTTATACTATATTCCCATCTGTTCAGAACTGCCTTATTACAGGCATGTACCTGCAATCCCAGCAACGCAGGAGGCTGAGGCAGGAGGATTGCAAGTTCAAGGCATCTTAGCAATCTGATGAGACTGTCTCAAAAAATAAAAAGGGCCAGGGACTTAGCTCAGTGGTATATAGTGCCCCTGCGTTCAATCCCCAGATTGAGGAAAACAATAGTCCTAGTATGAAAATATCAGGAAGGGACAAGCATCGTTTTCCACTGAAGATGAAAGGAATGGACGGGCTGGGGATGTGGCTCTAGCGGTAGCGCTCGCCTGGCATGCGTGTGGCCCGGGTTTGATCCTCAGACCACATACAAACAAAGATGTTGTGTCCGCCGAAAACTAAAAAAAAATAAATATTAAAAATTAAAAAAAAAAAAAAAAGAAAGGAATGGAGTCTGCTCCACGGGGACAGGCCCCAGGCTGTAGTCAATCTATACTGGCCTTATAAGGTCAGTCTGAGATAAGTGCTGTCACAAGGCTGGCGTGCCCATGTAGAGGCAGACTCCTGAGGATGAGAGAAAGGGCACTCAGGCCTGGGAGAAGACATGACATTCCCAGGGCATTGGGAGTTCACACAGCTCAGTGACAAGCATTCACATAGTATGTAAGGCTTCAGGTTAGAGTCCCAGTACCTGAAAAAAACAAAAACAAGACTCCAGAGTTCATGGGTAGCCATTACTCGCCTCCCCCTAAGTCAAATGTGAAGAATCTCACAGTGCAGCATAAGGAACCTAACCCAACCTTCTTTTCTGATCTCAAGACTAAGTACTAAGGTTAGGGGTGAAATAAAAAGGCAAGGGGTAGGCTACATCCCCTTCTGTTCCCTGTGACATCACTGTCATGAGGTTGAGGCTTAGAACTGCCTTCTGACAGTAAGCCAGGGCACCATGGGCTTGGCTGTAACTAGCTGAAGGACCGTCCTTCAGGCCCATTTTGACTGGTCTTTGCTTTCTTCTATGTCCCGAGTATCCTATTGCCATTTGTATGACACCTGATATTAAATAATTCCTGCTGTCTTTCTACTCTATTCCCATCTGTTCAGAACTAATGCCTTATGCAGATCCTGTAGGCTCGATTCACCCATGTGAACCTTGAGAATCAATCCTATGTGCCAGAGACAGGATCCAAAGATGAACAATGCCAAGGCCCTATACACCAGCCTCACCTTTGCCTTGTGTCTTCTTTATTACTGCTCAAAACTTGTCACACATTAAAAATACCCTTGATCTTGTTTCTGTTCTAGATGGCCTACCTTTTTTTTAAACCTTTGTTTTACCTTTAGGTGGATACAATATTTTTATAGGGTGCTAAGGACTGAACCCAGTACCTCATGCATGCTAGGCAAACACTACCACTGAGCCACAACCCCAGCCCCACCCCACCATAACTCTTTATATATATTAACTTTCTTCCAAACTCCTATTATCATTTTAGTCTCAAAGTCAAGGCACACAAAAATTACATAATCATTTCCAATTCAAAAGTATAAACTGAGATCATTTATCAGCCTCTGGATGAAAATAGTAATTGCTATTTATAATAAGCCTAACTATATACTCAACAGTTCTAAGTGTGTTCTTTCTGTACACACATACCACATTCATTCAATTCTAACACGGGAGGTAGGCCATTATTATTCTCACAAATAAGTTTGGTGAAACCCAAATCAAGATCAAGCCAGAGCTACAGGAGCACACAGATTAGTACATCTCAGTAGTCTTCCCGGAAACATTTTTTGCTGTAGTATAAGAAGCAAATATTCATTTGCAATTAAGGCTATTTCCCAAATAGGAACCTAGGACAGCAGCCAGAGGCTTTCCCTGAATTGAGAGGCAGTATGCTAACAATGGTATTTATGGCCTCTGAGTACAAGATGAATTATCTTCCAACCTCAACCATGTCATATACTACTCCAGAATATAATTAATGTTCCCTTAATCATTTCACAAGAGTTGTTCCAGCAGCATAAAAAGTGTCATTAGTATCCTGTCGATTTATCACTCTATGGAAGGAAAGTATTACGTTGCACCCCCAACTAATACTGAGCAAACCAACCATCAAATATCCTAAGATCTTAAGATCCCCTCTAAACTATTCTCTAGAAACACCACTTGTACCTTTAAATTGCCTTTTTAACAGGGATAGAGAAACAAAAAACTGTTTGTTTGCAAATAAACATCTGAAAGAATATAGTCACAGCTGATCTGGGCTGAGGCAGCAACACAAAGTGATGATTGTGGAAGAAGACAATGCAAACTGCCTCCGAAGCAAGAAACCCAGGGCAGAGCTTGAAGTGATGTACATGCTGGGTGTTTCCACCAGCCCAAAGCCCCATCTGAACAGTAAACTAGGAGGGTCTCTACAGCTTGATAATTACCTGAACAGAAAGAAGCAACAGCCACCAACAGCACTGTGCAGTTTTATTAACCATTCAAGTACAGTAGCATCTGGTAAGATTGGGACAGAATTGGGATTGAAAAGTGAACAGATATTCAGCATCTAACAATTTGAAAGAAGCCACTACATACTCTTCACAAACATGTTTTCACAGAGCCAATACAGTACTAGCCATTAACCCAGTACACCAAGTGCACTGAAGTAGAAAAGATGCAACAATAAAAATAGCTACATTAAAAAGACCAACACTTTAGAAAAAGATTAAAACACTTTCAGTTTCTCCCCTTTATCCCCTAAAACAACATCTTACAGTCTGGATCTACCTATACAGTCCTACATTAGCTTCTAGAATATTTGTCAGGAGGGAAAAAATAAAATGACACTGGCCAGTACAGTCTTTGGATATTTAGGAAGGGGAAGGGGAGAAAGTCAGTTCTCAGAACAAATTAGTCAGCTTCAGTTTCATCAGCAGGGTCTTTGGATTCTTTGTTCTTCCGCACTTCTTCAATGTGCTTATCCTGTGAAGAAATTGCATATAATCATCATCAGTTGAATGAAAAGTCTAGTTAAACTACAGCCCACCCCATAGGCTCAGTAAACAGCCTGTGGAACTCAACAAATACGAGGTTCTAGGACATCATCTTAAATCTCCTGGGTCACTTGTGAAGCCTAATAGCTAAGCCTTCTACTGCTCTTCCAAGGAATGTCCAATTATGCTGGAAATTTACTCAATGTCTTATCTTTTTATTCTTTTCTTTATATTACTGGGGATAGAACCCAGGGCCCTCACACATGCTAGACAAACCCTTTATCACTGATATATCTCCCAGCCCCATCTAAGCACTTCTCTCATTTACTATGTTATGCTCCCAAATCAGGCCACAAAGGACACCTAACATTTTTTAGTCAAGGCAATTAATTCATGCCAATTCTTTGGTGCCTCAAACGGCAAGCTCTTAACCACTCAACAAAGAAACCAACCTTCTCTCGCAAACGCTCCAGTTTGGCAGCCATTTGTGCCTCTCGGTTCTCTTTGTTAGCTTCCATTTTGTGGGTCAGTTTCTCTTCCGCCATTTTACTGAAGTTGTTGTTTTCTTCTATTGCTTTCTGAAGCACTTCTTTCTCATGCTCTCGTTTCTCAGCAAGCTGCTTCAAGACCTCAGCTTCATGAGACTGGAAAAAAGTTTAACAGGCTAGACTCTGACATGTCTTTGGCATTAATTAAAATTATAAAAATCATGTCAGATAAGATCAAAGAGGCAGAAAATAGGGTCCCTTAAACAATACTGAAGTTCTGACATGTTATCCTTATCATTAAAAATAATGTGAAAATCTTTTTTCCTGTAATTTTTTAACTGGTCATTATAGTTGTACATTCATCTTCTTTTTCTAGTACTTTTATTTGTTTTAGAAAATTGCTCATACTTGTTCAAAAATTTCTTGCCCAATTATTTCTCGTTTCTTTTCTGGTAACTAGGGACTGAACTCAGGGGTGCTTTGCCACTGAGTCCTATCCCCAGCCATCTCCTCACCTTTTGGAGACAGGACCTCACTAAGTTACCAAGGCTGGCTTTGAACTAGCTATCCTCCTGCCTCAGCCTCCAGAGTTGCTGGGATTATAGGCATGCATCACCACACCCTGTCGCCATTGTAAGAAAACCCTGATTAAGATTTATTGCTTAATGTTATCCAAATGACTTGAGTAATACCCTTAGGAATGGTACTTTATTGTAAAGGATTTTGGTTAAACTTTAAAGGCTATCCAAAAGAAAACTAGTTCATTATAAAAATTTTAGCCCTAACTGATATACACATTCAGATGTGTTTGGAAACACTGACTCGCAGGGCATAGCTACAGAGATATGCCACTGGTTCTGTTAATTTGCTTCTGCAATATCCTAATCATGATGATAGGAGTTTCATTACATTTAGGTGGTTATTGTATAAAGCACAAGCTAATGACCACAGGGTCTGGTGATTCTTAAAAATCTTCCCTTGGTCCAGCCTCCAGTCATACTGCTTCCTCCTAACTCCATGAACTCCAACTACATAGAATAGCAGGCAGAAGATGACGCATCAATGTAAACATTGTCACTCTTCCTGGAGAACGGATTCCCAGCACTAACAGTGGGTCATTATCCACATAGAATGTGGCACTGAAAGAAAGTTACAAGGCACAGGCTCCACCTATTTAAAAAGGGTCATATATGTGTGTGTATGCATGCTTGATTTCATATCACACTATCAGAGCTAGGCTAGGGTGGATTCCTACTTCACCTTTGTTTCCCTTGCAGTGCCAGGGACTGAAGCTAGAGTCTTGAACATGCTAGGCAAATACTCTACCACTGGGTCACATTCTCAGTCACCTTCACCTTTTTGTACCTTTGATTCCCCCAACCTTAATAAAATTAAATCTACTTACCCCAATTAGTTTTTGGGAAAGGAAAGACTAAATAATCAGAATTAATAGAATAATTCTAATGGGAAGAAATACACCAAAATATTAACAGAGGTCATTTCTGGGAAATAGCATAATGAATACTTTTAATTTCCAAAATTGTTTCCTAATTTTTCTTACAACTATGTTAGTATTTGATTTTTTCTGATTAGCTCTTTTAAAAGATGGCTACTTTATATGCTTACATAAGAGAAAAGCTTACCACAATACCAGTTGAGCAACACATCCACATCACTAGCAATTTTAAATGTTTTTACTGTATAGCTATAAAAAATAAAACTACAAAGAATCATCTGCCAACAAATGTTATATTTTTCAGAGGAAGTACAAGTAATATAAGCATCCTATAAAACAGAACTCAGCTAGAATTCTGGCCCCAACACTGGGTGTAGGACTTCAGGAAAATGACTTAGCGTTCCTGAGGCTATTTTCTAATCTCCATTATCTGAGACAATACCTACCCTGTAGAGTCATTGTATTAAAGGGGAAAAACATAGAAGCTGGCATATAATAAGAGCCCAAAAATGACGGCTGTTATTTTCCTCCACTATTGACATATATAATTTTCACAGTTAAAATTATAGTGCAGCTACAATTGTTTTCTTCCCGTTATGGAAACAAAACTGATTTGCCCCTTCACATTAATAAACATCCTGTTTTCTGTGAGCTGTGATGTTTACCTTGCGTCTTTCTTCTGCAGCTTCTAATTTCTTCTGAATTTCCTCCAGGGAAAGATCCTTCTTCTTTGGAGGGGAAAGGGGAAAATCTGGGACCGATTCTTTTGACCGAGGGCTGAGAATCAGCTCAAAAGCCTGGCCTGAGGCACGCTTCTCCAGTTCTTTCACCTGAATATCTGGAGTTGATCATATTTATGATAATTCAGAAAAATGGGATTCTCCTATTCTAATAAATGGTTCCATAATTTCTAAAAACCAAGCCAATTTAATGAATAGAATTAGGGCTGGCGAAGATGTGTTTGTAGGCAAGTAATTACTTAAATACCATCTCCCAGAAAAATAAAGCTCAACATCTTTGGATTAATAAACTCCATTTTGAGGAATTAGTATTTGACAATCATTTTAATGAACAAAAGAAAGACTTGCACAAACTCCACAATTTTGCTTTGGACCAAGCCAAATCCTCTAATTATGAAACAATTATGAGCTCTCAGTACATTCAAGTGATAATCATTTTTTCTTTTAAATTATTCTCCTATTCAGAAAGTGGGTTTGTAATAAAACCAAAACAAGTGCCAGATTAAAATCTTAAGACCTAAGCTACCTCCTATTCTATAATCATAAACCCATCAAAATTTCAGCTTTTCTGAATAGATTACCTACCAGAAGAAGCCATGGTGAATAGAAGACAAGAGACTGGCAGTGTATTCTACACAATCCACTGGTAAGGAAAGCCCTGAAAATGATTTTCAAAAGCATGCAATCAATTTCTTTGCATTTCTGTATGTCATCAATACAAAGGGACCTCAAATCACATCTACATAAATTGATGTCAGAAAAATCACTGTGTAATTATGTACATCATTAACCAAGAAAGAAAATTATCAAGGTTTCTGAAAATTACTGAAACATATTGGGAAAGCTGAATAAAATAACACTGATTGCAAAAGATTAAGTTAACTGACCTTGATTATTCAAAAAAATAAAAATAAGAATTAGGTAAGTTACAAGGTTGAAGGATCCCTCCCCACCCCCCCAAAAAACTAAATTTTTTTCGCCCAAACCATGAGAAGATATTCCAGATTCAATTCAACAGTGAGATCGGAGCCATCTTAATACTGCCTACAACTCATTGTGCAAATGAAATACCCACCCCTGCTTTGTCTGGTCTGCCATGGTGGATAACAAGACGCCCAAGCTAACGTTAACCAATTATGTTCAACTCCTATTGTTCTTAAGGTTTAAGCTCCTTGCCCAACAGTGAGCAAATTAAGTTTTGTGAACCTTTAGGTTTTAATATTTCTTGCCTATGTAAAATTAAAAAAAATGCATTTGTCAGTTTTTTTTTTTTTTTAGATCACGATACTTGGAGATCTCGGGCTAGTACTGAAAACCTAGGATTACAGGTTCCCAACACACAAAAATTGAAATCTGCGACAGCGATTTCTACAGAGCTTTAGACAGCACCGGACCCGGGATGGGCGTGTCCCTGGCCAGGGCGAGCAGAGAGGGCAGGCTGCCCCCGGCCAATCAAAGCACGCCCTGAGCTCCGGCCCCTGGCCCCGCCCACTTCCTCCCCGCGCCTTTTCGAATCTCCGCGAACTCTCTACACTGCGGAGCCCGCGCGCGTGGGAAGGGGAGGGAGAGGCGGAGCCAACGGTCCTATCCGGGTAACTCCGCCCCTCCCGAACTCGCCCCGCGCGGACGCCCCCCCCTCAACTCCCGCCAAAAACACCGCCAAGCCGCCGCTGCAGCTTGGCGGGTGGGGCGGGCACAGGGAACTGGCCGCCGGGTAGCTCCGCCGTCCGCTGCCTATCTCCTCCCGTCACCTCAATTCCCAAACAGCAGTATCCCAGAACTGTTTGCGGTCCCCTTCCGCGGGGATCGGCGAGCCATTCTGGGCGAGTCTCCCAACCATGGGAGAGGGCAACAGCGGGGAGGCGGCGCGGTCCCAGCCGCCTGCAGCCTGGACCTAGGGCTGCTGCTCTCCAGGGGCGCGCCCTACTCCTTCAGACAATAGGGACCCCACAAAAGACGCATACACAAGGCGAGGGAAAGGGGAGGCAGACGAGGGCCCACGCCCCCTATTGTCTCCACGACGGCACCCCGAGACTGACGACCAGAGTTCTCCCAGCTGGCCGCGCCCCTTCCCCACGACAGCCGCGCCCCCAGGGAGTGGGGACAAAGCCGGGGCTCCGCCCGAGCCACACACAAAGCGGAGCGACCCCCGCCGGCCAGCCCCTCGGGGGCCCGCGGCCACGCCCGCTGCCCTCCCCGGGGTTGCTGCCACAGCTTGACCGCTCCTGCCCGCTGCGTTTCTCAAAACTGCCCCCAACCCGCCACCCCTGGCCCTATTGGGAACCCAAGACCCACCTGCTCGGTCCGAGCCGCCTGGCCACACTGAGCACCAACAGACCTGGGCGCGCACAAAAGCGCCAAACAGCGGCACGTGACCTACCCGCGGGGCTCCGCATTGGCTGAGCGCAGCGGCACGTGCCGACCCCTCCCCACTACCCGAGTGGGCTCCGCCCCCTCTGGACCCGGAGCACCTCGGGAAGTGTAGTCCAAGCCAACTGGGCACGAGGACAATGCGGAGGTGGGAGTGCTTGGGGGTCTCCCCAGGTGTGAGCCAGCGGCTAGGGCGCGGTCTCACCGGGAAAGAGGCCATTGGCGCGGCGACCAGGACAAAGTCAGAGCTGGCTTTGCATCTCTGGGGAAAGGGTAGGGTGGGGCGGGGCGGAGGTAAGGGGGTTCCGCCCTACCTCTTAAACCTTGGCTGCCTGGACTCTTCCTCGTTTGAGCCACTTACCCTGGTTCTTCCCGGTGCCAGCACCTAAACAGAGTAACGTCCCTTCTGGTGCCCCACCCCGCACCGTTGCCTAAGATGCCTGAGTCCTTGTGATAGGACAATGTCACTCCACTTCCCTGCATAGCCCCCTGCCCTTTAGCGTCCTACTTCTGGATACCCGCGTGCTACCTGTATTATGACATCATTATAGTCTCTAACCCACCCAGTGCTAACGGGTCACGGGCGGGCGTGGCTCTTCCCTCACTGTGTGCTTCCTCCCTAGTGTCCTCAGCTGGTGACCAGGGACCCCATGCAGGAAAGCGTGAGGCTCTGGAATTTGATCTCCTCTGGTCTAACAAAGCCACTGGGCTCAAATGCAGACTCCATCTGCTCTGCCAACCCTTCACCATGATAGGGAAGGAAGACCAGTAGCAGTTCTAGATACACCGACTGCAGCTAAGTGTTGCTTTTGTTCTTGGAGCACGTGCTCGTCAGAGCAGTGCAGTGCTCTTTTTAAGAATGAAAACAAAAGGAACCTCAGGGTCACTGTTCCTCTGGCCTGGATAGATCAGAATCACAGCAGAGGCACAGAGGAAATTGGTTTGACCCTGACTGTCTTAAAATGACTGACCTCCCCTTCCCCACAAAATGAGAAAAATAAATAAGTGAAATGCTCATGGTTCCAGATCTCCTCTCCCACTCCCCTGACCAAGACTCTAGTGACGGTGTATCAAGGCATATGCTTCGAGAGCCTGATGAAACAAAGGACACCTTCATTTTATTAATGGAATTAATGTTCCCAAACCAAGAAACACATTTGACCAACTCTCTGGAAATAACAGTCTTAATTTAAAAAGGCTCCATAACTAGTTAGTCACTAGGGACGTGCCAGAGATAAAACAATTAATAGGTGTTGGGGACAATGAAAACTGAATCATACAGGCAGCAAATATCACACAAAGCAAACAATTAGCAACTCGCTGTTGCCTGAAATATGCTGGTTGCAGCATTTTCTCCAACAATCGCCCTTGTGTGGGGTCTGCCTCCCCCCAGCTAGTCTAAGTGGCTTTTGCCCAGCATGCAAGCCGGGACCAGGAATGATTCATATTCTGAACCCAGAAAAGCTTCTTTCAGGAACTTAGCCTCAGAACGGCCAGGTGCTTCCATCTGTCAGTTTTCTGAGCAGAATCTTAAAAAAAAAAAAAAAGGAGCCAAGCTAAGACCTTGCTGAAAAATGACTTAGACACCACAAATGAGCAAGAGTTCCAATGCCAAGAGGTCTGTTACCCCCTGAACTAACCTTTTATCTTGAAGTCTTTGTATTTGATCTGTAAGTTTGCATAGGAAAGTCACGCCCATTTGATGCATTTTTAAAAATAGAAGAAATTGCCAGATGAAAAGCTTACTTTTCTGACTACTAATGTTGTGACAGGAAAAAAATTAATCTTTCAAAACACTGATTATTTTAAAGCACTTACACCATTTCACCCCACCTTTTCTTTCTCCCTGGAGCAGATGTCTATTTCCATGGAAACCACAGCTAGGATTGTAGATGTTAGAACTCATATAGATTTTTAATTTTTTTTTTGTTGTTGTCCTTATTAATAATGCCACTTGGCTTCTGGGTTTGTTGTTAGATACCTGGTCTTGCCAGTCTCTGTGAGGAGGATTTCTTGAAATCCTCATTGCTGCTTGGGATCAGAAGGGGATGGGTTAAAAATTCCTCTAGAATGATCTGTTGAATAGAAAAGTCTTTGTGAGCAGGGCGTGGTAGTGCACGCCTATAATCTCAGCTACTCTGAAGGCTGAGGCAGGAGGATCATAAATTCAAGGCCAGCCTGGGCAATTTAGGGGGATCCTCTCTCAACATAAAAAGGACTGGGATGTAGCTCTATTGTGGGCTTTTATGAGTTTTCATCTACGTTCACTGGTATAGAAAGGGCTTTCAATTCTAAGGTGAGAAAAAATAGCGTTGAGACTTTACTTTGGAGAGGGGCAGAATCTCCCTTCTTGAAGACTTCCTAAAACTAACTTCAAGATCCCCTCCCTCTTGCAGAGGCAGCAAGGAGTTAACATTCCCGTCCTGAAACTGTCTATCTTTGCCCATGAGAACTATTTTTGCTTCTGCTCAGATGGTTTGGTCGGATTGTTACGAAGCTGGCTGTGACTATGGATTAGCACAAAGTGAAGTCGAGATATGGCAGCCATCCAGATTATTTGATCTGTGTAGACAGCCAAAGGAGGGCACTTCAGGCTTCAAAGTCCAGAAGGGATGTCTACACTGATGAAATGAGCAGGGCTGTTGTCAGATCTTCTCTGTTCCCAGAGAGACGGCAGGCTTTGTTCTTTGTTGGTTCTGAGGCTGCCGGGTTGTCTCCCACATAGGCGCCCAGTTCTACTGCTGCTTATGGGGCCTGTCCTTGGCCTAGGGTGTTGTGGGAGAGGTTTTCTTATTGTCTCAGCCTCTTTCTTCCCTTTGTCCCTGGTCCTCAGGCTCCGTGCTCTCATACTCACTTCCTGCCTTCTCTTTTCTAAACCTGTGAATCTGCAATTTCACATGCCCCGCCCCTCACTAGACCATTAGATCCTAGGGTGCAGGGACACTGTCTTTGCCTTGGTGTCCTGAGTGACCAGCACTGGGCCTGGCCCAGGATGGGGACTTGGATGTTCACAGCCCTCTTATCCTCTGCTTGTCTCCCATGATAGTAGATCCCTCCAATATGGGGTGAGGGGTGTATAATGAGGGTTTGAGTTAATGTACCTGAAATTAAGACAGGAATTTGGGAATACAGAAAAAGAAATGTAAACTGAGTCTCAAAACAGAAGTGGCCACAAGCTTGACTGTTGGAATGCCGGAAATGAATCTTTGAAATGCAAAACAAGCACCTTGGGCAACCCAGGCCATGACTTTAGTTGGAAGCCCCCTAGGCCTGTGCCCTTGACCTATGCCCTTGCCTATAAAAACAGGAGGGCAATGTGCCAGCCCTAGAAAAACTGGTGTGAAATTGTGTAATTCCACCCTGACTCCTCCTCTAGCTCAGCCCCTCTTTGGCATTGTCCCTATGTAAATATTAACACCCCGGACCAACCGGCTGTTGTTTCTTCCTCTGGAGAAGCTGGCCCACCTTCTCCCTTGAAGGTGCGTCTGCTTTCCTTTTCTGCCTGTGTCTCTGACTGGTGCTTACTGAAATTCTGTTCTGTCTCTTTGGCCAAGAACCTTGGTGACTTGTCCTGAGTTGAGGCCGCACTCTCTGGGAACTCCTCTGATAACAAAAGCACTGAGCATAACGCCTGGCATCTTGTACCTGCTGTACCCTTAAACATCAATGATAGAGAACTTTCTTGTCTGCTAGAGATTATTGAATGAAGGAATGACTATTATACTTCCACCCTTTGGTAGGAGTGGTAGTTGCTAGGTAATTCTTTCCGTGAGGTGTTTTATTTTTAAAAATATTTTTTTACAGGGCTGTGGCTGTAGCTCAGTGGTAGAGTGCTTGCCTAGCATGTGTGAGGTACTGGGTTCGATCCTCCGCAACACATAAAAATAGATAAAATAAAGGTATTGTGTCCATCTACATACACACACACACACATATATATATTTTTCCCCACAGTGCTGAGGCTCGAATCCAGGACCTCATGAAGCAAGCACTTCACCTCTGAGCTATAGTCCCAACCCTATTTTATATTTTGGCGCTGGGGATTGAAGCTAGGGCCAGGAGCATGCTGACAGCATGTTTTACCACTGAGCTACATCCCCAGCCTCCTTATGGGGTATTTAGTTTAATCAATCAATGAACTAGTTAATTCTTTTGCAGGCCTGAGGATCAAACCCAGGGCCTCTCACATGCCAAGAAATCGGACTACCACTGAGCTACATCTCCAGCCCCCCATGTGGTATTTTAAAAAACTCCATCAATTCAACATTTTGAATAGATAACCCATTTATATGGTTTTAAAGTAAAGTATAAAAATCCTCTTCCCTTCTCTATCCCTATCTGTTAAGTTCTTTACCTGTCTCTCTTTCACCAAAATCATTTTTACCAGTTTCTGGTGTACCCCCATGTTTCTTCTTTTTTTAAATGATCATTTATTTATTTATTTATATGCCGTGCTGAGGACTGAACCCAGGACCTCACCCATGCCAGGCAAGTGTTCTACCACTGAGCCACAACTCCAGCCCCACCATGTTTGTTAACGTGTAGATATGTACTCTTGCCCTCCATTCCTTCCATAAATAATTAATGCTAGCCTACTGTAACTGTTCCATGTTTAGCAGTTTTCACTTAAGGGTACACGTCAGGGGTCTTTTCCCAGTTCATGTCCTTGATCTGGTGTCCACAACATGAAACATTCTATGATCTTGTTAGCCAGAGCTCTGTCCATCCCTCTTAGTTTATTCCCAACTGTTGGCTGTTTCAAACAATGCTATAATGGATGGTCTTATACACATGGCATTTCCCTCGTGAGTGAGTGAGTGTATCTGCAAGATTTATTCCTAGAAGTGGTATTTCAGGGTCAAAGGGCAGACCCATTTGTAATTTGGATAGTACCAAATTGCCTTCCACAGAAGTGGTACCAACTGAACACTCAGCATGTGGCATTTCAATTCATTATCTGAATTCATTCAAAAATGGTTTGAAAGGCTTTGTCTCCAGAAATTTCAGGCATTAGGGAAAAACAGGGGGAGGACCGGAAATCCCAGGAAAGACGTGCCTGTCAATTCTGAGTGTATTAATAACTCCTATAAATACTTCACTAGCAGCAGCTGATTTCAGAACAGCTCTGGCTCCTGTACTGTGGAGCTTGCTGTGGAGGGATCTGTGGGTGTGCCACCAGGAGGCAAGAAGCTTTTTGAAGGCAGGGTCTTTTCCCTCTCTGTATCCCATTCCTGTCCCCCTGATGCCTGACACAATGCCTGGCATAATTTTATTTATTTATTTATTTATTTATTTATTTATTTATGTGTGTGTGTGTGTGTGTGTGTGTGATGGGGATTGAACCCAGTAGTGCTTAACCATGAAGCCATATCCCCAGCCCCTTTTATTTTTTTATTTAGAGACAGGGTCTTGCTAAGTTGCTTAGGGCCTCACTAAATGGTTTAGGCTGGCTTTGAACTTGCGATCCCCTTGCCTCAGCCTCCCAAGCCATTGGGATTGCAGGCATGAACAACTGCACTTGACTGGCATAAATCTTAATTCTAAGATTTATTTCTTTCCACATTTTTCTATTTTTGAAATCAGTTTGGCCTCATCATCAGTAAATAGCATATCTTAAGTATTGACAGCACTTTTCTTAGCAGGACATAAATTAATGGTATGACTTCAAATCAATGGCATTTTGAAGTCAAATGAACTGTGGACAAGTGCACACTATAAATGTGTGAGTGGCATGGAGCCAACACTCCATGTTCTAACCCTCATCCCTCTAACGCAAGGCTGCGCCTTCTTTAATGATTCCTTTTATGGGATGATTCTCCATTTTCCTCCTGGGTTCCTCCTCTCTGCTGAATGCTAAAACCACATTTTCAACTGCCTAAGGAATTTCTCCTCATGAGCACCCTGTAAGGCCCTCAAACCCCTTGTGATACTCAGTGAACTAACATCTTCCCAACAACCCACATCTGGGATTCCCAACCCAGCTAGATGGCTCCACTAGACTGTCACCCTCCAGGCTTAAACCTTCATGCAGATTCTAGTCTCCACTCTGTCATCTGAAGCCTCTGATGGTAGAATCTTAGCGTTTTCTAGCAGAACGGAACCTTTTAAATAATAATAACTAACATACTTCTAGAATGTTTAGCACACAGCTAAACACTCCATGCATATGAATTCATTTGATCCTCATGACAATCTTAGAAGACTGTAAAGATAAGGAAGCAAATGTGACCAACTGTCCTTGTTCCCCCAAGACTGAAGGGTTTTCCCAGGATGAGGGACTTTCAGTGCTAAAACAGAGAAAGTCTCAGGCAATCCTGGATGAACTGATCACCCTAAAGAAACTGAATCACAGAGACTGTACCTTCTTGACACATTTCAAATGTAGTCCTTGCATGAGGCTCTGTACTGTAGAAGGCTGCACCCTGAATTCCTCCAGTGTGCCCCCCACAAATATATGGAGTTCCCTGGGGCCAAGGAGGTGAGCCCACTGGAACTTGGGCACCCTGTCCAGACCACCTGCTGGGTACCCAGGGCTCCAGAATTCCCTTGCCAAAATGGCCCAAGTCTACTTTCGGCATCTGCACTAGCGCTCTCCCTGGGCGCATCCTCCCAGGGCAAACTTCCTGCCTGTGCCCAGAGCTGGTGATTCACAGTGGGCCGGTGAGTGCCAGGGGGGCAGGAATGGGAAGACCAGGGAGCAGACAGCTCTACTCAAAACCTGGCGTTTTAGGCTATCATGAAGGAGAGAACGTGTATTAAAAAAAAAAAAAAACAGTTTGTGACTCTGACACTTAGTAAGATGGTGTCAGGGCTTCCCTTATATACTCCTGCCCAGGTCTGCAGACATTAGCATCGGCTGGACTACAGAGATGAGATCGCTGGTCCAGTGAGGGAGTGGCACAGCTTTGACAGTCTGGTTTCGACTCTGTGCTCTATTTACATTTATTATATTTAAATTATATTTATGTTTTTTTCATTGGTGCTCTGCTTTCTTTGGCTAGCCCTGTTACTTCACAGATGCATGAGGAAGACTTGAGCACTTTAGGCATTTGCCCAAGGTCCGGTGGCTACTGGCTACTACATGTCAGATCCTCCTGCCTCAGCTTCCCAAGTCACTGGAATTACAGGCAGGTACCACCCGCTCTTGGCAACTCTTTCATTTTCCCCCCCCCCTGCAGAACTGGGGCTCAAACCCAGGGCCCAGTGCATGCTAAGCAAATGCTTCACCACCGTGCTACATCCCTAGCCCCAAACGCTTTGATTCTTGATACATCTGAAGATCTGTCTTCTCAAAGAGGGATGGTGATAGGGAAGGACTAAAAGAACAGAAGTGCCAGGCATGATGGCTTATGCCTGTATTCTCAGCTACTGGGGAGGCCGAAGCAGGAGAATTGCAAATTCAAGGCGTCGGGAAAATTTAACAAGACCCTGTCTCAAAATTTAAAAAATTAAAATGGACTTGGGGTGTCACTCAGTGATGAAGCACTGGTATTCAATTCCTAAGTTCAATTCTTAGTATTACCAAAAAAAAAAAAAAAAAAAGATGAACAGAATAATGAAATCTGTTGTTGAACTTAGCAACGAAATAGATCTCTTTTGTTTTTTAACTTTTTTTATTAGTCCATTTATAGTTATATGTAATACTGGGGTCCACTTTTACATAATTATCCATGCATAGAATATAATTTGCTCCATTTCAGTTTCCAGTATTTCCTTCTTTCCTCCCCCTCCCCCATTCCCCTTCCCTGTTCTATTGGTCTTCCTTGTATTTATTTATATTTTTTTCATTGGTGCTTTATAGATGTTCATAAAGGTGAAATTCACTGTGGTATATTCATATATACACACAGCATGACTTGGTCAATCTCATCCTGTAGTTCCTCCCTTTTCCTGGCCCTCTTCCCTCCCTCTCTTATTCCTTTACTCCACTGATTTCTCTTCTATATTCATGGGATACCCTTCTTCTCCCCTACCCTCTTATTTTGCTCAAGCTTCTGCATATTAAGAGAAAATATTTGACCCTTAACTTTCTAAGTCTGGCCTACATCACTTAGCATGATGACCTCCATTTCCATCCATTTATCAGCAAATGCCATAATTTTGTTCTTCTTTTTTTTATATAATTTTAATATTTATTTTTTTAGTTTTCGGCGGACACAACATCTTTATTTGTATGTGGTGCTGAGGATCGTACCCGGGCCGCACGCATGCCAGGCGATCGAGCTATGGCTTGAGCCATATCCCCAGCCCCTTTGTTCTTCTTTATGGCTGAGTAAAACTCCATTGTGTATATAATACCATGTTTTCTTTACCTATTCATCTGTTGATGGGCACCTGGGCTGGATCTATAACTTGGCTATTGGGAATCATGCTGCTATAAACGTTGATGTGCCTGTATCTCTGTAGTATGCTGATTTTAATTCTTTTGGATAAATACCAGTGAGTGGAATAACTGGGTCATCTGGTGGTTCCATTCCTAGTCTTTTCAGGAATCTCAGAGTAGATCTCATAATGCATGAGATTCTTGCTAGAAGAGGTGTTGAGACAAAAATTTGCCAGTCAGCCATCAGGAACATTGACCTAGATTCTCGGATTAGAAGGGAGATGGCTGAATTGACTTCCTTTCCTGCCTTAACATTCTTTTTCTTTTTGCAGCAGATAATAGGGATAAGCTGGGGTTGGGTACTGGGGATTGAACCCAGGGGTGTTTACCACTGAGCTGCCCCTTTTATTTTTCATTTGAGATGGTGTCTTGCTGAATTGCTCAAACTTGGGATCCTCCTACTTCAGCCTCCAGAGCCTCTGAGACTACAGGTATGCGCCATTCCAGCACCAGGCCTTTTTCATTCTTTAGTATTTTGCAGTGGTGGGGATGGAAGCCAGAGCAGGGCCTCGTGAATGCTAGGCCAGTGCTCTACCACTGAGCTAGATCATGGGTCCTAGGATTCTTTTTTTAATAATATGGAGAAAGGTTTGTGATGCACTAAAAAAAATGAAGAAAGGACACCCAACTGTGTCCACTTATGAGTTCAACTAGGAACAAAATATAGTGGAGCCAATGCACCAAAATATTATTTTGGAGGGTAAAGAACAGTTGAATTTGATATTCTCCTTTATACTATTCTGGATTTTCTCAACTCCTTAAAACGAGCATGTGTTACTTTTTTTAATGTATTACTTTTACTAATGACAACAAAAAAAAAAAAACAAACCACAAACTACAGCTGAGCTGGGGAACTAGCTCATGGCAGACCACTTGCCTAGTATATCTGAGGCCCTGGGAGAGGATTAGATTTAAAAAAAAAATTGCATTTTTCCCATTATGTCCTCCTATCTTAGGGACCCCTGCCCTCATTCTCGCTACCCCCAAACTCCTCACCTGCCAGGTTTCAGCTTCCTCAAAGGCCACATACCTATATGTCCCAGTGTTTTGCCGACACCAACTGTCTTAGTTCAGGCTTCTGTAATAGAATACCACAGGCATGGGGCAGCTTAAACAATAAACATTATTTCTTACAGTCCTGGAGGCTGGGAAGTCCATCAAGGTAGGAGCAGCCCCAGTGTCTGGTGAGGGCATGCTTCCTGGTTTGCAAATGGCCATCTTTTCCTATCCTCTCACAGCTGAAAGCAGAGAGAGAGAGAGAGAGAGAACCCACTTCTCCTCCATTTTTTATAATTGCACTAACCCCATTCATTTTTTTATGTATCACTTTTACTAATGACAAAAAAAACACAAACTACAGCTGCACCCTCATGACCTCATTACCTTACAAAGACCCCACCTCCATATACCATATACCTTAAAGATGAGTAGGCTTCAACATATGCATTTAGAAGGGACACAACATTCAGGCCATAGACTCAACCCTCAGCCTTGAGTCCCTGGGTTTCTATCTACACCGAAATTCTTTCCTTGCCAGTAGTCCCAGCGACTCAGGAAGTTGAGGCAGAAGGATTGCAATTTTAAGGCCAGCCTGGGCAATTAAATGAGACCCTGCATTAAAAAAAAAAAAAGTGTGTTGGGGGCAGGGATGAAGCTCTGTAGTAGAGCTTTTTTAAAAGGATTATGTGGTCACGGTATTATAATTATCCTTATAGGTGTCTTCCCCCTCGCTGGAGAGTAAGCTCCTTGAGGGTAGGAGTCTGTACAACTTGTCTTTGTATCTCTACCACACCATGAACAAACACTCAGCAAGTGTCAAATTGTTCCATTTTTGGCCACAAAATGACATTTAGGGCTTAAGGTGAGACAGCTCATCTGAGTGTATGTTCTGAAGTCTAGTCTCTTGCAAATTCAAAAGTACTATTCCAGTGCTATTTATTCTTTTTTTTAAAAAAATGTGGTTTTATGGGGTTGGGGTTGTGGCTCTGTGGTAGAGCGCATACCTAGCACCGGTGAGGCACTGGGTTCACTCCTCAGCACCACATAAAGGTGAATAAATTAAATAAAGGTATTGTGTCCACTTTAAAAAAAAAAGAAGAAGAAAAAGAAGAAAGAAAGAAATGTGTTTTATTTGTTCTAAGCTTTAATTTTCAATCTCATTTCCGGATAGTTGCCATGACAGTTCATGGAGTCCCCACATACCCTTTACCCAGCTTTCTCTAATATTTATGCCTTACATAATCATGGTACATTTATCTAAACTACAACATCAACATCGGTACCATGCTATTAACTAAATGGCTGACTTTAATAGGATCCCCCATTTTCCCACTGGGATCCTTTTGTGTTCCAGGAGCTAACCCAGGATACCAAGTTGCACAGAGCATCTTGTCTTCTTAGCTGGTAATGAGGTAGCTGGGGTGATTGCTGTCTAGTGTCTTCTCCAGCTAGCTTTTTCCAAATAATCAAAATGCAAGCAGCTGTGGGGTATAGCTCTCCTACTCTCCTTGGACTTCTGGGGCTTCAAATGGGTCATTTCTTCCTCCTCCATGGAGCTAGGAGGATGATTTTCAAGTCTGTTTATTGAATGGGCTCTTTTTTTTTTTTCTTTTTTTAAAGAGAGAGTGAGTGAGAGAGAAAATTTTCTTTTAATATTTATTTTTTAGTTTTCGGGGGACACAACATCTTTGTATGTGGTGCTGAGGATCGAACCCGGGCCGCACGCATGCCAGGCAAGCGAGCTACCGCTTGAGCCACATCCCCAGCCCTTGAATGGGCTCTTGTGGGCCTAAAAATGGGGGAATTACCAGTTTCTTTAGATTCGTTAAATTTCTGGGCCATTCTGTCGCACATGTTTTCACGGCCTGGCAGGAAAGCATGTTCCCAGTCTCTTGCAAGGAAGGCTTCCAAGGGACTGGCATTATCAACAATCTTAGCAATTCAGTGAGAAGAGAGGTTACAGCTGTCACAGGAAGTTTAAGGGGAGGCTGCTGAAATCGCACCCCTTCCAGGCGGGGTGAAAGTCTACACTGAATGAAATTCAAGCCAGGAACATGGGGTGGTTGTGATGTCAAGTGGGGGAGGATGGATGCCCCGCAAGAGGGAAGACAGGAGGGAAACAAACAGATGTGTCATTGGAACTCGGGGTTTATTTGGGGAGCTCAGGGTTTATTTGGGGAGCTCAGGGTTTATTGGGGGAGCTCGGGGTTTTTCTGGCTAAATAGACGGCAAGAGCTGTGGCAGCACGGTCCTTGCACCCATCACTAGGCAGTGTCCCCGCCCTCCACTGGATGACCACAGCAGCCTTCTCATTGGTCTTCAGGCCTCCCCTCCCTCCAGTCCGTCCCAGCCCTGGTACTTGCCAACTCGAATTCCTCAGGAGGACCCAGGGGAAGCCTTCGCCCTGGAGGAGACTGGGGCAAATGGTAGAGGAAAGCCCCCATTTAAGCTAGAGGAGGAAGATGAGTTACTTTTCTGGGTCTTTCTTAGCAAAGTTGTCACAAACTGGGTGGCCTGAACAAATTCAGTGTCTCACTGCTCTGGGGCTGCAAGTCTGAGATGGTGATGTTAGAGGCTGGCTCCTGAGAGCTGTGAGGGAGGGTCTATTCCATGCTTCTCTTTTGGCTTCTGGTAGCCCCAACCAGTCCTTGGCCTGGTCTTCCCTCTGGGTGCCTCTGTCTTTGGGCATACATTTCCCATTTTTATAAGGACACCATCTTACTGGATTAGTGCCCAACTCCATGACCTCATTTTGATCGATCATCTGCAAAGACTCAATTTGCACATAAGGTCACACTCACAGGTGCAGGAGGGCTAGGATTTCAACATCTTTTTAGGGGACACAAGTCACTCCATAACAGAGGGCTCTGCTCAGCTCTGGCTAATGGCTGACCTACAACAATATGACTACAGAAACTGGAATTTAGGACTTTTCATGTCATCTCCTGACTTTTATTTTATTTTATTTATTTTTTTTTAGTTTTCGTCGAACACAACATCTTTGTTTGTATGGTGCTGAGGATCGAACCCGGGCCGCACGTATGCCAGGCCAGCGCGCTACTGCTTGAGCACATCCCAGCCCATCTCCTGACTTTTAAATAAATATAAATTAACTTGTTTAATATCATGAGCTGAAAGCAAGTCAGACTTGGCTCTACTCATACCACGGGGGTCTCCCTAAGTTCTGAGCCTGACTTTGCACTTCACCCGGCACCTGTGGGGTTAAAGGACAACTTAGCATGGCACATAAGGCCTTCCACAGGCCAGTTCTTACCCACCTCCCCAGAGTCTTTTCCCACTGCCCCTGCTGTGCCCCTACCAGGTGCAACCCTGTGAAAAGTCCTGACCTCCTCCCGTGGCCAGGTCACTGCACACTGTGCGCCTCTGTGCTTTGTGCTCCCCTCCACCTGCCCTTCACACCTTCTCTGCTCTAGTCTCTAGGAACTCCTGGCCACCTCACAAGTGCCCTCTCATTGCCACCCTTCTCTGAAGCCTTCCCTGACCACACCCCATCAGAGTTAACCTCTTCCTTCCCAGGCCTCTGAACACCCCACATTTCCCTAGGATGGCATTTAATCTATTTGCTATTATTTGATTACCTCCTTTCTGGACCATGAGCTCCCTGAGGGCAGAGACTGTCAATCTGGAACACCTAGCACAGACCCTGACACACTCTGCAGGGCACCCAATCATGTACCGTGGGGGGCCCAGGGAAGCATCTTGTGGAGTCCCTGTCCTCAAGGCCCTTGCAATTCAGCTGGTTCATAAGTACACAGCAAAGAAAAGGTGAAAGATGTTGGAGAGGTGACAACAGGCAAAAGGAGTGGTCCCTGGGGCCTACAGTGTTCAATGCATCCTCATTTGGGAACGAAAAGATCCTGTTTGGTGGCCTCAGAGAGCCCTGCTTTTGTGCAAAGAAAGATCAAGATAACCTGGTAAGTCCTCCCAGGAACAGGGAGTCGGTGTACTGTTTGCTCACAGCGAGGTCCACTGGGTGCTCATTGTAAGATGAGAAAGTGGGGTGAGGAGAAGAGAACAGGGACGTAGAGGGAGAGGAGGAGGAGGGGCAGAAGTATGTGTACCTCTGGCACTTCCCCGTCATGCGCCAGTTTCCTCTCTACCAGGTCTTTCCCAGCAGCGTGCACCTGCGCTGCAACTCACTGTACCTTACAACCTCTGCGTCTCCTCCTCCCCTTCAGAGCCCCCATTTCTTTGCTGTCCGTTGTAACAGAGCTCTCTGTCTCCGACTCCTCCCCGCCCTTTCTCTTTAAACTCTGTACACTTGGGCTTGCCAAGTTCTGCAGACACAGCTTGTGTCAAGATCACCCATGAGATTTATCTTATTGACTCCAATGCCAATTTCAAGTTCTCATTGTCTTTGCCCCAGCTGACCTTGAACCACTATGTTCACCTGACTGCCAGGATGCCACACTCTTCCAGGTTCCCTCCTACTTCAGTGGCTATTCCTTGTTAGTCCCCTCTGTCCCCTTTACCTCTAAGCACCACAGAACTCAATGTGGATTCATTACTCTCCTGGGGAACCTCAGCCAGTTCTGTGGTTTTGAATATCATCTGTGCTGACCTACCTTTCTTTCTTTCTTCCTTTCCCTTCCTTCCTGCCTTCCTGCCTTCCTTCCTGCCTTCCTTCCTGGTGTTGGAATGGAACTCAGAGCCTCACACATGCTTGGCAAGTGCTCTTCCACAACTACATCCCCAGTCCTTTTAAAAACTTTTATTTTGAGATGGGGTCTTGTTAGGCTGCCCAGGCTGGTCTTGAACTTGCAATCCTTGTACTTCAGCCTCCCAAGTTGCTGGGATTAAAGATGTGTGCTACTACATGCTTCTGACTTCCAAATTTATATATCCTCCTAAGTTTATGCTCTGGATTTCAGACTTACTTATCAACTCCTATTCTGCATCTTCACCTGTTGTCTCCAAACTAAGTGTGTCCAAAGTTGAACTCCTGATCTTCCTCTTACTTCCAACCTGTCCCCCCTGCCCCCCCTCCCCGTTGCCCTGTATATTACATCTTTCTTATCCCAAGGAAATAACTTATTTATTTATTTTCTGTGTCTCCTCCACCCCAGCCCCTGAATTGAATGTAAGAGAATAAAGCTGTGTCCATTTTCTTCACTACTGAAGAACAGTACCCGATACATAGAAGGCTTTCAGTACATATCTGGTGTATGAGTAAACTGAGTGCCTTGGGAGCTAGGAGCATAAGGGTTAAGAATGTGGGCTCTGGTTCTGTTCAAATCCTGCTTCTGTCTCTTACCTTGAACAAATGGAACTCAGAGTTTCTAGGATGAGCACCAGAGAACTCAGTCCAGAGAATTTGTTGCTTTTGATCTTGATTGGCCATTTATTCAACTAGGAGTTGTCAGGCCCAGAAGGCAAGTCCCTGGTCAAGAAGTGCACAGTAAATAGACCATCTGCTCTGAGCGCTGAGGGACACTGAGGAGCAGCCCTAACCCAGGCAGGGGAGGTCTCCAAGAGAAGAGGACAGCTGATGAGGACTGAAGGAAGTTTGCAGGCAAAGACAAAGTGGAATATGGTGCCAGTGAGAGGAGATGATATAGTGCAGTTAAATCCCCAGGAGAGCCTGGTGCAGTGGCACAGGCCTGTGGTCCCAGTGGCTCAGGAGGTGGAGGCAGGAGGATCATGAGTTCAAAACCAGCCTCAGCAAAAGCGATTTACTAAGCAACTCGGTGAGACCCTGTCTCTAAATAAAATACAAAATGGGGCTGGGGATATGGCTCAGTGGTCAAATGTCCCTGAGTTCAATCCCCAGTACCTCCCACCAAAAAAAAAAAAAAAAAAAAAATACCCAAGGCAGAAAGAGAGAGAAAGAGACAGACAGATAAATAGACACTAACTCAGTGAACCTGCAGGGAGCTTGCCCTGGCTGGAGCCCATAGGTTTCAAATGGAGGAGGGGTTAAGTTTAAACTTGAGGGGCTGGGGCTGGAGCTCAGTGGTAGAGTGCCTGCCTAGCAGTGTGAAGCACTGGGTTCGATTCTCAGTACCACATGAAAAAAATAAATAAAATATTGTATGCCACAGTCTGGCTGGGCACAAAATAACCAAGCCGCAACGAGGCACTTGTAGGTTCAAACAGGAACTCCTTTATTGCTCGAACTCCCGCAAACGCCACCCACGTGGCCCTTCCAGGAACACCACACACCAACCGGAACTCCCTCCCCCAGCACTTCACCAACCAACGCAAACTCTCCAGGAATCCCCGCGAAGAGCTCAACCAGAACTCAAGGGGAACTCCGCGAGAACTCAAAAGTAGCAGGCGCCCGAGGCAGCAGGAACCTCCCTATTGCCGGACAGCAGGGGTCTATATACAACTGAATACACAGCCTGTTTCAATCCAGCATTATCCAGTCACAGCAATTATACACAGCTTCACTTAATTATCATCATCTTAATGGCTCCCTGGCATCACCTCTCAACCATTCCTTCTGGCAAAATGCCTGGGGCCATTCCAACTCGTCTGTGGCTCTCAACAATTGTATCCATCTACAACTAAAAAGAATAATAATAAAAAAAAAAGATTAAATTTAAGACTGAGGGAGGGGCTGGGTGGAATATCACTATTCTTGTAAGCCTTCCTGGTTGGGGTGGGGTTGCTAGGACTTTAAGGACAATTATTTAGAATCACAAGATCACAGACTCTTCAAATTGAGGAAAGTCTTGACTTCTGTGTGTTGAAAAACTAAAACTAGGGCTGAGGGTGTAGCTCACTGGTAGAGCATGTGCTTAATATGCACAAGGCTCTAGGTTTGATCCCCAGCACGAGTATATACACACACACACACACACACACACACACACACACACACAGACAAAATACTAAAACAAAACCAAAAAAGTACAAGGAAGAAAATAAAAAATTACTACCATTTCTTGGAATTAAGCACTGTTGACATTTGAACATATTTGTCTTCAGTGTTTTCTTTATGAATATACAATTTGCAATTCCTTATATGTGAATGAACTGCCTTTTGGAGGGGCGGGTACTGGGGATGGAACCCAGGGCCCAGTGCACACTAGGCAAGCACTGACCTACACCCCCAGCCCCTGAAAAAATTAGAATACTAGAGGAAAAACTGAAGATCCTTCTCACCTCTACTTGCTATCTCAGCTCCCTTCCCCTCTCCCCAGGGACAGCCACTCTATGAGGTAGGAGTGTATCTTTTCTGTCCTTTCTTTTTCCTTGAATAGAAAATCCATGGTTCTCTTTAATGTGTTGCAAAACTTATATTATGCATTATTTTTGCAACTTTCTGCTTTTACTTATGTTTGAAGCTCTATTCGTCTGTGTTCCAGTGAATAGATGGAGTTTATTCCTTCCAACTGTGATATAATGACTCATTTGGTATGAGCTCTATTTTATTTACACGTTCCCAGTTGTGGGCCCTTGAGCCGTTTTTTGGTGGCTTGTTATTAGATCAGGTGGTAGCAAACAGCCTTCCTGAGTACAGTAGGTGTTGCAAGTATTTTCCTGACACGTTAGGAGAATTTTCAGTCTTACTGGATAAGGTCAGATTGTGATAACCATTTTCCCAGAACCCCGCCCTCGCTGGTCCATTTTAACCCTTCCCTCCATTTTTGTAAATGAAAAGACTGAGGCCTAGGGCTGAGATATGCAGGATCAGGGTCAGGGTCAGTGGTTCTTTGTGACACCACCCTGCCCCCATCCCGCGGTCCGTGTCTGTTCTCCCTGGAAAATCAGTTAAGACCCTGGAGAAGAAAGGAAGGGGTGGGCGGGAAAGGAATGGCTAAAATTCTCCAACAAGGCGATTATACCACGAGTGGAGATGACTGCAAATCCGCTCAGAAAATGGCCTCGCCACGCCGCGCAGATCCGCTGTCACCCCACCTGCAGCGCGCACAGCTGCACACACGCGTCAGGATTGGCTCGGCCTGAGCCAAGGCAAGGGTGGGGACCGAAATGGCGTTTGGAGCAGCTGACTTTTCAGAGCAGCTGCTCGGTGCTAGAACGGGGGCGGCCCAGGCTCGCTGGACTGTCCGCGGGCGCAGAGCCCTCAGAGGCCCACCTGAACCCTGGCAGAGGGGCCAGCCCGATCGCAGCACCCAGCGCCCAGCACGAGACGCCGCGCCACCCCCTTGTCCCTCGTGGAGCCCAGGTAGCGGGTGGGGTCCCTGGCCCCACCCGGGAGCGCGGGCTGAGAGGACCGCACTCACTCGTAGCTCCTCGCCCCTGGCCAAGGAGCATGCGCACCTGACCGCGCCCACCGGCTCCGCGGAGAGGCTGCGGCTCCGGGGACCCAGGCAACCACCGCCTGCGGGTCAGCTGGGAGGAAGAACTGAATTGAGTGAGCATCAAGAAAGAAAGGGGTCCCTTCGCACTGCCTGTCTCGGATCGGCCTCGGGGGAGCCCCACAGGAGGGCTCTGGCCCCCCACGCTGGGTGGAGACTAAACTCTGCGGTGACACTGCGAGAGGGCCCCGCCCCCGGCCCCCCAAGGGTCAGTCCTGGGCTCGGGTATTTTTCCCTAGCAGCTGGTGGACAGCTTTCCGTTTTCCTCTTCAGGGCAGGAAAGACCAGTGCGAGAATTTGAGGGAAAGAACAAAGGCGCTGGCAACGCCCAAGCCTCCTTTGGAGCCTGAAAGCCTGCCTTCCTCGGGACCGGGGGTGACATCCAGGGCAGGCTACCACCTCTTGAGCCCTTGCCAGGTTCCAAGCACTTTACCCAGTGTCTAATCCTCGGAACAATTCTGAAACAGGTCAGAGGATGTCATGTGTCAAGGTCACAACGTTTACAGTGGCAAAGCTGGGATTAGGAAATTCTCCCAGATCCTGAGTTTCAATTAAAAAAAAAAAAAGATTGGGACTGGGGTTATAGCTCAGTGGCAGAGTGCTTGCCTCCATCCTTAGCAGTGGCATTAAAAATAAACAAATAAATAAAGATATTGTGTCCATCTAGGACTAAAACTTAACTAAAAATTTAAAAAAGATTTAAAAGTTAACCATTTGCTCACTTTCCCTAATCTTAAACATATCCTTTTGAAAAAATAACTATTGAGAACAAACACTGCAAACAAGACTTTACTGTCTTTTTTTTTCTCTTGGGCACATCAGTGGTAGGAGGGAAAATGCGGGTGAGAGTATAAACAGGTGACACTTTTCAGGAAAGCACTCTGGCCATTTGTATCAAGAACTTTAAACATTGTCCCCTGTTCTGGAGAAAGCAAGACCTATTAAGGGGTAAGATAGCCATTCCCTGGGACCCACCAATTCCACTGACAAGAATCTATTGCACAAAGGAGAGCATATATGTACCACATGATGTATAGGTATGGGCATTCATCACTACACTGTTTTTTTTTTTTTTTTTTTAAATTAGTTGTTGACAGACCTTTATTTTTTATTTATATGCAGTGCCTCACACATACTAGGCAAGTGCTCTGCCACTGAGGCCACAAACCCATCCCCAACACTATGATTTTTTTTTAGAATTTTAATATTTATTTATATATTTTTAAGAGAGAGAGAGAGAGAGAGGGAGAGAGAGAGAGAATTTTTTAATATTTATTTTTTAGTTTTCGGCGGACACATCTTTGTTTGCATGTGGTGCTGAGGATCGAACCCGGGCCCCACGCATGCCAGGCGAGGGAGCTATCGCTTGAGCCACATCCCCAGCCCCATCACTACACTGTTGCAACAGAGAAAGATGGAAAACAACCTACAAGTGCCTCAGTTGATTTATTTAATTACGTCACATTCATCTAAAATAATTTTTTGCAATATTTAGAGACTGGTGCAGTTCTGCAGGTGCAGTGGCGCACACAGCGACTCAGCAGGCTGAGGCAGGAGGATCATGAGTTCAAAAGCCAGTCTCAGCAATTCAGCAAGAAGCTAAGCAACTTAGTGGGACCCAGTCTCTAAATAAAATATGAAAAGGGCCTGGGGGGCCTAGGACTGTAGCTCAGTGGTAAAGTGGGTAAAGTGCTTGCCTAGCATGTGTGAGGCTCTGGGTTTGATTCTCAGCACCACATAAAAACAAATAGATAAAATAAAGATTAAATTTTTTAAAAGAGTGGGTACTGGGGATGTGGCTCAGTAGTTGACCACTCCTGGGTTCATTTCCCAGTACCAAAAAAAGAAGGAGGAAGGGGAGGGGAGGGGGAGAAGGAGAAGGAGAAGAAAATAGTGCAGTTCTGTCTTTTTTTGCCATGCTGGGGTTTGAACCAAGGGGTGCTTTACCAGTGAGCGATAGCTCAGCCTCCCCACTCTTTTTTTGAGACAGGGTCTCACTAAGTTGCCCAGGCTGGCCTTGGACTTACTGCATCAGCCTCTTCAGTCCCTGGGATTACAGGCAAGCACCACCACACCCCGCCAGTTCTCTCTTTCATATATAGAGCAATCATCAAAAAATATTAAGTGAAAAAAGTGCAAAAGCATCTATCTACTGTGTTACTATTTCTTTCTCTTTTGGGGGGTGGGTACAAGGGATTGAACTCAGGGGGGCACTCGACCACTGAGCCACACATCCTTAGCCCTATTTTGTATTTTATTAGAGACAGAGTCTCACTGAGTTGCTAAGAGCCTTGCTAAATTGCTGAGGTTGGCTTTGATCTCGCAATCCTCCTGCCACCGCCTCACAAACTGCTGGGATTACAGGCGTGTGCCACAGCGTTCGGCTGAATGTGTTACTATTTCTATAGGAAAAAAAGGAACATACCTTTAAGTTTTTTTCCCCATAAGAAACATATACAAGAAGAAAACAGTTAATTGTGTTGCTTTTAGGGAGGAACCAGGTAAGAGGAAGACCTTCTTTTCATTGTAAACCCTTCAATGCCTTTGGAATTTTGTACCTTGTGTACATATTAGCAATTCAGATTTTCAAAAAAATAAATTCCCTAAAATCCATACCTCTAGATATGACATTTCTTTTGGAAATCTAGCTTAAGTAAATTATTGGATTTTTGTTATGTCTTGTTTTGTTTGTGGTCAGGACCTCATGCATGATAGGCAAGTGCTCATAAGCCCCAGCTCCAATTCAATTATTGGCGTTTGGACAAGGACTTATGAAAACAAGAACAAAAACAAACACCGAGGTGTCAGTGAAAAAAAAAAATGTAGTCAACTTGAAAGCCAAACAACAGAAAAATAAACTAAAAAAATCATGGTATGTGCACCGAATACCTTTTATAAAATCATGAAAAGATGTTTACAAAAATATTTTAGTGACATTGGAAATGCTTATAATGTTAAGAAAAGTGGGACAGAAAATTATCTATGCTGTATGATCTGATCCCTGTAACAATTGCAGACATAAAAAAATAATTGGAAGAAAATATGTCTAAAATTACGTAAACAGTTGTGGTTTCTGGGGGGAAAGACTGAGTGATTTTTTTTCCCTCCAAAGCTTTGTATATTTTTCAGTTTCTTTGCAATAGGCGTCTACATTGGATAATTAAAACACAGAAACAAAGAAAGCTTTAAAATAAATCCCTGTGGTAACTTGGAAAAGTAAAGCTACACAGACATGTTAACCCAGCAATTCTACTTCTAGAAATAAATCCTGTATTAGTAGCCATACAAAAGCTGAAAGCATTATTATTAATAAGACTGTGGTGGTGCATGCCTATAATCCCAGAGGCTCAAGAGGCGGAGGCAGGAGGATCAGGAGTTCAAAGCCAGCCCCAGCAATGTAGTGAGACCCTAAGCAACTTAATGAGACTCTGTCTCCAAAAAAAAAGTGGGGGGGGCTGGGAAAAAGCCCCCCTGGTTTCAATCCCTGGTACCAAAAAAAAAAAAAAAAAAAAGATTGTAAATAGCTTGTTTATTGGAGGAGATCAGATAAACAAGGATATCTGAAATGTAGGCTATATGAAATAGGAGCTTTGCAGAATACAGCAGGTTTACTCTCTCCCCCCCCCATTTATTTACTTATTTTTAATTTTTTGTAGGTACCAGGGATCAAACCCAGGGCTTTAGCATGCTAGGGAAATGTTCTCCCACTGAGCTCTATCCCCAGCCCAGATATACTCTCTTGAAAAAGGTTAAGAATTGCTTTTATGGTGGGAAAAGTAACTAGCAAAGCAAAATGGGTGTTACCATTGCCTTTATGCTAAAGAAAGAAAAACTAAAACTCTACTCATGGGTGCGAGGGCATTAAATTCTTAACGATAGCTGTTTGGTGAAGGGAATAAACAACAAAGGTGGGTTGCTTTTGACTCTAAGTTTATCTGCGGTGTTTGCATCGTTTATAAAAATGAGATCTCGTATTATTGTGGAATTTAAATATAGCAATAATACGGCAGTGGGGTGGGGATAAAGCAAACAGATCTGAGAGGATGCACTAGAAAATTGCTAGCGGTTCCGGCTAGGGGAGAGAGGTACAGTTTGAAGTGTTGGGTTATTTTCTCAATTTTCTTTATAATCCTTGGCATTGGCTTCTCCCTTTGATCACGCCCACACAGGAACCACCTCTGTAATTAAAACAGCAACATCAAAAGTCCAGGCTGGCCGGTTGCAGCCTCTGTTCTTCTCCTTCCTTTCCTTCCCTTCACACCCATCTCTGTTCCATTATGTAAGGGCCCTGCTCACGTGGACAGCCCAAGAACTCAGAGCCCCAGATACCAGCCTCGGGTCTCCTTTTACTGAAGGGGTGAAACCAAGATGCTGAGATACCACCTCTGGGCAGCTCAGGCAGCTCTGCTGGGAAAGTGGACTCAGGTGACCTGGATCCCAGGCCCTCTCCTCTCCCACCTTCAATTTCCAGAGATAATGGGTGAGGAAGGAAGAGTGCCAAGGACTGTTTCCATAGGCCAGGGAGGTCAGGGTTTGATGGGGCGGCCAGCTGGGCAACGTGGCCAATGAAGCCACAAATTAACGATATCAGTGTAGCCTCAAACGAAGGAAAAATAAACCCATCATTTGCTGAGTTCCCTCTGGGCTCAGAATCAAGCTCCCTTCTTAGACAATGGCTGGTCACAGACCCACACAGCCTCTGCCAGGTTTTCCAGAGAGACTGTGACAGAGCAATGGGCCAAATTGGCCTCCAGTGGCCAACATGCTGGGATTCACCTCTAATGACTTGCCCCCTCCAAGGAGGTGGCTCAGAAACCCTCCCAGGGCCCAGGGCTCAGTGCTGGAAGATCTGTTTGCTCCAAAATCTAAGCAGGAGGCAACCATGGTATAGTGGGGAGGGCGCTGGCCTAGAAGCAGGAAACCACTCCCTCTTGTTTTTGTGACCCTGGCAACTCCTGAGCTCCTGTGAGCCTGGGATTTGGGGGACAGGCGGGAGCCTCTGCATCTGGGGGAGAAAGGGCGGTGTCCAGCCCCCTCCCCCACCACGGTTGTCTCAGAATTCTAGATGTCGGGGAGGCTGCAGTTTCTTCTTCCTGAGCAGCTGCTGCCTGTCTGTCTCCATGGCAACCAGGCCAAAAGACTAATTTGCCAGGGTCTGGGCTCTGGAGCTTACCTTGGAGCTGGGTTTTCAACTTGCCTTTCTGGAAGTCAGGTCACTGCCTTTCCCTGGGGCCCCTGACAGCATCCCCCCAGCCCCCCCCGCCCCCCCCACCCCCAGCCCCATACATATAGTGAAGTGACAGTGTGGAAGCAGCAGGCACCAGGGCAGCCAAAAAAAGAAAAGAAAGAAAGAAAGACTCTGCATCTCCCTTTCTCCCCTACTTGGATACTGGGATTAAGCCTATGGGCGCTCCACCACTGAGCTACACACCCAGCCCTATCTGTTTGGGTACCAGGGATTGAACCCAGGGCACTTTAACCACTCAGCCACATCCCCAACGCCCCCCCCTTTTTTTTTAAGCAGGATTGACTGTCTTTATCCCAACCCTTTTTATTGTTTATTTATTTTTTTAATTTTTAGGTGGACACAATATCTTTATTTTTATTCGATGCTGAGGATCGAACCCAGTGCCTCATGCAAGCTAGGTAAACACTCTACCACTGAGCCACAACCCCAGCCCCCTTTTTATTTTTTGAGACAGGATCTCAATAAGTTGCTTAGAAGACCTCGATGAGCTGCTGAGGATTGCCTTGAACTCACCATCCTCCTGCCTTAAGCTGCTAGGATTACAAGCATGCACCACTGTGCCCTGCTTGTTTGTTTTTGAGACAGGGTCTCAATAAATTGCCCAGACTGGCCTTGACCTTGTGATTCTCCTGCCTCAGCCTTCCAAGTAACTTGGATTACAGATGTGCACCAGGCTCCATGAATCTGCTCTGGGCTGTGGAGTAGGGATGTGCAAGAGCAGATGGCTTAGGGAAGTGGTCACATCAAGTGAAAAACCAGCATCTATCTCAGAGCAAAGCCTGTCCAAGGAAGGGACATGGCCTTTGTCCTTGGAAAAACCCACAGAGCACTCCTAAGCACATTCCCATCCTGCTAAGTTGTTTATCTACAAATAACAGGAGAGATCTGCTGCGCCAGGTGTCCCTGACTCAGTCAGGCTAGGTGGGGATCCATAGCAGCCCCCTAGCAGCCACCAATCAGCATGAGACAGAGAAATACCTGAGATGCCAGATAACCCTCCCAGTGGTTTATGGTGGTTGATAACATGTTGGGAAACCGTGTAGTTCAGCACATACACTCCTCTTGGCTTAAACCAATCAGTTCAAACGAATGTCCCTTTTGTACTGACCAATCACCCCTACCCAACTTGTTCCTACCAGTGAATGTGCTAATCATGTTTTAGAGTTGTTATTTGATTTTCCCGCGGTGTGTGATGATTGGTTAAGGGATGCTATAATGATGTGAAGTCCCTGCCCTCTCCAAAAAATGTATAAAAATGCTGCAAACCCTGGGCTCGAGGCCTCTCAGCGTCACCAGTTGCTGTGTGTGCACGTGGAGGACCGAGCTAGCTCGCAATAAACACCTCTTTGCTGCTTACATCGATCTTGGGTCTCTGGTGGTCTTTGGGGGTCCTGAATTCAAGCATAACACAAGGAGGTCCACTGTCTCTCCTTTCCATTCTGTCAGGCTGTTTCTGCTGGCCAATGGCTGGGCCCAGAAGTTCTGCTGTGGCTTGCGTGGTTTTAGCAAGATTGAAACATAAAATATGTTGATGACCGACCGCCTTTCTAAGAAGGTCACTGAGTGCTCAGAGCTGTATGGATTTCTCCCTTAGATACAGTATAACGTGACTAACTACATTGGTTTTTTTCTGGGGCCATTTAAAATCAGACAGGTATCTTTTTCTATTTCTGCTCTGATACCTTGGTTGTAACCTTCTTGGAGGATTATATGGCCTGCCCATTCCCAGGATGTGGCCCACTGCCTCCTTGTACATAGTAGTTGGTGAAAGGAAAGTGACCACAACACTCGGAGCAACCAAAAGATCTTTATTGCAGCAGTGCAACAAAGAGAAAGGAAAGAAGGAAAGAGAGAGAGAGAAAAGAGAAGAGATGAACAGGGAGAGCGCAAGAGCAAAAGAGAGACAGAGAGCGTGCGTAAGAAAGATAAAGAGCAAAAGAGAGAGAGAGCAAGAGAGAAAGAGCAAGAGAGAGGGCCTGGCAGGAGGGAGTTTTTATAGCCCAAATCTAATGGGGCCTCTGGGTCTGCAAGCTGCCTTGTTGGCCCAAGGGGGGGTTAAGTGTTCAGTCTTAAGCGGGGTTGAATGTTCAGACTTGAGGCAAACAGGTGATAAAGGACCAGATAGAGGGGGGTTTGAGTGCGTGGGCTATCTTGCAGCCAACATCTGTTCAGCCTGCCCTGCAGACAACACAGTTCAGCCTGCTCTGCACCCAACAGTTGGGTCCATGCATACCTTACAAACATACAGCACCTTTATGTACTGACCAAGAAACACAGACTGGAGTTAGGAACCCTGGTTCTAGGCCTGGACCTACAACTAATCTGCTGTATAATTTTTTAAAAATTATAACACTTTTAAAAAAATGTTTATTTTTTAGTTATAGGTGGACACAATATCTTTATTTTATTTTTATGTGGTGCTGAGTGTAAGGTCCTTACTTAGGATCTGGATGGCCATCTTAAGTTACAGTCGCCATTTTAAGAAAAAGTTTCACTTGCCCTCCCAAGGGCCTTTCTGAGAAAGGCTCACCACTCCCTCATACCACCCCACCTGGCTCTAATCCCCGAGCCTCCCCAAGCCTGTTTTGCCTCTCTCCGTCTATGGAGAGATGGCCTTTACTTGTCAGCTCTGACAGATGAACTCTCTTGTGTGCCTCCGCCTGGTCTCCATCTTTCATTTCTCGCTTGCATGACTCCCGGTTCCTCACTTTCCTTTCACTGAGGATGGAACCCAGTGCTTCACGCATGCTAGGCGAGGACTCTACCTCTGAGCCAAAAACCCCAGCCCTAAAAATTATAACACTTTTTTAAACTTAATTTTATTTATTTATTTTTTTATGTGGTGCTGAGGATGGAACCCAGTGCCTCGCATGTGCTTTGTAAGTGCTCGGCCTCTAACCCACAACCCTGGCCCCTGCTGTACAATTTTGAACAGCTCTATTTGTTGGTAAAGATGGTGCTCGGAGCGCTTCTCTTCCGGGAGCTCAGGTCCATGATGCACGTGAACCGTTACATCCAATCCCTGTGAATGGCGCGAACTTTGAATGGCGCACCTCCAATCCCTGAAGTGGCGCCAATGAAGAAGTAACAGCCCACTCGCCCTGCTCCTCCTCATCCTGTGTTAAGCCCATAAATATCAATACCCTGTCTGTGCTCTCTCTCTTACTCTTACTCTCTCTCCCCCCTCCTCTCTCTCTCCCCCTCCTCTCTCTCTCTCTTCCCCCCCTCTCTCCTCTCCTCTCCTCTCCTCTCCTCCCCTCCCCTCCCCTCCCCTCCCCTCCCCTCTTCTCTCTCTCTCTCTCTCCTCCTCCCTTCTCTTCTGCGACTGGCTGCTACGGTCCTGCTAATAAAATCTCGGACAGGTAAACGTTTGTTTTGGCTTATTGAGTTTACGGAGCTTTTCCATTGTCCTTTACACTATTCCCCTTTTTGGGTCTCACTCACTATCCCCATTCTATAAATTGGACAGTGATCTTTCTGCTCCAACAAATTTCTTTTTTTTTTTTTCTTTTGGCACTGGGGATTGAACCCAGGGCACTTGACCCCTGAGCCACATCCCCAGCCCTTTTTATTTTTAATTTTGAGACAGAGTCTCACTAAGTTACTGAGGGCCTTGCTAAATTGGTGAGCTAGTCTCAAACTTGCAGTCCTCCTGCCTCAAACTTACAGTCCTCCTGCCTGAGCCTCCCCAGTCCTCCTGCCTCAAACTTGCAGTCCTCCTGCCTGAGCCTCCCCGGTCGCTGGGATTATGGGAATGTGCTACCATGCCCATCTCTCAGCTCCAACTTTCTGTGGATTTCCCAAAACAGAAGGCCATGAAGTTCTCCCCAGGGGAAACCAGATAAGATCAGGCATTTTCTCTGCATGGTTGTAGGGGGTTATGATTAAAATCAAGTCTTGGACGTGGGAAAGGATGTCCTGCTGCGTGCCGCAACCAATGGAAACCAGCGCCTGTCATAGTGACTTGGCTGAAACCTTGCCTACTGGTCGTGGCAAAGCAATGCAACTGAACCCTCTTTCTCTCAGGAACCACCACCTGCTAGCACTAGTGCTCACTGAGGAGGCGGGGCTTGGAGCTCAGTGTAACCTGAACAGCATCACACTGACTTGGAAATTGAGGGTCCAGTGCTAGCAATGGGAATTTCCTTTAAAAAAATCCCTCTTCCTCTGGGGCATCCTGACAAAGCTCATCTTGGAATCCCATTCACATGGCTTCTTTCTTTCAACTCAGCAAGACATACAGAATACATACCTCCACCTGTCCCCAAAGAAAGCCTAGGGTAATCACTAGGCCCCACCCCGATAAGAAACAACTGTCCTCAGGCAGCTGTGCTGCAGCTACGTCCAACCTGCCCCCACTCTCCAGAGCTGTTTTCCCTCCCCTTGGCCTCTGTGCCACCATCACCCATCTACGCCTCCTCCTCCTTCATGAGGCCTTCTCTGGATCCAGTGGTTTTTCACTGTTCCCTTTCTTTATTTCACAGGGCCTCTGGACACCTTGATAAGGTCTTCTGACTGTGGATCTCTATTTATTTACTTATTTTTGAGAAAAAGGAAAAATACAGTTTATTGCTTTGTTAGCAAAGAGAAACATGGGGAACTCCTGTCCAAAGGTTGTGATTCTGCCCATCAGCAAGAACAGGGGGCTTTTAAAGAGGTGACTCAGAGAAAATGAGATGAGGGAGAAGAGATGAGGAAGGAGAAGATCAGGGAAAAGAAGATCAGGAAGAAGGTTAGGGAAGGCTGGGGTTGTGGCTCAGCTGTTGAGCACTTGCGAGGGACCACATAAAATAATGATATTGACAACTACAACTAAAAAATAAATATTTAATATTAAAAAAAGAAGAAGAAGAAGGTTAGGGAAAAGAAGATCAGGGAGGAGAAGATGGGGAAAAAGAAAAAAAAATGTAAATTTCATAGCCACAAGGGGTATAGACAAAGTGAAAGGATAAAAGAAACTGAAGTTAAAGACCAGGCATTGTAAAGCTTCTAAGCTGCAAAGCCTGAGTTAAAATGTAAAAGACCAGGTATTGTTAAGTTCCTATGCTACACTCAAAACCTGAAATTCCTGTAGCTGTTAGGACAATTCACGGGACTGCCCAGTAGATATTCCCCCTGACCATTTAGTTGTTAAATAACCTGAGCCCTGTGCAGTTTGGCACGTAGGCATTCAGGGCCCAAACCAATCAATTTGAATGTACCCCCCTTCTTAGGACTGACCTATCACCCCCGCCCGACCTGTTCCCGCCAATGAATGTACTAATCATGTTCGAGAGTTGTTGTTTGATTTTCCCGTGGTGTATGGTGATTTGTTGAAGGGGACTGTGATGTATGTAAAGTCCCTGCCCTCCCTAAAAAGAGTGTACTTAAACACTGCTCAACCCCTGCTCGGGGCTCTGGGCTGCTCTCCCTCCTTGAGTGAGCACAGTGCCCCAGCATGTTGGATCTTCAATAAACCCCCTTTTGCTGTTGCATGAGTCGGTCTCTTGGTGGTCTCTTCCTCCGTCGTTTGACGGTCCCTTACAAAAGCATCAAGTGAACCCTATTACATTTCTTCACCGTCAATTTCTAGCTTCCATTTCTATGGACAATGGGCGATGACATCTCCAAGCTACTTCCTGCTGAAAGGGGGCAGAGTTGGGGGAAGTAACCCAAAGTCCTTGTTCTCTTTCAGGTGGGGTTACAGTTAAGTGCATTCAGCATGAGCAGTCCAGAGGTCCACAGTGACAGATGGCAGGTGACTGGACAAGGCATACATAGGGCAGGGATCATGCTAAGACAACAGTAAAGACAGCAAAGCATTACTTTGTTGTAAACAATTACACAAAACAATTAGTATCTCAGCCAGTCTCTGAAAACTACGAGGATAGTAATTCATAATCTTATCAGTGAAACACAGAAAGTTCACAAATGTGGGAGGTTAGGAAGATTTGTAGGTCTATGAAATCAGACTTGAATTAACTCAGGACAAATTTGTAACTCTTGTGGTCATTATCATAGGCTCTCTCACACAAGAACCCTTCCTTTATAGCCTCCAGCTTTATTCACATTTAGTAAGGCTGACACAAGTGTACATCTTAAGTTGCATTTTAAAGAAACATTGTTTTTCTTTTAAATGTCCATGCAGGACTGTGCTTTTAGGCTATACCCTCCTGCCAGATGTTGGTCAAAACTGACCTTGTTCCTATCTACTCTTGAGAGTCAGCTGACATTCCTCAGGGATCACTCTTGGGGACATGTGCAAAGCCTCCTGGCTCCTTTAGCTTTCCTCTACCAGTGGTGCCACTTGCCAGGATAGGTCAGGGTCTGGCTGACCATATGTGGCTTCTCTTGGAAGCATCAGGGACATTTCCGTCTCCAGTGATCTGCCTCCCAGGGTGGGATACAGCTCAGTGGTAGAGCACTTCCCTAGGATGAGTGAGGCCATGGATTCAATCGCCAGTACCACCCCCTAAAAAAGAATAGGCACAAAGGGAAGTATTCAATCAAGGTTTTTCCTGTGTTACAGGAATGGATGAAAGAAACGAGAGAAGTGCGCTCAGCAATCCTGACGTCACTGGCCTCATTTGTTTCTCCCATACACAAGAAGCAGACAGGGCACCGGGTGTGATGCCCTGCAGTAGACAAGGGCCGCCATGCCCTGACAGGTACGCGAGCTGCTCCAGGTGGCAGGAGAGAGGGCAGCAGTGTGGTGAGAGCTCCCACCTCCCAGTCTGAGGCTGGGGCTCACTCCACCACTCCTCCAGCTTCCGGATGGCCCTAGGAACCTGCCCTATGAAAGGCAGGGAAGGGAAGGGAGCTTTGTCACCAAGGATCCTTTGGCTCTTTAGGGGAAACTCTCTTTCTTCACAAAAGCCCAGGTCCCAGATTCGTGGCCCCAGGAAAGGAAGCATCTGGAACCGCAGACTTGTGGACCCCGAGCCAGCAGAGCCAGGCTGTAGACTTGGGGATTTTTGCTTTTGAGCTACTTGATTGTAGCCACGTTGTCTACTTTCCGAGTCTCATCTTCCTGAGGAGGGATGGGTACCCACTTGACATCTCTGGGGGCCCAGGGATGAAAAGAATTTATGCCCTGGGAAGCATCCGGGGCTGCCAGGGGGGAAGGCAAACATGACATGGCCTACATCGCAGGCTGGGCAAGGCCTCGGGCCCCGCCTGGACCATGACGTGCCCTAGATGGAGCTCTAAGGCCAAGATCCTGGGCACAGTGAGGGGCAGATGGCCCTCTGTCACACCTTCCCACCTGCCTCTGCTGCCCCCCTGACTTCCAGCTGAGGGAAGGAGGGGCAAAGGGTTTTCTTCCACCTAAACCTGCAAGAAGGCATTTTCCTAAATTCCTTGACCTCATAAAACACATTTGCTTACTAGCAACTAACAGATCCACAGGCTCTGACCAGCACTCCCTTCCCAAATGCCCGGTGGCCATTTTGCTATTTATTTTCCTGCCTTAAGGCAGGTGGGGGGAATCAAAGCACCAACTCTGCCAGCCTTAATCAGGGCAGGGAGCAGAGGAAGTGGTCAGTCAGTACATTCAGGACCTCAAGAACATCCAGGTCCCAGAAGAGCCACACTTAACCTCTGCAGTTACTCAGCAACAAATCTTACAAGGCCTGGAGGAGGACAGAGTCTTATCCTGGGCTGCTGTGACATCTTACGCCTTCTCCCTGGAAAGAGCCGGTTGCTATGCTTCTATTATTTCTTTTATGTTCCCATTATCTCAGGTCAAAGCTGAGGACTGGACTGCTTCTTCCAGCCAGTGCCTCAGCCAACGGGCAGCATGGGAGACGCACGTGGAAGTGCCCGTCTGAGGGGAGCCAATAAACTCCAGGGTGAGGAACCTGTCCTATCCAGAGAAGAAAGCTGCCCCATCCATAGAAGGAAGCTGCCCTATCCATAGAAGTGTCTTCAATGACTTGGCATATGGTGGGCATTGGACAATTTGTTTTGAGACATGGTCTTGCTAAGTTTCAGAGGCTGGCCTTGAACTCATGATCCTCCTGCCTCAGCCTCCCATGTTACTGGGATGACACTACTGCTAATTACACTCTATGCTAGGCACTTTCTATGTATCATCTCATTTGCTCCTTAGGACAACCCTGCAAAGTAGGTTTGTGTAATGTGTGTGGGTGTGGTACCTGGGATTGAACCCAGGTGGTTGCACATGCTAGGCAAGTGCTCGACCACTGAGCTGCAATCCCAGCCCCAGAGATATCATCCTTATTCTCCTGTTTTACAGATGAGGAAACTGGCTCAGAAATGGAAATTAACGTGTCCACAGTAACCAGGCCACTCAGTAGTAGACTGGGCATGGGACGGAGGCTGGCTAGCTTCAGAGCTTGCTTTTATTTTTTTGCCGTTTCCCATAGCTGGCTCACTGCCACCCACCTCCGCTGCTGGAAACCCAAACCCTTTGCTTCACGGGGCCATTTCTGAATGGCTGTGACTGAGAGCAAGAAGCCAGCCTGATTCTCTCTCCTGTGCGCCTGACTCTCTGGCGTGCTTGCCCTCTCTGTTTTCCCAGTTACCCACGGTGTTCCCAGCCCTAGAATCAGGCCTTTGTTCTTCTTCCCTAATGCATTTCCCTATTCCTGATGTTTGCAATGGTGGGTGGCAAGGATTTCTTATCACAAGGACACTGCGGCTAACTGAAAAGGAGAAACTTGTAATGATTAAAATAATGAGGCGGCCGAGGGACACTGTGGGCCGGCTGTCCTCTGGGGAGCCACGCATTCTAATCTGGACCATGCCAACAAGGCCCCCTCAGTGGGGCTCATTTGATTGTGAAATGATGACAATATTGCTGGCCCTTCTCAGGGGAAGGAGAAGGAGAGGAGATATGTGGGAGGAGGTAGGGCTCCAAGAGGAGAAGATTGGAGATGAAAAGCAGGAGTTTCAGGCTGGCTTTAGATTGTGACCATGTTCCTTTTAGGAGTAGAAAGCCTCTGGTTTTTTTTTGTAGGGAATTTTTGTTAATTTGCTCCTGGGGATCAAGCCCAGGGCCTTGAGCATGCTAAGCACACACTCTACCTCTGAGCCACATCCCCAGCCCTTATTTATTTATTTATTTAGAGACATGGTCTTGCTAAATTTTAGAGGCTGGGCTTGAACTCATGATCCTCCTGCCTCAGCCTCCCAAATTGCTGAGATGATAGGCATGCGCCAGGACCTGGCTCCAAGAGCCTTTTTTAATGCATGTTCATGAAACTGTCTCTGGAGCTCCTTTGATGTTCCCATTTTGGTAATTTTCTCTTTCCTAAAATGAGAGTCAATGAAGCGGAGCCTGAAGTCCAGAGAATGCTTAGAGTCAAGCCTTTGCCAGGAGATGCTGCAGGTTAAAGTCCCACAGGCCTCCCACCCCTCAGCAGGAATGAAAGACGGAGAGAAGGGAAAGAGAGATCCTGGCTGGGTCTGTGCACTGGAGAGGAACCTGTCCTGGGAGGAAGCTTGCTTGGGGTGGGGTCCTTGGCGCCTGTCTCTTCCTTCAGGCCCAGGCACTGACTGCCCAGCAGACCCTGCCATCCGAGCACTTGGAGGCTCTACCAAGATAGAAACGGTATTTAGCACAGGAGAGAAAAATGAATTCAGCTCCCAGCTCAGTTATGATTTAGACGCAGCCGTGGGCAGAATAGCAATGAGCTCTTTATTTTAAGCAAGTGGTAGCGAGATGAAAATAGATCAAATGTGTTGAAGCAATCCAGGTTTCTGCAATCAGTGAAGCAGATTTAAGACCACACCTTGATCAGGCAGGGAGAAGAGAGAAGGCGCACAGGGAGCTTTTGTTAAAAATGAAGCCCCTCTTCAGAGAAGAGCTGTCCTTATGGCTGCAGTGAGGATTTCATCTAAATCAGCACTAGAGAAGATTTAGGCTTCATCTTGGGGCTGGATTCTGGAGAGAAAGAGAGCTCCAGCCCTTCCCTTTGGGCTTCTATCTCCAAGTAAGGCCCTCCCAAAACAAGGACACTGTGGAGGATGGACCCTCAACATCACCTATGGGTTATGACAGTGTTTCCCATCTACATTTTTGTACCACTTTATATTTATTATTTGATCCTGACCTCACAGCACCTTCTATCTACCTTCTGTAAATGAGGAAATTAAAGCTCAAGGTCAGGGTCTAGCTCAAGGCCACACACTTAAAAGGACAGAGCCAGGATTTGGACACAGGTCTGCCTGACCCCAATATGCACGTTTTGTCTATGTTACAAAGGCTTTTGTTCAATTGTCACTTTTTTGTTTTTGTTTTTATTTTTTACTTTTTGGTACTGGGGACTGAACCCAGGGGCGCTTAACCGCTGAGTCACATCCCCAGCCCTTTTTAAAATTTTATTTGGAGACAGGATCTCACTGAGTTGCTTAGGGCCTCACTGCTGAGGTTGGCTTTGAACTCACAATCCTCCTGCTTCAGGCTCCAAAGCTGCTGGGCCATCTCAATTGTCACTTCTTGGCGAGGCCTTCCCTGATGGTGGATTTAACCACTCAGTGCCCCATCCCTGGCCCTCTGTATGCCCTGCCCCTGTTTTGCTTATGTAGATCTTCCTTGCTCATTTGTTCATTGTCTGTTTTCTTCCCCTAGGAATCAAGCTCCACGAGGGCAATATTTTAATTGGCATCCCTAGTACCTGGTGGTGTCTGGAAAATTAATGAACACGCAGTAAAGAAAGGACTGTTAGGCTGGGCGTGGTGACGCATGTCTGTAATCCCAGCTGTTGGGGGGTGGGGCTGAGATAGGAGGATCTTGAGTTCAAAGCCAGCCTCAGCAATGGCGAGGCACTAAGCAACTCAGTGAGACCCTGTCTCTAAATAAAATAAAAAATAGGGCTGGGGATGTGGCTCGGTGGTCGAGTACCCCTCAATTCAATCCCCAGTACCCCCCAAAAAAAACCCCCAAAAAGTGACTGTTAATAACCTTTTGCCTGATTTTCTGTTGCATGCCACATTTGATAGAAAAGCAGCCCAGTGATCCTTTAGGAAACCTGCAGGTTTTAAGCCTCTGCTGAAGGAAAACAGCAGACAGACAGTGGGTGCTTTTGGTAAGAAAAGGCATTTACAGGAGCATCCGGGCATTCAGGCTGCCAAAATGAGCAAGACGCGGACTCGAGGTGCCAGTCCACAGGTTAATCTGAGAACAGCTAACTGAAGTCCAGGACAGACAGCAGAGCCCAGCCACCGACAAAGCGTTCCACAGTGCCATGTGTCATGGGTCACCTCCTCGTTGCAAATCATTCCTCATCCAGGAAGATAAAAGAGAAATGAGACTTCCCCGAGGCACAGACCTTGACAGGGAAGAGGTTTACACAGCCACTCCAAAGCAGCAGGTCTTCAGCTTGCCCAAGCTGATCACTTGGGACAAAATTCCTGGCCTCAGTGAGGATTAAATGGGATCCTGCCGGTAAAGCCCTCCTTCCTACAAAGCCCAGGGGGCTCACTAGGTCACTGTTAAATCGAAATCCTTTTTTGAAGATCTGGTAAACATTACAAATTCTCTCTAAAATACTCATTTGACTAGACACTCATAGTTATGCATACAATTTTAGGGAAATTAGAGCCTCCATGGATCCACCGAACCAGGAATTATGGACAAATGCTGGGAGACAGACTGACACCCAGGCCAATTGGATTTATCCATAACCCCCTAGGTATATTCACATACCTAAGGGAACAATAGACTGGTGGAATGGGGCTTAGTGAACCTTAGAAACCCAGAGAGAGAGAGTTACAGAAGCAAATGTAAGCTGACCCCATTCAAACACTGCAAAGGGAGGGGTACCTGGCCAGGCACCCACGTGTTTGTTCCTGGTGGCAATGGCTAAGCTCTGCCTTGGAGACCTGTACAGCAGGACTGGCCTTGTATCTTTCTTCTTTTCCTTTTTTAAAATTTTTAACTTTTTTCCTGGGCTGGGGATTCAACCCACTATATTCTACGTTAAATGTTCTACCAATGAGCTATGCCACCAGCTCCATTGGTCTGGATCATGTCACTTCATTCTCCTGGCTCCATCTTAACAATCAATCTTCCCATTACAACACGGCTCCCGGTGTCGGGCCTACAGAAGAGGAAGCTCTGGCTCCCTGCACAGGGCCTGTCTCCTCCACTTATATTTCTCAGTGCAAATTGGTTTGTAAGAACAGTCTGTCAGTATGGTGAAACCCTCTTCCCCTGCAAGCACATGGGTAAGTTTCTTTGCCTGCAAGACTTCTTGGGTGATAGGCAGTAAACTCCAATGTGCTGAGATTGAGAGTTATTTCTTATTGAAAACTTTTTTTTTTTTTTAAATACTGGGGATTGAACCCAGGTGCTTTACCACTGACCTATATCCCCAACCCTTTTTATTTGGTGACAGGGCCTTGCTAGGTTGCCCAGATGGGACTTGAACTTGCTGAGGCTGGCCTCAAACTTGCAATCCTCCTGCCTCAGCCTCCCAAATTGCTGGGATTACACGTTGTGCACCACTGCGCCTAGCTTCTTACTAAATTTCGTGCACCACTGCACCTAGCTTCTTACTCAATTTTCTTATGAGTAATTTCTCTCCTAGGAATCTAACCAAAGGAAAAAATTAGAAATTGAGAGGTACCTATGAACATAGAACAGATGTTCAGGATAGTGTTTTTAAAATACTTTTCATTTTTTAAAATTAATTTGTAGACAATAGCAAGAGATCCCATACACTCTTTAACATCTTGCATAATCACAAACCTGGGAATTGACCTTCATATGATTCACCCACCTTATTCAGATTCTACCACTTTATGAGGACTCCTTTGTGTGGTGTTTCGTTATACCCAATTTTTTTTGCGGGGGGGGGGGGTGGTATTGGGGATTGAACCCAAGGCCTTGTGCATGTGAGGCAAGTGCTCTGAGCTATACCCCCAGCCATGTTCCATGCAATCTCATCATTTGTAATTTTGTGGGACTACCTCTATTCTGTGGTCAAGACACTGAATAGTTCCATCACAAGGAATAATGTTAATTTTTATAGTAAAAACAATGGGCTGGGGATGTGGCTCAAGCGGTAGCGCGCTTGCCTGGCATGTGCGCGGCCCGGGTTCGATCCTCAGCACCACATACAAACAAAGATGTAAAGATGTTGTGTCTGCCGATAACTAAAAAATAAATATTAAAAAATTATCTCTCTCTCTCTCTATCACTCTCTCTTAAAAAAAATGTAAAAACAAGCTCAGTACCCAACATTAGATTGGTTACATAAATTATGATTCAGTTCAGGTATGAGTATTTTGTCTTTAAAATGATATATAAATATTATAAAATATTTATAAAGATGGGTTTATTGTGAGCCAGGTGCAGTGGTGCATGCCTGTAATCCCAGTGCCTCAGGAGGATCTTGAGTTCAAAGCCAGCCTCAGGAAAAGCAATTTGCTAAGCAACTCAGTGAAACACTGTCTCTAAATAAAATATAAAATAAGGCTAGGGATGTGGCTCAGTGGGCAAGTGCCTCTGAGTTCAATCCCTAGTACCCCCCCCCCAAAAAAAAGATTTTATTGTAGTAAAATGCTTATAAGAGGGGCAAGGGTTGTGGCTCAGCCATAGAGCACTCGCCTAGCACACGCGAGGCCTTGGGTTCAATCCTCAGCACCACATAAAAACAAATAAAGGGCTGGGGCCGTGGCTCAGTGGTAGAGTGCTTACCTAGCATGCACAAGGCGCTGGGTTTGATCCTCAGCACCACATAAATGTAAAATAAAGATACTGTGTCCACCTAAAACTAAATATTAAAAAAAAACAAAACAAATTAAGGTATTGTACCCAACTACAATTAAAAAAATAATAAATATTTTTTAAATGCTTATAAGATATAAAGTTTTGTATAAAAGTATACTTTTTTATCCCGTGGTGCTGGGGATCAAACCCCAGGCCTCATCCATACTAAATATATACTCTACCACCCACCTACATCCCCAGCCAAGGTCTCACTAAATTGCCCATGCCCTGCTCAAACTCCTGGACTCTAGTGATCCTTTTGCGGCAGCCTACTCAGTGCTAGGACTACAGGTCTGATTCAAAGTATGTATCTTAAGCCAGGCATGATGGTGCATAACCTGTAATCCCAGTGGCTGAGGCAGGAGGATTTTAGGTTCAAAGCCAGCCTCAGCAAAAACGAGGTGCTAAGCCACTCAATGAGACCCTGTCTCAAAATAAAAAAATAAGAAATTAAAAAAAAAGGGCTGGGGACGGGGATCAGTAATTGAGTGCACCTGAGTTCAATCCCTAGTCCCCCCCAAATATATATATATATATATTTTTAATGTAATGGTATACTGCGGTACACACCTGTAATCCTAACAGCTTAGGAGGCTGAAATCCCCTGGATTCAATCCCCAGAGACGAAAAACATTTGAAGAAAACAAGCTATAAGTTTCCAGTCCTATTTACCTTTAGATGGTAGGATATTTTGTGCTTTTCTTCAATTTTATGTTTTTGAATTTTTCAGAACTTTCTACAACAAGCACCTGTTATGACTGAGTATCCGTGTTGTTCTCCTAAGACTCACACGTTGACCCTCTAATGTGACGGTATTCAGACTCGGGACCTTTGGAAAGATGGTTGGGTTTTAGCTCACGAGGTGGGGTCCCCATGAAGGCATGATGAGAAAGGGCCTGGGGTATAGCGTGTGGTAGACTGCTTGAAGAACAGGAAGAAAGACCAGATGTCCTTCCACCATGTGAGGAGATAGTAAAAGGTGGCCATCTGCAAGCTAAGAAGAGGGAAGCCCACTGGGAACCGACTGGCCAGCACATTGCCCTTGGACTTCCAGGCTTCCAGAACTGTAAGGAAGGCCTGTTGTTTCAGCCCCCAGGCTGTGGTGTCATGGTGTAGTGGCTAAATTGATTGAGACGGCCTCTGTTCCTCCAAGAATGAGGGGGTGTGGTGTAAAACACAAGGGGGGGGGGTGAAACCAAATAAATTAAAACAAAAAAAAAAACAAGTAAAAATAGTGACTCAAGCTAAGATCTCAAAGGGAGAAAGGGCAGCTCCCTGGGAGGCCACTGCCCTATTTATACCAGGTATCCCATCCAGGGATGCAGGGAGTGTGCCCTGCCACCCAAAGTAGCTTAGAGGAGGCTCAGAGTGCAACTCAAGATCCCTACTTTGGACACACCATTTGATACTAAAAAAAAAACTTACAGATGTTGGGTGTGGTGGTGCACACTTGTAATCCCAGCTACAAGGGAGGCTGAGGCAGGAGGATCCCTGTCTCTAAATTAAAAATAAAAAGGGCTGGGGATGCAGCTCAGTGGTAGAGTACCCCAGTATCATATATATATGTAAATTTAACCAGAGGTCCCAGAGAGGAAAGCAAAAAGCAACCCTTCCCAGGAATAGGGTCTGGTGGCATCAGAAAGTGCGGTCCCATGTGGTCTGGTCAGCAGTCACGGCACTGTGCCTGTGTAATAGGCAGGTGTGGCACAAGCCTAGCTGCTCAGTACCTATCCTCATCCACAGTGCTTGGTCCTAGAGGTGTATATATGGGCCAAGCAGCTCGGGCTTCCTTCCATGGGGTCCAATAATCTGATCCCTGGGAGGGACTACTGCCAGGGTCCTCCCAGGATGCTGGGAGTCTGGGCTCTGGCCACCCCCAGGCCTCCATATGGGCACTCAGCAACCCCAATTCCAACTTCCTACACTGATAAATCCCCTTTTTGCTTAAACCGGATCAATTCCATTTTCTATATGTTGCCACTAACAGGCCCCTAACCCGTTCATTGTTCCATTTCTTATTTTTGCACCTATGGGGATCCTAAGATGCTTTGAGAGGAGGCTGTTTGTTTTTCTTTTTCTTTCTTTGTTTCTGGTAGTGGAGAAGACGGGGAATTGAACTCAGCTACATCTGGTCCTTCTTATGTTTAACTTTGACACAAGGTCTCACAAATTGCTGAGGCAGGCCTCGAACTTGCAATCTTTCTGCCTTAGTCTCCTCATTTGCTGGAATTACAGCTGAGCCCCACCACGCCTGGCCAAGCAGCCTGCTTATCCACAGGCGCTGCTCACCTACCCAGAGCGCAGTCAGCCCTTCCACTCGGGAAAGAGATCCTTTGTGTCAAGAAAAACTCACACGCGCTGAGGAAATCTGCGCCAGCTGTCTTTCCATATTAACCAACCAAATCTTTTATTCATCAGTCTTCCCATCAAAGAGAGATGTCTATCTTAGGCACACATATTGGTGAAAAAGTGTGACCTTCAAAGATAAAGATCAGCCTTCGAAGTTTCCAGAAATAAAGAACCAAGACTCAGACTGGCATCAGATCCCTTACCAACAGACGGCATGCTGGAAAACAAAGAAGGGACGACTCCCTGAACATATTGAGGGATAAAAATGAATTTATACCTAGAACTCTCCACTCCGTACAGTCAAGCCGTGTTGGTTGCATCCAGTTGGCCAGGGAGATGTATGTTTAGGAAATCCTTTGTTAGGGGAAGCAGGGTGCAATACAAGGGCCCAGAGAGGAGACACACAAAGGGAACTCGCAGGCAGGAGGGAGAGGAGCGCCCAGGCTGGCAGCGTGGGAGCAGTCTGCAGCCAGGCTGGAACCGAGGGGAGGAATGGAACCTGGGGAAGAGAAGGCGTGAGGGGCCTTTCAGAGTCTGTGGCCTGATCCAGAGCTTAAAAGCAAGAGAAAATGCTTAAACCTTGGAGGGAGAGAAGATGGGTGTGTTTGGCAAAAGAGCGTGCAAGCTGGAGAGTAATCAGGAAAAAAGGAATAGAACGACTACGTAAAAATTACTAAATCCACGTCTCAGTATCTTCATTCATGAAATCAGTACCTTGATAAATTGTTGAGAAATCAACATGAAATAATCTCTAAGGTCCTTCGCTTACTACCTGAAACAAGTAAATTCATTAAGTGAATTAAGCTGTCTGAGACTACACAGCGAGTAAAGGGGTGTCTAGGATGTGACAGATTCTCTGGCTCCTAAGTCCAGGCTCTTAACTCTTCCTGCTCTAGGGAACAATAGCCACCATATATTGAGCCCAGAGCTCCAGACTCCACATTAGTTATGCCATTTATCCAAGTAACCTCCCGGAGCTGGGAGCTGGGCACAGTCCTTTTTCGCAAGGGAAAACTGAACATCACTCAGCTTGTTTGCCAGGTCCGCCTCCTGGCCCCAGGGCTCTCCTCCTAGCATCACTTGGAGTCAGGAGGCTGGACCACATCTGCCACTGAGGGACCTGCATTGTGACCCTTGGAGTGCTCATATTTTCAAGAACAGGGTCAGGGTCAGAAAAGGATCTCTGTGGTTCATCTAAGTATCACTGTTCTAGGAGGGTGGATTCAATGGCAGAAGAAAGGACTTTGAACAGGATTGCACGACACTAACCCGTGGAGATCCAGAGGCGCCAAGAGATGAGTCCAGGTCTCCAAAGCATTAGTCATTGTCTGCTTCCATTTCCCAGGGGGACCTATGGGGACGCTGCTCCAATTATACTGGATTGATGAGGGACCTCTAGGATGATGAAAGGGCGGGAGGGGAGGTGTCAGAGGACAGAGTGGGAGATCAGAATCACTCAGCCTCAAGGGGAGGAGGCAAGAAGGGCCCATCTTCCTGTCTCCAGTCACAACAGGGCCTGGGTGGCAGGGTGAGAACAACAAGAGGTCAGGCCTCAGGGTGTCCGGGACCTGGCCCCAGGCCTGGTCATCACTAAAAGCAGTGTGATCTTTGACAGGTTACTTCTCTTCCCCATTCTTCAGTTGCCACATCTGAAACATCAAGAGGAGAGAAAAACCTACCAACCTATACAAAGAAATGTATTTTGTAGCTAAAAACTAGAAATGGCTCAAGTTACCTGGTAATGGGGAAAATGCAGCAGACTGGGGTAAGTTGACACAATAGAACGTCAAGGTGCCATTTTGGTGCTGGGTAATAGATAGCATTTATGAGCCCTGACTGCATGTGAATTGTTAGGGAGAGAGAGGCTTTTTGAGAATCTTCTGAAGTAGGTGTATCATTTTTTTTTTTCAGATAAGTTCACTGAGGCCATGAGAAGTTAAGTCACCAGATTAGAAAGTAGTGGCATCAGGAGGTGGTTCAAATCCATAGGTGGCTCTGTGTCAGAAGCCTACACCCCTGACCTTATACACTCTGCTGTCTCAAACTGTGGGATAAGAATTCTATGAGATCTGGGCGTGGTGGTTTACGCCTGTAATCCCAGTGGTTTGGGAGGCTGAGGCAGGAGGATCAAGAGGTCAAAGCCAGCCTCGGAAAAAGACAGGTTCTAAGCAATTCAGTGAGACCCTGTCTCTAAATAAAAATACAAAGCAGGGCTGGGGGTGTGGCTCAGTGATTGAGTACCCCTGAGTTCAATCTCCAGTACCTTGCCCCCCCGCTAAAAAAAGGGAACATTGTGAGAAAGAGAGAAGCACATACTGTACAACAGTGTTCAGTGGGAAAAGACCTCAAGACTGACTAGTATAGGGTAGGAACGTAGGCATCAATGTTGGTTTGGAAGTTTGTAAATAAGAGGCAATTTAAGATGCTGGGGGGGGCTGGGGATGTGGCTCAAGCGGTAGCGTGCTCGCCTGGCATGCGTGCGGCCCAGGTTCGATCCTCAGCACCACATACAAAACAAAGATGTTGTATCCGCCGATAACTAAAAAATAAATATTAAAAAAATTCTCTCTCTCTCTCTCCTCTCTCTCTTTAAAAAAAAAAAAAGATGCTGGGGACTTACTTGGGGATGCTACAGTTTAGTTATTTCTGCTTCACTGTTAGTAGCAGAGATGCTGAAACTTATAATAGCTGAGTGACGGGGTGAGCACAGATGCCAGGGACTTATGAGTTCTAATATGGAATTTTCTGCATGAGCAGAGAAAGAAGGTACAGCCACACTTTTCCATCACGGAGGAGACTGGAAATGAGATCACAGGAGTCTCCTGCTTCAAGGTTTTCAGCTACTTCATGTTGCCTACGGCACTGGCGGGCAACCTTGGCTGCAATTTGGAATTATCTGAGCAACTTTGAAAACTACTGGTGTGGGGGAGCGCTCTCGGAGATTCTGACTTAACTGATGTGGGTATAGCTTTGGCATTGGAGGGAAAACTGCCGGCCTTCAGGATAAAGGCCTGACTCGTGCACTTCGCACACATGGCCCTCCTTGACTCCAGTGAACTCTTATGTCCTTTTTACCCATTTTTTCCCATACCGGTTACAACATCCCTAACACGTTACACCCTGCTATTCACAATCCTATGATTTTATCCGTTGTTATTCCTCTGCCTGCAGTGCATTTCTTCTCTCATCCAGCTAGAACAGCTTACTCATTTATAGCACGGTGGGCAACAGCCTCCAAGATGGCCCCAGTGACCCCTGCCTCCTGTACTCATGTTCCTGTGAGTCCCCTCCCATACCAGATAGGACGGACCTATGTCCATAACATAGTGTGGAAATGATGATGGGGTTCCAAGGATGGGTCATAAAACAGGTTGTGGCTTCCATCTTACCCTCTCTTACTTGCTTTGGGAGAAACCAGTTGCCAAGTGTCGAGCAGCAGTTCTATGGAACCTCCATGTGGTGAGGACCTGGGGCCTTTCACCACTGACCACATGAGCAAGCCATCTTGGAAGTGGGTCCTCCAGCTAGTAGAGCCTCCCAGCTGACATCCTGACTGCCACTCTCTGGGAGACCTTCAACCAGAACCACCCAGCCATGCTGCTCTGCTGAAAGGGTTCCTGAGCCATTGAAAGGGAGCTGTTTGTTCTAAGCTATTAAATTTGTGGATAATTTAATAGGCAGCAATATATAATAAAAATATTAAGCTCAAGAACATGACACTCTGTGAAGCCTTCTTACTCCTTCTCCTTTGCTGATGTCTCCTTTGCTCCTGTGTCACTGATGAGTAACACACACATCCAACATCTGTCATGTGGAATGGCTGACTTGCCTTTGAGGTCCTCTAGATTTGGTCCCACGAGGACAGGGCCAGCCACAGTGCAGGCCACCCCTAACCTTATAGAACGAGGGAGCACACATGGCAATGACCCTCTGGGTCTACGCTCACAGGCCTTCTAGGCCATGCCTCTTCCTTTCACAAAAACTCCCAGGTACAGTTGCTGGAAAGCATAGGTGTCACGGTGACTGGTGTTTTGTGAGGACAAAATCCTAGCATCCATGGATCTATTTAAAGCACTAGACTGCAGGCAGGTATGGTGGCATACACCTGTAATCCCAGATGACTCAGGAGGCTGAGGCAGGAGGATAGCAAGTTCAAAGCCAGCCTCAGCAACCTAGTAAGTCCCTGTCTCAAAAAAAAAAAAAAAAACAAAAAAACAAGAAGGCCGCTGGATGCGGTGGTGTATGCCTGTAATCCCAGCGGCTTGGGAGGCTGAGGCAGGAGGATCGTGAGTTCAAAGCCAGCCTCAGCAAAAGCAAGGCACTAAGCAACTCAGGACCCTGTCTCCAAATAAAATACAAAATAGGGCTGGCTCAGTGGTCGAGTGCCCCTGAGTTTAATCCCTGGTACCCCCAAAAAATAAATTTTAAAAAAAGGAAGGTCTACATATGTAGTTTAGCAGTAAAGTATCCTTAGGTTCAATCCTCAGTACTCCCCCCACTACCTGAGAAAAAGCACTAGACTGCAAATTAGAAACTTTGGGGGGCTTTTTTTGCAGTGTTGGTGATGAACCCAGGGCCCTGCCCATGCTTAGCAAGTGCTCTACCACCGAGCTACACCCCCAGCACTGGATTTTAATTCAAGGATCTGCTAACTGCCCGCTCTGAACTTATCTTCAACCCTGTGGGCAGCCAGCCTCCAAGATGGCTCCAGTGATCCCTGCCTCCTGTACTCACATTCCTGTTCCTGGATAATGGAATCATGTGCAAAAGTTCAGAGTTCTCAGAGCTCTGGTCTTCCCACAGACTAAATCATTTAATTGCTTTTCCAATTCTATAGTTGAAAGATTCTTTATTACAACCAGCACTGACTCTTGTTCCTAAAAGAAAATAGGCTAAAAGGCCTAAGTCCTAGTGAAGGCTCCCAAGCTTGGCGGCAGATCAGGCACACGCCTAGAGCTTACCGTACACAAAACTGGCCCACACTAAGCCTTCTGGAATCAGCATCTCTGGATCTCCGAGACGTGGCCAAGGCATCTGTATCTCTATCTAGCTCCAAGTGATCCCAATGTGCATCTAGAGCATGCTGATTAGTGATGTGGAATCACCAACCTACAACATGTGTTAAGAGATTTTTAAACATTTCTCTGCCAGCTGGTTGGCTCCCTGGTTTATAGGATAGAGCACCAATGGGTTTGTGTCCTGAATTGTTCACTTTACAGGAGATGCAGGCATGGATGGGAGGAGCCCGTCTTCACTGTGAGCAAAACACTTTATGGTCGAGACTCAAGTCGGGCGGGTCTTCAATAAATGTAGCAGTTGACTCAATTGCTTAGTGTATTTAGTTAGAGAACAAAGTGTGGGTTATTTTAGTCTATATAGGATCAAGGACTTTGTGTGTGTGTGTGTGGGGGGGGGTGTTAGAGCACGCAAGAGCAATACAGTAATGAACAGGGGTTAAAAGCACTGGCCTTGGAGCCCCACAATTTAGGCTCAAGTCCTGGCTTCATCACCTATGTGCTGCATGATGTGACTGGGCCAGCAAATCTTTCTGATCCTCACCTAGTTTGCAGAATGGAGATGAGGTTAGGATTAAATGAAACAATGAATGTAAAACACTTAGCACAGTATCTGGCACAGAGTAAGTGCTCATTAAGTAGTAGCACATTACCACAAAAACAAAATATGGCACTTTTTCTTATTAACAGCAAAGGAGATTTGTCTAGTGCTTTGCAGATTACAAAGTGCTATTATATTTTACATTGAGTCCACCCAATCCCACCAAAAACACCCTGAGATGGGCAAAGCAGACACTAGTGATGGCATTTTACAGAAGAAGAAACAAAAGTTCAGAAGGTATCACTGGCTGTAGATCAAGTAGCAAAAAAAAAAAAAAGTGTCAGTGACTGAATTCAAACTTGGGTGTGATTCCATGAAGATGAATAATTATATATACACACTTGGCAGGCTGAGCATCTAGGGGCCATCTGGCTTAGCAGCCTGAGGGGGACTGTATTTCTAAGTAGCTTCTTTTTTTAGATGAAAGCAAGATGGGAAAAATAAGCCAGCAAACTGCTTCCCCTCGTTTCCAACACGGTGTGATTTGGGCTCTGCTCTGCCCTGCTTTTAATTCCCAAATGCTACTTGTCCATGTAACGCTGAAGTTCGCTGAGCCGCCCTTGGCTGAACTCTCGCTGGCTCTGTGGCTCCACAGCTGGGATCTGGAGAAACCAAAAACAGGGGGGCAGGGGCAGCTGGAGACATGAGAGTGGGCCAACCCCAGCGGGCCCCGAGCCTGGCTGGGGAACAAGAAACGGAGGGGGGCTGGGCGCAGGGATCCCCTTTCCCCATGCCACTCAACAGGAGGCTGCTCTTTCCCAGCCACAGATGGGACTGCTCCTGGAATAATGGAATCATGTTCGATGCTGAGGTGGCACAGACTGTGGCTCTCCCGGGAAGCTGGGGGCCAGAGATCAAATGCTCGCTGAATTGAATCAGGACGCTTTCTTAGAAGAGGTGGACTAGAAATGGGTCTGAGCGCTAGCAGTACTTGGTACAGAGAGGAGGCTGGGGCTGGGGCTGGGGCTCAGTGGCGGAGTGCTTGCCTGGCATGTGTGAGGCGCTGGGTTCCATCCTCAGCACCACATAAAAATAAATAAACAAAATAAAGGTATTGTGTCCATCTACAGCTAAAAAAAATATATATATATAAAATTTTCAGGAGTTTAAAAAAAAAATAGAAAAGAAAGGAGGCTGGGGAGATCTGAAAGTAAGCAAACATGGTTGAGAAGGGGGGTGAATGTCTGCTGGGACGATGGAAGGGGACCATGGAAGAGAAGAGCACTTTTTCAGCAAGAAATAGGGGGCAGGAGAGGAAGGGCAAGACCACGCAGAGTGAGGAAAAGAGCTCAATTCCTCAGGAAAGAAGCAGCCTGCAAATCAGAGCCACACCCCCAGCCCTTTTTAGAGACAGGGTCTTCCTAAATTGCTGAGGCTGACCTTGAACTTGAAACCTTCCTCCTACCTCAGCCTCCCAAGCGCTGGGATTTCAGGCACACACCATGCCCTGGGCATCCTGCAGATCTTAAGAACCCAGTGACAGAAACCCACCAGAGCTGAAGGGACTCACAGATCAGCCAGTTCAACAACGGCCACCTCACATTGACAGACAGGGAAGCTGAAGTCCAGGGTCACACACACACAGAGGGTCTCAGAGCAAGAGAAGGTGAAGTGACAAGGAATGAGGAAGGAGCTCAGGGCTCCAATGTGGCCCGGCCAGGCCCACCTGGCAGCAGAGCCTGTAAGCGTTAGTTCAGGGCCAGCTGCTGGAGAACACCCAGGGGAGTGAACGGGAGAGAGCTCGGCAGGAAGGGGATGCTGCAGGGAGGGAGGGACTGTGCAGAGGCCCTTCCCAGGCTGGGGGATGTCTCCTGAGGACACAAGGCACCTCACCCCCTGACCCCAGGCTTGAAGCAGACAGACAAAAATCAACACATGTGGCCTCTGCTACCATCTTCCTGGCCTGGTCCTCCCCTTTGGCCACGCTACACAGAGCCTCTCCCACTTCTCCCAGTTGACATTTCAGACCCTTCTGTGGGTACCTAGTGCATAAATGCACGTGGATGATTAGGTGTGACTTAAAACCCAGACCAGAACCTGTGTGGCGTGCCCCTGGTGACAGAGGACCTGCAGGGCTGGAACCAGGTATGGATTCTGATTTTTTTTTTTTTGGTACCAGGGATTGAGCCCAGGGGCGCTTAACCACTGAGCCACATCCCCAGCCTTTTTTCTCTTCCTCAAATTTCCTTTTGCTATTTGTTCTTTATATATATATATATATGACAGTAGAGCGTATTTTGGCAAGTCGCATTGGTTGAAAGGAAAGCGAGGAACCCAGAGACAGGCAAGCGAGAAACAAAAGATGGAGCCCAGGCAGAGATACAGGTGACAAATAAAGGCCATCTCTCCAAAGACAGAGAGGCAACACAGGTTTGGGGTTCTGGACTTTTATCGGGCAGGCTCAGGGATTAGAGCCTGGTGAGTCCCAATGCGGGTGATTAAGGGTGGGGTTGGTATGAGGGAGTGGTGAGCCTTTCTCAGAAAGGCCCAAGGATGGAAAGCAAAATTTTTCTTAAAATGGAGGCTGTCACTTAAGATGGCCATCCAGATGCTAAGCAAGGGCCTTACACTGGTCATGCCCATCCCTTTTTTATTTTTTAGACAAAGTCTCACTAAGTTGCTTAGGGCCTCACTTAGTTGCTAAGGCTGGCTTTGAACTTGTGATCCTCCTGCCCCAGCCTCCCAAGACACTGGGATGACAGGCGTACACCACCACACACGGCTGCAGATTTTTGGATGTCTAAAGCAGGGAAACCAGAACAAAGAGAATGGGAAACTGTTTCTCTTCATCTAGCTCCACCTGACAGGAGAACACAAGGGTAGCAACTGAGTGGCAGTTAGAAGGTTTCATGAAACTTTAGATACAAGAATGAGAAATTAACCCAAGATCAGCGGGACCATTTAGGGCAAATTACACCTAACCTGTCAGGTCTGTAAGGAGGACCAAATGAAACCACACTAGTAAGAGTGAATGTATATTGAGCCCTTAATACAGCCACTATGCTGAGTAATTATTATGCATTACTTTGTTTAATGATCACATCATATGATGAGATACTGTTATGATTTGCATTTTACAGCAGGTATTTCTAGCTACTTGGGAGGCTGAGGCAGGAGGATTGCAAGTTCAAGGTCAGCCTCTGCAAATTAGGAAGATCCTGTCTCAAATAAAAAGGGGCAGGAGATGTACCTCAGTGTAGAGCACTCCTGGGTTCAGTCCCCAACACCACACACACACACACACACACAAAGTCACGTTAAGTTGATAAAGAAGCATTCAGTGACAGGCTAACAGTGTTAGAGTGGGCTGACTTTGAAGACCATGTTCCTTTTTTTTTTTTTTTTGTACTGGGGCTTTAACCCCAGGGGCTCTGAGCCACATCCCAGCGTTTTTGGTTTTTTTTTAAAGAGAGAGAGAGAATTTTTTAATATTTTATTTTTTAGTTTTCGGCGGACACAACAAATTGTATGTGGTGCTGAGGATCGAACCCAGGCCGCACACATGCCAGACGAGCGCGCTACCGCTTGAGCCATATCCCCAGCCCCGAGCGTTTTGAGACAGGGTCTCACTAAGTTGCTTAGGGCCTCACCAAATTACTGAAGCTGGCTGTGAACCTGCAATTCTTCTGCCTCAGCCTCCTGAGTTACTGGGATTACAGATGTGCACCACCATGCTTAGTTTGAAGACAACATTCTTTAAAAAATTTTTTAGTTGTAGATGGACACAATACCTTTATTTATTTATATGTGGTGCTGAGGATTGAATCCAGTGTCTCACATGTACAAGGCAAGTGCTCTACCACTGAGCCACAAGCCCAGCCCTGAAGCCCACATTCTTAATCCTGCATTCCAGGTTTATCAAACCAACAGGCCAGAAGATGGACTCTGACTTACAGAGTTCTCATGAGGCTCAGTTCTCTCCCCAACCCCCTTTTCAATAGCACTAAAGTTATCACTGAAACTCAATATGGGCCATAGACATCGCCAGAGATCCTGACATTTCAATCTATCATGAAGTTTTATTGCCCATACTCTGACAGTCTGAAGAAACCAAAGCAAGTGCAAAACCAGGTATGTCTCTTAGGTACTATTACTATGACTCAGTGACGGGAAGCTTGGATTTTGATGCCAAGACCCACTTTTGCCAAATTGTTGCTCCGGTCATGAAATCGCTTCTCTAAGCTTGTTTCCTTGTGCGTAAGATGAAGCTCATGCCCCTGACCTCGTGGGGTTACGGTGAGAAGTACAGGATGCATTCAGAGCACTGAGTGCAGTCCCTGCCACACAGCAGGGCTCGAGAAACACTGGCTGTGATTACTGTGATCATCACTGTCATTCTGCCACACAGCTATGGCCAGTGACACTTGGCCTTTGCATCTGGCTGTGATGGGACACAGCTAACCCAAAAGCAGAACAAATGACAAAAGGCCTCGTGATATCCCTCCCCGGCAGTCAGAGGGACCACAAAGACCCTGAGCTACAGGAAACAGGCTTGGTTGTAGAAGGGTCCCTAAAGCCTCTGTGACTGTCCAGCTTTCCTTGATGCATAGTTTCAAATAATGTGGCTGATTTCTCAGCCCACGGACATAAGGAGTCACAAATTTGATGTGAAGAGGGAGGCTGCTAGTGGCTGGCACATTAAAGGCTTGGAAGAGTGACAACTGGCAGCATGACCACAGGAGAGAACGCAAACTCTGAAAAGCCATCAAGAGGACTAAAAGGACAGCTGCTGGGAGCTGGAGGGCAGGTGCAAATACACCCACCACCCAGAGACCAGAGGTCTCCTCCGCTCTGACATGAGACCTGGTCCCTGATATCTGGGCTCTCTTGGAATGGCAGGAGGTGCTATGAATGGCCAGATAATGGACTCTGACTTACAATACATGAATGGTAACTGTGTCACTTCTAGATAGAAGCTTTTGGAGCTGGTAGGTGCTTCATCCACCTGGGTCCCAGAATAAGGATAAAAATGACACTGAGCTGAGCCTACAGCTGACCCACAGAGGACAAGCAGCAAGGGCAAGAAACAAACTTTCATTGCTTTTGGGGGGGCTGCTTGTTAGCACCATATCATCTAGTCTATCCTAACACAATCCTAAAAGATTAAATGGGTCAGTTCACTCTAAGAAGTGGTGTTCTCTTTGGTATGCCCATTCCTAAGAGTCAATATTACATGCTGTGGCTTAATGGGTAATTTTAACCTAGATGGAAAATCTACCTAATCCAATGAGTCATAGCTGAACTGAATGGAGAAGAGGGTCCCGTTTCTAACCATTCCTTTCTCCTGAGAGGTCCCAGACCTTCTGTTGAGGGCTTTGCAAAACATACCTGTATTACTTATGGGTCTCAGGTAGAAGCAGGGTCTCAAGTGCTACTGCATTTGGGTGGTAACTCCTTAGGGCTGGTCCAGGGATCATCTTGTAAGTGCTGAGGGACTCTGGTCCCCACGTGGGGGCTGGAGGGCCCTACCGTGTATCTGAATATGCTCTTGTGAAAGGAAATCCATGATGCGTTGTTGAGGAAGAGCGTGTCATCACATAAAGAATCCAGTCTTTTCAAGCATGGAATATTTACAAAATGCACCTCACACATGGCCAACAATCAAGTTTCAACAAATGCTGAAGGATGTAAACCATGTGGGTCATTTTCTCTAACCACAAAGCAATTGATTGAGAAAATAATACCTACAGCTAGAAAACCCTCATGTGTTTGGAAAGTAGGAAACATAAATTTTAATAACCCAGGGGTTAAATATACCCCTCACTTAATCCTTCCAACTCTTCATAGTGCACACCCTCACTTTAGAAATGCAGGAACTGAGACTGGGAAGAGAATAAAATCTGCTCATTCACCCAGTTAGCAATGTTGGAGCCAGGACTCCAAACCAGGCTATATAGCTCCAGATCCCTGGGACTTAATGACATCCTCCTGATGCTCCTAGGGTGCCACGAAATTCACAGATCCTCCAGTGTGCTTTTCTGTTTTTTGATAGCAGGGATTGAACCCAAGGGCACTTGACCCCTGAGCCACATCCCCAGCCCTTTTTATTTTTTGAAACAGGGTCTTACTAAGTTGCTGAGGCTGGCTTTGAACTCGTGATCCTCCTGCCTCAGCCTCCTGGACCATGGGACTACAGGCGTGCACCACTGTGCTCAGCCTCCAGCTTGCTTGGTGACCCTTGACTTGGACTACTGTGTAGATGCCCTTCCCTTTTGCTCCTGCCTGCTCCGGGTCCCCTCCCAGGACAGAGGCTAGGAGCCGTGAAGGTGGAGGTGGAGTTGCAGGCTGATGAACTAGATGCCTTGGAGTCTTCCTTTCCTTACAAACACTTGTACACAGGGCCCACGTGGTTAGTGAACAAAGAGAGACAGAAGGAAGAGTAACTTCCAGATGGCTCCCCCTCTTGATCTAATGCAGATTAAAGAGAGAGAATATTCCAAATCTATCATTAGGCAAACGTGAGTATCGATATCATTCAAATTATAAATGGAACAGAAAGGAAATTTCATCTTTTTTCTTTTTTTTTTTTTTGCCTCAGATCCTGAGGCAAAGAAGAAAGACCACTTAAAGCGCCCTGCTTCTGAGCAGGTTGGTGGTTCAAGTTATCTGAGGTAACAGGCAAAACTGAGCTGATCCTAGACTTCTCTAGGAGTGGCCTCGGAGTCTGAGCTGACCAAACTACCTCCCTCTGTGGCAAGTCCTGTGCTAACGGTGACAGCACTACTCTCCTCTCTGCCCAAACCAACTTGCTCATTTGCTTCCTGGCAAAACCCTCAAACACCCAGAACTCTGAGGCACCCCCTTTGTCCTGCAGAGACTCTCCCTGTCAGAACAATACCACCCGCCTCCCGTGGGCTGGAGGTATAACTGAGGCCCAGAACTAGGCTTCACGCAATGAGAAAAACTGAAAATAAATGGCAAATCTGGTGATGGCCCGTATCCTTGAAAATTACCTACAGTGCCTGTGTCACCAAGTGGCCCTGGGGAGGGAGAAGGTGGAGAGGCGGGGAGAGGAAGTGCCAGGCAGGCAGGAAGCCCTGAAGGTCTCCCTCTGTGCTCTGCCACAGAGGAAGCAGCACTGGCCCAAGGTGAGGCAGGAGGCTGGGCCGGGTAGGGGCTGAGTCTTCACCTCCCGGCTCCACAGGGCTCAGCCTGGGGCCCGGCTCTCCCCTCGCTCCCCCCACCCCCCCCACTGCTTGTTCCCCACACCATCAGGGTCCCACAGAATCACTTTGTCCATCAGTTAATGATCCCTGTCACAAAGTGAGTTTAAGATCAACAAGTCCAAGATCAAAGAACCCAGCTATCCAATCAGCAGGGTGATTAATCCTCTCAGTCAGTGAAAGAGAGTCCTGTGGACCCCTCCCGACAGGCTATGGGTGGCCCCGGGAAGCTCAGCTCGAGTGACCTTTTACAAATGGCCAGTTGAGCCTACAGACTAGACAGATGGTGTGGAGCCCCCGGGATGAGGGACGGTCCAATGCCTTCGATGAGGTCGTTCCATTGATCATAGTTCTCTTTCAGGTCTGAAAGGGGAAAGAAGAGGAAGGTTAGGCAAATCATTGTAAAGTGAGGCCAAAGAGGAGCTCTCGGGGACTCGGGGGTCATCCCAGAGAGGAGCACCTGGGATACCAGACGGACTGGCTGGTGGTTGTGACGGTGGGAGCAGTAACGATCACTCTGTGCCTTTATAAATGACTGACTTAATCTGTGGCAACTCAGTAATGATGTAACAGCTGGCAATACACCCTGAAGCAGAACCGTTCCAGGGAATGGTGTTTCACAATCACCCTATGGGCTAAGTGCCACTGTTAGCCCTATTTTATAGTTGAGAAGCCAACCTGATTTGCCCAAGGTCAGCTGCAGCTGATAAGAGCTGGAGACAAAATTTACACCCAGGACAGGAAGGCAGAGAAAATGGAAAGTCGGCTTCCAGGCTCAGGGATGTTGCTAAACAAGAAGAGATCCTAGTACATGGCCACTGAGTGCAACTACCACGTCATCCCAGGCAGAAGCCACAGAGTAGCAATACCATAAAGCAGCATTAACACCAGAGTAGCAATACCACAAAGCAGCATTAACTCCAGAGGCGGCCCTGGGATCACGTGCAGAGGGGCCTCACGTGGCAAGAACAGTCAGGAGGATCTCGAGTTCAAGGCCAGCCTCAGCAACTTAGTGAGACCCTATCTCAAAAAAAAATCCAAAGGGCTGGAGGTGTAGCTCAGTGGTAGTGCACACCTGGGTTCAATCCCCAGCACCAGAAAAAAAAAGAAAGGGTCTGGGACTGGGGTTGTGGCTCAGTGGTAGAGCACTTGCCTTGCATGCAAGCGAGGCACTGGGCTCAAATCTCAGCACCACACAAAAATAAATAAAGATATTTTGTCCATCTACAACTAAAAAAATATTTAAAAAAGAAAGGGTCTAAGCTCTTTAGCCAAGGGAGGAGGGTTCAGCTGAATGGGCAAACGGTGCCTCGATCAAGACAAACAGAACCCGGGACAAAGGGAGGGACCATTCTCATTTCTCTTTGGGTATCCAGTGCCTGGCATGGAGTAATTGCTCAACACATCAGCGCTACATAGTCACTAACTCAAAAAATATTGAACACACCCACTGTGTGCCACCTTCTGTTCTTAGTGCTTAAAATACATCCAAGAGAAAAGAGGCAGAAACCCTGTCTTTAGAGAGCTCATCAACTAGTGGGCAGAGAGAGACTCAAACAAAATAAATTATGGAGGATGTAAAAAGGGAGTAAGTGCTGTATGTGGGGAGGGACAAGGCTGAGGGCAGAGGTGAGGGTGCTGTGATGTAAAAAGGGTAGTCAAGGTGGAGACTTAAAGGAGGTGGGAGTGAGCCATGAGACTATCAGGGAGGAATGTTCCAGGCAGAGGGAGCAGCAATGCAAAGGCCCTGAGGCAGGAGTGTACCTGACACTGAGGGTTTATGTGGTGAGAGTGAAGTAGGCTAAGGGAAGAGCAGTAGGAGCAGAGGCCAGGAAGGACGGTCACATCAGACAGGCCCAGAAGGAATGAGAAATGCCACTGTTAGATTGAGAGCAAAGGAGTGACAAGATCCGACTAACTTCCTAAAAGGACCACTCTGGCTGCTCTGTTAAGAAAAGACTCAATGGGGGGAAAGAGGGACAGGCTGGAGACTGGCAGTAACTGAGGTGAGAGGTGACAGACAGGATGGGGCTGTGGGACTGGTGACGTATATTCCTTTTTGTTGGTGGGGGGTGCTAGGGATTGAACCCAGGGCCTTAGATATACTAGGTTAAGTGTTCTACCACTGAACCACATCCCCAGCCCATTTCTGAGGGACTGGATGAGAGATCTTCTAGAAGTGACAATCTTTGACCTAAGAACTAACTGTAAGGATGGAGCTGGCACCATGCTCTTCAATCTCCAGAACTGTTAAATATACCTGCTAACTATAACTGCTAAATAGATCTCTTTTCTTTATAAAGTCTCAGCATCAGGCATTTTTTGAAAATACATTAAGCCAAGGTCCAAGCACTGAGCCCTGGAAGTGGCAAGGCTGGCTGGGGGAAGCAAGACAGGAGACAATCTATAGCGCCAGAAGCAAAGGCAGCAAGCCCTCCCTGAGCTGCTCAGAGTTGCAGTGAGATGAGGAACAGGAACTGGCTAAGGATTTGACATTGTGAAGGTCATGGGGACCTTGACCCCAGCAGTTTTGATGAAGGAGTGCACTGCAGAAGCCTGAGAGGACTGTGCTTAAGATAGATGAGAATTAGAAGAAAGGAATTAGACAAATAAAGACAGATGTCATTCTGAGAGTTGGAGGGAACAGGGAATGGGTGATAACTGGAGGGGATACTGAAGTCGGGAGAATTTTCTTTTTTTGAGAATTTTTAATATTTATTTTCCAGTTATCGGCGGACACAACATCTTTGTTTGTATGTGGTGCTGAGGATCGAACCCGGACCACACGCATGCCAGGCGAGCGCGCTACCGCTTGAGCCACATCCTCAGTCCGAGAATTTTCTTTTCTGCTTGTTTTGCAGTGTTGGGACTGAACCCAGGACTTTACACATGCTGGGCAGGTGCTCCACCACTGAGCCACAAGCCCAGCCCCAGAGTTTCTATTTTTTTTACTTCAACTTGTGGTCCTGAGGATTGAACCCAGGGATTCGCTACCACTTAGCCACGTCCTCAGCCTTTCTTTATTTTTTATTTTGAGACAGGGTCTCATGTCTCCCAGGCTGGCCTCAAGCTGCAATCTGTCTCAGCACCCAAGTCACTAGGGTTACAGGAATATGTCATGGCAACTGGCAGGTTTTTTTTCCCCCATTTCTTTAGTTTTTAAGGAAGAAACTTTGGCATGAAATAAACCAGTAGAGAAGGATGATCTAAAGTAGAGGACAAGCTGCTGCTGTGACCACCCTGAGCAGACAGAAGAGCCGGCCCGGGGGAGGGGCTGCGGGGGTCTGAGGAAGTGCTAGTCGCCTCCAGTCGCCTTGAAGTGGGAGGCAAAGTTGCTGAGCTGAGAGACAGGCTGAGGCAAGAGGTGCCAGGGGTTTGGGAAGGAAGGGGAAGGTGTGAACAGTCCTCCAGGAGAGTGGGTGGAAGGCTGAGGAGCTGGAGATGGGAGCGCACAGTGAACACAGAGCAAGCAGCCATCTTCTTCCTGAAAGGTGACATCCTGGATCAGCAGAATGGTATTTTCAGGAGCTAGAGGTGCAGCTGAGCCACCTGCAGACTATTTTAGTTTCCATGTGACAACACACTGAGCAGCCACCAAAAAAGCTTTTCTCTTTGCCAAGCTAACAGCCCAGGCCGTCTCACCACCTTACCAGCTCCTTCCACCTGGGCTCGCTGCCTCTCAACTCATCCCTGCCCTCCTGGCCTCCAGCAGGCAGACTACGTTAAAAGTCTAACTGTGACGTTCTCCTGCTTAGAACCACCAAGGGCTCCTCCTAGCCTGTGGGATAAATCCCAAACTGATTCAGCAAACGCATGGGCTCTACATCTGCCCTCTGCCCGCTTCTCTACCTCTACATTTCAACAATTCATTATCCTGAGCTCCAGGTACACCAGAGAGCTTCTCAAAACTGATCAAGACCACTGCCCATGGGACTCTCGTCCCTTCCCTGCCTGGGAGCTCTCTTCTCCCGTCAAGATCAAGAGCAAGCTTCATTTTGTTTAGAAAACGCTTCAAACCTTAAGAGTCCAGCCGAGCCCGGCTCCCTTCTGATGGCAGATGGTGGTGGCCTCCAATCAGACACCTGATTTGGGAACGCCTGGACTAGATGGAACAGTGGCCAACAATGTGCCTTGGCAGGCAAAGATATGCTGATGCGATCAAACTGACTCTCTTGAGAATCTGGATGAAGACATTTTAAAAACATGGCGGAGAGCAGTGGGAGCCAACAAGGAAAGACCCAGGGGTAGGAGGAGTGGAATGAACGAGCGGACGCCATCAGCACAAGGAAAAAACAGCAGGAAGAAAGAAAAAGGCATCCTGGATGAACAGACGTGGACATCATGAGAGGACAGGTCAGAGAGGCTGAGCTGGCCAGACAGACGGGACAAGACGACAGTCCTGCAGGTGATGTTGGCTCATGTAACTGCACTAGCCCCTTGGCCCAGGCGCCCTCCCTTACATGAATTTCACTTTTTTCTCAAGGTAAGATAGTGAACTTGTAGTCTTTCCAACTAAAAGACTAGAATCAACCCTTATAACCATTCACATTCCCAGTGGCAGAGAGGGCTTGATGGCACCCTGGGGAAGACAGCCCCTCTGGTGGAGGAGACCAGAGCTCGTAAAGGCCTTGCCAATTAGCTGACAGTGACTTATGTCATGAGTCACAATCCTTCCGTGCTTGGTTTCTTTAAAGAACTTTCATGCATTTAGCTCAGTTATCATAATCTCCCTCGCAATGCAGATAAATTAGTGATGATAAGCCTGGGTTAGGACAGTGGCGATGGAGTGCAGAGGTGAGCGCACTATTTGCAGTGAGGAACCAAGGCTCAGCGAGGCTGAATGACCAGTAAGAGCCAGACTCGGGGTCCCCCAACCTCCAGGCACGTGCTTTTTCTTCAATGTTATGTAACTCCTTGTCTTGGGGCTCAGCCATGTTCGTACTGATCACTGTGCTGTAGTGAATTCTAAGGGACCCCACATCTGCCCCCTGGGCCCCAGCTCTCTTCTTACCAAGATGCCTCTGCAGGAAGGCCAGCATGGCCTGCACCATAATCTCCTGACCTTGATAGGGGTCCAAGCTCCCACGGATTTGGGTGGATAAGAATTTCACAAGCAAGTTGCCCGTCACAAAAGCAAAGTCCGTTTGACTCCGATGAACAGAACCACTAGAGGAAAAGGAAAGCATTGGTAGGGTTGGAGATGAGGCACACCCGCGGAGCACCTGTGTGTCTGAGAAGCTTCTATGCATCGTCATGCATAATTTCCACAGCAACTCTGTCTAGGAGGTATTTTTCCCTTCAACAGAATGTGAGAAGTGATCTTCCCAAGGTGACACAGGGGACAGGGCACCGAGCTAGGATTTGAACCCAGGTGTTATCACCAGACCTCAATGCCAAACATTCACCGCACACATCAGCTCCCTGTCACAACTGTGCACTTTGCAGTGCAGGGGGGTGGAACCCAGGGCTTTGTGCAAGCTAGGGAAGCCCTCTACCACCAAGCTCCACCCCCAGCCCTCTAAATATGTTTAATTCACAGGTGAAATCCTTACTAGAAGGTTCATTTTAGGGTAAATTACTCATAACTAAATTCACTATTCAATTCAACGAGGGATGGAAAATTTAAATGCTACATTTCTGTGTGATCTCATGCAAAAAAAAAAAAATGATTTCTTAAAAATGCATTACTTGGGCTGGGGGTGCAGTTCAGTGGTAGAGCGTGTGCCTGGCATGTGTAAGGCACTGGGTTTAATCCCAGCACCGGAAAAAAATGCATTATTTGAACTAGAGACCATCATGTTAAATAAGAGGAAAAAGAAAAACAGAATTGGGGGTGGATCTCCTGAAAATCCAAGGGAGATTGTAGAGAAAAGGGGCCAGGAAGTGGGAGGGAGGAGGCAGAAAGGAGAAAATGCCGGGGAGTGAACTGGCCACACTATATTGCTATGTTGTGTGTGTGCAAATATGCAACAGCAAATCCCATCAATATGCACCAATAAAAATGTGAAAAAAGGGCTGGGGTTGTGGCTCAGCATCAAAGCACTCACCTAACACGTGCGAGGCCCTGGGTTCGATCCTCAGGATCATATAAAAATAAATGAATAAAACAAAGGTATTGTGTCCAACTAAAAATAAATAAATAATTTTTTAAATGTGAAAAAATGCATTATTTAAGGTAAGAGAGCAAAAAAACGAATAGAATAATATATTTGGGTATCCAGCACGCAGTTTAAGAAGTAACACCCGCCAGAAGTCCCCTTTGCATGCCCTGTCCCAACTTCCCTCCCCTCCTCTCCCCAGTGGTCACAAATGTTGGAGTCTGGCCTGGACAGACATTCCAGCAGTCCTGTCCCCTCTAATGCCATGAAACCAAAATGAAAGAGGAGGGGCTGGTCCTAGTGAACAGCCTGGGCCAAGACAGGCCGGGGAGAAGCCACCGACCGTCAACAGACTGATGTTCAGGGGCTTGGCGCCAGGACATGCCAACCACCGAGTGACTCTGAAGGTCTGGGCACACAGCCACATCCCATTCCTGAAGTGGGAATTGGGACCCCTGATGTGTGTGCTGTTGGGCTCGTGCAGGGCAGGATCAAGCCAGGGCGGTTTCAGTCCTGTCTCTGAAAAGGTCCTCGTCACCTCCTATACAGTCAATTGTCTTTAAGTCACCAGAAATTGTTTGCTTCCTGAAAAGTGGCTCCCAGGAGAAAACCAACTGATGGTGCTGGAGGTGAAGGTGAAGAGAAGGTGGTTTGGCTGGAATACAGAAGGTCACAGAAAAGAACACTTTAGAGTGACATCTGTAGATTCGAATGTTCATGCAAGTGCTAAGGAACTTCCAATGGATGAAGGTCAAAGGTCTCCCACAGACACTCTCCAAAAGACCCAACAAAACTCCAAGAAGGGTACGGAGATCTCTGGAACCCACCCAGACTCACACCCCTGCCTCTCCAACACGCAATCCCACAATGCTCTTCTACCAGAAAGCACCAGTCAGATCAACTCCTGCAGAAATCCCTGTAGGTGGAGCTAAGTGGAGAAGAGGGATGGGAAGAAACTATAAAGGAATTAAGATTGTGGAATTCAGGAGCTATTCGGGTATTCTGTTAATTCCAGATACTACGAGACAATCCAGAAGAAATTAAGGGAGTCAATGGAGAGGACATGAGGTCCTGCCCATGGGGTTTACTCACAGGACAGTTATGATCCTGGACTGCTTGTGCTGGGTGCAAATCTTCTTCATCAAGTTGACGCTCTCCACTGTCTGGAATTTCTCGGCATTGATAAAGAACACAGGGCCCCGGGCCTTGGGGTAAAAGTCACGCTCCAGAGGAAACATCCAAGCATCCAAGGCCACAGCACATCTGGAAGAGGACCAGATATTTGGAGCTGCCACATAGAAAGAAGAGTCAGGGTGGTGGGGGAGGGTGGGGTGCTTCCCTCCAGTGGGCTAAAGACTCAGGAAGCCAGGGAGGAGGTACCAGGGCCCAGGCCCCTCAGTTAGGATACTGGATTTACCAGTTACCAAAGATCCTCTCCGACAGCAAGGACCAGACCTCCATCTCTGGACCTGCTCTCGGGGCACTGACTCCAGTCATGCACAATGGCACTTCAGTCAGCCACTCACCCATTCAGTGCTCACGGAGCGTCTGCTGGGTGCTTAACCCTGTGCTCTGGACACAGAGTTCTGCTTGAGTCTCAGGAAGCTCCCAGGCCAGCAGGGAAGACTGACAGGCAAGGCAGCGGGCACTCAGCTCAGTGCCCCGATTCGAAAGGTGCTGGGAGAGCCCAGGGCCGGCCTGGCAGGGGAGGTCAGGAAGACCTCCTCGGTGCCGAGGGCAAAACCATGGCCCTACGATTAGTTACCACCCCAACCTGGATCTTCTCCATCTCAAATGATGGACACCCAAAGGAAAGTCTCCACTTCCCCTCCTTCACTCAACCCTGAAACTCAAAGTGCACCCCATGTTTCATTCACTTCTCTCATCCGGCTCCCTCCACCCTCACGCAAATCCTTCACTTCTCAGCTCACACTGACAGTCACCTCTGGCCTTCAGTCTGGTCCTGACACCATCCATCCTTCGCACAGTAGCTAGAGTAGCCACAGACTTTTTAAAAGTAAGATGCATTTTTTTTTTTTGTTTGTTTGTTTAAAATCTTTCACTAGCCTCCCCTCGAACTTAGAATAAAATCTAAGCTTCCCTCCCCTGGCCCAAAGGCCCTGTCATCTCGCCCCTGTCCCTCACTACGCTCCGCCCACTCTGATACAGTCAGCATGTGTCCACCTCAGGGCCTTTGCTTAGTCGTTCCCACTAGTGGGGAGGACTTTCCTCTGGACCTTTGCACGGCTGGCCTCTTTGCCTTTCGTCTTGTTTATGTCTCTTAGAGAAGCCTGTTTCATGTCCAGCTCAACAGCCTGTTTCATGTTCTTCACTGCACTCAGGTGCTAGGCGCCTCCCTATCTGCTAGCTTCTGCATCAGGCTGTCCCTCCTACAGCTACATAATTCCAGGAAGGCAGAGATCTGGTAACCACTGAATATCCAGCCCCCCCCACACACACCTAGAACATAGCACTCACTTCCTGATACATGAGCACAACAGTGAATGAATGAGCAGGAGCAACGGCATCACTGGGAAACTCACCGAAACTGGGCTTCCTTGGCCAAAGCCAGAACAGCTGTGGCCCCTCCAAATGAATGTCCCATCACAGCCACGCGGCTCAAGTCAATGCTGCCCTGAGGGAAGCACAGAACTTAGCCAAGCCAGAAATTTGGGACTTTTTTTCCCATTAAGGAATTCCTCAACAGCAAGAGGAAGAACCACTGAGGGGATGAGGAGGCTTGACACAGAGAAGGCCACCAGAGCCACACTGGGCCTCCTGCTGGAGCAGGCGCAGTGCCACCCAGTGGTAGAGCACTCACCTACTGTGGATGAGGCACTGGGTCCAATCCTAGCACCACACCACCAAAAAAAGAAGATCCTCTTGCCTACGAGGCAGGCAGACAGTGCTGGGCATGAGCGGCCTGCTGCAGGCAGAAGTTCTGAGGACCATGCTTCATCTCACCTTTATTTCTGTAATCTTACCATCTACCAACCTACCAATATCCAGCATCGGGTAGACATTCAAATACCTATGAATAGGGGCTGGGGCTGCAGCTCAGACGTGTGAGGCACTGATCCTTAGCACCACATAAAAATAAAATAAATAAAGGCATGTTGTCCTTGTACAACTACAAAAAAATACCTGTGAATAAGTGAATGGACATATGTTGTCAGGTTCCACACTGGCTCGCCAGTTTAGAGCATGGCGAGAGTAAGATCTGTCTCCGTCCCCCAGTGCCTTATGAACAGGTCCTGGGGATCCCTGAACCACACTGAGGGGAGGACAGGGGTGTTCCCGTGGCACCTCCACTTTGCTCTGGAGCAAGGACTGTTTGTGCAGTCACCCACTCAGGTTCTACTTCCTCTTTGAGTATCTGTCCTGATTTTTATCCAAAGCCCAGAAGAAGAGAGAAAGAATCTGTTCATTCTAACATGATCTGGAAGTATCTATTTCTGGTTGTCCCCATGAGCCTTCAGGGCATGGTTATATAAAAAAACTGCTGCAGCTGCCTGCTGAGGAGGGCCAGACATTTCTCTGGCTTTGTGGCCCAGCCTCTGCCCTGAAGCCTGCTCCCTCACCCAAAGGCTTCCTGCTGGAATCCTCCCCTTCACTCAGCACCTTCAGCTTGGCCACTGCGTTGGGTGGACTTTTCAGCTTTTTAAAAGATAGGTCAATACCTTCAGGTGCCTCCGAAAACCAGAAGTACTGAGAGGTCTCTCCCTTCCCCATGCCTTTTCCACAGGTTGCCCACTTCCTCCCACAGACAGCTAACATTTTCTGCACGCATAAGCAAACAAGAATTCATTCATCACCCTCTTTTTATACTAATGGTTCAGTATCAGGCTGTTTTGTGTAGCAATTCCAGCACAGAAAGAGCTTCCCCAACCTTTCTTACAGCTACATTTTATTTCCCCATGGAACAGACAGCTGGCTAACCACCAAATCAGTTCCTGGACGCACAGCTAGACTATTTCCCAGCAGTCAGATGAGGCCTCACGACTGAGTTCTGGCCAACAGAATGTGAGCAGAAGTGCTATCTCCATGCCCAAGGCTGGTCCACACCAACCCTCTCAGATGGACCTCCTTGCCCTCTCCCATTCTGTTGGCTTAATGTACACAACAAATCTGGGATTTACAAATGAGATAGTAGAATCCTAGGGTAAAAGGAGCCTCGATCCCTGATTCACCTCTTGCTCAGGGGTACCCCATAGACTTACATAGGAGAAAAATAAATTTCAATAGTATAAGCCACTGAGATATGGGGTTTATGTGCTGTAGCAGTGAGCATTATCCAAACAATACAGCCAGGTTGCAGAGCCTATCAACCATCTCTGTCACTGGTAAACATTTAAGCTACCGTCAATGTCAATCTTTTGCTGTTACACTCTGTACAGGAAGAAATAACTTGCACATTAGCACACTTCATGAGGGCAGGTGTTACAGGATAAAGTCCCAAAACTGGAGATGGGAGGATCAAAGCACACATGCATCTGTACTGCTGAGAACTACACCTAATGGCTCTCCTCGGGGCAGTCCCTACTATCACCAGCCGTTTAGGAGGATGACTACGTCTCCAATGTGTCAACACAGGAAATAATCAAGTTTTACTTGGTCTGATGGTTGAAAATTACTTATGTTTTTTAATTCTGTGTTTCCAAAGGCTGCTTCTTAAATAACTGAACTGGGCCATGGCTGCCCTTCCTCAGGTTCCCAGGCAGGTAGACCTGCACCTCTGCGCTCAGAGGCTGCTTCTCTAGAGGGGGGGACCACACACAGCAAGGCACTGGTAAAACCCTCCAGATTCTAGGTCCTGCCTCACTGCTGGCCATCCAGGAAGATGATTCTCCTCAGAGGACACTACCAGAGGCTTACGAGAGATTTTTTTTTAAAGAGGTTTTGAGCCACACAGCATAGTTTATGGGTCAAAAAATTCCAGTTTAAAGTTTGACTCTACAACTGAGCTGAGTACTCTTGGGTAGACACTTAGCCTGTCTAATCTGTTTTCTTTTGATATGGAGAGGTTAACAATGCTGACTTCCTAAGTTGGTGTAAGGAGCTCACCTAGGAAATAATGTAGGGGTGTGCTTACTCCTACAACGGAATATTGCATGGCCACTAAAAATCATGCCACCCCAAACCACTGACTATCGCAAAAAGATAGATTGTTTTGCTAAGTGTGTGTGGGGGCGGGGGAAGCCCACAGAACTACTTGTTTTAAATGATAACATTATTGTTTTAAAAATGATGTATGAGCTGGGTGTGGTGACACATGCCTGTAATCCCAGAGACTTGGGAGGCTGAGGCAGGAGGATGACAAGATTGAAGCCAGCCTCAACAACTTAGCAAGGTCCAAAGCAACTTAGCGAGGTCCTAAGCAACTTAGCGAGACCTGTCTCAAAACAAAAAAGGGCTGGGGATGTAGCTCAGTGGTTAAGTGTCCCTGGTTCAATTCCCTATATCAAAAATAAGTAAACAAAAATACGCATGTATGTATTAATGCATTTTAAAAATAACTGGAAGGACCAATGTCAAAATGTCCAAAAGAACTGTTCTTTTTTCTTCATGCTTTTATGTGGTTTCTTGGTTCCATGAATAAAGCCTGAGCTATTGAGGAAATCAGGTGGGGGCGGTGAATAGCGGGGTCTGAAGGTGCCTTCCTAGGCACTCCAGTCTATTGCAGGGATGGTTGCGTAACCTCCTGGAGGTTCCTGGGAGTCCCTCACAGGAAGGAGCCAGCCTGAAGTAGATCCTCCCTGAGGGAATGAACATGCCTCCTCTGTCCACACAGCCCTGGTGGGAACCTGCATCCTGCTGCTCAAGTCCCCACCCAGAAGCAGGCAGACAGAACACTCAGTGATTGGTCCAGAAGGGGCATGTGACCCACAAAGGGCCACAGCCAGGAAACTCAGTCTCCTTTCTTTTCAATTCTGGTGCAGTGAGTTGAGATACAGGACTGGACTGCCAGCAACCATCTTTCTTGGCAAAAGCAGGGACTATGGTAAGAAAGACACCCACATACAGACAGAAGTTCAACCAGAAGGGAGAGAAGAGCTTTGAGGACAGTGTGACCCTGGACTGGCCTAAAGTTGGCTAGATATGTGAGCCAGTAAGTTCTCTTTGGTTTAAGATAGTGAGTTTGGTTTGCTCCATGTAACCAAGGAAGTTCTGGGTCACACCAGCTGCTGCCATACCTTCAAGGTTATCAGATCCAACCCTCCAGGCAAGATGTTGAGGACAGTCCTCCCAGCAGTGACTTCCTGCATGATCCTCAATACCCGCACACATTCTCCTACGCGCTGATGCACCTGCAACAGAGAGACTAGTGGGAACTGGAAATTCCACAACCATCCAGCAAGAATCTCATCTACAGAGCCAACCAAGGAAGAATGCAAGGAAGGTTTGTTTGCCCCCTACACTCAGCAAGCACGAGGCCCTTGCAGCTCACATGAGCACCGCCCATCAGCACAAGACAATCAGTCCTGTCGTTCTGATTCTGCCTGCCCACAGGGTTGTTAGGAGGATCCGATGAGATGACGAGGACCGTCCCACCCCAAATCTAACTAGGCATTTCTGGTAGGAACTTTCATTTTGGCACTTCTCCGCAGGCTAGGACTCCCTCTCCCAGGATTTTTCAAACTCCAGCATGGCAAGGTGTAGGGGACTAGGGAACAGCCCCCAAACAGCTGAACATATGCAAGCTCAGAGCTGCAGAGGGCTGTGGTTCAAACCTCAGGAAGTAAGCCAGTGTGCAGATGAGCCCGACGGCAGAGAGCCAGAGACAGTGAATTCCTCTGAGAGCAAGAACTGATGGCGCCTGAAGCTGGTTCCAGTGGTCTCACTCTTCCTATAGTCTGCTTATATGAGCCAATCAGTTCCCTTTTTTGCTTAAGCAAACTTAAGCTGGGTTTCTGATACTGGCAATTTTAAGAGTCCTGATTAATACCCCATTTATTCCTACTAAGATGGGAGTAAAGATTTAGAAAGTAAAAGAATTGTTTATTGAGAGCAACAGTCTGGGTGAGTATCCCCCAAAGGTCTATGTATTCAAGATGGTCTCCAGAGGAGCACTTTGGGAGGGGGTGAAATCTTTAGGAGGTGGGGACTTGCAGGACCCCAGTCTCTTCCTCACTTTTGCTTCCTGGCTCACAAGGTGGGTGGGTCTGCTCTCCCCCCACATTGCCATCTAGCACCACTAAAGGCCCAAAACAGTGGGTCCACCTGATCTTTGACTGGAACCTTCAGAACCATGAGCTAAATAAACCTTTTCTCTTACAAGTTAATTTTCCCAGGTAGTTCACTATAGTGACGGAGAGCTGACCAACACAGTGAACGCAGGCTCAGTAACCCTCCTTCCCTGGTCGCACACGCCTACCTGGGGATTCCGAACATGGAATTCCTTCTCCCCTTCCTCAATTTGAAGGTAGGGGATCCATTCCTCCTCTAGTGACTCATTGGTGGGCTGATTCTCCTCTGGGACCTGCTTGCAGAAATAGGTAGCCGAAGCTGACTGGTCTCTGAAATACACCCGCCGTAGAGGAGAGGGCAGAAGACACCATGAACTCACTTCTCCCTTTGACCAGCTCCTCTCAGCCAAGTCACGTGGGCTCCCCTTTTGCTAGTAGGGAAGGGGTCTGAGGCATGCAAGGAAGAGTAGGAAAAAGACATATTTTTGGACAGACCAGGATTTGAACACCAGATCAGCTGTGTCACTTTTGGCAAGTTATTTAACATTTTAGAACTTTGGTTTTCTGCTCTTTAAAATGGGCATAACGCCTGCCTTATATGATTGTTGGGAGGATTAGAAATAATACACAGGGGATAATGCTACATTAGCTCAGTGATAGAACACTTGCCTAGCATGTGCAAGACCCTGGGTTTGATCCCCAGCACTGCAAAGATCAAAACAAAAATCTAAAAACTTTTTTTTTTTGTATTGGAGGTTGAACCCAAGGGCACTTAACCACCCCAACCCTTTTTATTTTTTTGAGACAGAATCACACTAAGTTGCTGAGGCTAGCCTTGAACTTGCAAACCTCCTGCCTCAGCCTCCTGAGTCACTGGGATTAGGTGTATGCTATCACATCTGGCTAAAAAAGAAAACACTGATAGGGGACTAGCCTATACCTTGCTCACTGCAGGCACCCATTCCAGGAAAGTTCACGGTGACTGTCATCCCTCACCTGTGCTCTGGCACAGCAACCACAAAGCCACGGGAGGCCAGCTCCATACAGAAGGCTGAATACAACGTCCTAGAGATAAAGAAAGGAATAAGGATAAGGGATCAAAAGAACGGCCCAGGGCTCACCCCACTCCACTGCACCCATTCCAGCCATGCTCTGCTAGTGACCACCCCAAAGGATTAAGCAGAGGAAGTGCCCCAGCGGGCAGCCCTCCTCCAGGTACTGTTCCCAAGCCCCACAGTTCTCATCCCACAAGGCTCTGCCTCCTCCTCCAGGCACTGTTTGCAAATCAACCCACAGGGCCTTGGACCCTCCGTGAGCCCAGCCCCACGTCCCAAATACATTTTGACTACTTCAATAGCATTTTTATTGTCATACACTGTATGTCCCCCAAATTAGCTGTTAAGCTCCTGGAAGACAGAAACTCTTTTTTTGGTACCAGGGATTGAACTCAGGGGTGCCTAACCACTGAAGCACATCCCCAGCCCTTCTGAATTTTGAGACAGGGTCTCACTGAATTGCTTATGGGCTTGCTAAATTGCTGAGGCTGGCTTTAACTCACAATCCTCTTGCCTCAGTCTCCTGAGTGGCTGGGATCATAGGCATGCACATTTCTTTTATATGCAATTTAAATACGACTTAAGATGCAGATTTTTCTGTCTTCCACCTGCCCAGGAGAAGGAAAAAAAGGAATACGGCAGATTCTGCCGACTGCCTACCCCAAACACCTATTTTCCCTTTCTCCTCAATAACAGAATGATTTTTGGCCAATGACCCTTTTATGCCATCAAAGTATTATATTTCCCAGCCTCCCTTATAGCTGTTAGTCTGTATAGTTAAAGTTCTAATGCAGCACAGTGCAACAGAAATTTAATGCTAAATCAATAAGTAATTTAAAATTTTCTCATAGACATATTTCCAGAAGTAAAAAGAAACATACTAACTTTAATTGCACATTTTATTTAATCTATAATAACCCATTATATTTTAATCATATCTTATTTAATTATATTAAATATTAATTGTTTAATCATATTTAATAATTTTATTATGTTTTATTAAATTATAACCTATTTAACCTATTATAATTATAATATATAATAAAAAATCTTTTAAGTTAATGAAACTTACTTTTTTTTTTTCATATTAAGTCTTTGAAATGGGCATACATTTCATACTTGCAGCTTACCTGATTGGCCCAGACACATTTCAAGAGTTCAATAGGCACACAGAGTTTGATGCTACCATAATTGGCAGAGCAGGACTAGTCAATGAGATGTAAACAAGTTGTGTTACATAGAACTTCCTATAAAATTTCCTTTATAAAGCTCCTTCCTCCTGCCTGGGATGCAGATTAATGGCTAGAACTAAAGCAGTCATCCTGGGTCATGAGAGGACTTTAGAAATGGAAGCCACAAGGGGCAGAGCAAGATTATAAAATAAGTCTGATTCTCCGATAACTTCAAGGAACTACAATATCACTCTGTCTACCGCTAGCTTTCTTCTCTCTCAGAAGAGAAAAAAAAAAAATTTATTTTGTGTTAGTCTCTATTATTTGGGGTTTTCTGTTACACACAACTTGCCCAAATCCTCACTGACACAGCAAGATCAGTTTCCTGGATCTCTGTTCACCTTCCCCCCTTCCCAGGGGAGGCAGGGAACTGCACCTCAGAGGCAGAGAGGTTTCTGGCGCCTTCCTAGTTTGAACTGTGTAGCGGCGGCAACGTTAGGCCAACCTGCCACTCACAGCCCGTCTGCTCAGTGTACAGAGTGTGTGTCCCTGGGCTGGGGGTGCAGCCGGGTGGTACGGTGTTTGCCTACTATGCATGCACTGCAAAAACAAAACAAAACAAAAAAAACAACAAAAAAACAAGCATGAGGGGCTGGGGATGTGGCTCAAGCGGTAGCGCGCTCGCCTGGCACGCGTGCGGCCCGGGTTCGATCCTCAGCACCACATACAAAGATGTTGTGCCCGCCAATAACTAAATAAATAAATAAATAAATATTAAAAAAAAAAAAAAAAAACAAGCATGCGTCCCTGCCTGCCCATGTCCCCGCCTGCCCACTTCAGAGGACTGTGTGGGGCCTGGTGACAGTGGCCTGCCTGTCCCACACCTCAGCGCACATGCTCCTCCCTGAGTGGGAAGCCACAGGTCTGTGGCCCACAGAAAGGACCTCAGAGCGAAATAACCAGCAATGGAGAGGAAACAATGTCCCTGGCCCTCCCTGCCCTGCCTTGGAATTTCACTCTGGTTAATGAAGAGTGTTTACAACTGGCTCCGCCTGGTCCCTGAGATGTGAAATCTGAATACAGATTCTTAGACCCCAAGGACCACCTTCCAAGTCAGGTGCTCACTACTCTCCCAGAGCAGGATGGTAGGCTCAGAAGGGAATGTTTCTTAGTTTCTTTTCCTGGCCCGACCACCGCTTCCCTGAGGGCAGAGACTCTCACTCACTACTCAATGCCCAACCTGGCACAAGCTCTGGCATGAGGCGCCTAGGCTCTCAGTTTACCTGCTTGCCTTGCCAGCCTCACCTCTGCATCTATGCTCCACTTCTGCCCAGGCTAAGTCTCTATACCAGCTCTTCTTGGGGATTCAATCCCTGATTTAGGAATAACCTTCCCCTCGTGCCACGGAGTTGGCACAGAGCAGGTGCCCCACAGGTGTCTGCTGAATGAATGAGAACCCAGAAAAATAGCCCTTGCAGTCACGGGATGAGTATTTCTTTAGAGACTATCGTTTTCTAGGCACTGGGAATGACACAGACAAGGTCTCTGCCTTCACGAGCCTGCAATCTAGAAATAGGGAAGACGGCCATTAAAGAATAATTAACTCAGGGCCTGAGGCTGGGGCTCAGCGGTAGAGTGCTCGCTTAGCACATGCGAGGCCCTGGGTTCGATCCTCAGCACCACATAAAAATAAATAAATAAATAAAATAAAGATATTGTGTCCAACTACAACTAAAAAATAAATATTTAAAGAAAAAGAATAATTAACATAAGTAAGTTCATCATAATTATGACAAGTACTGAGAAGTACACAGATAATGTGCGGGTCAGGAGGGGTGTCCTATGGAGCTGACCTCTAAACAAGGACCCTGAAGGTAACTGGGAATTAGCCAGGCAAAAGAAGGAGCAGGGAAAGAGGAAACGAAGAACAGAACAGCCAGAAGATTCTAGGCAGAGGGAAAGGCCTCAAAATACACCAGACGAGGGCCCCCAGGCAGTAAGTAAGTGTTTTTTAACTAAGTGAAAGGCCAATTTGTTTGGAGAGCTGGAATGGGTAAATAGCAAGACATGAGGTTGGAAACTGTCTTGGACCTGCATCCAGGTAAGACCATGTAAAGAACCGAATTAAGTTCAAAGAGCTTTTAAAAAATTCTAATTAGGGGCCAGGCATGGTGGCGCATGCCAGTAATCCCAGCAACTGGGGAGGCTGAGTTCAAAGCCAGTCTCAGCAGATTAACAAGGTACTTAGCAACTCAGTGAGACCCTGTCTCTAAATGAAATATAAAAATGGGCTGGGGATGTGGCTCAGTGATTAAGTGCCTTGGGTTCGATCCCTAGTACAAAAAAAAAAAAAAAGTTCTAATTAGGGGAGGGACATTCATTTACTCATTCAACAAATACTTATCGAGCATCTTCAACATACCAGGCACCATTCAAGGTGCTGAATAACAAGATAATTTCTGGTTTCAAAAGAGATCTCCCCAGCGGGATGAGGAGAGCCACGTCCGCAATCCATATCTCAGTTATTCCAGAGGCTGAGGCAGGATCCCAAGTTCAAATCAGTCTGGGCAACTGAGCAGGACACTGTCTTGATATAAAAAATATTAAAGGGCTGTGCTAAAACCATGCAATGGAGAAAGGATAGCATCTTCAACAAATGGTGCTGGGAGAACTGGAAATCCGTATGCAACAAAATGAAATTGAATCCCTTTCTCTCACCATGCACAAAAGTCAACTCAAAATGGATCAAGGAGCTAGGAATCAGACCAGAGACTCTACATCTAATAGAAGATAAAGTTGGCCCTAACCTTCATCACATGGGGGCAGGCCCCAAATTTCTTAATAAGACCCTATAGCACAAGAGTTAAAACCAAGAATCAACAAATGGGACGAATTCAAACTAAAAAGTTTTTTCTCAGCAAGAGAAATAATATGCGAGGTGAATAGGGAGCCTACATCCTGGGAACAAATTTTTACCCCTCAAACATCAGATAGAGTTCTAATCTCTAGAGTATACAAAGAACTCAAAAAGTTAAACAACAAAAAAGCAAATAACCCAATCAACAAATGGGCCAAGGACTTGAACAGAAACTTCTCAGAAGAGAATATATAACCAATCAACAAATACATGAAAAAATGCTCACCATCTCTAGCAATCAGAGAAATGCAAATTAAAACTACTCTAAGATACCATCTCACTCCAATAAGAATGGCAGCCATTATGAAGACAAACAACAACAAGTGCTGGCAAGGATGCGGGGGGAAGGTACACTCATACATTGCTGGTGGGACTGCAAATTGGTGCAGCCAATTTGGAAAGCAGTATGAGTATGGAGATTCCTTGGAAAGCTGGGAATGGAACCACCATTTGACCCAGCTATTCCCCTTCTCGGACTATACCCAAAAGACCTAAGAAGAGCATACTACAGGGACACAGCCACATCAATGTTTATAGCAGCACAATTCACAATAGCTAGAATGTGGAACCAACCTAGATGCCCTTCAATAGATGAATGGATTAAAAAATGTGGCATTTATACACAATAGAATATTACTCAGTACTAAAAAATAACAAAATCATGGCATTTGCAGGCAAATGGATGGCATTAGAGCAGATTATGCTAAGTAAAGTTAGCCAATACCTAAAAACAAATGCCGAATGTCTTCTCTGATATAAGGGGGGTGGCTCAAAATGGGATAGGGAGGAAGAGCATGAGAAGAAGACTACCACTAAATAGGGAAGAGAGGTGGGAGGGAAAAAGAGGGAGAGGGGAGTTGCACGGAAGATGGAAGGAGAACCTCATTGTTATACAGAATACATATATGATGTTGTAATGAGAAAAAGAAAAAAAAATGTGTGTCACATTAGATTGGATAGAGAGAAAGGACGGGAGAGGAGAGGAGGAGTAGGGGGGATAGGAAGAGCAGCAGAATAGAATAGACTACATGATTGATGTATGTACATTCCATGTATGTATTATATGTCAAAATACATTCTGCTGTCATGTATGACTAAAAAAAAATAAAATAAAAATTTTTTAAAAAGTATTAGAGTTAATATTGTTGTAATAACTCATGCCTCTGCAAAATATTAGAAATAAAGTTACCTGGGATGGTTGAGGGAAAAAAAAAAGGGCTGTGAATGTAGTTCAAGGGTAGAGAGACCCTGGGTTCCATCGCCAATAATGAAAAAACAAAACAAAAACACCTCCTTAGCTAGAGCGCGGCCAAGGGTCTGGCGATGAGGAAACCTGCGAGATGCGTGAGGCTCTGGGACAGTTGATGATGAGCACAGAAAACATCACAGGCTCAGCTGGTCCCACCGTGGGGCGGAAGCAGAACCCGCAGGAACGATGCTCAGTGGGTATCATGTCTGAGAGTCTGGTGGAAGAGGTCTTGGAGTCTGCCACCCCATGTCCCTCCACAGAGAGAAAAGAAAAGGAGAAGTGGCACCAGTGTGTACCCAGGAGGCACCCGTCCAACTAAGGCCTCAACGAGCCACCTGTTGGGAGTGGCATCCCCGTTTGGTAGGTGTGGAAATCTAGGCTCAGAGAGTTACCCAACTTTCCCAAGGTCACATGGGGCACAAGTGGCACGGCGGGGGTTTGAGCTAAGCTGTTAGCTGTGAGCACAGGGAGCAAGCCTGTCCCATTCCTTGACATGCCAGTGCCACACACAGGGCAGGCAGTCAACACAGGTTGAGTAAATGGCTGTCCAAATATAAAGTTCTAGCACTTCTGGGCGGGAACAGAGGGTGAAAGCACACCTTTATGCAGATGTGGAACACGGACCTGAAGGACGTGGAGGCTTCACAAAGCAGCCCTGGGAAGGGTCCTCCAGAGGAGGTGGACCCAAAGTTACAGCACAGAGCAGACGGAGCTAAGACGGCTAGCAGATGGACATGCCTGTCTTTCTGCCCTTTGAGAATAAGTTGAGACTCAGCAGCTGTCGCTGTCACTAGGCAAAGTCTCCCCAGACAGGGATATAAGTTCTTACCTGAAGGCTCCAAGGCCATGGGAAAATATGATCAAGGGGTATCCAGAGTCCTTCGTCTTAAAGGGGCCGTTCCAGCTAACAGGCAGGCGGCAAGATCCTAGCAGAGACACAGGCTATAGAATCCCTGGCTGCCCAGAGCTGTCACCAGGAGGGCAGCTCAGCAGAGGCAGGGGTTCTCTCCCTCTGAGGAACCTGCCAACCACCCCTGAGCATCCCAGGACAATCATCACCTAGCCTATGCTTTCCACTTTTCTTCCCCAGGGAGAGGGAATACAAAAAAATGGGAGTGGGCCTGTAATCCCAGTGGCTCAGGAGGCTGAGGCAGGAGGATTTTGAGTTCAAAGCCAGCCTCAGCAAAAGTGAGGCACTAAGCAACTCAGTGAGACCCTGACTCTAAATAAAATACAAAAATAGGGCTGAGGATGTGGCTCAGTGGACAAGTGCCCTTGAGTTCAATCCCTTGTACCCCGCAAAATGGGGAGATATATCAAAGGCCTGGGGTTGGGGGTGTAGTTAGATGGTGGAGCACCCACCTGAGCAAGAAAGACCCTGGGCTCAACTGCCAAGATGGCAAGAAAACAAAAAAATCGGGGCTGGGAATGTGGCTCAAGCGGTAGCGCGCTCGCCTGGCATGCGTGCGGCCCGGGTTGGATCCTCAGCACCACATACAAAGATGTTGTGTCTGCCGAAAACTAAAAAATAAATATTAAAAAAATTCGCTCTCTCTCTATCTTTAAAAAAAAAAAAATCTCTCTCTCTCTCTCTCTTTAAAAAAAAAAATAAACAAAAAAATCATCCATGGGGACAATGCTGAGCAAGTCTTGGCAACCTTGAGATGCCAAGGAGTGGACAGAGGACCTGGGACAATCCTTGGGGGGAAGTGGATGATTTCGTGTGGCCCTGCCCAGAAGATGGGAGCCTGGAGGGAGAACTGCAGGAGACCCTGCTCCCCGAGAGCGAAGCTTGGCCAACCTGCAGGATGGCTGGCAGTGAGCACCTGCTGGACAAACAGCCAGACCCGCCACCTAGGCAGGCATCCCGCATCCCAAGCACTGCACTAGAGGCTTTGACCTGACCCCACACCTCCCACACTGTGACCCCACAAAGGCAGGTATTCAGACAGATCAGGGAACATGCCCAAGCCCCACGACTAGTAAATCAGAGAGCCTGGATTCAAAGCCCAGGAGAGCGCTACTCAATGGCCAAGCTCTGCACACCCACCCACTGCAAAAGGGCTGGACTCTGCAAGCTTAAAGGTATTTTGTCTACCTGGGAACAGCCTAGGGACATAACCAAGCAGCTGGGAAAGCATGAGGCCAGCCTTACCCATAGCCAGGTTGAACAGCAACCCCACCCAGCGCTTATTCAACCGCAGGTAATCGGCCAGGCCAGTGCAGTACTCAGGGCGGGGGATCCACAGGGGCTGCTCCACAGTTTCCTCCGACTCCTGGCAGGGGTAGAAGAGTCGAAAGAAGCTCCCCTGCAGGAAAGAAGAGAGCGGCTGCTCAGAGCAAGAAGCCCAGGCACCTCTGGATCTCCCGTTAGGGCACCAGGCAGGCAGGGCATCGACACAGGGAACCTTAAGCTTCAATGACACACCCGAATTTTACATTTAGAAAAAAAGGAATTTAGCATACATGAAAAATGTTATTTCAAATAGCTCATGGTATTTTTGAATGACATTGGGGGGGGGTGCCAAAATACTTAGTGCTTAGGACATCAAAAGATTTAAATCTGGGGCTGGGATTGTGGCTCAGCGGTAGAGTGCTCGCCTAGCACGGGCGGGACCCAGTTCAATCCTCAGCACCACATAAAAATAAAGGCATTGTGTTGTGTCCATCTACACCTAAAAAATAATTAAATAAAATTTAAAAAAGATTTAAATTTGGTCCTGAGCCCAGGCCTGGAGGAGCCATGGGAGTGGAGATTTGCCCTTGTGCTGAATGAGGCACTAATCATGGGTCACACAGACCCATGATTAGTTAGTCCTCTAGGCTAACTCTCAGGACGAACTCATCTTACACAGGAGAAGGTGAGGGATTACTAAAAGTGGGTGCCTCTCACGAGGAAACCAGGAGCCAGCAGAGAAAAACCTAGAAACTGGCCACGTTTGGTGATACCTGCCTATAATCCCAGCGACTTGAGAGGCTGAGGCAGGAGGATCTCGAGTTCAAACCAATTCAATGAGGCCCTCAGTAACTCAGTGAAGCCCTAAGCAACTCACTGAGACTCTGCCTCAAAATAAAAAGTAAAAAGGGCTGGGGATGTGTCTCAGGGGTAAATCACCCCTGGGCTCAATCCCTGATGCCAAAAAACAAACCAACAAATCTAGAAACTGGTAGAAGGAAAGTCCAGAAGGAGCAGATGGAGGCAGGAGAGATAGGGCCACCAAGTTCGCACCCAGGTTGGGGAGTCAAGGGCAATGGCATGTGCTCACTCTTCTTCCTCTCACCAACTCCCATAAGGATGAAATGGAAAACCTTTTGGGGTGGGTCAGGCATCTGCCCTCAAGACAGGTGGGAGGAGCTGGGAGCTGCCCCCTGAGCTAGAGCCCCGCCCCCCTTTCCTCCTGGCTGAGGAAAGAACACTTCATCTAGGTCAAATGGGAAGTGTCTGGTACTTGATAAGAGGAAGACAGCCCTGGGGGCTGATAACCAAATCCAGACCAGCGCTAGCTCAGCTTCCCCACCTGGAACTGTGCACTCTCACCCGTGACCATGAAGACCAAGCACAGCTCCTCCTCTCAGTGGCCTGAGATGATCTGTGAAAATGGTTCCCTACTCTCTTGACCCTGAAAACCCCACAAAATCAAGAGGTTCAGATCTTCATGTTCACTTTAATAAGATTCATGAAACCACATAGGCCATCAAGGGTATGCATATCCGAAAAGCCACCAAGCCCGTGCAAGGCGTCACTTTAAAGAAGCGATGTGCACCATTCCGGAGTTACAATGGTGGAATTGGGAGGTGTGTCCAGGCCAAACAGGGCTGGACACAGGGTCGGTGGCCCAAAAAGAATGCTGAATTTTTGTTGCACCTGCTAAAAAATGCAGAGAGTGACACTGAACTCAAGGGTTTAGATGTAGATTCTCAGGTCTTTGAACATATCCATGGAACAGAGCACCTAAGGTGCACCGCTGTCCTTACAGACGTCTGGATTAACCCACACCTGAGCTCCCTGCCCCATCTAGAGGATCCTCACTGAAAAGGAACAAACTGTTTCTAAACCAGAAGAGAAGGTTGCACAGAAAGTAAAGGCATCCCAGAAAAAAATGAAGAAGCAAAAACTATGGCACAGGAATAAACTCAGATAAAATAAATGCAAATAAAAGATAAAAAAAGGGGCTGGGGGGCTGGGGATGTGGCTCAAGCGGTAGCGCGCTCGCCTGGCATGCGTGCGGCCCGGGTTCGATCCTCAGCACCACATACAAACAAAGATTATTAAATAAATAAATAAAAATTTTTTAAAAAAGGGGGATGGGGTTGTGGCTCAGTGGTAGAGCGCTCACCTAGCATGCGCAAGGCACTGGGTTCGATCCTCAGCACCACTTAAATGTAAAATAAAGATATGTGTCCACCTAAAACTAAAAAATAAATATTAAAAAAAAAAAAAGACCCAGCACAGACCGAAGCAGGGGAGACGTGTAGGGGAGGAGCTGCAGACACCTACCTGGAGACTCTGACCCTCCATCACATCCCCACAGCCTACAAGGTGGGGTCCTGAGACAGGTGGGAAGCACACCGACTGGCTGGTCCCCATCTCAACGGCAACTGATCCTATGACTGGGGCGGTGCTGAACTTGACGGCTGGAGGGTGGAACACAGAACAGCCTCTTGCTGGTTTCCTCTTGGCTTTTTGCTGCTCATGAGTCATGTGCCACTGCCGCTCCGTCCCCTCACCCCTCACCTCCCCATCCTCCCTGCCAGTCACTCATTAAATCATTTGCTAAGGTAGAGGGGCTGCATTTCTTTCTGGGGAGGTGAGGAGATGGTGGTGAAGAGGAGAAAGTACTTCCATCTTCAAACCTGCCAAGAGCTGGGGATGCAGCACTTGCCTGGCGTGCACAGGCCCTGGGTTCCAACCCCAGCACTGCGAAAAGAAAGAAAGAAAGTGGGAACTGAAGACTTCCAGTAAGTGTTTATGCAGCACCTACTGTATGCAAGTGCAGGGGTAACTGTGGCAGAGACCGAGACACAGACCTGCCCTCCACAGGCTACTGGTGTAGCAGTTCCCTATGGGCACTGAGCTAAGCTCCTCACATCCATGAGCTCCTTTCATTCTCTCAACAACTCTTGGAGGTGGGCAGTATTGAGATCCACTTTATGGATGAGAAAACTGAGGCTTGAGAGGTTGAATAACTTTCCCAAGTTACCTCGCTCAGGAGCACACACAGGTCTGCCGGGGCCAGGCACAGAGCTCTTAGCCACGACTGACCCTGCTCATGGGGGACACTCAGACACACACAACACCGCTGACCTAAAATATTAATGCTAGTTTGGTTTGATGGTTGAGGGGAGTAAAGTTCTTTGTTGTTTTGCACTAGTGTGAAATGTAGATGTCACAGGTCACCTGGCCTTGAACTGCTGTAGGTACTTTGCCAATGAAGCTATCATGGTGGATAGCGTTAGGCAGAACCTGACACAGCAACGCCATTTTGAAATATATCTTAGAATAAGAGTCACCTTGTGGTCACTCTGACTCAGCCTGACCTTAAGCCCCAGACAAGGCTTCATTGTCGTACAAATTAAGGACATGGTTATCTGGGACAGGAACCCTGAAAACACCTGCTTCGACATGGAATGGTGAGCACCTCACAGAATAGAGGTGACGTCCTTTGGGTCAATCTCCTAGCAATGGCGCAACTGCAAAAATTCTCCCACTCACTCATGCCCCTGTGTCTGGCCCAGGCTGAGTAGAAGACAGGTGTCAGTCTCCACCGGGCCCCTTCCGCAGGTTTGTCATGAATAAACCTGCATCACTGTTGCACCACCTCGCCCCTCTATGTCCTCCATTCACAGATGGCAGAGCTGAGAAAACCACAGGGAAATGAGTCCCAAGATTAGACTATAACTGAAACCTGACCCATTCCTGGACTTTCTGATCACCCGGGTCAATACATTCCCAACAGCGCACACCAGGCCTTGAGTTTGGTCCCCACCACTGCAAAATAAACAACAACAACTAATAAACCAACAGAATTTAGATTCCTATTGCTTGCAATCAAGAGCAGCTAAAAGAATTCCCCGTTATTAATTACTGTATTACTCTGCTTCCTGCAAGATGCTCTCAGAGGGTTCAGAGAGTTCAAGTCCAAGCATGCCTGGGCAAGAAAAGTCCTCCAGAAATTGCTCCTGCCAATCCTCCCCTGATCATCTCCCCATCCCTGGCCTGGTACATACATGGCACTTTACTGAAGAAGCCAAGATCCTAAGAGATTAAGTGAGCTGCTCATGTCACAAGCAGAATTATTATTAAACACACATCTCCTGCTCTCCAACTTCCAACTGCCAATGGACACCCCCAAATAATCCTAATATCATTCTATTTAACGTTAGTAGGTAAGAGACAATTTTCTTTTCTTTTTTTACAGAGCTAGAGTTGGAACTTGGGGCCTTACACAGGCTAAGCAAGCACTCTATCACTAAGATAGCTATGCTCTCAGTCTCATTTATTTGTACCACAGACTTAACTCCATTTTGCTTCTCTGAAGCAAATCTTAAAAGAATCCCACTCTGGCAGGCTGAGATGGGAGGACCACTTGATTCCACAAGTTCAAGGTGAGCCTGGGCAACACTGGAAGACACCATCTTAAAAAATATTGAAAATCAACCCAATTCTCTTCAAAAGGATGCTAAGCTCCTGATGTAATCAGTGGTTGACCAGAGCTTCTTAGCCTCAGGCCCTGACTTTTGCCTTTGTTGCTGATGGACACACAGCACGATTGGGTCACGAGAAGCATGCCACCCACATGACAGTGAAGCAACTGCCAAGTTCTGTCATAAGAGACAGATAACAGGGGTTCTGAGGGGACAGAGTGCTTCCTGAGCTTGGGAGCAGGGGGAAACGGGAAAGGCTGATGTTCAAGTAGGAAAACAGTGGGCAAAGGCAGTGTGCTAAGAATGAGAAACGGGGAGCGGCTAATGATGGACAGAAGGGGAGAGGAGCAAGCTGAAGGGCAGCTAAACTAAGGAGTGCCACTCTGCTCTGAAATGAGGTGGCAGATGTCCAAGGGCTGCTGCGCAAGAAACCACATCTGAAAGACCTGCTTTTGGGGTGCAGCTCCATTGCGGCCTAGCTTGCTTCCCCTGGACAAGTCATCTGACCTCTCATAAGCCTCATTTCTCATCCTCATAGGGACACTAGGAGATAAAGTGAAATAATGCACTGAAAACACCTGGCATACTCCTGGTTCTTAGCAAGATTCCAGAAAATATCTGTTGATTGAAAAAACAACAGGTTTTGGAAAAGGCTGGGAGGCTAACTCAGCGGTAGAGCCCTTGGCTAGCACTTGTGGGGCCCTGGTTCATCCCCAGCACTGCCCAAGAAAAAATTCTTTATTGCAGGGAGGCTAAAGCAGGAGGATCACAAATTCCAGGCCAGATTCAGCAACATAGCAAGACAGTGTGTCAAAGTAAAAAAATAAAAAGTGCTGGGGATGTAGCTCTGTCGTAGAGTCCCCTAGATTCAATGCCCAGTACCACCCTCCTCCCCAAATGGACTTGGCAACTGTATAGGTTTGGAGAATCAAGGGAGAAGGGAGAGCCAAAGACAGTCAGATGTCAGGGTTCATTGACAATAGCTTCTTATGGGAAGAGATTTTTCGTCTCATCCTACACAGGGAGCAGCGTGTGGGACAGGCGGCAAGATAAGTGGATTTGGAAACAGCGGCCCAGAGGGGAGAAGGTGTTTCTGATATCCCTGGCAAACTTCTGAGAAGGTCATCAATTAAATTCTGATTGGAAATAAAGAAAAAAGAAAAAAAGATCATTGGCCAGAAGTGAGGCTTTCATGAAGAGATGAATCTGTATTCCCTACGCTCACACTGACTGGTGCTCAGATAGAATGAGATGGAAAACCCCAACCTGACCAATTTTACTGAAGACAATCCACCCAGAGCATCCAGAGTCCTTTCTAAAAACACTGTGGAATTTTCCAAGGAAATCGGTGCAGGTGTCTCTGCTTCTTTTGCTCCTCTTGCCTGAACAGTTCATGGTAGGCTTTTTCCTGTCCAGGAGCCTCTCCATCCATCCAGGCCCAGTGAGGTCACCATGTCCTCTGGGGATATTTCCCAAGTCTTTCCAATGTTTCCTCCTCTCAATTTCTGAGCACAGTCCCCATCTCTTATCTAGAATCCAATCACAGGGCTGCTTTAGGCAGCTCTTCTAGCAGCTTTCAACAGTGACCTGCCTCCAACAGTGGTCCATGTGGAATGTAGCTCAGGTATTCCTTGGCCTAGATCCCATTCACACAGGCAACTTCAAAAATGTATATTCTAGCCAGGCATGCTACACCTGTAATCCCAGCGATTTGGGAGGCTGAGGCAGGAGGACTGCAAGTTTAAGGCTAGGCTCAGGAATTTAGTGACTGTCTCAAAATAAAAATAAATAAATAAAAAGGGCTCAGGATATGGTTCACTGGTTAAATGCCCCTGGATTCAATCCCTGGGTCCCTCCCCAAACCCTGGGCAAAAAAAGTATATTCTAGGGCCTCCATTCTCAGAGGTCAATATGGTTTTTTTTTGAGGTGCTAGGAATAAAACCACAGCCCCCATGCTTGGCATGCACTCTGCCACTAAGCTATACCCTAGCCCCCAATTAGTTTGGGTTTTTTTTGGGGGGGGGGGGGGAGAAGGGTCTCATTGAGTTGCTTAGGGCCTTGACCTTATGATCCTCCTGTCTCAGCCTCTTGAGTCACTGGGATTACAGACATTCATTACCATGCCTGGCCCCCAATTAGTTTTTAAAAGCTTCCTGGTATTTCTAATCACCTGGTCTAGATAGTGAGAGGTCTTTTTTCTGTTCAGACCTGTGTGCATGCAATGAACACTGACAGTACCCTGTATTCTTGTCTCCTGATTTTTATGACTAAGTTTTTACCGGGTATAATCGCCAATGGCCACCCCAAAAGTAAGTTCCTACCAGTCACTAGGCTTAATGTAGTGCCCTTTTCACAGTTGGTCTCAATAATTAATTTATTCAATGAATGTTCTTTAAATTTTCCCACAGTTAAAACTTTTAGATATATTCCAGGGATAAAGACTGTGTTTTGGACTAGGGTTGTAGCTCAGTGGTATAGCACTCACCTAGCACAGGCGACGCCCTGAGTTCGATCCTCAGCACCACATAAAAATAAATAAATAAAATAAAGGTATCGTGTCCAACTATAACTAAAAAATTAAAAGAAAATTTAAAAAGACTGTTTTATACTTCTTTGTAGGCCAAACCATTTATCCATGTTTTTTTTTAAATCCCTTTATTTATTTTTATTTTTCTGTGGTGCTGAGGTTGAACCCAGCACCTCACATATGCTAGGTAAGTGCCCTGTCGCTGAGCCACAACCCCAGACCCCTCAATTCTTTTTAAATTTTTTTATCTAAAAATAAAACTATATGGCATAGTAGGAAAAGAAAGGCTCTGGTAACTGAATTCCTCTGGTTCTTATCTATGAGGGTTTTTTTTTTTTTTTTTGGTACCAGGGATTAACTCAGCGGTGCTTAACTACTGAGACACATCTCCAGCTCTTTTTTATATTTTATTTAGAGACAGGGCCTACTAAATTGCTGAGAATGGCTTTGAACTCGTAATCCTCCTGCCCCAGCCTCCTGAGCCCTTGAGATTACAAGCGTGCGCCACCATGCCTGGCAGCTGTGAGATCTTGGGCAAGTTCCTTAAACTCTAAACCTCTAAGAATTAACCACATGATAGAAATAACACTACTCATGAGCCTGTTGAAGAGGATTAAGTAATATATGTGAAGCCCCTGACATTCAGACAGCAGTAGAGCCACGGAAGGTAGCTATACCTACAGTTATTTTAACTAACTACATGGCCTCTCTGAGCCTAAGTTGTTTTATATGTAAAATGGGGACATTTCATAAGTGAAATTTAAATGAGTAAACTGATATTGCCTAGGGCCTGGTATATTTTAAGTACTCACAAAATGTCAGGAACTAACTCGTTAACAACGGTAAGTCTCTCTTTCAACATACCCAGCCAAGGTCTCTTTCATTTTTCCTGGATTATACCCTTCAGTAAAGTGGATTTCTCAGGTCTCAGTCACCCTGCCAAAGCCAGAGTTACTACTCAGGCCCCAGAGAGCTCAAAGGGCATCGACAGGGCTTACGCTGCAGCTGTCCTCCTGCTGGGGCCCTGCTTCTAGGGAGTAGGGACGGCCTCTCTGCCAGCTGGGTGAACCTTTCATCACTGGCTATTTCAGGACAGAATCCAAGATAAGCGCCTCTCTAGCAGCCTTCCTTTCAGACAAGGGCCCCTGGGATACTAAAAGTTCACTGTGTGACCTTCGGTCTCTGGAGGAAGTGAGGAAATCTCACCCTGCTTTTAAATGGAGACATCGGGTTCAAAAGGACGCGCTTGAGCAACAAGCTTGCTGGGTCCAGAAAAGCAGCCTCGATGAGGTCGCGATAAATGTCGTTTGCGGAGACCTGACGGTTTACAGATCCACTTACACCCCGGCCAGCTCTACAACCCAACCTCGCCCTAAGGCTGACGGCCACCTCCAGTTTAGAGAGGAAGAAAGCGGGTCCCAGGGAGGTCACAGAGGGAGAGGCTGGGCTGGATGAGAACCACACTGGCCGACTTAAAGCTCACGGCAAAGCGAAAAAGAAATAGGGACCCACCCACCTGCCTGAAAACCACGGGGCGAAGCGCACAGAGCGCGAGGCTGCGCCGAGAGAAACAATTTCGGGGCGCGCGAGTTTGACAGTGCAAGGATTTAGCGTGTGGGTGGGGAACCAGAGGTGTCTGAATAGGGAACGGGGGGGGGGGGGCACGAAGACTAAAGGTCAAGGTGCGGTTCCCGGCATCGAGAGGCAAGGGAGCCCCAAACCGGGCTGGCGTACGAAAAAGTCTGCAGCCAGCTCAGTTCACCACGAGAACTTTCTCCAACCAACTTACCCAGTCAAGGTGATCCCTCAGAAGCAACTTCAGACGTTTCACTCGACGGAAAAGAGAAACCGCCCAGGGTCCTATGGCCCCTTGGTAATTGTAGTTTCCAGGACTCGACGTGGACGCTTTTAAGAGCGTTTCCCGCCTCTCTGTGCTGAACTACAATTCCCGGTGGGCACCGCGCCATCTCGAGCATCGCAACCGTTAAGACTACAATTCCCAGAGCCCGACGTGCCCGCGGATGGGCGAAACCGCCCAAGGCCCAGGGTGCGGTGCGATTCCTCCCCCTGGCGGTCTGAGCAGAAACCGCGGCGAGGTGGTCTCGAGCGGAGGGTTACTGTTTATAGTCCCAGTGAGTAACCCTCCGCCTGAAGGTCTCTCAAATAGTTCGCGGGCGTGCCTGGAAACAGCCCTGGCTTCGCTTTACTCCCAGGGAGGTGGGGAGGAGGTTCTTTGTTTCCATAAATTTTGCTTCCTGGAGATGAGACTGATCATTCCAATTAAGGGCACATTCCCTACAAGCCTACACCTGTTGACACCTTTAATTTCCATTGTCCTTCGCAAGAGACTCCCTAGAGACCCGACCAGGGAGGAACCTGCGAGATTAGCGGGTCCAACCCCTCAGTGCATCCCCGTTTTACTGCCCTATGCTGATTCCTAGGGACACGCTGGCGAATGAGATGCGGTCTCTAGCCTCAACGGAACCCATCTAGCAGAGGATTCAGACAAAGGAATAATGACAACACAGCGACACGCACTCTAATAATGGGAGAAACAGCGAGTGTGGGGGACTGATGTGGGGCACCTGCCCAGGCTTGGGGGAAAGCTGTGTCCCCAAGGCTCCCTAGAGGAAGGGATGGGAAAATTGAGACCTAATGCCAAGAACTTAGCTGGGAGTACCAGGAGCGCGAAGAGTGCCTAGGACAGTTTGCGTGGAAAGTTCATTGCTGGCCAGAGCACAGAGTGTGAGGGACTAAACGGGGGAGGTGCATGGGAGAGGTAGGCAGGGCCCCACCGGCAAACTTCCATAAGAAACTCGGATCATTCGTGCCGCTCAGAAACTCAACAGCTCTCCACGACCTATGAATGAGGTCCCAACTTCTTAGCTTGGCCTTCAAGGTCCTTCCTAACCGCACCCTGTTGGCATTGCTCTTTGCTACTCCCAGACAGAAGCCTCTCCCAGCTTCAACTGCCCTGTCCGCGACTACTGTCTCCCCTCCAAATTCTCGGGATGCACAGGCTGTCCCCCTCCATCAGGTACCCTGGTACCACCAAGTACTCTGCCCTGCCTGGTAGACCCTCTAATCCTGTTCTGCCTTTGAAGTTCCTCCAAGTTCCCCCTCTCCATGAAGCTTCCCTGTCCCAGAGTATCTCTGCTGGGACATTTGCATGCACCTTTTGTTTGGAGGCTTTATCCTCACTACCTGCGACATCTATCAGGTTGGAGGTCTTAACTCTCCAATGGATTGTGAGCTCCTTGAGATCAGGAGTCCTCTATATGCTCTATCCACGTCCCCACAAAATTCACCAGTGTCTAGTTTCCGCTCTAGGTTTCTTTAGGCTTCTCTCTCCTGGAACACTCTCACCACCACCATCTTTCTGGGAGTCAAGATAAAGTCATCAGGAGGGCGATGACATACTGCACTATGGTGACTAAGCCCGGATTTGATTAAAGCTGTAGTTGGTGGCACAGGCCACAATACATAAAAAGCTTAGTGTGAATCAGAACAGTTAGCCTTTGGCTAACTGATAGGGGCTGTGTAGCTGGCCTAGAACACTCATGACAAATCAGAGTCCCTTGTCATGAGCGGGACAGCTGGAGGTCGTTTCTTTCGATCTTCTATTCCTGGAGGCTGGGGCAGGAGGATCACAAATTCCAAGCCAGGCTCAGCAATTTAGCAATCTGCTTAGCAATGTAGTGAGATTTTGTCTCAAAATAAAAAATGAAAAGGGATGGCTGATCCTTTTTTTTTTTTTCTGGTTTAAACAATGTTCATGTTTTGTCCATGCTAGACATCATAAGAGAGTGTCCCGTTTGTGTCATGACCCATCACAGTCGCTGAGTGGCTTTATCTGCCACTGATTCTCTGTGAAATTTGGGTTCAACAGGGGAACACTGAAGCCAGCTGGGTGCCAGGATCACAGGCTGCTTTTCTCTTTCTTACCTGTCAACCTGTGTTGGTGCCTCCTCCTCTGGGCTGGTGGCCAGGTGTATATCAGTGATTTGTCCTGTGTCCTTGGAGACCTCATGGTGAGTGGGGAAGGTGGACAACTAAGGGTCAGATCTGGAGACAAGAGATTGAGACTTTTCCTAGTGCTGGGGTGGAACCCAGGGCCTTTGCCTACAGAGCGCATGCTCCTCCACTGAGCTGCACCCCAGCCCCAGACTGTTGAATGTGCAGCTGCGCCACCTACTGGCCTTGAGGCCTGGGGCAAGGACTACCATCTAAGCCTCCATTTCTTCCACTGGGATAACAGTAGTGTTCCCGTTGTGGAGTTATGAAATGGACTAAAACCCATGGATCCCTGGTTTCTTGGGTTTTATGGAAGACAGAAGTGGATCTAGGTTTTGTGGGGCTGAAGCTTATACAATTTTGAGAGCACGCTCTTTAAGAAAAATAATTTTAAACCGGGCCCCGTAGTGCACACCTGTAATTCCAGCTATTTGGAAGGCTGAGGCAGGAAAACTGCAAGTTTGAAGCCAGCCTAGGCCACTTAGTGAGACCCTGTCTTGAAATAAAAAAAATTAAAAAGGGCTGAAAATGTAGCTCATGGGAATGTAGTGTACCTGTGTTCAATCCCAAGTTTTGTTGTTGTTGTTGTTGTTGTTTGATAACAGGGATTGAACCCATGGGTGCTTAACCATGGAGCCACATCCCCAGCCCTTTTGATATTTTATTTGGAGATAGGGTCTCACTAAGTTGCTGAGGCTGGCTTTGAACTTGTGATCCTCCTGCCTCAGCCTCCCAAGTCACTGGGATTACCGGTGTACCCAACTTGAATCCCCATTTTAATCACTTATTTTTACTAAATTTGCAAATCACATGAGCCTCACATGAACACATTCAAGGAGCTCTGAAGCTTAAACTTCATTAGCTTTCTCATCACTGATGGTGAGAAAGGGCAAAATTATACTTTATTCTTTTAAAATTCTACCTTCAAACAAGTGTTCCCCAAACACCCATGTCCTAAGCTGAAGCCGCTCAGTGCTCTTACAAGTTCTTGCACTGCAGCCTAGAAGTTAGTGGGCAGTGCACCAGGATGCAGGAACTGACCTGAGTCACTCTGACTGGAGCGGTACCTACTATTTTCAGCACGGGGACCCAGCTAGAGTCCAGATGATCCTCTTGAACTTGTTATTAACAGAGTATGTGCTTAGTACAAGGTCAAGAACAGTAGCTATCTTTCTTTATTGTTTCTGCAATAATTCTTCCATTCAAAAAAGATTTATTGAGCACCTAGTATGCCCCAGGCACTGGGCCCAGGGCTGGGTGTAAAGCAATGGATAGGAGAGATGGACTCCCTGTCCTCATGCTGCTTTCATTCTAGTGAGAAAAGACAGATGAAATAAACAGCATCTAACCAAGACAGTTAGTTACATGCTGTCATGCATTCTCTGTAGAAAACAGGACGTCCTGGTGGAGAACAAAGGGAGCAAGCCGCTCTCCACAGGATGTCAGGGAGGGAGTTTCTGAGAAGTTGGTGGTTGAGCTGAGCCCAGCGTATCTACCACGTATTAATGATTCACCATGTGTCACACATCTCATTAGGTCCTTTCAAGTGTGTTTCCTCACTGAATCCTCCTGTGAAGTGTGTCTTCCCATTTTCAGATGAAAAAAAAATTCTTCCTGTGTTTTCAGATGAGAAGACAGATGCTCAAAGAGGTAACAGAAGGTGCTGTTGACAGCTGCCCCACCCTCGTTCCTCCTCTGTTCCCCTGTGGTTGCCTCTAGCGAGCTGAGCTGCCAACTCAAGATCCTGCTTCATTCAGCTCAGGCATCTGGGGACCAGGCAAAAGGGAGAGGTGTCCCGTACCCCAAGGGCCACCTTCAACCATCAAGCGAGTTGGTACCTGCCAATGTCTGGCTGGGCACAAATGCCGCAGTCTGGCTGGGCACACAATCACGAGCCACCACACAGCTTGTAGATTCAAACAGCAACTCTTTATTCCCGAACTCACACCAGCCGTCTACAATCACGTTCTGGGGACATCCACGTTCTCTGCCCAAATCCACGTTCTCTGCCCAAATTCACCTCCACTGGGCTTCTATCTCCAAAATATACTGTCTGAATCCCGTGAGAACTCAAGGGGAACTCAGGCAGCAGGATACGCCCTATTCCCAGCAGGAATAATCTTAAACCTTAAACCTGGAACCTAAACTGGGAACGCCCTAAACAAGATTATCTTAAAACCGGGAACACCCTAATCTGCCTTGGTCCTTGAGCAAGGTCACTTACATTCAATGTCACTGCAACATGTCAGCAACATGGGGTACGCTGGCAAGGAAATTGTCATACCTACTTGGCTAATGGCTCCCAGCAGGTACCCAGCCCATCCTCCCCCAGCTCAGATAGCGTGGTTCTGAGGTGGGGCTCACACCTCTCCCCGGGCTCCAGGCTGGGACTCAACCTGAAGGACAACTGCACACTGATGTGCCCCCTATTACTTTCTTAGCCTTCACTTCTGCTTCTTAAAATCACTTCCCAAATTTAGTCCCAGCACCCAAGTCTCAGGGCCTGCTTCAGCGGGAACTCCTTAAGACAGAGCTTAAGGGACTTGCCCAAGTGGCAGAACTGGAATTCGAGTCCAGGTCCATATGAATCACATGGCCCCAGCTGTGACTGCCAGGCCACATGTCAGCAGGACTGCAGGCGGAGCCCCCGCCCTTGAGCCTGGCTCAAGGCCTTTCCCATCCTCATCCCAGATGATCATTTTTTGGTCTCTTCCTTGTCTTGACCAGCATTCGTTCCAGGCACAGCAAACTGTTTGGGAACATAATATTCTCCAATTTTGCCCTGTCACCCATCCAAACCTTTGCAAGTGCTTTCTCTGCAGAAATATGTTGAAACTACGTGACCCACTCAATATCCACCTTCACCCCGTCCCCACCATCCTCCACGGTGGACACCAGTGTCCAGTGTTGGGAAGGAACATACTTGTGCCAAGTGCTTGGCACTCCTGACTTCATTCAATTGGCACAATAATTCTGAAAGGCTGGTAGCATCGTCCCCAGTTTACAGGCAGCAAACTGAGGTACACTGAAGCCAGGTAGCAAGGTCTTCTAATTAATGACTGGCAAAACCAGAATTAGATGATCCCGGCAGCTCCTGGAGGATGAGGCGGGATCACAGGTTCGAAGCCAGCCTCAGCAATTTAGTGAGGCCCTAAGCAACTTAGTGAGACCCTATCTCAAAATAAAAGCTGGGTACAGTGGCACACACCTGTAATCCCAGGGGCTCATGAAATTGAGGCAGGATGGGGCTGGGGATGTGGCTCAAGCAGTAGCGTGCTCTCCTGGCATGCGTGTGGCCCGGGTTCGATCCTCAGCACCACATACAAAAAACAAAGATGTTGTGTCCGCCGAAAACTAAAAAATAAATATTAAAAAAAAAATTCTCTCTCTCTCTCTCCCTCCCTCTCTCACTCCATCTTTAAAAAAAAAAGAAAGAAAGAAAAAAAGAAATTGAGGCAGGAGGATCACAGGTTCGAAGCCAGCCTCAGCAACTTAGTGAGGCTATAAGCAACCTAGTGAGACCCTAACTCAAAATAAAAAACATAAATAAAGCTGGGTATGGTGGCGCACACCTGTAATCCCAGGGGCTCATGAAGCTGAGGCAGGAGGATTGAGGTTCGAAGCCAGCCTCAGCAACTTAGGCTATAGGCAACTTAGTGAGACCCTGTATCAAAATAAAAAATAAAAAGGACTGGGGCTGGGGGCTGGGGTTGTGGCTCAGTGGTAGAACGCTTGCTTAGCACGTGTGAGGCACTGGGTTCGATCCTCAGCATCACATGAACAAACAAACAAATAAATAAAGGTATTGTGTCCAACTACAACTAAAAAAATACTTTAAAAAAGGGGGGGACTGGGGATGTGGCTCAATGGGTAAGTACCCTTGAGTTCAATCCCTGATACCAAAAATTAATTAACTAATTTAAAAATTAATTAATTAAAAATAAAAAGGGTTGGACTGGGGATGTGGCTCAGCAGTTAAGCACTCCTGGGCTCAATTCCTAGTTAAAAAAAAAATCAATAAACATAAAAACAAGTGGGTGTGCTGTTGCACCCCTGTACCCATCTATTTGGGAGGCTGAGGCCAGAGGATGATAAGTTCGAGACCAATCTGGGCAACTTAGCAAGACTGACTCCAAATAAAAAAATAAAAATGCTAAGGATATGGGGGGGTGGGTTATGGGTGGGTAGGATGTAGCTCATTAGTAGAGCATTGCTAATACTGCAACACAAAACAAACCCCGCGATCTACCTGTTCTGCCATCATACCTTGATGCTTAGCTGAAAGGGAAGGAAAAGGAACTGGGGTCTCATAGGTTGCTCTCAGAACATCCCCCAAGGTAGTTGTCAGATCCCTAGCTGGAAGGGGGAGGGACAATGGAATCTGCAAAGAAAGGGATTGGACAAGCTGGTGCCTGTAATTCCAGCTACTCCAGAGGCTGAGACAGGAGGACTGGAAGTTCAAGGCCAGCCTCAGCAATTTAGGGAGGCCCTGTTTCAAAATATGAAGGGCTGGAGATGTAGCTCAGAAGCAGGAGAAGCACGGTGAGCAGAGGGAAGCTGGTGAGGGCCTTACCCTTTTTGCTTTCTGGCTCCTTCTGGGCCTTAGGGAGTTTACTTGGCCTTGTCAACATCCTGCTTCCCAGAATCTCTCATCAAAAATGATTTGTGGAGGCTGGGCCAATTCTGAGGTGCCAGGGGCCAAGGCAGGCCTGAATTCCCGTCTCAGCCTTCTTTCTGGCTCTTGACCTTGTTATCATCAAGCCCATCAAAGGCCTGCAGAACAGGAGCCAGCCTGCAGGGTACCTACCTGGCAAAGGTAGGTACCTTTGGAGAAATGGGGCAGGAGCTGGAGTGGGGCGGGGGTGGGGGTGGAATCCTCTGCTTGTGTCAGTCTCTGCTTAAAATCCTCCTGGAAGCCAGGCGGGCGTGGTGGCCCATGCCTGTAATCCCAGCAGCTCAGGAGGCTGAGGCTGGAGGATGGCAAGTTCAAGGACAGACTCAGCAAAGTGAGGCGCTAAGCAACTCAGCGAGACCCTGTCTCTAAATAAAATACAAAATAGGGCTGGGGATGTGGCTCTATAGTCGAGTGCCCCCGAGTTCAATCCCGGTACCAAAAATAAATAAATAAATAAAAATCCCTCGGGAGCTGCTTGCAGTCCCCAAATCCAAACTCAGAGCCTTCCAATATCTAGATCCACTTCCTCCTGCCAACCAGATTCATGGCTCCTGCACGTCCAGTGTGACTGCTCACCCCCAGACAAGTGGGCAGCCAGCCATGCTCCGCATTTATTTGCACCTTCTCCTCTGCTTCCTGCCGGGGCTCTAGAATCCAGCGGAGATGTCACTTTCTCCAGCTGAACCCCCCCACTGCGTCCTCTTCTTGCTCCCCTAACACTCCCTGCGTCTCCAGGACAGCACACACCATCCAGCAAAGCCACCTGGTGCAGGACTGCCTCTCCGTGTGACCCCCTAGGACCAGGAGGCCTTCTCCCTCACCCCCGCAGGCTTGGCGCGGTGCCTGGCAGGGTGGGTGTTGGTTACGAGAGCGAGTGGACGAGGAAGAGTTTGGGTCATGAATGCCATTGGGGTCTCCATAAGTCAGGTAAATTGGTGTAAGATGAAAGGAAATGGGGACTGTGGCCAACAGGACAGTAAATGACTTGCTAAAGGAATTCAAATTCTATATTAAAGAAAATTGGGGGGTGAAATCTGATCTTTGCTAACAGTGCTAGCTCCTATTTATTGTGAACGTTCGCCATGCTGGGACATGGGGTGCTGGGTTTGAGTTCCCGCTCTCTTGCCCGTCAGCTGTGAGACTTTCGTCATGTTAGTTAACCTCTCTGAGCTTCAGTTTCCTCACTTACAAAGTGGAAATAGTAATCCTAGTACCTTAGAGGGTCGTTGTGACAATTCAGAGTGACTGGAGTGACTGCACGGAGGGTCCAGCACATGGAAAACCCCAGGAAGTGCTGTCTCTTCTGCTCCTCCATGATGACTGACAAACCTCCCAGAGACAGTGAAGTGCGATGAGCCCTGGGCTTCCATGAGGTTTTGCAGAAAATCCAACCACATGGTTAGTCCAGAGTTCAAGCCCAGAAGGGAAGGGAGCCTGTGTTCTAGAGTGAGCCTCTGGCTGCCGCAGGGAGAAGGAGAGAGACAAGAGGAAGGCAGAGACCAGAGGCCAATGCTGTGATCTAGGTGCCAAATAATGGCAGCTGTGTCTGTCGTGGGGGCGGGGGAGTGGGGTGAGGCTGGTCTCAGGGTTGGTTTGGAGGGGTGTTGACAGGACATGATGAACGCCCAGTGGGGATGCCATTGGGATCACAAGTGACAACTGGAGGCCACCCTGTTCTTTGCCTGGGATCTCCACCTCTGTCCACTCCCCGGCCTGGACAGCGCCACCTCACTCTTCTGATGTTGACGGCTTACTGGGGCTTCTAGAAAAGGATACCTCCAGGATTGGAGAGGGCGCCCAACACATTGCCGGCATGGAGCAGGGACTCCACAAATCAACTCTTTCTCTTCCATCAGGGGAAGCAGAAAGCCCAGCAGATCTGATGCCAGACAGGCCACGTTTGAGTCCGGGCTCTACCACCCACTAGCTGGGCGACCCTAGGGAAGAGACGTCACCTTTCTCTGTCTCCTTACCCTGATCTGGAAGCAGAGATAAGGGCGCCCAGCCTTTCCAGTGTCCTGAGAACTAAGTGAGGCGAAGTCTGCGAGGAGAGTGTCAGTCTAAGATCCTCTCGTCCTTCTCGAAGCCCACCTCTGGGCCTTCGCCCCCAGGCCTGATCTGGGCCCCAGCTCCCACCCCTCCACGCGCATCTCCTCAAGAGCCAACAGAGGGCTGTGTTCACTCTGCCAAGCAGCCTCCCAGGGGAGGGAGGAGGAGAAACAAATCCTTCTTCCACCGTGGACTGTTCATTACCTGGGCTCTGCAGCCTCCTTGCTGGGTAAACACCTTCAGCTCTGTTGGTTAACTCCTTGGTGACTAGGGCTGGCTGCCCCAGGAGGGTCCAGGAACTAACTGGAGGGAGGCTGCACATGGCTTCCTGAGCCTTCAGAGAGGGTCAAAGTCAGGTGAAGACTTCTGGAGGGAAAAACACAATGGCCACACGCAGTGGCCAGCAATTCAGGAGGCTGAGGCAGGAGGATGGTAAATTCGAGGCCAAACTTGAAATTGAGCAAGACCTCATCTCAGAATAAAAAAATAAATAAAAAGGGCTGGGTGGTAGTTCAGTGGGAAAGCACCCCTAAACTTTACCCCCAGTCTCAAAAAAAAAACACAAACAACAGGGCTGGGGATGTAGCTCACCCCTCTACTCCTTCCACTCTGGGCCAAGCCACTGTCTTGGCACAAGGGCCTCGCCCAGGAGGGCTCCCCGCTCCTGCCCTGCCCCTGCAGCTGATCTCTTCTCCTACGACCCCTCCAGGGTGCTGGAAAAGCAAGGTCAGGCGATGCCTTTGGCACACAGCCACTCTCCTGCCTCAGAACCCACTCCCCGGCTGACCCTCCCCCTAGAAATACCCTCCACTCCTCCCTCACCTCTTCAGCATTTTACCCCAAAGCCAGCTTCTCAGTGCGGTGGGCTCCCACCTTCCCCCCTCTCCTGGAGCCTCCACCAAACACTTGGTGCCTCAGGCAGGAAGCAACTCCGTACCCAGGCAGCCCACAGGCTCAGGGTGGAACAACCACCGGTGAAACCAACACTGCTGCGCTGAGGTCCAGAATCCCCTTCCAGAACACTTCCTTGTCCTCGAATCCACAAAAAGACCTGCTTCAGCCTGCCCTGCCTCCTCCAGGAAGGCTCCTAGGATTTTTCCCAGCTTCTCTGGCCGGGTCTCCTCCACCTGCTCACTGCTCTCTTCTCCTTCCTGCCTGGCCCCTTTCCCTTCTCCCAAGTGTGTTGGCTCCTGGCCCCCAGATAAGAGCCCAGCTACAGGAGGGTACCCTACAGATGCCCAGGAGCCCTTGACAGATCCCAGGATCTATTTTTTTTTTTTTAATATGGGATCAGCTCAGTTCTCTGTGCTAGGAGGCCCCACCTTCCTCTCCCCCATCCACGCCTGGCAAGCCTGTGAATCACAGCCCAGGCACGCTCGGGCCGGCCTGAGCACATCCCTGCGGGGGTGAAGGCAGGAGAGGGCTTGTGCATGCTCCAACATGGGCATGGGCATGAGCCAGATAGCGAGGCCAGGCTGGGGTGGGCAGCAGGAGCAGGATAGCGTCTCCTCCATGCCCCCAGCCAGTAGCCTTGGCCTCCTGGCCACTCTGCTTCTCTCCATCCATGTGCTTCTCACTTGTCCGCCAACCCTCCTCGGGCATGTGTCGTATTAGTGCTGGCAGCAGACCTGACCGCCAGTCGCAAAACTGAACTCTTGATCCTCTCCGAAACTGCCCCCCACTTCGTAATCTTCCCCGTCTCAGTGGGTGACAATCTCACTCTCAGATTTGGCTCAGGTCAAATCTCACCTGATCCTTCAGCCCGCCTGCCCTTTGCCCTGGACACAACGTTCCTGAATCCAGTGACCTCTCACCTCTACTCCTGCCACTCTGGGCCAAGCCACTGTCCTGGCACGAGGGTCTGGCCCAGGAGGGCCCCCCGCTCCTGCCCTGCCCCTGCAGCTGATCTCTTCTCCTAGGACCCCTCCAGGGTGCTGGAAAAGCAAGGTCAGGCGATGCCTTTGGCACACAGCCACTCTCCTGCCTCAGAACCCACACCCCGGCTGACCCTCCCTCTAGAAATACCCTCCACTCCTCCCTCACCTCTTCAGCATTTTACCCCAAAGCCAGCTTCTCTGTGCAGTGGGCTCCCACCCTCACCCCTAATCCTCCCCCTCTCCCAAGAGCTACCGCCAAACGGCCAGGAGACAGACCTCCTGTTCCTCTGTCCCGGCCTCCTTCCCCACCTTGGAAATGAAGCTCCTTGCGGGCAGGGTTTCCCCAGCTTGCTCACAGCCCCAGGACCTGCCTGGCCTGGCCACACCTCTACAGGGGCTCATGGAGTAGCATTTGAAGGAGTGACTTGATTGACAGACCAAGCATCAAAGCCTGTCCCTGCTCTAGGGCTGCCGGTTTCCTGCCCGTTCTTACAAAGCCACGGTGATTTTTCTAAAAAACACACGGCTGGGGCTGAGTCCGAACGCATTGGTAGAGCGGAGCATGCCCTGGGTTCCATCCCAGCACCACAAACCAACACAAAGCAAAATCCAAGATGCCATAGTGCTGTCCTGCGAGTCCCAGGGTAAGTCTGGTTTCCCAGAAGCCATTGCCAGCTGCCCTCTATGCCTGCCTGTCTCCTCTGCTCATTCTGATTGCTGGGTACTGCTCCCTCCTGGTCGGTGAGCTCAGGAGGGTGAGGGATGTCTGTCTTGGTAGGATGGTGTGATGCTTAAAATGGCCCTGGCTACGCCATGGGAATGTAGGCAAGTGATCTAAATTCTCCGGATCTTGGTTTCCTCATCTGTAAAATGGGGATGATACAGTATCCCCTTCGTAGGGTCAGGGGGAGGACTGAATGAGCGCCATGCGGGCGCCTCCTGTGTGCTTGGCGCACAGTCAGTGTTGCATCCCACAGCCTCACAGGGGACCCCACAGGGGACCCGCCCAGTTAAGACTCCCGCGCATTTGCTGGATGCACCAGTGCAGGAAGGAATGAGCTGGTAGAGGAATGAAGAGTGGCAGGAGACCCTAGCAGAGGCCCTAACCCAGCCCAGGAGGGTTGGGGCCGCTTCCTGCAGGAAGGGAGTCTTCCCCGGATTCCTGAAGCCTGCGGACGAGGCAGCCGGCAAGGTGGCCGGGCGGGAGAAACTGCCAGCCAGGCCTGTGTGAAGGCCTCTTTAAGCACGAGAGGACTTGGTGCCTACGGGACGGTCATTGGGTCATCCAAAACAGAGACTGACCCTCTGCTGGTGGCAAGAGGCCAGTTTCCTTCACTGGGCATTTTCGGGACAGGCCTGGGTGCTCCGTCTGTGCTGCACCCTCGGTTTACGATGGTGGCTCCTGGGTCAGATCAGCAGCCCTCTGAGGAGGGAAGGGGAGTCAAAGCCAGGCAAAGAGGCCACCCCGCGTCAGGGGACCTCTTGGAGTTAGGCCTGGATCTGAGCTGATCACCGTCCCCTGGGGGATGTTGTCTACCCGGGAGCAGAGCCCCACGCCTCTGGGCCTAGCAGGCCTCTCCACTCCAGGTCTGCCCTCTGAACCCTCCTTTGTCAGACAGGGGCTCCTGTGTCCCCCCCCCCACCGCCTCTGCAGTCAATCAGTGGATGACATCCCCCATTTCGACTCCCGTCCCAGAGCGCAGACCAAGGGACCAGGCAGGGGGTCCCTCGACGGGGCACAGGCTGGTGGGAAGGAAGCCAAGTTCAGGAAGAACTTCCCCGTGGACTAGAGCGGCGCCTGTCCAAACTGGGAACTGGTGGGAAGGGGTTAAGTTGGAGACCCCGCCTCCCAGCCGGGAGCCAATCAGGCCGGCAGGGGCGGAGCCGGGCCGCGCGAGGAAAGAGCTGTGGACCGGCCAGATGCTGCGAGGGAACGAGACGACGCTGGCAGGGCTTGGGGGACACGGGGCAGGGGCTCGGTGCCCCGGGCCTGGCTTCTGCCCTGTGACAGCTCTGAGCCTGAGGGTGCCGGGCAGCTGCGAGCTTGGGAAGGGGCTGCATTTCCTGGGCTGGGGGCGGCGGCAGGGTGGAAGAGGACCAGGACCCTGAGTCCCCCTGGACCCCCCCCCCCCCCGCCCCCGGCAGGGTCCCTGGCGGCACACAGGTCCTGCCTTCAGCTGACTCCGGTGGCCCAATGGGTGTAGCGTCTAATTTTAGTCCCGCCCAAGAGTGCCTGCCAGGGGCCACAGCGGGGGCCAGGGCTGCTCAGGAGCTGTCCAGGAGGGCTGGGTAGGGGACACCAGCCTGCTTCCTTCCAGCCCATATCCCTAGCCTGGCTGCCCCATGGAAGCCCCCAACAGCCCTCCGTGGCCTGGCAGATGGCCTTCCTCTTGGTCCAGGGCAAGGTCAGGGGTTGCAGCCGGGAGGGCAGAGGGCCACAGCCTTACTGTCTGGTCAAGGGTTGCATCATCCTGAGCCGTGCCGGGCGGCAGGGGCCCAGTGAGGAGGGCAAAGGCTGCCTTAGTGTCCCAAAGCCAAGGAAGCAGAGTCCCCCTGGGAGCAGGAGAGCAAGTCCAGAAAGCTGGTCCTCCTCACGTGTGGCTGGTGACTCTCCGCTGGACCTTAGGCAGGGAGCTGCCTCGGTGGGCCTCAGTCTTCCCGTCTGTACAGTAGGCGCGCAGGACTAGGAAGCTGACCTCAGGCCCGCTCTTCCTGTGTGACTGCAGAGCTGCCCACTTCCCCAGCCCCGGCCGTGGGCGGCCACATGCAGTCCCTGAAGAGAAAGTCTCTCTGGGTGGCACTGTCAGCCTCCTGGCTCCTTCTTGTCCTCCTGGGGGTCTTCCCCCTTCTCCGCCTGGCAGTGCCGCCCAGGCCTCAGCCAGGGGCCTCCCCAGGCTGGCCCCGCTGGCTGGATGCAGAACTTCTGCAGAGCTTCTCCCAGCCTGAGGAGCCTACAGAAGATGCCCCTGCGTGTCCTCGATCCCCCCACGGTGGCCGCTGTACCTGGGGAACCTGCTTTGACACCTCGAGGTGCAGAGATGGCCTCAAGGTGTTCGTGTACCCAGCAGCTGGACCGACCTCCGAGATGCATCACCGGGTCACGGCCTCCCTGGAAGGCTCGCGCTACGGCACCTCCAGCCCCGCCGAGGCCTGCCTCCTCCTCTTCCTCAGCTGGGACACCCCAACTGGAGGCTGCAGCCCGGAGCCTCCACACTGGAACTCAGGCAGCAACCACCTGGTCCTCAGCCTCCACTCAGCCCCTTGCCCCTGGGCCTCTCAGCTGGGACGGGCGATGGTGGCTGAGGCCAGCCCCAAGGTGGACACCTTCCGTCCCGGCTTTGATGTGGCCCTCCCGCTTCTCCCCGAAGCTCACCCGCTGCGAGGCGGGGCTCCTGGCCAGCTGTGGCAGCACAGCCCCCAGCCCGGGCTAGCCCTGCTGGCCGTGGCAGAGAAGATGGGCAGGTGGCGCCCGGCAGACGTCCACTCCCCTCCTGTTGGCTGGGACGGGCACTGTGAGCAGGACTCTGGAGCTGAGCCGTAAGTGAACCTTCCTTTGCGGGGGATGGATGGGAGGGGGACAGTGAGAGGAGTGAGCCCAGGCCAGAGTTTAGGGCAGGAGTGAGATGGAGGACCCAGAGTCATGGCAAACTTAGGTGTCAGCTGAAGCAGGAGGAGATCAGGTTAGACAGCAGGGAGCACTTTCATCGAGATGGAGATTTGTCTCAAGGGGTGTCAAAGGCAGATTTTGTAGTTCTCCCTTGGGAATCTTCAAAACAAAACATGACTCACGCTTGTTTATTCCCTCTCATTAATCCAATTCCTCCTACCCTAACATTTTATGTAACTACACACTTGCAAGATGCTTACTCTGTGCTAAGCTCTCTTATATAAATGATTATGCATAATAAAATAATACTAATTGCTATCACTTAAGTGAGGCTTAAGAGAGGCTAAGTAACTTATCTGAGGCCACCCAGCCAGAATGAGAACTGCTAGTATTTTAATCCAAAATTGCCTGTTTCCAAAGCCTTCCGTATGAGATTTCTGAGTTGGGTTGTTATTGTTTCATTATTTGTGGTGGTGCTGGGAACCACAGGCCTCAGGCATGCAAAGTACACACTACCACTGAGCTATCCCCCCAACCTCCAGAATTCTGAGTTTTGACCTTGTCAAATGCTCCAGAAGGTGGAGAGATTAGTAGTTGTTCAGAGCTAGAAGCTGCTCCTGTGGCTAATCTTGGGTTTAACGTCTCAAGGAAACAGCCTTTGGTTGTTTCCAAAGCAAATATGTGTGTCTTGAGTTAGATCTAAAGAAGGACTTCCTGCCAGTGAGAATGCCTGAATATAGATAAGGGCATGGGTGGCCTATGGCACATGGCTTATGCAGAAATTTCCCTTCACTGGGCTTGCTGGGGTGACACACCCCAGGTGATAAAGGAGTTAACCCCTAAGCTTCTGAACCCCCACATCTCCAGGAGGCCAGTGGTCTCCAGAGGCTGTCTGGGCAGCCAAAACATGGAAGCCTTATGAGGTTGTCCAGGCCCATGTGTCAGAGGGCTCCCTCCCCATCCCCTGGGGCGGACCTGAGTTGGAAACTGTCACTCTGGTGTCCCTCCTGGGCTCCTCCTGGGCTCCCTTTCTGTTCTTGCTGGAACAACATGGCTATTCCAAGCTCTGCTTCCCTCCCAGGCATTCCTCACGTGGCCAACCTCCAATCTGGCCACTTGGGGTTCCTGGGGCTTCTCCCAGCCACAGGGCTCCCCTGGGAATGAAATCCCTCCTCCTCCTAAGGCACTTGGGGGCCTCGGGGCGCCAGGCAGCCAGGGGTTAAAAGGGAATGGCCCTGTCATTCCCACGGCCCTCCAGCGGGACCTGTCCCTAGCATCTTAGCAGCAACCTGAAGAGGAGCAGGGGACCCCCGAGGCCCCTCAAGCTCAGCACTCGGCCCAGGCAGAGGCTCACTTTTGGTGACAAGTCACCACGCCACCCCTGGCTTTTCTGATTTTGCGAGCAGGTGGGTGCGGGCTAAGTGTCCCTAACGAGTCTAAAATGGACCAGACCCCGTCCCCGTCTGGCTTTCCAGGCCTTGGGGGCCACCCTCTGCTGGTTTGCATCTCTATTAAGTCTACTTCCCAGGGTTGAGCGTGGCAGTGTCACCGTCCTTGACCTCTGCCCACCTGCAGGCGTCAGGACCCCCTCTCTGGGGTATCTTGAGCCTCATTTTCTCAGAAGTGCCCGGCAGATGCCTGGGCCAGACAGACGTCCAGGGACAGAGGAAGAGAGGGAGGCCGATGGCCCCGGGGCCAGCCCGAGAAAGTGGCCTGAATAAACAAGCACTAGACAGAGAAAGAGGCGATTCAAGTCCCCGCCACGGTCCCACATTCCCTCAGCTGGCAGGAGGGCGCAGGGCCAGGCACGGAGCCAGGCGCAACTGTGGCTACTTGTCCCAGGCGCCCCTGGAGGGAGGCCTCGCCATCCCCATCTAGGGCGCAGGACACGGGGGCTCAGAGAGTGGTGTGAGGTGGCCACGCGAGGGCCTTAGGTGACAAGGGGGCCTGTTCACCGAGCCCTCGCATCTCGAATCAGGCTCTTGGAAACCCTGGAGTTCAAACAACTAACCCTTGTCCTCTGGGCTCCAAAGCCCGTGTTTTTCCACCCTGGTTGAATAGGCTCCTGCTGCTTTGGAAGAAGGTCCACCCATTTAAATTGTTATTTATTTCTATGAATAGGTGCTTCATTCACAGGGTACAAAATTCCAAAGGCATAAAAGGGTGTACAGTAAAAAGTCTCCTCTCCCTCCCACCCTGTCTCCTAACCACCAGGTTTCCTTTCTGGAGCCAAGTACCAGTTTCTCCTGTGTCCCCCGAGAAGCTCTGGGCACGCACACATGTATAGAGCCCCACCCCCATCTTTTTTTTTTTTTTTTTCTGTAGCAGAGATTAAACTCTGGGTCACTTTACCACTGAGCTGCATCCCCACACCCTCAGTCCTTTTTATCTTTTATTTTGAGACAAGGCCTCACTAAGTTGCTGAGCCCAGCCTTGAACTTGTGATCCTCCTGCCCTGCCGAGCCTCCCAGCCGCTGGGATTACAGGCGTGCATCCTCACACCCAGCTGCCACCCCATACTGACCTTCACTGAGCTCCGGCACAGTTCTCCGTGCTTCACATGCACTGATTCGCATCATTCTCACAGCAACTCCCAGAGGTGGGAAGCGTGCACTGTTAGTGCCCCACTTAACAGATGAGGAAACTGAGGCCCCAAGGTCTGCTGGGGGACCCAGGAGGGCTTCCCAGGAGGTGGTGCTTGCGCTCACATGTTAACATGGAGCAGGAGGATTCCTCAGGTTTCGAGTCCCAGCCGGGCCCCAGGCTTCTCTGCAACGCAGTCCCCCATCCCTTCAATGGGGACTGGTGCTGAGGCTGCCTAATATGTTGAGGTTTCTTGAAGATCAGGTTCAGCACCAGACAGGCCCCCTATTCGTCAGTCTCACTCTGAGGCCCTGTCAACCCAGGGGTCCTGATCCCCCTTCTTTCCCCAAGTTGGGTCTTGGGCAATCCCAGGGAGGTGGCTCTGACTTCTACCCCTCCCCCAGGGCAGGCACAGCCTGAGTGTGGCCCTGGGGCTGGCGGGGAAGAGGTGGGAGGAACAGAGGAGGCCTGTCCGCCTGGCGAGGGGGCCTCTGGGCAAGAGCTTCCTGTGGTTCCAGGCTGGGGGCCCAGCCCACCTCCTGACAGAGAGGCCTTTTATGGGCCTGGGCTGGGGGTGGGGAAGGGCTGGGCATGGAGGCCACTCAGGTGAGGGATGTGGAAGAGTCTCCGTGTGGCAGAGTGGAAGTGGAAGGGGCCTGGGAAACTTCAGGTCCCACTGCCTCCCATTTTGCAGGTGAGGAAACTGAGGCCCAGGGAAGCGAAGGGAGGAGCCTCAGGCTGAGCTAGAACCCGGGGCTCCTGTCTCCTGGTCCAAGAGCAGAGGGGGACGTGTGTAGCGGGTGTGTCAGTGTGTGCCACAAGGGTTGGTCAGCACGAGGACGTGGTGGCAGGGCTGTGTTTGGGAGCCATGGTGTGGGTGCTAGGGCTGTGGAGGGACCAGGTAGGGTGAGGTATCTCAGGCTGCTGTGCCTCCTTAGGACACTCCCAGGGGAAAGGCCACCCAACGCCACGTTCTGCCTCATCCCTGGCCACCGTACCGAAGCCTGGCGCTTTCTCCAAGCCCTGCAGGTACAGTCCTTGGACATCCCCATCCTCTGTCCCCTCGAGCTGGCAGGTATGCTGGGCTTCTGGGGAAGGGCAGCAAGCTGTCCACTTCTCTGCTCTGGGGCTCAGGGGTGCAAAACAATGCTTCATCTTCAAATCAAAAACCATTTCCTTTTCCTCCTCCCCTCGGCTCCGACAGCAGCAGTGGCTGTCTTGGAACTGGGGTAGGGGAGGAATGAGGGTGTGGGGGTGGGACTGGCTTCCCCAGTGACCACCCTGCCCCCTAGGCTGGCTGCATTCCTGTGCTTCTCAGTCCCTGCTGGGAGCTGCCCTTTTCTGAAGTCATTGACTGGACCAAGGCCGCCATTATAGTCGATGACAGGCTCCCGCTTCAGGTAGCTCAGATCCCTGGGCACCGGGTGGGGACCAGACATGGGAGGGACTTCAGAATCCTGGCCGCAGGCTGACCTCAGTCCTCCTTCCTGTCCCCCATCTATGTAAATTGACTAATCTTCCCAGCCCCAAGCCTTCCTCTGGGGCTCCCTTGGAGTCAGCAGGAGGGGGAGACCCTGGGGGCTCTGAGAGCAAGCCCTGACCTCTCCCAGCCTGTTTCTCCATCTCTAGGAGGATGATCCTCATGGCCCAGGTCTAATGGTTCCTGTCCAGTTAAACACCCAATTTAAGGAAAAGCTTCAAAACAATCCAAAATCAGAAGGCTTCCCGGGGCTTGGTGGGGAGAGGTTTGCATAGTGACGGTGACTGTGCCATCTGATGTTACTAATTTTGCCCAGCTCAGAAAAACATGTGAGCCTGCCTGAGTCCCCTGAGGAGTGAGCACAGTGCAGGGAATTCACAGGAGCCACCGTGCATTCACTGAGCTGCTACAATGGGCTAAGCACTTAGTAGGTGTCATCTGATTTAACCAATATGATCATCCTAGGACAGAGGTGCTATTGTCCCCATCTTACACATCAGGAAACTGAGACTCAGGTTAAGCAGCTTGACCGAATTTGCATGGTTACAAAGCATCCTTTAAACCCAGTTGTGTGTCACCCCTGAAGTTGATGGCCATGTTACCTGGGACTTGTCCAAGTGTGGCTGCTGTTAGCTCTGGGGACAGGGCCTCTGGTTTCCAGATCTCCAGCACAGGCTCCTCTTTCCCAGGGTCAGTCAGAGCCTGGCCAGGTCCCAGGCCTGCTCCTCTTCTCCCTCTGTGCCCCAGGTCCTGGCTGCCCTCCAGGAGATGTCCCCTGCACGGGTCCTCGCCCTGCGTCAGCAGACCCAGTTTCTGTGGGATGCCTACTTTTCCTCGGTGGAGAAGGTCATCTGGACCACTCTGGAGGTGAGGAGCTCCCTGGTCAGGGGCCTGACCCTGGACTCCTGTTCATCCGGCCCGCGCCATGGTGGGATGAACCCGAGACTTAGCTGTGACACCTGGGACCTGTTTCTCTCCAATCTTGACCTCACTCTCCCTTTCCGCAGAGGGTCAGCTGGTGGCAGCAGCTGCCTGGGTGCTGGTTTGGGAAAAGTCTCAGGACCTTTCAGGATTCTGAGAATGTCATGACCTTGGTTGGTGATGCCTGGCTTCTCAACCTCTCTGCTCCCAGGGGCCTGGTGACCTGGCTGCTGCCCTCCACAGAGACTGAAGCGGGGTGGCGTGGGGCTGCAACAGACCCTGACTTTCCCAGACCCACAGGGCCTGCATGGGGTCCCAGGAGTCACTCCCTGCTCCCTCTGCACCCCCCTCACTTCACAGATTATTCAGGACCGGTTCTTTGGAGCACCCACTCACCCCTCTCTCCTGTGGAACAGCCCCCCAGGAGCACTCCTGGCCCGACCTACCTTTTCCCTGAGCCCCCAGGAGTTTCCCTTCTACCATCTGCAACTAGGTATGTGTGGGTGGGACAACTTGTCCCCTCAACTCTAAGTCTGTCCCCACCTCATCCATGAAACCCCTCCAAGACCCCCCCAACCCCCAGTGTCTCCTGGCTCTGGGGTCCCCCACTCAGGTCTCTCTGCACAGGGTTCCATCTCCTCCCACCCTAACAGCCTTTGTGTCCTTCTCCAGGCTCTCGCCCTGAGGGCAGATTCAGCACCCTGATCTGGGTGGGCCCCCCTGGCCAGGCCCCCCTGAAGCTCATCCAGGCTGTGGCAGGCTCCCAGCACTGCGCCCAGGTCCGGCCCCTTCACCAGCTGGAGGCCTGGTACCCAGGGGGGACCCCTGAAGACTCCTAGACCCCAAGGATGAACACGCATTGGGGGCGGGAGCGGGGAACAGGGAGGATTTCCAAGGGTTCTTCTTGCCTTCTTCTTTAAGTTCCAAGTTTCTTCCCTTCCCCCAACTTCAGGGGACTCCATAAAGGCCCTGAGAGGCTGGAGAGCGGGGGAAGTCGCCCATTCTTCCATTCACACCCCTCCATCCATTCAGTCCTTCGCTCTGCAGTCATTTTCTGGGCCAGGCCCTGGTAGAGCTGAGGCTGCAAAGAGAAAGCAGGAGAGGGCTCTGCCCCAGGATTCGGATTCAGTGGGCATTTCCTCCTGCCAAGGGAGGAAGCAGCTCAGCCAGGGCGCAGAAGGAACAGCTCCACCAATGGGACACTGGGGCTGGGCGGGGCTGGCATGACAAATTTGCTGGAAGAAGAGCAAACCTTGAGGCAGGAGACAGAGCCCAGGCTAGGGGCTACCAAACTGCACAGGAATTCCTGCCTTCCAGAAACCCAGAGTCAAGGACAGGGAACCCAGGAGAAGACGGGGATCCCACTGAACCATCCCTTCTCTCCCCCACACACAACAGCTCTCCCACGTTCCTTCCGCCTTGACAAAGATTGCTCCTGGGACCTCTTTCTGCCCCAGACCCCAGACTTCAGGAGCAATCCCCCTTTCCTCCTAGATCCTGGTTCTCTGGAGTAGTGACAGGCCAGTTCCATCCAGGTGGCCTGAGACAGCTGTGCCCTTGACTGTCATTGAGGGGCGCAGAAAGGTGAGGGGTGGGATTGTGCTGGGAACTGGGGAGGGCGCCCGTGTCTGTTTTACTTGGGCCCAGGCTAGAGTCAGACTTCTACACAAGCCTGCAGAAATCGGGCCACAGGTTCCAGTTTCAGATCTAACAGAAATGGTTCTCTTCCCTCCCTGGCCCTTGTGAATCGTGCTTCCAGAGCATGAGGGAAGGCAGAGGAGTGCGTGAGTGTCTCAGATGAGGGATGGGGAAAAACCTAGGACCTTAGGGAAATATGGACACAGGGCAGCAAATTGGAGCCGGTGGCCTCTGAGAAGCAGGATGAGTGTAACTGCCCACTGGCCAGGGGTCCCTGGGCAAGTCCCTTCAACTCTGGATCTGTTTCTTTCAAATGAAGGAAGTTTGACATCTTCCCCCAGGGTGGATGTGAGTGTCTAATATGACGGTAGAGGAAACCTGAGATGTCAAACCTGAAGGGCCCCTGGGGACCAACGGCTCCACTTCACCAAAGGGAAAACTGAAATCGAGGGTGGACGAGTCCCAGAGGCCTGTGCGTCTCCGTCCCTTCCTTCCACACCGTGTGGAAGCTCTCCGACTTATTGGGTCGGGCGGTTCTCGTGGCTGAGTTGCTTGCCCCCCCTACCCCTCGCTGCAGGTCAGTGACCGCTTCTTCCCGTACAGCGCCATCAGCACGGACGCCATCCTCAGCCTCGATGCCCACACCAATCTTTCCACAAGTGAGGTGAGGCCCAGGCTCAAGGATTCCTGGGGACAGAGACTCAGGGCGCTGACAGCCCCTAAGACTCCCAGGGGTGGGACGACCAGGGGTCCTAAGGGGCAGACTTTTATTCTGGAAACCAATGGAACAAGCCAGCAACCTCTTCTTTAAAAATCCAACAGAAGCTTCTGCAGACTCTTCAAAACATTGCCTTTGTGGCTCCCTTATGAGAAAGTTCCCCTAGGAATTCCCTGGAAATGTTAATGCTATACTTCTTGTCAACTTGAAGTAATGGCTCCCATCCCCTCTCCCCAGAGCCCTGTCCCAGCCCCTCAGCCAGACCGGCCTTGCCTCTATAGGATGTGAGGATGTCCCAAGTTGGTCAGGAAGTCCTTCCTCAGAGCTCACTTAAATCCCTCTCCAGGTGGACTTTGCCTTTTCGGTGTGGCAGAGCTTCCCAGAGCGGATGGTGGGTTTTCTGACGTGCAGCCACTTCTGGGACAAGGCCAGGGGTGGCTGGGGCTACACTGCTGAGATGGCCAACGAGTTCTCCATGGTTCTCAGCACAGCTGCCTTCTACCACAGGTACAGATACAGGCCCTGGCACAGGGATCAGAGGACCAGAGACCCCTCACTGAACCAGCAGTAGGGTGGCCTAGAGCTCAAGGCCCAGATCTGCCAGTTATGAGACCCTGGACAAGTCTCCCTGCTTCTCTTGAGTCTCAGTTTCCTCATCTGTAACGTGAGAGTTTACATGTCACAGAGGTGGTATGACCATCCCATCCCTGGACACAGATCTCAACAATATCTAATGTTAAGTAGAACCATCCCAGGATTTCAGGAATCTGCCTGATGTGCCAGTCTTGGGGCAGGATCTAGATTCTGGAGGGCCCCTTAAACACATTTAAACCAAATCTGAGTAACGTGGAACCTTCTGCAGATTTATCCTGGAGCTCTGCCGGGAATTCTCAGTAGAGTGAAGAGGAAGCCTGTGTCTGCAGGGTGGACCCAGCTTGTCCTGTTGGGGGGCCAAGGTGTGGTGGGAAGCAAGTGACACTCAGCGCAGCATCAGCGTGGTTAATCCTTCCTGAAGCTGGTCTTTGGGTGCCATGCTTGATGGTTTGGGAACCAGCTGATCCATCCCCTCCCCAAATCTGGCTCTGCCTTATCTCAGACCTCAAGCCCAGGCTGTGGGCACCAAGCTGAGGGAGAGGACAGGCTCACACTATTGCAGGCAGACTCACCACGGGCAGCGCACATTGAGAGGGGCTCATACCAGGAGTGGGCGCTCTCTGAGGCAGCCAGAGCCGGGATCAGGGCTTTGGAAAGAGGTTTGGGGATTGGGGACAAAGGAGAGGGGAGGTCAGAAGGGAGGAGAATGAGGCCTGGGGGAGGGGATGAACTTGGCTGCAGTCTCTCCTTGTCCATCCTCCCTCCCTCCCTCCCTAGGTATTACCACACCCTCTTCACCCACTCCCTGCCCAAGGCTCTGAGGACCATGGCAGATGAGGCACCCACCTGTGTAGACGTCCTAATGAACTTCCTAGTAGCAGCAGTCACCAAGCTGCCCCCTATCAAGGTGCCCTATGGCAAGCAGCCTCTGGGAGCTGTTGCACTGGTGAGGAGCTCGGGTGGACGGGTGGACAGGTGGACACTGGGAGGGCACGGGCTGGGGGAGGTGGAGTGGGAGTCCCTCTCATGTCCTAATCCAAATCCTTCTTGCTGCGGGCAGCGGGGGGCGGGGTTGAAAGGGCAGAGAAGCCATCGGTGCATTTCTCGCCCACCTCTTAGGCTCCTGGTGGTCCCGGGCCAGAGCCCCAGCCCTCCGCCCCGGACTGCATCAACCAGATGGCGGCAGAGTTCGGCCACATGCCCCTGGTATCTTCTCGCGTCCGTCTGGACCCGGTGCTGTTCAAGGACCCGGTGTCTGTGCAGCGAAAGAAGTACCGCAGTCTGGAGAAACCCTAGGAGAGACCTCGGTGGCCGCAGCGGCACCTGCCTGCGGGACGTCGGAGATCCAATCAAAACAGCCAGTCGGCCAAACGTCAGATCTGGGTCCGCCAATCACGGCCAGGGAGTCCCGAGGGGCGGGGCCTCCCCTCACTCGGGCGGGGCTGAGAATGCGCCCCACTAGGCGGCTGCACCTGTGCCTTGGGTAGGCTGGTTCCCGTGGCTGAAGGCCTGTCTTGGCCTCTCCGCTGGGCTGATTTCTACCTGTCTTTCACATCCTTGCCCTTCACGTCGGATGGGGTCGCTCTGCTGCTTAGAGCTCGCGCAGTCCCGGCAGTGTTCAGGCTGACTGGCTGGCTGTGTGTCCACCGTTGGGTCCTAGGACCCGCCTGGGAGCCCCGGAGGGTGGGTCGTGTCCTCTTCTCTCCGGCCTGGCAGGTGCGTCGCAAATATTTGACGACTAGATAGATAGAAGGGACATTGACTCTATGCTGGCGTGGCGGAGTGTGGTCTGGGTGTACCGAGACACAGCTATCCGCAGACGCCTAAGTTGTCAGGCTCAATCTTCGCGCCCCAGAGAAGCAAAGAGGTGCCCGAGAAGCCAGGAGTACGGATGGAAATGCAGGCTGTTTGTCCCAACTTTGCCAAAGATCCTTGGCTCTGGCTCAGCCGGGTGCCTTGCATTACCGTCCTGGGCCACTAGAGGTCAGCGCCGCCCCGCACTCCCTACTGCGGAGGGCCCCGAGTTTTACACGCACACCTGGTGAGATGGTGGACAAGGGGCGTGGAGGGTCAATGGTGTGTGCAGCCCGGAGACTCCAAACCGGGAAGGAATCTGAAATAGCATTACCCCATTGGTCTGCACACTTGGAGATCATTAAGACGGGCCATCTCCAGGTGGGCTGGACGGGAGGAGGGATGCCCCAGGTCCCTGTGGGTGAGGGTGTAAAGGGGGAGGGGACGCTGGTTCTCCCGGGTTCATCCACCTGGAATTGGAATTATCACTTCCGAAATAAATTGCCTGCCCTTGCCCCTCACGCTCAGGCTATAAATACCCTTACAGCTGCTGTGGGGCGGCAGGGAAGCTCAGGACTCCCCCACCCCCCCAGCATGGCGACTCCAGAGGGAGGGGTCAGGCCAGGCCCAGGGTGTCTGGTGTTTTCCTGCTTTGAAGCTTTGGAAACTCCCGTGACTAGGTTGCTGGTCAGAACACGCCGTCCCCTAGGCCTCTCCAAAGCCTCCCACCCCCATCCTTCAGCTCGACCTCTGGATGACGTAGGTGCTCCCTGGGGCCAGTCACAGCTGGGCCTGCAGAGTGGGCTGTCCCTTGGGAGACTGTCAGCTGCTTAGGGTGGAAAAGGTCTGGAAACTAAGCGGGGGTTGGGGAGGCTGGCCCAGGGTCAAGAACAGTTGAGGGTGGGTGAGGAAGCACACAGCTGTGACCCAGGCAAGCTTCCAGGAATGGGGAAGGCTCCCAGCAGGGGCCCAGCCAGGGGAAAGGCACCTTTCCAGTCTTGGCTTCTGTACCCAGGACGCTGAACTGCCTTGGCATGGCTGTGCCTGTGGGGAGGGCACTGCTGGCTTCAGGGGCTCATACTGTACCAGCATGCAACTCAGGGCATGTCCCCATCCCCTGCATAGGGGTGGTCTAGGGAAGGGAGGCAGAAATCCTAGACCTGCCTCATACTGGCTGTGTGACTTCAAGCAAGTGACTCAGTCTCTCTAAAAATGGAGGACAGCAATGCCTGTCTCTCAAGAGGGGTGTAAGGACTTGGTATACAGTGAAGCCCAGGATCCAGTTTGCTGGGGCCTGCAGGAGTTGAAGAGTGGGCCCTCTGAGACTAGAGTCAACTGCAGCAGCTACAAACAGTGGCCCCTACTTCCAGGCCAACCCTGATCCCACAGATATTGAGGGGTTGAAGGACCCCCTGAACTACATCACCAGAAGAAGAAAGGCACAAAGAAGTCATTTTATTAATGGGGAGAGGCTCAGAGGGGCAAGTAGTTGACCAGCCCTCTCCCCCCCCACACACACACTGGGCAGGACAAGAGCTCAGTACTGCCCCAGGGAGGCTGGGAAGCCCAGGGGGCTTCTCATAAGCAGCCTCAGACTGCAAAGTCCCCTTTCCAGGAGGATGAAGGGAACTACTCACCAACAACCACTGGTGCTTGGCAGACTGTCCTCACAACAAGCCTGTGAGGTAGGTGTTACATTCTTGGTCTCCAGACAAGAGGCATTGAGAGGCCCACTGGCCAAGGTCACCTGCTCATGGTGGCAGTGGTAGACATTAGGCCCTGAGGTTCCCTAGTGTGTTGACTCTGTGGGACTGGGGACAGGTCTCCCCTCTTATATCTTGTAAACATACCCAGCCCCTAAGTTAGAACTGTTCATGCACAAGCCCCAGGAAGCCAGGGCCCTGGACTGCACAGGCAGGCCACAGAAAAGGCTCAATCATGAGTTCGGGCTTGGCAGTCCTTGCACAGCCTGCATATCAGGGCAAGAGAAGTGGCCCTGGGGCTGTGTGGGCCTGCCCCCACCTGAGGCAAGGCTTCCTGTGTTGGCACAGCTTCCTGGGTTAGGAAATAAGGAAAGATAAAACCCATCAGGTTCTTACCTAGTAAGAAGTCTCCCCCTCCAGGAAGGGAAGCACTGGCCCACAGTACATGTGACTAAGGCCCAGACAGGCCTCAGATGGCGCCTGGCTTCCCATCTCAGGGAACTCTCACAACTCCCCCATCCCCTGGCCTTAAACCGTTTTGTCATGGCAATGGCGGAGGTAGAGGTTCTGTTCCGCGGCTTCTTATAGGTTCATAGGCAAAGGCCAATCATGCAGGTGGGAGATGCAGGTCAGTGAGGACACCTTGAGGCCAGTCTCCCCTTTGCTGTTCCAGGCTGTACCTCAATGCCTCCCCACTATGGGTGTCAGCTCTGAAGAACACAGCCCTCCGGAGCTAACCCTGGGGATCTGGAGCCTGGTTACACTGGCTTTACATCTGCTGAGTCCCCACCCAGGTGCTGGCTGTTGTAAACAGGGGAGGCCAGGAAGAGGCCCACCGCTGCGGTAGGCAGGGCTCCATGCTGAACCCGGAGCAGAAAGAGGCATTATAAACCTGGTTCCTAACACAGTGGGTAGGCAGAGTCCTGGTGGAGGCTGTGGGACATTCGGTCCAGCCACCTGCAAGTCCTGGCCACACTTCAGCTGGTGCCTGGCTAGGCAGTCAATCCGAGGGGCCTTGGCACGCCTGACAGTCCTTCATGTCCTCAGAGTAGTCCTCGATCTGAATGGTCATGGTGTGGAAGTTGAATTTCCCCTGGAGACAGGTGCTGGCTGCCTTCAGAACCGCCTGGGCGTCTGCGTTCTGAGCTGGAGGAAGAGACGACCGAGGGAGACCTGTTTACTCAGTGCTTGGCCTTGCAGGATCAGGAGCCCCGTGTCATGCTAACCCCAGCAGAACATGACAGGCTGATCATGAACATGAGAGAGACCAAGTCTGAAAGCAGGGGCCAGGGCGAGGAGGACTTGACCCCCAGCCTCAGTTTTTTTTTTTTTTTCCCAAGGATAAATGAGATCATGATGACCAAATGACTAATGTGCATCAAGTACTCCCTGCCCCTGGCTGCCTCCCCTCGCCCAGCATTGGGTCCCCACCACTCACCAATGGCAATGTGAACAGACAGCACGGGCTGGGTCACGGTCAGTGCCCAGATATGCAGGCTGTGCAGGGCTTCTACCCCCTCCACCGATAGCAGCAGGTCACGTACAGCCGTGAAGTCCACACCCTTGGGAGTCCCTGAGGACGGCAGGGACAGAGGCTCAAGGAAATTGCCCTCCTACCCTGCTCTTCAAGTGCCCTCTCCTCAGAGGGGGTCTCCTTGGCCAGCAGGCCTGGTGCTGCCACCGCCTCCCCAAACTGTCATGCCGCCTGCCGCCTTCCTGCTCCCACATCATCTGAAATAATCTTGTTAATTCATTTCCTCCTCTAGAACAGAGGCTCCATGCGAGTAGAACCATCCTTTTTGTTCACCACCAGAACAGTGCCTGGGGCATAGTAGGTGCTCAATCAGTGTTTTATGTATTTATTTTGGTACTGGGGATTGAGCCACATTCTCAGCCCTTTTTATTTTTATTTATTTATTTATTTTGGAGACAGGGTCTCACTAAGTTGTGAAAGACTTGCTAAGTTGTTGAGGCTGGCTTTGAACTTGAGACCCTCCTGCCTCAGCCTCCCAGGTCACTGGGATTACAGAAGTGCACCACTGTGCCTGACTAACAAGTGCTTATTTTTTAATGGGGGAAAAAGTTCTGACCTGAAGTCACATTCTCCTGCTGACCCCAGGCCAGCACCCATTAAAGTCCAAACCTGTGACCTTGGCCTAGGACCCAAAGCCCTAAAGCACAAGAAAGCCAAGGTGAATAAGATGGTAATTCAGGGCAGCACCGCTCCGGGACAGGGGCATGGTTTGGGCCCTGTGATGCTGCAGGAAGGGCCCGCAACAGGGTGTGCTCAGTAATTGTCCCGGGTTAACCGTCCCCTTCTGAGCTTCAGTCTGTCCCCTGTGCCATGGGAGCACAATCTGACCCCACTTCCCGTGGGAGGGTAACTAGAGATAGAGGGCCTGCCTAGGGTCTGTGGGAACTCCAGGTGCTACCAGACACCACCCAAAAGCCACCTGGGTAGGCAGGGGACATGCCCAGCAGGGAAGGAGGCACACTTGGGCTGGGGACAGTTCCAGGAACTGGCACACCTTAGGGCTCAGCTGAGGCCAAGATCAACCTGGGGCCCCAGGAGGTTTTCCAGCAAATGCAGATCCGAGCTCCCTGCTGGTGTTCAGAAGCCCCGCCCACACCCTGTGTAGACGGACAGAGCTTGAGAGCCACAGGCCAAAAGAAAGTCCAGAGACCATGTTACCTTCCATCAGCACCAGGATCACATCTCTCAGGATGGTCAAGGTCGTTCCCAGGACCAGGAGGGAGAAGAGGAAGGTACAGATGGGGTCCACATACTTGTACTCTGGCTACAGGAGAAGCAGAAGGCAGACTCGGGGTTCAGTCACTAGCTCAGCTTCCCTTTCCCCCACCCAGCATGTCAGGGAGAGGGAGTCCCTCTGTAGGATGGAGGTGAGCCTCTCCCTGGCCCTGCCTCCCAGTTTCTCCTTTTTATTCCAGAACAGGCAGGAGAGATCACAGCACAGGGTGAGGCCCAAGTCCTTCCTCCTCATCCTTCCTTGAGGGGCTGAGACATAGGCAAAGGTACCAAAAAAAAAAAAAAAAAAAATCTCAGGCATCTGGTCCACCACCTGCATTTTACAGATGGGGAAATTGAGACTCAGGGAGAGCAAGCAACTCACTCGGCATAACACGGTTCAAATCAAATGCCTGGCCTTTCCACAGCACCTCACTCCCTCTGTGATGGGTAATGCACAGGCAACACAGTCCCAAGTCGGAACATGGGTCCACAACTAACCAACTGTGTGACACTGTGCAAGTCACCAAACCTTTCTGAGCTGCATAAAACACTACCACCCACCCTCAGGGTTGTGTGAAGACCAGAGGTGATGATTCTTGGTAGATGTTGGATAACCATTCCTTCCCTCTCCCCAGCCTTTTGCCCCAAGCTAGGAAGATGTTAGAATTTGGAAAGCGCAGGTGCAGAGAGAAGCTCCTGGTGATCTACACTCCCTGGCCCTAGCCCCACCCTCCTTCCTGTCCCCATCTCTGACCTTGAAATATAGAATAAAAGCTGCAACCAGGACGCCCAAGCTCTGCAAAAAGTCCCCAATCACATGGATAAAGGCAGCTCGGACACTGGGGTTCTCTTGCTGCTGGCTGGCGTCTTCATGGCTGTGTCCATGGCTGTGACTGTGCCCATGGCCAGACTGGTGAAGGGTCAACCCCATTCTACAAAAGTGGAGACAAAGCCCAGGGATCACTAAGGTAGCAATAGGCGCTTCAAATCACCCAAATCTGTGGGGCAAAAATGTCAAGCCCCCACACTCTGGCCAAGTGAGAGCCCGGCCCGTGTGGTCTTGGTTCTGAGCCACATGAGAAAAGGGCTCAGCTCCAATGCCAGGTGATGCCCGCTGACAGAGCTCAGAGCAGGAGGGCATGCACAAGTCATCCAGTTCACCTATGTCACAAATGGAGAAACCGAGGCCACTGCACAAAGGAGGGAGCCCAAATGACACTCCTTTGCTCTACACAATACTGCTCCCACCGAGACCAGTTCAGCCACATCCGCTTGAAAAAAGACCCGGATTATGTCTGTAGGGACATCTGCGGCAACCAGACTTATCCCTTCCCACTGCAGGTCAATTGTGACATGGCCTCCTTCTTCCAAGAACAAAGGTACAGTGTGAGAAGGGGCCACCCATGGGGAATCGGGGCCACACTCACATAATGTTCACAGCCACAGCACAGCCCGACGTGATCAGCATGGTCCCCCCTTCAATCTCGTAGTTCCCAGAGATGAGTCGCTCCACAGCCAGGTACACCAGCACCCCAGTCACGACCCAGATGGACAGCACAGAGACCAGGGCTCCCAGGATTTCTGGAAAAGAACCCAGACCCCAAAGCCACCTAAGCACACAGCCCTATAGCTGAGGGGGGCTCCCCCACCTCCATGCTCTCCCCTTCCCTCCCCTCCCCTCCCTCTGCCTGGATCGGCCTGGGCTTCTCAGAAGGGGTGGCTGGTACCTTTCCCAACCACTCACATATCTGAGAATATCAGAGCCATTTGTGGTACTGGGGGGTGAAACTCAGAGCCTCACACATGCTAGACTGACACTTCCACTGAGCTACACCCTCAGCACCTTTACAACTTTATTTTGAGACAGGGTCTTGCTAAATTGCCCAGTTGGCCTCAGACTTGTGATCCCTCTGCCCAATCTCCCAAGTAACTAGGTCGAGACAGAACATGCACCATCATCCCTGACTATAACATGAGAGTCAGAAGGAGATTAAGACCGGGGCCAGCAAGGTGGAGCAGGCTTGTAATCCCAGCGGCTGGGGAGGCTGAGACAGGAGGATTGCGAGTTCAAAGCCAGACTCAGCAACAGTGAGGGTACTGAGCAACTCAGAGAGACCTTGTCTCAAATACAAAATAGGGCTGGGAATGTGGCTCAGTGGTTTAGTTCCCTTGAGTTCAATCCACAGTACCAAAAAAAAAAAAAAAATTGAATTCATCTGGAAGCTTAGCAGGGTGGCTCACATTCGCAATACCAGTGACTCGGGAGGCTGAGACAAGAGGGTCTCAAGTTTGAGGCCAGCCTTAGCAATTTAAGGAGGCCCTAAGTAATTTAATGAGACCCCGGCTCCCAATAAAAAATAAAAAGGGCTGGGGATGTGGCTCAGTGGTTGAGTGCCCCTGGGTTCAATCCCCAGTACTAGAGGGTGGTAGGGGCTTCCGAGAGGAGAGGCTGGGCCATCCCCCATGAGGAGAAAAATGACAAGGCTAGTGGGAAGTGAAGGGAGAGTTTAAAGCCTGTCTCCCAGCAGGCTTTGCTAATCTACCCTCCCCCGAGAGTTGATCCATGGAGTTATGTGCAGTGTTAATGCCATTGTCATTTGTTCCTGGGGTTCCTGAGCCACTGCTTCCTTCAGAAGGTGAACTTTGCTTCCCTGAAGACTAGGAGTTCCTGGATGACTGGAACCGGGGCTACCCCATCAGACTAGGAGTTCTCAGAGGACAGAGGCCACCTAAGGTTGACAGCTTCTTTGCCTACCCAAGTCACCCTCCTGACCTTACTCAGGGATCCAATCCACCCTAAGAACCCCTGTTCTGACCCACCCTCCCTCAACCCCATCTCCAGCCCAACAGGGGTCCTCACCAGCTCGCTGCCAGCCGAAGTTCATGGTCTTGGTGGCTGGTCGGGAGGACATCCATAGAGAAAAGAGGCTGATGAGCATGCTGGCAAAGTCAGTGAGCAGGTGAGCTGCATCTGTCATGATGGCCAGGCTATGCGCCAGGTATCCCCCTGCAAGGGCAAGGTCAGGAGGTCCTTATCAGTTCACCAAAGAGCCAACTCCCTAGACTGTGTGCAGCAGGGGAGACCCACAGGTTCTGGAAGAAGACACTGAGTTCAATGGCCTCTCCACCCATTAGCTGTACAACCAAGAGCAAGAGATTTACACTCTGAGCCTGGACTTCCACTGTCTGTGAAAAGGGTTAACAACATGTACTTGAAGGGTCAAGGTGAAAATCAAGTTTAGATAGGACCTGGAAAGCATAATAGGTAATCAGTACATGCTCTTTCCTTCTAGGAATTCAGACCTTCCCTATCTACTAGATGTGGGTGACCTTTGAAAGATTACTTAACCTTAACATGCCTCAGTTTCATCACCTGTAAAATAAGGAGAATAACAACAAGCACTGTAGGTCTAGGTTGCCCTAGGGGTTGCCCTAGGGGCACATGAGATGACGTGCATATAGAGGACTTAGCTCATCAGTACACAGCACCTGGGGCTATTGTAATACAGGGAACATCCAGGCGCCCCCCTCGCCTGCTTCATTTAGCGAACCCAAAAGTCCTTACCAATGACTTCTCCAATCATGAACACCAAGCAGATGGCAGAGGCCACGTAGAGCTGGCACCGGGCCTTCTCCTTCTTGGGGTCACAGTGACTGTCAGGACCCTTCTGAGCATGGCAGTAATGGTTGCTCCCAGCGACGAGGTCAACAGTCTGAAAGTTCAGGCCAGGCTCTGGGAGAGAGATCCATCCACTCCCCTCCCGCCACAGAGATCCTATGTATGACCTGGCCAGGGAGGAAGGGAGAGAAATCACTCAGCAGGGAGATGATAGGAGCAAGGATGGCTGACTCCAGTCCCATCTCTCTGTGAGGCCTTGGTGTTCCCATGTGTCCAAGGGAAGACCAGCTAGGACACTCCCAAGTTCAGCAGTCCCTGGCCAAAAGGTAGGAAGGCCGTGTTCAGAAGAAGATGCTAAGGGAATGGGAGTCTAGGGGCCCTGGGGGTGGTGGGGTGAATGGGCGTGTTCCCTCCCCCACCCTTTCCAAATCGTGTTGGAGTGACTTTGGGAACTAGCCAAGGGGCAGACTGTCCAGTCAATCGACGAGAGAACGGAGCTAGGTCTCAGAGAGAGGAGCAGAGCCTCCCCCTCGCTGACCTACTGGGGAACGCAGGGCGGGCTCACCGCGGGTCTGCCCTGGGGCAAAGTGCTGGACTGGAGGTGGAGCCCCAGGCATCCCGCTACCTTCCCCCACCCGGAGAGGCAAAGTTCGGGTAGTACAGAACTCCCCCAGGAGAAGCGAACCCTGGGGTCACAGGGTCACGGTCTTTTCCCCGGGCCTCACTCCACCCTCCCGCGTGGTCCCGGTTCAGGCCTCCGACGAAACCAACCACAGCCCGATGGCCAAGGAGGAGGCGCGTCTGACGCCGCCCGAATTCCCTTTCTCCCCCGGTTCCCGCCTTACTGGATTCCGCGCCTGCACTCCAACAGGTGCTGCTTCTCCACGGTGTCCATGGGGACCTGCGCGCCCCGAAGCGGGTCCTTGAGCCGTGCGCCCTAGAGTTTGCGCGCGGAGTTCTTGGCCGCACCGCACACTCCCACCTGTCACGAGGTCCCTGCCGCCGCTGTGCCGACTGCTCCCTGCAGCTGCCGCTCTTGCTCGGTGCACCCAGCACTCTAGGTCTCTGGGCCAGTCGTTGAGCCCCGCGCCGGCCCGCCGGCTTTATCCCCGGCCCTTGCCAACCCGTGTGAAGCAGCCCTCCGCGCGTCGTGTGCAAAACCGACGGGGAGGGGGAGGGGCCGGCTGCAAAGGCTTCTCGGCGCTGCCTGGAGCAAGGGCCCCCTGCGCCCGTGGGCCCCCAGGAGCCGCCTTGACTGCTACCAAAGAGCCTAGAGGCTAATCGCCACGCGGCTGCTTGGTGTTGCTAAGACTAGGTGACCGCTGCGCGCACTCTTCCGCCCTTCGGGAAAGTTATGGGGTCCTTGTTTCTAGAAACCCACTCGGGTTGCTCAGAGAGCAGGAATGGTCCCGAGGCTCAGGTCGTGTCTCCCCGGGATTGATCATTTTTTCCCCTCGAGGGAGGGTGTTCCCCTGAAGTCGTCTGTGTGTGTGTTTGTGTGTGTGTGTTTTCCCTCCCACTCGGGCGGGGGCTAATCCTGAGGGCGGAGTATGCTGCCAAACTGGAGAGGCTGCCTTTGAACCTGCATCCTCCCGCCTCAGGCACCGCCCCGCCCGGCTCAGTTCAGCCACTCTTTTTTTTTTTTTTTTTTTTTTTTTAAATATTTATTTTTTAGTTTTCGGCGGACACAACATCTCTGTTTGTATGTGGTGCTGAGGATCGAACCTGGGCCACACGCATGCGAGGCGAACACGCTACCGCTTGAGCCACATCCCCAGCCCAGTTCAGCCACTCTTAACGCGCACTGATTAGAATCCGAAGTGAACGGCTTTACCTCCAACCCTACCAAGAGTATTTGCTTGGGCGATCACAAATGTGAGTCAGGTTCCTTAACAAGGGCCACTTGGGCAGAACTGACACCACAAACACCAGCCACTCATGAGGCCCCCAGAAAGACGGACAAACTCCTGGACGATGCTGGCAGAAGGGGCCAAGCATGGTGATACCGTCTGCCTGTGCCTGGTCGACCGTTGGGTGTCCTACCCGCTTACGGACACTTAAGGCAGTACCCTACTACAGTCAATCCTCGGCCCCCATGCTGGCCTCCGGGGGCTCTCTATGTAGAAAGGATTTCTTGCTGGTTACTTCCCTGCCAATCAGGTCGCCAACAAGCTCTTCCTACATAGAGAGCCCCCTTCCGAGGCCATGGGAATTGGTTTCTGCATAGTAAAATTTGAGGACCCCCTATATAAAGTCTTGCAGGTCATCTCAGACAGGTAATCACCTGTCTCCCTGTTTCACTTGATGCCTTGTCGCTTTGAAACTTACATGTTTTTTTCCTTTTTCCCAATTCCCTAAATTTCTCCTTAATCTTTTCTCCCTAACCTTCTCCTTCCTGATCTCCCCTCCCCAATCTCATCTCCTCTGAATTACCTCTACAAAAGCCCCCTGTTCCTGTGGATAGGCAGAATCGCTAGCCAAGAAATAAAACCTTTTCCTTTTTTTCTCAAGACCTTGTTTTCTTTACTGGATTGGCATCCAGGACAAGGACCAAGCTTTCGGTTACATCCTCACTAGATTATAAACTCTTTGAGAACAGAAATGAATTTAGTACTTGTTACATTTTAGCTCAGCTCTATATCAAAACCATCAATTAAAAATGTTCACCTACAGCCCTACTGCCAGGGATTTACATTAAAGACATAATTAAAGACTCTTAAAAAGTTAGGGAATGTCAATCATCTGGGCTTGGTGGAACACCCCTGTAATCTCAGGTCCTCTAGAGGCTGGAAATTTTTTTTGCCTTATTCTGTTCTGAGGCTGGCTGCTGAGACAGGAGGATCTCAAGTTCAAGGCCACTCTCAGCAACTTAGTGAGATTCTGTCTCAAAATGAAATTTTAAAAAACAGCTAGGATGCTGGCCAGGATGGTAGAGCATGCCTGTAATCCCAGAAACTGGGGAAATCCAATGGAAGGATCACAAGTTCAAAGCCAGCCTCTTAGCAAGGCCCTAAGTGACTTAATGAGATCCTGTCTCAAAATAAAAAGGGCTAGAGCTGGGGATATACCTCAGTTGGTAGAGTGCTTGGCTTACATGCACAAGGCCCTGGGTGCAATCCCCAGCACCATAAAAAAAATAAATAAATAAAATAAAAAGGGCTCAGAGGGGCACAAGCCTGTAATCCCAGCCGCTTGGGAAGCTGAGGCAGGAGGATCGATCCCCAATTCAAAGCCAGCCTCAGCAATTTAGCAAGACCCTAATCAACTCAGCAAGACCCTGTCTGTAAATAAAATATTAAAAAAAGGACTGAGGGGCTGGGGATGTGGCTCAAGCGGTAGCGCGCTCGCCTGGCATGCGTGCGGCCCGGGTTCGATCCTCAGCACCACATACAAACAAAGATGTTGTGTCCGCCAAATATAAAAAAAAAAAAATACTAAAATTCTCTCTCTCTCTCCCTCTCTCTTTAAAAAAAAAAAGGACCGAGGATGTGTTAGGTTTGATCCTCAGCACCACATACAAAGATGTTGTGTCCGCCAAATACTAAAAAAAAAAATACTAAAATTCTCTCTCTCTCTTTAAAGAAAAAAAAAAAAAAGGACTGAGGATGTGTCAGTGGTTAAACACCCAGAAAAACAACAACAATAAAAAAACACCTGGAATAATTTTTAAAGGGGTGGGGGCTGGAATGGATGTCAGTTATAAAGGGCCCTGGATTCAATCCCCAATACTAGAATAAAATAAATTTTTTGTCTTATTCGAATTCTATACACACACACACACACACTTTCTGATACTGGGGATTGAACTCAGTGGTGCTTCACTGTTACCCAAAACTCGGTTCTTGTTCCCATGCCAGTCCAATACCCAGGGCATGGTTTTAAGGAAAAGGAAAGAGAAGTCCCAGAGACTGTCATTCTGCCCATCAGCAGGAACAGGGGGCTTTTAAAGAGGTGACTCAAAGGCTACCTTCCAGGTGTTCTCTGCTGGAGTTGTCATTCCATTGTTAATTTGGGAGACAGTCATTTCTGAGATCTTTTGTTGCCATCCCCAAAATCTGGATCACTTTGTTCCTGTGTCGGTGCGTACTCAAGGACACATGTCTAAAATGGGGAAGAAAGGTAATCCTGTTTTCCCTGAGATTAGAGAGGAAGAGAAAGAATCATGTCCATTTAAAAAATAAGCTGCAGTGGCAGAGCAGCAAGGGCTATATTCAAAACATTAGGATCACTGCTGTCACATTTCCACTGAGCTAAGTACCCAGTCCTTTTGACTTTTTTTTTTGTTTGTTTGTTTTGAAAAATTACTAAGGGTCTCACTAAATTGCTGAGACTGGCCTCCAATTGACCTCTGGCTTCAGCCTCCTGGGTTACTGGGTCTACAGGCATGCTCACATTTTTTTTTTCTTTTTTTTTTTTTTTAGAGAGAGTGATAGAGAGAGAGAGAGAGAGATAATTTTAATATTTATTTTTTAGTTCTCGGCGGACACAACATCTCTGTTTGTATGTGGTGCTGAGGATCGAACCCGGGCCGCACGCATGCCAGGCGAGCGCGCTACCGCTTGAGCCACATCCTCAGCCCATCACATATTTATTTCATTAAAAAAATTTACAGTAGATTTAAGTCACTACTCTTCCATGGTGCACGCGGTATTATGATATACATATATTCTGGGTTTTGTCCACTGTTCCTAGCTCACATCTCTCTTGTCAAGACAGACCATAGAAACTAGGACTTTCCTTCCATCAGGCACATACCAGAAACTCTAATCTCACCTTTCTGTCCAAAAGCTGGCAATAAAAACATTCTCTGACCCACCCTTGTCTGATAGTAGGTCGTAAGACCCACTTTATTTCAGAAGGTCCAGCCCCATGCCCTAGAGGAAGGAATGATAAACTGAGAAGCTAACAAGAATCTAAACCGACAGGCCTAGTAGGGTTTTCTCCAAGCAGTCTGTGGGCATCAGGTCACACTGAATAAGAATATCAATGGCCAAGGCCCTCAGGAGATCCGGTCTCTAAACAAAATACAAAAATTTTAAAAAGGGGCTTGAGTTGTCACTCAGGGGTTCAGTGCCTCAGAGTTCAATCCCCAGTATTAAAAAAAAAAAAAGGATATCAATGGTCAGTCTTATTCAAACACAGGAACCACACCTGGAAGCCAACTGGAAAGACCTATTTCTAATGTAAAATACCTTGAGGCTCCCCTGTGGGAACACCTCCAGCCTACTCCTAGGCCTCCCAGATGGAAAACGGAAGGTGGGGGTGAACCTGGATGGAAATTATAGGGAGGCCACAGCCTAGGTACCTTCTCAGTGCTTATTTTACACAGATTTTGCTCCAAGCTCTACAATATATCACCTCCTAAATATATATATATAAAAACTCCTAATCCAGCACATCAAAATGGGTCTTTCTGCTATATGACCCCTCCCTCCCACCTGAGGGGAGTTCTGTCTCTGCTCACTTAAATGAATCCTGCTCCTTTTACTCTTCCCTTCCATGATTGTCCATGGATTGTAATCTTCAAAATTTCCGAGACAAGAACCCAGAAGGAAATTGGTGAAGTGGGGAATCAAGTCACGCCTCAAAACTCCGGTTTCAACACTGTTTTGTTCAACCACATTTCTACGTGGTTGTCCAGGCTTTAATCATGCTTATAACAGAGTCTCCATAAAACCCCAAAAGAAGCCGGGTGCAGTGGCGCAGGCCTGTAATCCCAGCGGCTCAGGAGGCTGAGATGGGAGGATCACGAATTCAAAGCCAGTGTCAGCAAAAAGCGAGGCACTAAGCAACTCAGTGAGACCCTGTGTCTAAATAAAACACAAAATAGAGCTGGGGATGTGGCTCAGTGGCTGAGTTCCCCTGAGTTCAATTCCCAGTACCAAAAAAAAAAAAAAACAAATGACAGGGTTCAGGAAGTTTCCAGATAAACACATGGAGACTCCTGGAGGGTGGTGTGCCTGGAGAGGGCATGGAAACTCGGAACCCCTTCCCACACACCTTGCCTTATGAGTCTCTTTGTTACCAAAAGCTTAGTCCTTGTCTCTGATGCCAACCCAATAACAAGAACATAGTTTTAAGAAAAAGGAAAAGAAGGTTTATTGCTTCGTTAGTAATAGGGAAGCACAGGGGACTCCCGTCCCAGAGGCGTGAATTTTTGGGATTCAAAGCCTACATTCCACGTGTTCTCTGTTGGGAGTTATAATTCCATTGTTAATTGGGGAGGTAGTCATTTCTGCGATCTTCTGGTGCCATCCCCAAAGTCTGTGTTGCTTCGTTCCTGTCGGGGGTATGGGCTCAAGGACAGATAACTGCCCTGATCTTCTCCTCCCTAATCTCTCCTCCCCAATCTCACTTTCTCTGAATCACTTCTATAAAAGCCTGTAGATAGGCGGAATCACAGCCTTTGGGACTGGAGTCCCCAGTGTTTCTCCTTTGCCAGCAATACAATAAACCTTTCTTTTTTTCCCAAGACTTTGTCTTCGTGATTGTATTGTCATCGAGCTTTAAGTAACATTGTGATCAAACTCAAGGAGTGGGTTTGGGAACCCCGATTTAGTAGGTCAGAATCACAAGTAAAACAACCTGGGGCTTATGACTGACACCTAAAGTGGGGGGAGACCAAGTCCTCCAGTTAGATAGTATTAGAGTTGAATTATGTGGACACCCAGCTGGTGTCCCCTGCAGAATCAACTGCTTGCTGGGTTTGCGCACATGGTGTCAGAACCCTGTGGTGAGAGTTTAACAGGAGAAATGGAGTTCGAGGTTGTCCCTCAAAGGCAAGTGACTCACCTGAGACGGGAGAGTCAACCAAGAGATTTTATTGGGGGGCTGCCCAAAGGAGAGGTAGAGGGGGGGCGCAGAAAGATAAAGAAAGGGTAGAGAGAGGAAAGAAAGAAGAGGGAGAGAGCAGAGGACACGGAAGAGAGAGTGTGCTTACAAGCTTTGGCTTAAGAAGAGTTGCTTACAGCACGTGGCAGGTGCTGATTGGCAGGGTGACTCGGGATCACTGAGCGGACACAGTGTCCTATGCCGATTGGTCAAGGAAACCTTTGAATTTGGCGCTCTTGGCTTGGCGCCCTTTGGAGGGGAGGGGGAGGGTAAGGGATTCCATGATGTTCTCCAAGAAGGAGGAGTCTCCCACACCCAACAGACCCACCACCCGCGTATCCTCAGAATGCATTTTAATCAATTTGCAAGAGTTCAACTAACCAAAAAGTTCATTAATAAAAACTTCAGACCGGTACAGTGGTGCATGCCGGTAATTCAGCGATTAGGATTAGGAATGTTAAGAATCGCAAGTTTGAGACCAGCCTCAGCCACTTAGCGAACCCTGTCTGAAAATTTAAAAAAGGGCTGGGGAATGTAGCTCAGTGGTAAAGCATCCCTGGATTCAGTCCCCAGTACCAAAAAAGAAAAGAAAAAAAAATTGAAAAGAAAATGGTGGGTCCATGGGGGTACACTATTCTTTCTACTTTTCAGTATTTAAAAAATTTCCCATAATGAAAGGTTTAGGGAGGGGGAAACCTTTCCTGATGATTCTGATGCAGCAGCCTATGGAACTATATTTGAGATTCATTGCATAAAACCCCTCAAGCCAGCTTTCCTGTCTTGCAAGGTGATCTTAAAGGAAGTTTGTAGATCAAGAACTCTTCTTTAGGGGGCTGGGATTGTGGCTCTGGGGTAGAGCGCTCACCTAGCACGTGCGAGGCCTTGGGTTTGATCCTCAGCACCACATAAAAATAAATAAATAAAATAGATTATGTTCGACTTCAACTAAAAAAAAATGAAATAATAATAATAATAATAATAAAGAACCCTTCTTTAGGAGCTAGGATGAAGCTCAGGTGGAGGGCTTGCAGAACATGTGGAGAGGTCCTGGATTCAATCCCAAACACCAGAACAGCAACAAAGAAAGAAATCACCAGCTTTAAGTATTCAAATTTGCCAGGACAGAAAGAGCCTTAGTGTGTCTGGTTTTGTTTCCTACTAGGGATTTAACCTAGGGGCGCTTTATCACAGAGCCACATCCCCAACCCTTTTTATTTTTTATTTTGAAACAGGGCCTCACTGAATTGCCGAGGCTGACGTTGGATTTTCCATCCTCCTGCCTCAGCCTCCCTCATCGCTAGGATTACAGGTGTGAGCCACCGCGCCCAGCTTTTTTTTTTTTTAATATATTTTTTTTTTTAGTTTTTTTAGGTGGACACAATATCTTTATTTTATTTTTATGTGGTGCTGAGAATTGAACCCAGTGCCTCACGCTTGCTAGGCAAGTGCGCCAACACTTGAGCCACATCGCCAGCCCCGCGCACTCAGCTTTTCCTGGAATTTAAAGGAACTGACTTCAGAGCTTAGCCTGACCTCCACCCGCCCCAATAAGTGACAAGATATGAGACTGAAGTGCCTGCTTCCCATGTAATCAGTAACCTGGAGTGGCCATCTGGAGACGGAATGTACCCAGGTTATGATACTGATTCTTGTGATTTCATGGTACAGAAGGCTTCGTCTTTCTGGTTTCAAATTCTTTTGGTCTTCTGTGGGAAGATACTTTGTGAGATAAAACCATCAAGAAAAGCAAGTGAGTGATTACCTGAAAAAAGACACTGGCTAACCTCAGGCAGAAGGAGCAGCTACATTGGGAGGGAGACATGAGGACAGTTCTGGGGGCTGGCAGTATTCTTTGTGTTGGCCTGAGTGGTAGTAATGCAGGGCTTCATTAAACCTTATAACTACTTTTATGCACTTTTGTGTGTGCTACACATTTTTTTTTTAATTAAAATATTGAGAAAGGTCTAGAAAAGAGACCAAAATCTGATTCCTTGGAATTCCCAGTTAGGGACCAAGTTAGCTTTAGGAAAAACTCTTGGAAGGGAAGTGGGCAGAGGTGGGAAGGGTTAGGGCTTTCCTAAAGGGAGTTCAATCATGTGCTAGTTCTGGGGGAGTCATGTGAGCCAAGAACTCCCTAGTTCTTGCTGGGCTAAATATTCCATCCACCAAAAAAATAATGAGACCAAGATCAGGCAGCACTTAAGGGTCTCAGCTTCTTTTAAGCCAGGACTGCAACCGGCCTTACCTTGCCATTGTGTTGTGCGTGTCTAAAAGGCTGGACAGATTCCGCAGGGTATATACTAGTATATACAAAGCTTGAAGTTACAGGTTCCTGGAGGGTGACAGTACAGCGCGCTCTCCGCAGAGCCCTATAGTTCCAACTCAACTGGACCATGGAGGTGCCCACTAGGGGGCCACGTGATGCTACCTGGGAGTGCAGGAAGCCAACTTCAACTCAGAGAGGAAACAGGAGATGGGAAGGAGTCAGCCCACAAACCTCTCCTCCTCCTCCCCCCCTCCTCCCTGCCCCCAGGAACTGCTGGAACTTGTTGCCTTCTGTGTGACCTGCTAGGTGCTTTCAGACAGCCACAGCAGGGCTTTGGTGAAGCTGTGGCCAGCTTGGTAATGCAGCCGGTGTGCTTTTGCCTCTCCATCTGCCTTGCTTCCATCTTCCTTTATTCTGTCTACCCTTGGACTTGACCACCAGCTAAAGCATCTAGACCTTTTTTGTGTGTGTGTGCCCAGGGAATTAACTCAGGGACACTCCACCACTGAGCCACATTCCTAGCCCTATTTTATATTTTATTTACAGACAGGGTCACACTGAGTTGTGGAGGTCCTTGCTGAGTGGCTGAGGCTGGCTTTGAACTTGCCATCGATCCTCCTGCCTCAGCCTTCTAAGCCACTGGGATTACAGTGTGTGCCACCGAGCCAGGCTACAACCCAGGCTTTTTCTCAGGCCTGTTTTCTGGTGAACCAGGGCAACAATACATCAAACCTCCTCTGTAAGGATCATCTCAGGGCTAGTTTTCCATGGTTTCGCATTGGGAAATGCTGGTTTAAAGATGCTTCTTAAACTAGGAGTGGTAGTGTAACAGGGGTTCACTTGATGCTTTGACTATAACCCTCATTGCTTGGAAACTCACTTGACTTTTTCTTTTTCCCAAACTTCTCTTCCCTTCTTTCCCTGATCTCCTTCCTGATCTCCCCTCTCTAATCTCATTTTCTCTGAATCACCTCTTGAAAAACCCCCTGTTCCTATACTGAAGGGCAGAATCTCAGCCATTGGGACAGGAGTCCCCTGTGTTTCTGCTTTGCTAGCAAAGAAATACATCTTCTTTTTCCTTTTTCTCAAAACTGTATCCTTGTTATTGGATTGGCATTGGGGACAAGGACTGAGCTTTCTGCAATAGTGGCACACACTTGTAATCCCAGCTACTTGGGAAGTTGAGGCAGGAGGATTGCAGGTTCAGTGTCCCTGGGTTCAATCCCCAGTGAAGGATTCGGAAATGACAGCCCCCAAAACGGTGGCCTGGGAAGAGGGAGGAATATGGCAAACATTGATAACATTGATCCTTTCTCAATATATGCTTTCCCAGTGTCAAGACAATCCCTGGGAAGGAGCCCAAACTTGATCCTTCCCCAAATAAATCCTTTCCCAGTGAAAATACAATAGGCCCTGGAGGGAAAGAGGTAGGTGCTGAAAGCTGAACTCTGGACCCTCCATCCTTGCCCAGTAAAAACAAATTTCAAATCCTCACAACCAGTTTCCTGAGTGCCCAAACTGATGGACCCCCCACCACCACCACACAAAAGACCCCCTTTTTGGGGGAAAACAGGCTGAATGAAAGAAAACTCAGATGGTTTGTAATAACAGGAAGAGAGCGTTGTGCATTTATTAAAACAACATAGGACACGAACTCAGACCCCCACCACGGCGGGGATGGGACCTGAGATACAGTACATTTCCCCTTCCTAGGCCCCTGAGTGCTGCCCTGCCCCCCCCCCCCATGAAGGAAGGAAGGGGGTGGCTCCATCTGCCTGGCTTTCTCCCCCTCTTTCTGACAATCAAGCGTTATACAAAAGTTCCTTTACAAAAAGCACCAAATTGACATACATATACAAGTATATACAAAAAGAAAAAAAAATCACATTTTAAAAATGTACAAAATATTTCATTTTGCACCAACGTAGAAAAGTGTCCTTTGTGATGGCTTCAAGCACGTTTCCCATTCTGGTTCAGTGGCTGCTGGACACAGTGATGGGGTCCTACTCTAGTCCCTGCTCTCTGAGCAGAGAAGACCTCCCTATTGCAGCTGGGCCCCGACCCCTCCCTCCCGGGCCTATCACCAAGGCAGGTGGGCCCGCCCCCCCTCCCCAGTCTCTCTGCATCCAGAGGGTCTCTCATCCAGCTCCTTATTGGTGTCCTGAAATTTTAAAAAGAAGCACTTGGTCAGAAAGGGATTCAGACCCAGAGCTTAAGAAATGTAGCAACTTAGAAATATAGCAATTATTTTTAACTTTTTTGTGGTTGTAGATGGACAGAATGCCTTTATTTTATTTTTTTATTTAAAAAAATTTTTTTTAGTTGTTGATGGATCTTTTTTTATTTATATGTGGTGCTGAGAATTCAACCCAGTGCCTCACACATGCTAGGCAAGCGCTCTGCCACTGAGCCACAACCCCAGTCCTTTTTTTTTTTTTTTTTTTTTTGTGGTGCTAAGGACTGAACCCAGTACCTAGCAGCGACTTAGAAATAAAGCCATTAAACCATATTTCCTTCCTGGTCTCTTCCTTTTAAAACCAAAGTGGAGCCCAGTGAAGTGGCGCACACCTGTAATCCCCGCAACTTGGGAGACTGAGGCTGGAGGATCACAAATTCAAGGCCACCCTCAGCAACTTAGCAAGACCCTGGCTCAAAACTTAAGAAGGGCTGGGGGATAGCTCCATGGTAGAGCACTCACCTAGCATGTGTGGGGCCTTCTGTTTGATCACAGGTATTGCAAAAAATAAAATAAATACATCTGTAATTTTTAAAATGTTAGTAATGAATTTTCAAAAACTTTGAACACTATTGCTGCCTGATGAAAACATCTCAGTGGACCTAGCCTGGCTTAAGGCCCCTTGTCTTTTCCCTCAGTGGCCTGTCTTTTCCCCTTCTGTGTAGAATTTCTTTCCACTGAGGAGGGTCACCTACATATGAAACGGAAACTTTCTATGATTAATAATTTGGGGGTTTGTTTGTTGGCACTGGGAATTGAACCCAGGGTTACTCTACCACTGAGCTACATCTCCAGCCCTTGTTTAATTTTTTAAAATTTTTTTATTTTGAGGCAGAGTCTTGCTAATTTGCTGAGGGCCTCACCAAATTGCAAATTACTAAGGCTGGCCTCAGAATTGAGATCCTCCTGCCTCAGCCTCCTGAGTCTCTGGGATTACAGGCATGCGCCACTGCATGTAGCTGGTTTTCTCATTAAAGGTAAAGAGTAATAACCTTGCCCTTCATGGGTTTAAGACACACACTGGGAATAGGACAAAGTGTCACCCCCAATGCCGGCATGGCACTGTGCAAACGGTAGGTACCTCGCGTTGTACGGAAGGAATGGATGGAGACCCTTGGAGTTCTTACCTTCCTCCTTCCCTTCTGTGGACACTTCCTCTCCCTGATCTTCCTCTTCCTCAATGAACTCTTCCTCATCCTCATCTGTGACAGAGACCAGCTGTGTTAGGATGGTGCTGCTTCCCCAGACCAGCTGCCAGGAACAGCCAGGCTGCGAGCCCTCTCCCCCTGCCTGGCTCCAAGGGCCACCGGGAGGCCACAGAAACCCGTCCCAAGGCAGGCCTCCATGTTCCTGCCTCCTCGGGACTCTTTTCTCCCTCCAGCCGCAGGGTTTATCCCTGTTGGCCTGTGGCCACAGAGACCTGGGGGGGACCTAGGGAGCAGCCCTCCTGCCTCTGCACATCTCAGACAGACAGAGGTTGCCTGGGGAGCACAGGACAGACTCCTCCTTCTCAGGTCAGAGTCCTAGAAGATCATTTCACTCTGCTTTTGAAATCGGCTTGCTCAGCACCTGACCCATCTTCCTCATTCCTCAGCCCACAGAGGGGAGGATATGGGAAGGAACAGGTCTGGGGCCATCTCTGCTCCTTACACTGAGTACCAGAGGGACAGTGACCGAGCTGCAAGCTGTGACCCCATTTTCTCATCCTGGGGCGTCTCCTTCGAGCTCTCCAAACAGGGAGCATGCCCCTTCCCCACCCCTCTCCCAAGACACCTCCTTAATCCTGTGGGACCCCTGAGGGGTTGTGTAGTCAGGGTTTGTCAAGTGTCTCCAAAATGCCTCCAAAAGCCCGGTGTGGGGAGCACACCTGTAATACCAGCAACTCTGGAGGCTGAGACAGGAGGATTGCAAGTTTGAGGCCAGACTTAGCAATTGAGTGAGGCCCTAAGCAACTTAGTGAGACCCTTTCTCAAAATAAAATAAATAGGGCTGGGGGTATAGCTCAGTTGGTAGAGCACTTGCCTTGCATGCACAAGGCCCTGGGTTTGATTCCCAACACCAAAAATTATAATAAATAAATTTTAAAAAAAATCTGGGGATGTGGCTCAGTGGTTAAGTACCCGTGGGCTCAGTCCCTGGTACCGAAAAAACAAAAACAAAACAAGCCAAAATGCCTCCAAAGTCACAGTCAGCATTCTAGCCAAGGGCCTGGGTTCTGTGCGTAACCCAGGGAGTTTGTTGTTGTTTAATCATTATCACAACCACTTCTCACTTTAGCTTTCACTGGGGACTCACTGTTTGCCAAGTGTTGTGCTAAGTGCTGTATACACGGCATGTCATATACCCTCAGCAGGGTCCTGTGAGCCAGATGACCCACAGTGGGATTGGAGTGGACTACTCACTAGCTGTGTGGCCTTGAACTACTTGCTTATCCTCTCTGAGCTTTAGTTTCCTCAACTACAAAATAGAAATGATAATAGAACCTATCTCATAAAGTTGTACTGAAGGATAGGATTGATGTTAAGGGCTTAGTGCGCGGGACAGGGAAAGCCTAATCAACGGGCTCAGTAATTGGCAGCCGTTGGTAGCTATTGATGGTATCCTTCCATTTTACCTACGATGCAACTGAGGAAGGTCATGTCCACAGGCAGCACCCACTCTTGAATACCTCAGTTTAGGGAGGGAAGCCATGGAGCAAGGGGGTGATCTTACAGTAAGGGATGGACTCATCCATTGCTATTTCAGTTTTAGGACCTTTTTTTGTTACTGGGGATAGAACCCAGGGGTGCTCAACCACTGAGCCATGTCCCCGGCCCTTTTTATTTTTTGAGACAGGGTCTTGTTAAGTTGCTGAGGTTGGCCTTGAACTTGCAATCCTCCTGCCTCAGCCTCCCAAGCAGCGGGGATTAGAGGTGTGCGTCACCAAACCCAACTTCAACCTAGTTCTTGAAGTTATAAAATGAAGCTCAAAGAGGTGGAGGGGGACCTTGCAAAGGTCACACAGATAACACACAAATGGCAGAATTGGGATTTAAACTCAGGTCTGATTCCTTACACTCCGTCTTTGGATCCATAAATAACTTATTGCTCCACAATTATGCTCCAGGCACTGTACTGGGCTCTGGGCTCATCTAGAGGTTGGCCGCATGAGTTTGGCTTGGCAGCTGGTGGGGTTGTTAGTGTAGCGGCCTCCCCATGGGGCTTGGTGGGAGAGATGCTGGCCTTCGGGGCCAAGCAGACAGACAAGTGGCACCATGGCCTCCTTTACCTGTCCCAAAGTCGATGGCCCTGAGGGTGTCCGCTATGTATTCTAGGTCCAAAGTAAAGTAGTCCATGTTTTCAAAGCCCTGCTCTATCTTGCCCAGCTGGCAGCCCTTGGAAGCTTCCACGATGCTGCAGGGAGAGAGAAGGGTGACACCACGAGGCTCAGCTCTGGGGTCTCATGGGGCAGCCCCAGCTCTGGGCCAGGCCCAAGCCCTAGCTTCAGGGAGAGACTCCCGGAGGCGGGGGGCAGAGTGTTTCCTCTCCAGCCTCAAGCAGAAGGATGGTCCAAGGAAGTAGGGATGCACAGGCCAGAAAAGCCATCCAGGGTCCCCTCCCCGTGGGCCTAAAGCTCAGGGGTCCCACTGGACAGGCATCAGGGGCCCTGCTGGGCGTTGGGCGATTAGGCCAGAGGCCCTGGAGGACACTGACCTTTTGATGAGTTCCCTGGCACTCTGTGGGGGAAGAGAGGACAGAGGTTAGGACTACAGCCAGGGGTAACCCCAGGAAATGTGCAGAGACAGTGACTGGGTGCTGCAGATGGACACTGGGTGCCTGTCCCTAGCCCAGTGGTGACCCACACCCCACCTGAGCTGAACGGAACTTGGATTTTCCCCCTCTGTCCATGGTCTGCACGTGTCTTGGTCACCACACTTGGACCCTCCCATTGGCCTGGTAGGAGGCCAGGATTCTCCAGGTATCAATCCAAGTCCTCCTACAGCCCGAAGCCTCCCAGTCAGAAGCAGCCTAATCACCTCTTCAGGTGCAAAGCCTAGCCCACAGGAGCTGAGGAAGTTTTTAGTGAACTGAACTCTGACGTCTTACAGCCGAGCCTTTTCTGTCATCTCCCCACAAGCTCTTCCAGGCTCTGCCTTGTTCACCTCTGTATCCACCTCAGCGCCTGTGCTATACTAGGTGCTCAATTAATTGCCTCTCTGTGGACCCCTGTATGTTGGAGCTTCCAAAGTCAATTCACAACCATCCCCTTATTTGATCCTCATTAAATCAGTAAGAGGAAGGTAGTTTGTTACATGCCCATTTCACAGATGAGAAAACTGAGCCTCTCGGGTTTAAATGACTTGTCCAAGGGGCCATGGGTGGGCAGTGGAAGGGCACACCCTGAAGCTGCCAGGCCTTCTGAGTCCCACTCACCAGGAGGAACGTGGCCCCGCCAGGCTCGTCCAGGGACTGGATGGCTGTCTCCACCAGCTTGGTGGACTTGTCGAGCTGCCCACGGTACTGCTGGATGAGAGCCTCGATGAAGCCCAGCTTCTCCTCCTGCTCCCGCGTGATCCGCTGCAGTAACTCGCTCTTCTTCTCGTCCAGGATGGCGTACAGGGTGTCGAACTTCTGACTCAGCTCTTCCTTCACCTGGTGACTGTTCTCCTGGGGACAGAAATCCCATGGTCACATCCCGTGGGGTCCCTACTACGTAGCTTTGGAGGAGGCCTTATGACATCCCCATTTGGCAGAAGGCAAAGTGAAGGCCGGTGAGGAGGAAAGCACCCGTGAGGTCTCAGAGACGCTCAGTGACGTGTGGAAGCTGGTATCGTGGAGAACAGCTGGAGACTCAGGTCACAGAAGGTGACCCCTCTCCAGGCCCCAAGTTGCACATTTCCCTCCACGTGGGGTTGAGGCTGAGGCTGGAGGCAGGAAGGTCCGCCTCACTCCCAGGTGAGGTGGAAGTCAGCTCCCTGTAGCGGCTCCAGCGGAGGGGCAAGCTCCCTTATGCCACACCTGAGCTACCTGCTCTGTACAGTGGATATGACAGAAGTGCCTCTCAGATGGGGAACTCTCAGAGGCCATCACCTTGTCCCCCTCCTTCCTTTGAACCCACCCTGCCCTCAACTTTTCACCCGTGGCAGTTACTTCCCCAGCTCATCTCCAGCTCCCCGCCTCAAGGGGAGACAGGAATCCTGGATGCTTCTGCAGGGCTGGGAAAGTCCCCTTCTGCCCTCTGCAGTCTTGCCACTCAGAGTGTGGCCCGTGGGCCTGCAGCTTGGGCAAACCCTGGGAGCTTGTCAGAAATGCAGAGTTGCATGCTTCCTCCCAGACCTACCGAGTCAGAACCCCCAGGGTGGGGGGTCATGTGCCTCTAACGTTGGAGGAGCTTTGGGCTCCACAGCACACTGGAGAAGAGTGTTCTGAAAATTACTAGTGCTGAATAAATGCTGGAGATGATTGGCGGGCACTCCCTGGTCAGGGACCAGGTCCGTCTTGGTCATGCCCGACACAGCTGTGCCCACAAGACATTTGTTAAGTGAGCAGATGGACGGCTTCGTCCCTCCCCGGCCATCCCTGTGGATTACCAGGGGCTCCAAGCCGCAGCCTTCATTCACAACCCAGGAGTGAGTCTTTCCCAGAGACCAGTTTTATGGGACTTCAAACCTCCAGGCAGGGCTCTTGCGTCCCCTCACCTTGGTCACTCGACAGGAGTCCTCCAGCTGAGTGATGATGGTCTGCACACGGTCATTCCCCGCCACCAGCATGGAGACACAGTTACTCAGTTCAGTCTAGAGGGGAGGAGTGGATGGGAGTCAGGAGGAGAGACACAGAAACAGACTCAGGCTGGCATGCTCAAACATGGCAGAGACATGGTGCCCTCAGTCCCCTCTCTGCTAGAAAGGGTCTCCAGCTTTACTGGGGTGTCACTCAGGTCCATAGCAGAGAATATCAGAGCGATATGCATCCCTTATTTTACAGATGAGGCCCAGAGAAGGCAGCTGAGCTGCTCAAAACACACAGCCAGGTACTAGCAGAGGAGGGGCTGGTAACTGAGAAAGGAAATAGAGTTGGAAAGTTCTAGAAGAAAGAGATCAAGAGAGGAATAGAAAGTAGGGAAGAAAGAGTACAGAAAGGGGAGCTAGAGTTTACCAGGTAGACAGGATGGTGAGGTCAGGGGCCCCAGGAGAGGGCTCTAGGCTGCCTCCCGTTGCAGGCGAGTATGGAGTCTGGAGCTCTGAGGCTCAGGTGGAGATATCTGGGGCCCAAAGTACACAGGATGGAGAAGCCGTGGCCTGAGAGGGCCTGGTGTCCTGGCGGTGGGGTCTGGCTTCTCCCCTGTGGCCACACCCAGGGGCTCTCAGATGGTTCTAAGTATAACCCATGAGCTCAGCCACCTCCCCCAGGAAGGCAAGGGCTGATGTCCCTGCGGCCTGGGAAGTCCCTCCCGAGGGACTATTCCTAAAAGGCCTGCTCAGCAAATCAACGAGGATCAAATCCACCTCCTGAATCATCTAGGGGTAGAAGCAGCCCAAGCTGGTACCTTCTGTCCCTGGAAGACACTCTGCAGCGGGGCCACCTCGCAGGCCTGGTGGGCTCCGAACACCTTGCACATGGAACACGTGGGCACCTCGCACGTGAGGCAGTAGATGTTGATTTTCTCATCTTCGTGCTCTTTGCACATCGGGTGGCTGCCCTTCTGCAGGGGCCGGCTAAGGTAAGGGACAGTCACAGGTCAGGGGGAGTCCCGAGCCCCTCCCCCGGCTTCAATCACAGGAGGACCAGAACCAGGGAAACAATGTCACCAAACCTATCCCCACATCCCAGGACTCGACCGCTGGGCTTGGCTTGGGGCTCTGCCAATGCAGAGGACACGGGACGGGTCTTAGAATTCCAGAGAGTGGACTTGGAGGTGGTTTGGAAAATAGGAACCCTCCCTCCCCAGTGAACTGACTTGCCCAAGGTCACCCAGCCCGGCAGGGCAAGGGAGGCTAGAGCGCTTTGCTCTAATTATAGTCACCGCAGCTCTTGGTTGCTGCAGACTGGGCTCTGAACTAAGCAATTTATACCGATGGCCTCATGTAATTCTATATTTAATCCTCCAGACTGTATCCTCCACCCAAGCTGAGACGCTCGCCTGGTCACCTCGTCCCTGAATCTACAGTGGACAGTACCGGGCGCGAGGAGATGTCATTCAATCCAGGTAGAAAGAATAAACCAATAAGCACAGCCCGGCGACACCTGAGGCTCAGAGAGGAGGCCACGCGCTGCTGAGTCACACATCTAGCACAGGGATGGCCGAGCACAGGGATGGCCCAGCGCCAGCCTCGACTGACTCCCAGGGAGTCTCCCCTGGGTCCAGAGCTGCGGCTTTCTCTCTCCTCTACACTCATGCTTAGGGCACCTTCACTGCATTCTCCACTTAGGGCTTCCGGCACGTTCTGTGTCCTTCTCACAGGATAAAATCAGCCACTTCCCAACCCAGGTTGGGGTAGGCCTCACCCCTCCGGCTAGACCATACTCTCATCTGAACGGTTCCCAGTCCCTGACACCACGGGATCTCATCCACGTCAAATGATGACTGTCCTCTATCCGTGTCAACGCCTCGCCTTCCAACAGCCTTGCGTGACTGGTCACACCCAGGCTTTATTGTCCCCTCCAGTTCTGGACTAAGTGTCTTTCCAGACTTGTCTTTTTGCATCCTTGAGCCCAGGGTCTCCATGCTGGCAGGAGACCACCTGTCCCCATGCCCTGGGGAAAGAGCCCCGGATGGCCGTGCAGAGGTGCGGCAAGATCCTGAGGGTCAGTGGCCTGAGCTCACCTCGCTCCCGGGGACCCACCCTGCCGTGCTCAGGTTTCAACATCTGGGTTCAAATCAGATTGTTCTGCCCTTATTCATTGTGGGTTTGGACAAATGAGCTCACCTCTCAGAGCCTCAATCTCTCTCAGGACTACTGCAATTGGGGCGGAAGTTGTTTGTAAAGAATGTGAGGCGCAGGGCATGGGACAGACCCTCAGCATAGGGCAGCCGTCATTACCACTTGACTCTTCGGAAAGGCTTCAAAGGGTTCGAACAGGACATGCTCTTAGGTCCATGCTGGGTGGGCTGATTATCTGGTACAATATCAATTGTATTTAAATTTCTTTGATCAACAATATGTTTATATTTTTGTAGCACTGAGTTCTAGGAATACCAGGGGCAAGATAGCCCAAGAGTTAAGAATATTCAGATTGTGGAATCAGTCATAGATTTAACACTTGCTGGCTGTGTAACCTTGGACAAACCTCTGAACCTCTCTGACCATCTATTTCTTCATGGAAATAAGAAAGCCTTAGAGGATTACTGTGAGGATTACACAGGAAAAATGTATAAAAAGCATTGAGTACATGCCTGCACATAGTTCTCAATAAATATTTGATTTTAAACATTTCTATCCATATCTTATTTGACAGTCACAATAACAGATTTTTTTTTTTTTTTTGTACTGGGGATTGAACCCATAGGCACTTTACCACTGAGCCACATCCCTGGCCTTTTTTATTTTTTGTTTTGAGGCAGGGTTTTACTAAGATGCTTAGGGCCTTGCTAAATTGCTGAGGCTGGCCTTGAACTTGCAATCCTCCTGCCTCAGCCTCCTGAGTCTCTAGGATTACAGATGTGAACCACTTCGCCCCGCTACAGTAACTGATCTTGCTGTCCATCCCCTTTTGAAGACTGGGAAAGAAAACGAAGCCCCAAATCCTCGACCAAGAGGTCCCAATGCTTTAGTAACAGAATCAGAAGAGCAAATACCATCCTGCAGGCCTGAGTTTTGGTCACTGGGCCTGGTCTGTCTCCCTCGGGCAGGGTGCTCCAGGGGCTTGGTGAAGGTTCTGGAGCACCATCTCATCAGAACGCCCTGACCTTTTTTCCTCTGGTGCTGGGGCTTGAACCCCGCCTTGTGCTGGCCAAACACACGCTCCACCACTGAGCTATGCCCCCACCAGGGCGTCCTTTTTTATAAAGCTCTCCCTCCCGCACGGCTCTGTCTCTGTCCACTTGGAGGCCCGACATGACGCTGCACAACCCCACCATTCAAGTTCTGCCTGAGATGGAGCTGCTGTGTTGGCTGGGTCAACCCAGATCCTCGTCTTGCTTTGCGGCCGGGAATGCTGGGTACTGACTTTGCCTCTGTGGGCCTCGGATGCCGGTGGAATGGGGCTAACAAAAGTCAGGCCCGGGCCATGGGGCACCTAGAGGAAGCATCCCAGGGCCCAGCTGTAGGTGGGGGGAAGGACCGTTGCTATTATCCGCAGCCTGGCTGTGTTCTCACGGGGCACTTTCTCTGCCACCCGGGGCCACGCCACTGGCTCCCGTCTCCTTTCCTTACACCTCATCTTTCCCCCCATCTCTGTCTCAGTGTCCCCCAAGAGGGCAGGCTAACCCCCTTCCCATGCACCGGGTGAGCTGAACAGCCACGGGAGCCACTCCTGCCTGAGGAAGACGGTGGCTCTGAACTGCGTCCTTGCCCAGGGATGCCATGCTGAGCAGACACAGCAGGAGGACAGTGCCTGGGAGGTGGCAGGGGCCTGTGCTGACCTGGAGCACTCCTGCTTGTAGATGTCGATGATGTTCTCCACCAGCAGGTTCCTCTGCAGACCGTACACCCCATGACGATCCATGATCACCTCGTGGCGACAGGAGGGGCAGCGGAAACGGCCACCAGACATGGACAGCGAGCTGCTCCGGTTGGTCCAGTAGGGATTTGCAGCCTGCAGGTGACCAAGGCAGAGGTGAGGCGTGTGCCTCCTCGGTCGCTTCCTGTCCCAGTCTCCTAGCCATCCCCTGCTCACTCCAAGGCTCCGGTCAAACCAGAGCCCGCAGACCTGGGTTCAAGTCACCTTTATTCTGAGTGTCGTTGGGCAAGCAGCCTTATCTCTCTGTGCCTCCGTTTGCCCGCCCCTGAGAGGGGCCTTATGATTACAGCAAGGTCCTGGGACTGGCACTTCACAGAAGCCAGAGGGACAGAGCATTTCCTGCAGTGTCCCTGGGAACCCCGCCTCCCGCCTCCCAGCCAGGACCTCCACTTGTCTTTCTCAGGGAGATGGAGCCCCTCCTGCCCCCATATTGAAGCAAACACCCTCAAAGGGAAGATGCCCCTGCTGCCCAGGGCCGCCTGCCACCCTCCTCCCAGAGCTCCTGGCCCTGCCACCAAGGCTGGCTCGGCCCCAGGGGTCTGGTTTCTCTCTCCTCTCCGCCTGCCTCCCCCACTTATCGCTCCAGGCATTTGACTCTTGACCACAGAGTGAACAGGGAGGGCAGGCAGGGCGGGAGGGGACATGCGCCATGGAGAAGGACTGGGGCGCAGAACCACCCCAGCCCCCTCCGCCCAGTCCTGAGCCACCGTCAGGCCTCCCTTTGGAGGGAAAGAGCCAGTCCTGATTGGAAGGGTCCTAGGCTCAGCGGGAAGGAACCACTGGGCCCCTGGACAGGCCATGCCGGCACCGACCTGGAAGACGTCACTGGCGCACTTCCGGCAGAGGTTGTGCTGGCAGGGCAGGATCACCACCGGCTTGGTAAACATCTCCAGGCAGATGGGGCAGATCAGCTGCTTCTCCAGGTTCTCCATGGGGTTCCCATCCTGGATCAGGCTTGATTTATAATCCATATCGCTGGAGCGAGGCCGCCTCCCCCACCACCTGCTTTGCAGACCTTTGCCACCAACACTTGCTCAGATCCTCTCTGCTGTCTCCTCCGGGAGCCCGAATTCTGTCTTGGGCTGAGGCCCCTCTGGTATTTATAGCTGGGCTGCAGTCACATGAGCCCCGGGAGGGGACCAGCTGAGCATTCCGATGCCAAGTGGCCAGCCGGGCTTGTGTTTCCTCCAGGCCTGAAAGACTTGGCACTCTCAAATCGCAGGCGAGGATGAGCAATCGCTGTTCCCCTGGGACGGGGGGCGTAAACAAGAACAGCCTGTTCGGAAGCTGGCTTAGGGGAGGGTTTGGTACCCAGAGTTTCCTGCAGAAATTGGTCTTCCCCTGGCCAGGGTGCAGGGCCAGGGTGCAGAGCCAGGGAATGGGACCCAGAGAGGGGGCCACTGAGATGCCAGGAGTTAATAGTGCCCCCTCACCAGCCTGATCAATTCCAACCCCTCTCCTACAGCAGCTCCCAAGATGAGGGATCAGGGCAGCTCCCCTCTGCCTCAGACCTGGGGACCCTGGAGACCCCACCCCAGGCAGCCTGTCCCTCCATCCCTTGCCTATTTACCCTTGTCTACTTATAGCACTTAATGCTGAACGGCCTCCCTTGAGACATAGCCCAGTCCCTCATTTGACAGATTTTTGATATGGGTCACGAGGAGAAAAGGACCTTGTTCAAAGTCACTTAGAAACCTGGCACGCTGTTGCACGCCTGTAATGCCAACAATTTGGGAGGCTGAGAAAGGAGGATTGCAAGTTCCAGGCCAGCCTCAGCAACTTAGCGAGGCCCTAAGCAACTTCGCAAGACCCCGTCTCAAAATAAAAAATAAAAAGGGCTGGGACATGGCTCAGTGGCTAAGCATCCCTTAGGTTCAACTCCTTGTACAAAAAAAAAAAAAAAAAAAAAGGAAATAAAGAAAAAGAAAAGTCACTTAGGAAGGAAGAGGAGAGGCCAGGAGTCTTATTCATTCATCAGACATTTTTCTGAGTATTAAGTATACAGCAGACACCAAGGTGACAGATGGATGAGCGATCCATTCCCCTCCCTGAGATGCCCACAGTCCGGGAAGGGAGATGGATAGGAATAACTCTCCAGAGCACTGCCTGGACTTTAGACCTTAGCCAGGGGCTCTCCAGGGCTCTCTGCACAAATCTTAAATTTTTCTTCATTTTGTGGGGTCATTCTTTTTTGTTGGCAGGTAGAAGTCATTAGAGCAGTTCCAATGGCTGTTTTTTGTTTGTTTGGTTGGTTTTGGTTTTGGTTTGTGGAACTGGCGTGAAACCAGGTGTGCTTAACCACTGAGCCACACCCCCAGCCCTTTTTGATATTTTATTTAGAGACAGGGTCTCATTGAGTTGCTACAGGGCCTCGCTAAATTGCTGAGGCTGGCTTTGAACTCGCCATCCTCCTGCCTCAGCCCAGCCCGATGGCTATTTGTAAGGTAGGATTTCATGTACGAACCTTGGGGTCACCCAGCCTAAGGTGCCAGGCAGAAGACTGGAAGCAGCGGCCTCCGGCCCCAGGTCGAGTCTAGGAGGTCATGCCACACGTGGGGAAAGTGTGCCGGACTCCAGAAAGAGGGCAACCTGGGCCCAAGAAAGAACTAGCAGGTCAGTCACAAGGGCTGAGCGGCCAACCCCGGGAAAGGAAAGAGAGAGGAGGAGAAGAGGAACCAGAACAGGGCAAATTTGAGGATGGGGTCCCCCTCCAACCAGGCACTAATGGCTGGTTGTATGTGATCACTTAATGCGCCTGGCTCTGTGCCGAGCACCCTGAGGTGTCATTTCATTTCATCATCTCACTAACCCGCAATATAACCACCATATCCCCACTCCACGGGGGGGACACTCAAGCACAGAGAGGTATACCCACAGTGTAAGGTCACACAGTGAGTAAGAGGTGGCTCTGGAGCCCGAGCTCCTCATGTCTCTGCTTGATTGTGGCAAGGTGACACCGCCAGCCAGCCAGGGGTGGGAAGAAGACGAAGATTGAGAAGAGACCATCGCTTCCTCCCTGCTCACAGCCCTCAGAATTGTTCGGACACTGGCAGCACTGTGCCCCAGGAAGGTGGACTTCCCGCTGCCACCCAGGATAAGGCACAAAGACTGTAACCCTCACATGGTTAATTCCACTCTCTTTTGCCTAAGGAGGTAGTTAAGGCCAATGAGACCCAAGGAGAAGCCTGCTGGCTAAAATTAAATTGTTTCCTCCTTGATAACAATTAATAGGGCTGAGCATAGAGCTCAGTTGGTAGAGTGCTTGCCTTGCATGCACAACGCCCTGGGTTCAATCCCCAGCACCACAAACAAACAGATAAACAAACGGATAAAAATTAATATTCAAACAAGGTATGGTGGCACATACCTGTAATCCCAGTGGCTGGGGAGGCTGAGGCAGAAGGATTGTGAGTTCAAAACCAGCCTCAGCAAATTAGCATGGCTCTAAGCAACTCAGCAAGACCCTGTCTCTAAATAAAATATAAAAAGGGCTAGGGATGTGGCTCAGGGGTTAAACACCCCTGAGTTCAATCCCTAATACCCTCCTCCCAAAAAATGAAAGAAGAAAGCTCATTAATGCTTTTTTGCGGGGTGGGGGGAGTACCTGGGATTGAATTCAGGGGCCCTTGACCCCTGAACCACATCCCCAGCCCTATTTTGTCTTTTATTTAAAGATAGGGTCTGGCTGAATTGCTTAGCTCCTCACTTTTGCTGAGGCTGGCTTTGAACTCGTGATTCTCCTGCCTCAGCCTCCTGAGCCACTGAGATTTACAGGTGTGCACCACTGCACCGGGCTCATTAATGCCTTTGAACAGGGTCCTGGAGGGCGGGCAGCCATTTTGCAACCATGAGGTGTAAAGTCTGAGGAAGATGTCAACTCTCAGAGATGACAGAGGGGAACTATAAAAAGTCCCTGGATTGTTGATGCCACCATTTTACTGCCAATTTATCCAACTGGTAACTGCCCACCTCTTGACTAAGATGTGAGATAACAAAAGTCACGCAGTATCCGCCCTCATCCACGGATACTGCGTGACTTTTGTTATCTGCAAATATTCATGATTCCAATGCCTGTGTGCCAGCGAGCCTCAGACCCCTGATTTCAGGGCAGACTTCTTTTCTCCCCTTAAGTGCAGATTTGTTGGCCATTCCTACGGGATACTCCCTCAGCACCTAAAACTCACATCCCCCACATAGCACAGCACCTTCCCCAGCCTACCTCCTCCTTCCGCTTTTCTTGCGTCATTTCTCAGTGGGCAACACTACCAGCCACCCATCTGCACCTAGCAGGAAGCTGAGAGTCCCTTCAGGGTTCCCCACCCTCCGCTGCATGCCCAGCCAGTTTCCAGTTTCTGCCTGTGAGTTCCACTGTCCCTCAGACTTTGAAGACTAAGAGCAAAAACGGTCTCTATCCACCGGGGGTTCTTCAATGAGGGGATGGGTGAGAGTGCAGGGACAGAGCTAGGACCTTTGCCCCCGCCGGCCCTCCACCTTCTCCGGGCTCTTCCCGCTCCTCTCTTTCCTTTCCTGAGGTTGGCCACTTGGGCCCTTGTGACTGACTGACTGGCTGGTTCTCCCTCCTTCCTGAGGTCCTGCACACTTTTCCCATAAATAACCTGAGATTCGGAAGAGACTGAGCATTTGAGCAAGATTTTTTGAGGCGGTACAGACCACGCAGAGAAAGTTCGATAGACAGGGCTGGGAGGGATGGAGTCCATTCTCAAGGCTTGGGAAGGACAGGGCCACTCCCACCTTTGGGGTGATGGGTGAGAGGAAAGGAGGGAAGGGAGGTCAGAGCTGGGAGGTGCAAGGAAGGTGACTGAGGTCAACTCCTGGCTCAGCAGCAGGAGTGGGTGGTGGAGAAGGCTGGGACCCTCCAGCGTGGGACGCAGGAGGGAGAGCCCTGGGGAAGGTGGAGGCCCGGCAGGAGCAGAAGATCCTTGCTTTGACCCGGCAGATCTGTCATTTGCAAGGGGCCATTCACCTGCTCCTGTTGACTTTCTCCAGCCACACTTGGCAGCCCAGGTGCCGAGCAAATGGACAGTGGGATCGACTCCAGCCTGGGCACAGCAAGGCTGGCGCTGCTGAGAGTCCAGGGGTGAGGCAGGCAAGTGCCCGCGTGGGCCGCGCTGGGCATCAAAACATGTCTTGTCATTTAATCCTCACAACAGCCCTGTGGGGGAGGTATTATGATCTTTGTTCCCCTGTCCCACAGGAGGAAATGAGGTACAGAGAGTTAATTGGCTTGGCAGAAGTCACACAATCACAAGTGACAGAAAGAGGCTAGGGTTCACGTCCAAGATAGCCTGATTACTAAACCTGTGCTCCTCCACCAAAGTATTTATTGAGTGCTTATTATGTGCGGGGCATTGTGCTGGGTCCTGTCCATTCTTCCTGCTGTCCAGTCCTCCAAATAACTCAGGTTGGAATCATGATTTTCCCTGTTTTGCAGCTGAGTTACAGAGGTTCAGAGAGGGGAAGTCATTCAGCCGAGGTTCAACAGCAATGAGTGACAGAAAGAGCATCGGAACCAGAAAATTGTAAACCATTACCATTAACAATTATCAGAAATACTGTAAAGCTAGGGCAGGTGAAGTGACTAATATAGAGTATATCACTGTTGTGTCTGGCCCAGAACTCTTTTTTTTTGGTTGGGGGGATACCAGGAATTGAACTCAGAGGCACTCGACCAGTGAGCCACTATTCTTTTGTTTTGTTTTGTTTAGAGACAGAGTCTCACTGAGTTGTTTAGCACCTCAAATTTTGCTGAGGCTGGCTTTGAATTCATGATCTTCCTGTCTAAGCCTCCCAAGCCGCTGGGATGACAGGCATGCACCACTGTGCCCGGCCAGAACTCTTAATCACTACATTTTACTGTCTCCCTCTCTCTGCAAGTCTATTTAATAGAAACAGTTATTTTTACTGCTTGTTAATGAAGGTTTCAATCATATAAAGGAGAGAATAGTCTAATGCACTCATGTAACCCAAGCCAGCTTCAACTCTTCAACATTTCCCAATCTTATTTATCTATACCACAAAATAGTTCTGAAATATTTTAAAGCAAATGTTAGCCATTGAGTTTTTTTACATGTAAATACTATTTTTTTAATATTTATTTTTCAGTTTTCGGTGGACACAACATCTTTATTTTATTTTTATGTGGTGCTGAGGATCAAATCTAGCACCCTGTGCATGCCAGGCGAGCGTGCTACCGCTTGAGCCACATCCCCAGCCCTACATGTAAATACTTTAGTAAGCATTTAAAAAAATTTTTAGTTGTTGATGGATCTTATTTTATTCATTTATTTATGTGCGGTACTGAGACTAGAACCCAGTGCCTCACAAATATGAGGCAAACGTTCTCACTGAGCCCCAGCCCCAGCACTTCAGTTTGTATTTCTGATGATTTTTTTTACATTATCACCATGCCATTATCAAACTTAAGAAAAATAGCAACAATTTCTTTTTAAAAATTTTTAGTTACAGATGAACACCATACCTTTGTTTTATTTATTTTCATGTGGTGCTGATCGAACCCAGAGCCTCACTTGCTGGGCTCGCGCTCTACCATTGAGCCACAACCCCAGCCCCATTTTCTTGCTTTTTTTTCTTTTTTTTTTTTTTTGGTGTCAGGAATCGAACCCAGGGGTGCTTAGCCACTGAGCCACGTCCCCAGCACGTTTTATTTTATTTTTTTATTTTTTTAAAGAGAGAGTTAGAGAGTGAGAGAGAGATTTTCAATATTTATTTTCTAATTTTTGGCGGACACAACATCTTCGTTTGTTTGTGGTGCTGAGGATGGAACCCGGGCCGCACGCATGCCAGGCGAGCGCGCCACCAGTTGAGCCACATCCCCAGCACGTTTTAAATCTGAGACAGGGTCTCGCTAAATTGCTGAGGCTGACTTTGAACTTGCAATCCTCCTGATTCAACCTCGGGAGCTGCTGGGATTACCGGCATGTGCCACCTCACCCACCCAGCTGGAATAGGCTTGTTTAACCCATAAGTCTATGCTGTTTTTGATTGTCACTACAGAAGGGACTTTTCAGAAACCTGAGATTTTGAACCTCTTGGTTCAGGGGAAAGAACCCTGGCGTGGGGCCTGGACACCTGGACTCCAGCTCCCTGTCTGCGGGGACTGGCAGCGTGATGCCTATCAGCCACACCCACCTTCGGTGTCTTCAAAACTGCTAAATGGAACAACCACAGGAGATGATCCCCAAAGGTCCTTCCCTGTCCCTGGTGGCCGGTGTGGGGGTGGGGACTTGCCCAAGATGACGCAGCCCCAGGGGTGGTGATGCTGGAAAGGAAATAACTCACCGTCTTCCCTTTCGTACACACAAGGTTCCGGATTGTTTAGACGCTTCCCGGGGACATCACCGAGCAGATCTCTTTCACCTGCGCGTGTCTGCTCTCCCACGCCCCCTACCGCCCCTGGAGGCTGGTGTCCGCCTTGGCTCCGGATTTCCCCTTGCAGAGGGGTGGGGGTGGCACAGACACTGGTTTTCTTCGGGACCGAGATCTCTGCCAAGTGTTTTGATGCCACCTTCATTGAAGAATCTTCCGAAATCACAGGATCAAACCAATGGTCATTTGATCCAGTGGCTAAAGCCAGAGCAGCTGGCAGAGGCAGGTCCACGGGGTCTGGGGCATGATGCAGCCCCAAGTGCCAGGACAAAGTCCACCAGGCCCGGTCCATGTGCCACAGAAGAGAGCAGGGTGTCCCGGGACCTTGTCATTCAAGGCTTGGGCCAGGGGACGCAAAACTCCTCCCACTGTCCCCAGATCTGGTCAACATTGTGGACAGCTACAACGACTCTGGGAGAAAAGGAACACCCAGGGGACATGAGAGCCAGTAGGGTCTGGAGGGGGCTCCACATTGAGGGTCCTGAAATAGTGAAAGTGCTCTACAAACTGTGAGGTGTGGTGGCTCTTACCTATCTGAGCACACAGCAACGAGGAGGCCACCCAGGACTAACAGATCTGAGGCCAGGTGTCAGCTCTGTCACCAAGGGAAGGTTAACCTCTGTGTGTCAGTTTACTCATCTGTAAAAATGAGAGAAGGGCACAGATCTCTCTGGCCCTTTCTACCCCAAAAGTCTAGGTCTGGGTGACTATCCTTTGGGTGACCGTCCTCCCCTGCACTCTATCCTTTGCTGAAAACTGGTGTCACAGAGGCGGGACCATTTGCCCAGGTACATGCATATGCCCAACACAGTCAGGGAGTGATTGATGCTCACTGTCATCCCCTGGACATTTTCTGTGGATAACTCTGTGGCCTGTGGACTTTCTCTCTCTTTTTTTTTTTTCCTTCTTTTTTTTTTAAATTCCAGACTTTGTCTTGCTATGTTGCCCAGATTACCCTTGAACTCTTGAGTTCAAATGATCCTCTTGCTTCAGCCTCCCAAGTAGCCAGGACCACAGATATATGCCACCCTGCCTGCCATCTGTGGATTATCTACTGCTGCATAACAAATTACCCCCAAAACATGGCAGTTTAAATAAAAAATCAACATTTATTTAACCGAGCATGTTGGCAGACACCTATAATCCCAGCAACTTGGGATGTTGACAGCCACAGCCGAATCGGGATGGCACCTGGCATTGCCAGGAGTGGTTGAGAGGTGGTGGTTGAGAGTGCTTGAGAGCCATTAAGATGATGATAATTAAGTTAAGCTGTGTATAATTGCTGTGACTGGATGATGCTGGATTGGGGCAGGCTGTGTATTCAGATGTATATGGACCCCTGCTGTCCGGCAATAGGGCGGCTCCAGCTAGTTCTCACGGAGTTTCCCATTGAGTTTTCCGTTGAGTTCTCGCGGGGGTTCCGGGAGAGTTGGCACGGAGCCCGGTGGAGTGTGAGAGAGTTCCCGGGAAGCATGCGTGGAGTGCGAGTGAGAGTTCGGGCAATAAAGTAGTTCCTGTTTGAACCTACAAGTGCCTCGTGGCGGCTCGGTTATTTTGTGCCCAGCCAGGCTGCGGCATTGGGAGGCTGAGGCAGGAGGATCACAAGTTCCAGGCCAGCCTCAGCCACTTAGGCCCTAAGCAATTTAGCAAGGCCCTGTCTCAAAATAAAAATAAAAAGGTCTGGGGGATGTGGCTCAGTGGCAAAGCATCCTTGAGTTTAATCCCCAGTATCCAAAAAAAAAAAAAAATCAATTTATTATCCTATACAGTTTCTGTGGCTCAGGAGTTTAAAAGCAGCTAAGCTGGGTGGCTCGGGCTTGAGGTCTCTACAGAGGTTATTGGCAACATATTGGCTGGGGCTGTGGTGATTGGAACTGAGGATCTGCTTCCAAGATGGCGCACACACATGGTTAGCAAGTTGGTGGGAGGCCTCAGCCCATGTACTTCCCCCTACAGGGTTACTGGAGCATCCTCCTAACATGGCACCTGGCTTTTCTCAGAGCAAGGGATCCAAAAGAGCAAGACAGCTAGGTGCAGTGGAGCACACCTGTAATCCTAGCAGCTTGGGAGGCTGAGACAGGATAATCATGAGTTCAAAGCCAGCCTCAGAAACTGAGAGGCATTAAGCAACTCAGTGAGACCCTGTCTCTAAATAAAATACAAAATAGGGCTGGGAATGTGGCTCAGTGGTTGAATGTCCCTGAGTTCAATCCCTGGTACCAAAAAAAAAAAAAAGAGCAAGACTTTTATGATCCAGCCCAAAAGTCACCCACCATCATTTCAACTGGATTCTATTGGGATGGAAGACCCATCCTGACGCAATGCAAGAGGGGCCTCTACAAGGCCATAAATATGAGGAGGCATGGATTACGAGGACCTTTTTTATATATATTTATTTTTAGTTGTAGTTGGACACAATACCTTTATTTTATTTATTTTTATGTGGTGCTGAGGATCGAACCCAGGGCCTTGCACGTGCTAGGCGAACACTCCACCGCTGAGCCAAAACCCCAGCCCCACGAAGACCTTCTTTGAGGCTGGCAATCACAGTCTGTCCTAAGTGTTTTGTAGGTATGTATCGATATATTAGTTCCTTAACATTAACATTGCCCCTTTATAGAGAAGCAAACTGTGTCACAGAGCAATCAGGTAACTTTCCCAAAGCTAGACTTCAGGAAAGTCTGGAGCATTGTTCTGGACTAAATGCTCCAGAATTCCTACATGGAAGCCCTTTCCTCAGTGGGATGGTATCTGAAGAAGGGGCCTTTGGGCAGCAATTGGGATTAGCTGAGGTCAAGAAGATGGGACCCTGATCTTATGGGATTAGTGCCCCTTTCAAAAGGAATGTGCTCCTTCTCCCTCCTGCACCCACACCAAGGAGAGGCCCTGTGATCAGCACAAAGCAACAAAGCAAGATGGCAGCCTCCCACAAACCAAGACGGAGGCCTCCACATGGGGCCCAACTTGCTGGCACCCTGATCTTGGACTTCCCAGACTACAGAACTGAGAAATAAATTTCTACTGTTGAATTAATCTAATCTCTGGTGTTTTGTTAGGTCAGCTGGAGCAGACAGATACAAGCATTAAATCCAGTGGTTCAGAACTTGAACTCAGAGAGTAGGGCTGCCTAGCTGTTGTTCTTGGGTTTCCCCCATCTCTCTTGTCCCCACCCCTACTGGCCCTGGCTTCCCCTGCTTCCTGGTCCTGGGGCCAAGTGAAAGACTCTCTTCACTGAGGGGGGACTCTGACCTGGGCCCCTGAACGACACTGGAAAGACCCAGAAACTAGACTAGAGAAAGCATCCAAGGCAAATTCCCTCTCAAGGGCTCAGTGCTGACCTGGGTGTTCCTTTGTACCCCAGAGAGACCATCTTGGGGGGTCCAGCTGCTGCAGCTCTCCACCCCCACCAACTTGAACCTGGAGGTTGCCACACACACCCTCCGGGACTATCCAGATCATAAACAACGAGCAGGAGGAAAAACAGACTATATTTAAACCAGCAGTTGCTCCATAAACAAAGCTTAAAGACAAGTAACCGGCAGGGAGAAAGCATGAGAAACACGTGGAAAGACCAAGTGTCCATGTCCATGATCGTGCAGATTTTTAGACCCAGCGAGGGACACAGAAAGGCAATTCAGAAAAGAAAGCATTCCCCTGGCCCCCGAACAGAAACAAAACTCAAAGCTGCTTAGCTTCACTGGCTGGAAAAATCACATTAAAAGCACAATAAAATCTGATTTCTCTTCTATCAGATTGACAAAAATATTAAAAATGGAAAATAATCCAACCTTGGGGAGGGTGCAGGGATGTGGGCGCTGCACACCTCTCGAGCTCAGGTTAGGGTGCAATTTGATAAAGTCAAAATGTAAAACATTCCTATTTGAGACTTGGCAGATGTACTCTCAGGAATCTCGCCGTCAAACTAGAAATGACAGAGAGAGAGATGGATGCAGATACACAGATCTATTTACACACAAAGATGGTTTTTGCACTATTGTTTGTAATAGCAAAACATTGGAAGTGACCCAAATTTCCATCAATAGGACAGATAAATGGCTACGGGATCACATAGTGGAATACTGTACAGAATTAGAATAAACAAACATTGCCACATTATGAAACTCATAAACAGAATGTTGATCTTAGAGTATGATTCTGTTTACACAGTGTTCAAAAAAAAGGCAAACTCAGCCAAGCTGCTAGAAGTCACAGCAGTGGTAGCCCTGCATGGGGACAGGCAGGAAGCACCAGGGCTCTGGGAGTATGGCGAGGAGCAGTTTCTTGAGCCAGGTGTGGGTTATCCAGGAGCACTGATTTGTGAGAATGTCTTGAATCGTACATTTAACTATAGTTGAAGAAAAAGTTTACTAAATAATAAAACAAAAGCAAACCCCAGTAAGCTTCCCAACTGTCCATGCAGAAAAATACATACATACATTCATATAGATATACACATGTGAATATTCCCCCAGTTTAAAAAAGTTGCAAGAAGTGTCCACATTGAACACTAATAGAGAAAGCTGTCGAATGTCAGAAAGACAGATTGCTGGGCATGGATAGAAAAATAACAGGCCAATTATATGCAATCTGATCCTGTTCTATTTAAAAATTTTTATGTGTGGGTATGTAAATGTGGTAAAGACAGAAAAAAGTGGCTGGAAAGAAATCCCCAACTGTTCAAAGCCAGTACTCCCAAGGATCAGAACCCAAACAGCCCAGGCTCCTTAACCAAGCCCTTTCACGAGCCCCAGCAAGAAACTTGAGTTCCACTGGAGCCTGGCCCGGCCTCACCTCTGTCTGAGATGGACCCCAGCCAGGAGGCCAAGGGGCACTTTGGATCAGAGTTTCTGGAAGCACTGTGGCCCGAGGGCCCCTGGAGCAGGCAGGTCAAGGCCTGGGGCAGGGGGCGCACAGGACCCTGCAGGGAGGTGAAGACAGGAGAACTAGCCCTGCCTCCCAGAGCCCAGCTGGGAGTGCAGGGCCCTAACGGGGTGGGGAACCCCAATTAGCCATCAGAACCCTCAGGACAGCAACATTAAATCCTTGCCCAAGGTCACACAAGTAATAAATGGAACATCCAGGCCTTGAGCCCAAACCTGTCTGACCTGAGTTAGGGGCGCAGCACTGCCCTGGGGACCGAGGGGCTGAAGCTGGCATCAGGAGCAGGGAGCCCCGTGCAAACACTCAGAACCCAGGGCAGGAATCCCAGAGGCAGCATGGCCCTGTGCCTGCATCCACACTGCCATCTGGGGTCAGAGCTCAACCACTAAATCTGGCCCCAGGGGCTGCTCCGTTAACTCCGCACTAACACCTTGGGTTCCAGCTTCCAGCAGCCTGGAGGCCAGCCCTGTCCAAAATAGATGCCCTGAGGGACAGCCAGGTCAGTCTACTGTGCCTCTGCACCCGCCAGCCCTCGCCCCCAACTCCTGCTCCTCCCACCGGCCTCCCCTGCCCCAGCCCCAGCCCCTGGTTCTGGGTCACCTCCGCCCTAACAGCCTGCTCTTAGGGAGAAGCAGAGTTGGGGCAGCGGGACTGTGGGGGCTGGAGTAGCCTGGGTCCTGGGTTCAAGTCCCTGAAGTTCAGAGGAAGATATGGCCTGGCTGATTGTCTTCAGCAGCTCAGAACAAGATAATTTACTGATTCAACAAGCTGAAGAGGTGAGGATAGCATCAGTGGTTGGGCGCCTACTGTTTACCAGGTTTATTCAGTCCTTAAAACTGTGAGGGGGGGTAGCAGCATCTCCATTTTACAGATAAAGTAACTGAGGCTCCAGGGGAAGGTGACTTGCCCAAGCTCACCCACTGCCTGGAATCTGGATTTAAGGAAGACCCAAATTTCGAGGCTGGCCCTGCTACTTATTGGGTAAGTTACTTAACTCCTCTGAGTTTCAGTATCTATAGATACTAAATTAAGATCCAATTTATAAAATTATTGTAAGATCAAGGCATGATGGCATAAGCCTATGATCCCTCTGATTTGGGAGGCTGAGACAGGAGGATGGCAAGTCCGAGGCCAGCCTCAGCAACTTAGCAAGACTCTGTCTCAAAAGGTGAAAAGGGCTGGGTAGCTCAGTGATAGAGTGCCCCTGGGGTTCCATCACTAGTGCAAAAAAAAATACATATATATGTATTATATGTAATATATATGTGTTAAATATACTATATATAATATGCGTACATATATGTATGTATGTATGTATGTATGTATGTAGATACATGGTGAGGATTGAGAAAAATAATATTAAAACTCTCTCTTTTTTTTTTTTTTTGTGCCAGGGATTGAACCCAGGGCCTTGTGCATGCAAGGCAAGCACTCTTCCAACTGAGCTATATTCCCACCCCATGTTAAAATTCTTGCTGGTTGCAGTGGTACATGACTGTAATCCTAGCGGCTTGGGAGGCTGAGACAAGAGGATCATGAGTTCAAAGCCAGCTTCAGCAACTTAGTGAGGCCCTAAGCAATTCAGTTTGACTCTGCCTCTAAATAAAATATTTTTTAAAAAGGGCTGGGGATGTGGCTCAGTGGTTGAGAGGCCCTAGCTTCCATCCCAGGAACCAAAAAGACAAAGCAACCTCTTAACATAGTGTCTCTTACCAGGTCTTGGCTGATGTAATTATCTGCCCAAAGACAAGGTCCACTCCCCAAGAACAGTGGGGCCAGGGGAGGTGTGTAGCCTTCCCAGGTCAGCCCAGGGTATCTTCCTGGAAGAAGCGGCATCTCTGCCCCATTTTAACCTAAGACAGGAGCGCCCTGGTGCGTGTGGCTGTGGAGGGGGCTGGGGTGTGCTTGGAATGCGGTGGGACACCTAGAGCAGGAGACTGGCCTCCGCAGGGGTGGGTGTGAGGTCAGGTCAGGTCTAAACACGGGCAGGCCTCCAGACCTCGTTCCCAGAGGATGTCTCAACAGCTTGCCTGGGGACCTTGGATGATAAACAGGTTGTCACCCTCGAGCCCCAAGTGAACCTGATAAGTCCTGGCCAGGCCGAAAAGAGGAGAGGCTGGGCTATAAATACTCGGTGACTCAGGGCCGTGCTCTGCTGGTTCTGTTGCCCTGCGGAGGCCTCCACCCCGGGGAAGGTCTAGGCTACCCGCTGGGGCCCGGCTTGGGGTCCGTCTGAGAAGTGCTCACCCCTCTGCGCTTCCAGTCACCCAGGAAAGGAGGCCCCCTGGCTCTCCAGACCTGAGGCCAGGCGGCCTGGAGATTGGGCACAGGGTCTGGGTGCCAGAAGAAGGTGGGCTCTTTCAGTTTCATCCCTTAACCAGCCAAGTGACTTTTAAGTCAGCCAATTCACTCTTCTGGGCCTCAGTTTCCTGAATGGTAAAATGAAGATATCCTCCGAACTTCGATCACAGGGCTGTCACAAGGAGGATAGACAAGAATGCACAGGAGGCCCTTGGCCCAGGGACTCATGTGCAATAGACCCTGAGTTAATGATGGGAATTAGGCTGTAAATTAAACCGCCTCTTTAAAAGGTCTTTGGAGTGGGACAGGTGGGGGCTTTGGTTCCTTCAGAGAGCTAGTTAGGGAGCCAGTGGTTACCCCAGAACCTTACCCACCAGGGCACCATGCTGCCCTGACTGCCCCCCCCCCCAGGAAAGTCGTCAAGGAAAGGACAAAAGTGAGAGGATGAGGAAGGAGGAATTGGGGTACTTGGCAACAATCAGGTGTGACTGTAGAGGACTAGCAGAGATGGGCAAAGAGCCCTTTCTCAACTGTCTGAAGTGACTTCTGAACCCATGACCCTTCAAAACCCTTTTCTACCTGGCTTTGGAAGCCCTCTCTTTGCATCCTACCTCAGGGCCTTTGCACATATTGTGTGCTCTTGCCTTCTCAGCCAAGATTTACCTCTTCAAAGAAGCCTCTCTTAACCACTTTGTTTGGGTCCTGCCCATCCCCTCACTCCTGGACTCATGTCAGGGACTAGAAGGAAATTCTCCTTCAAAGATTAGCCTGACAGCCCCCTGGGAGACATCCTGCCTGGGAGGCATCCTGCAGCTACTTATCTCACCTGAGACATCCTGCGGCCACCTATCTTCCTGAAACCTATCTTCCTGAAACATCCTGCGGTTATCTCACCTTGTGCAGACATCCAGCAACTACCGATAAGAGAGCTTCCCCATCCCCAGCATATAAATACCCCTGTGTGAATAACAAAAGTTTGCAGCTTGATCAGAACTCTTGTCTTGCTGTCATCCTTCTGTGTCTCTTGTCCCTTCATTCCTCCCCATCTAGGTTCGCTGCCCACGTTGATGTGTCCTGCCGGACGGGACAGACTCAAGCATCTGTTTGGTTTTTTTCCTGATATTTATTTCAATCCATTATTGTTTTACTCAATTTCTTTATTCATCAACTGTCTTCCCCACACATGTGAGAAAGTATCCATTCCATGAGAGCAGGGATCAGATGGGCTGATCCACTGTTGTATCCACAGTGGAAGGCCACCTGTATTCAGTAGGAGCTTAGCATTTATTTGTGAGATAGGTTTCCCATGGAGTCCCCTCACATCCATCTCCTTCATTCCTCCTAGCTTTCCAAACCCTGACCAAGGCTGACTTCCTAGTGGGCCTCCTTTGGGAAGCCCGCTGCCCTTGTGATGTGAACAACCTATACAACTATACAGGGCAGCCCTGCTTCAACCACCACTGCTTACATGTGCCTGCCCTTAGGCAAGTCACCTCAGCTCCCTGGGCCCCAGTTCTCCCAGTTAATTCCACTCTTGGGACACTATCCAAAGGACATAATCTGAAAGCAGAGAAAAGCCCAAAATGCCCAAAAGTATATAATAAAGCATTACTTAAAAGAGATGAAAAAATTCAAAGCAATAGGAAGGTTAAATGTTACTAATAATGAGAGCTACTGTTGAACGACTGCTTGAACACGCCAGGCCGGGGGCAGGACAGAGGCGGAGGTGAAGAGGCCGGCTGCAGCCCTCAGTCCCACCACTTACTCCATGATCTTGGGCCAGTGACTGAACCTCGGCCAACCCCACTTTACTCATCTGCAAAATGGTCAGGGTGCAGTTTCCCACTGCATGGGCCCAGTGTTGCTCTGTGGACGTTTTCTTCCAGTTATAATCCTGGTACAAAAAGTGCACAAATAAGCGTGCAACTCAATAAACTTCACAGAATAAGCCTGGTGGTGTAACCTGCAAACAGGATGGTGTGGAGTGTGGCATGAGCCCACACCTGGACAATACCCAGGGCCGTGCCCGGCCCAGAGCAGGTGCCAGGATGGGTGGCTGCGGCTTCTGGCCATGGCTTGGGCCATTATTTTTGTTTAATCCTCACAGTGACCCTATGAGGTAGGCATTAATATTACCCTCCTTTCAAATAAGGAAACTGAGATTCAGAGAAGTTAAATATATTGGCCAACATCACAAAGTTAGTAAATGACAGAGGTGAGAGAAGGACTCAAGTCTCATGCCAAAACCTTCCTCCAAAACCCCTGGAAAAGATGGGCACAGTGGCACACGCCTATAATCCCAGCAGCTCGGGAGGCTGAGGCAGGAGGATCGCAAGTTCAAAGCCAGCCTCAGCAACTTAGAGAAGCCCTAGTCAACTCAGTGAGACTCTGTCTCTAATAAAATTTAATAAAGGGCCGGGGGTGTGGCTCAGTGGGTAAGCACCCCGTGGGTTCAATCCCCAGTACAAAAAAAAAAAAAAACCCTGGGTATATTGACTCCCCAAGATTTTTTTTTTTTAGTTGTTAAGGGAATCTTTATTTTATTTATTTATTTATATGTGTGCTGAGAATTGAACCCAATGCCTCACACTTGCTAGGCAAGCGCTCTACCACTGAGCTACAACCCCAGCCCTTAATTTTTATTTTAGTTGTAGATGGACCCAATACCTTTATTTTTTTTTTTAATGTGGTACTGAAGATGGAACTCAGCGTCTCACACATGCTAGGTGAGCACTCTACCACTAACCTACAACCCCAGCCCCAAGATGCCTATTAAAGTATCAGTTAATAGGTAAAAAGCAAAACAAAACAAATTTTAAAAGGATAGTTAGTGACCAACTCAGCCAACTTTGGTTGCTGCATTCTTCAGTCAATGAAATATGTATTTATTGAATACCTACTATGTGCCAGGCACTGTTCTAGGCACTGGAAATAAAGAGCAAGCAGAAGAGTTCCTGTTTTCTTCATGGAGATTATGTTCTGGTGGGATAAAACATTTAAAAAGCAATAAAGAGCTGGGCTTGGTGGCACATACCTTTAATCCCAGCAGCTTGAGAGGCTGAGGCAAGAGAATCGTGAGTTCAAAGCCAGCCTCAGCAATGGTGAGGCACTAAGCAACTCAGTGAGACCCTGTCTCTAAGTAAGATACAAAAAAGGGATGTGGGTCAGTGGTTGAGCACCCCTGAGTTCAATCTCCAGTACCTCCCCACCCAAAAAAAAGGAAATAAAGATAATTTCTGATGTAACAAATATTATCAAGAAAAGCAGACATTGTAATGAGATGAAGAGAGACTTGCTCTCAAGGGAAGCAACAGCTGATCTGAGACCTGAGCGATGCCCTGCGGGCATCCTGGGGAGAACAGTCCAGACAGAGTGGTGATGAGCTGGGCATGCTTGGGAACAGAGCATTATGCAGCCATTCTAAAATATTGTTTAAAAAACTAAAACCTGGGGGCTGGGGTTGTGGCTCAGTGGTAGAGCACTCGCCTAGCACATGCAAGGCCCTGGGTTCCATCCTCAGCACTACATAAAACTAAAAATAAATATTAAAAAAAAAACTAAAAAAACTAAAACCTGGGAAAAGGTAAATTAAAAAGCAGGGCTGGGGTTGTGGCTCAGTGGTAGAGCACTCACCTAGCATGCACAAGGCACTGGGTTTGATCCTCAGCACCATATAAATGTAAAATAAAGATATTGTGTCCACCTAAAACTAAAAAATAAATTTGAAAAAATAAAAATAAAAAGATAAAAGCAAATGATAGCCAGGCACGGTGGCCTATGCCTATAGCCCCAGCAGCTTGAGAGCCCGAGGCAGGAAGATCACAGATTCAAAGCCAGCCTCAGCAACTTAGTGAGACACTAAGCAACTTACTGAGACCCTGTCTCAAAATAAAAAAATAAAAAGGGGCTGAGTACAATGGCACACACCTATAATTCCGGCAGCTTAGGAGCCTGAGACAGGAGGACTGCAAGTTCAAAGCCAGCCTCAGTAACTTAGTGAGGCACTAAGCAACTCAGTGAGGACCTCACTCTAAATAAAATATAAAAAAGGGCTGCAGATGTGGCTCAGTGGTTGAGCACTTCTGGGTTCAATCCCTGATACCAAAAAATATAATAAAATAAAATAGGCTGTGGATGTGGTTCAGTATTTAAGCCACCCTGGGTTCAATCCCCAGTACAAAAAAGAAAAACAAAAACAAAAATGCAAAAGATAGCTGGGCACCTCTAATCCCAGCAGCTCAGGAGGCTGAGACAGGCCAGTCTTAGCAACTTAGCAAGGCCCTAAGCAACTCAGCAAGATCCTATACCAAATTTTTAAAAAGGGCTGAGGACGTGGCTTGGTGGTAAAGTGCCTCTGGATCAATCCCCTGTGCCAAAAAAATTTAAAAAAAGATAGTCTGAAGGTTGGAGAAAAAAAGTCAGATAAGCTAAGACCTAAGACCCAAGGCCTAGGTGGTGGTCACACAGAGGGGCCACAGGGAGGTATTCCAGTTGACAATTCCACAGATTCCAGGCAACAGCCAGCACTAACCACTGGTCACATGGATGAATGGGCTCTCAGGAGGCTCCAGACCTCGGCCACCCAGCTGCCCTGGCGGACTCCACCAGGAACAGAGATGAAGTGCCCCTACCAAGCTCTGCCCAGCGGGAGGTTCATGAGCAAAGGAGGCCACTGCACAGCAAGTGTGTGATATGCCCACCTCGGTTCCCGCGTGTTCTCGGGAGGAGCCTACTGCAGTGATGGACTTCAGATGGATTCTTTTGCTTGCTTTCCTTGGCTGTAAAGTGGAACAATAATTACTATGCCATGGGAAAGTTGTGAAGTTTTAATGAGATGATACTCAGAGGGTAGTTTGGGGGTTTGGTTTTTTTTTTTTTTTTTTTTTGGTACTGGGGATTGAACCCAGGGGTGCTCTACTATTTAGGCACATCCCCAAAACCCATTCTTATATTTTATTTAGAGATAGGGTCTCCCTGAGTTACTTAGGGCCTTAAGTTGCTGAGGCCGGCTTTGAACTCGCCATCCTCCTGCCTCAGTCTCCTGAGCTGCTGGAATTACAGGTGTATGTCACTGCACCCAGCCCTTGTTGTTTTTTACTTTGAGACAGGGTCTCCCTAAGTTGTTTGGAGCCTCGCTAAATTGCTAAGGCTAACCTCCAATTGCAGTCCTCCTTCCTCAGCCTCCAGAGTCACTGTAATTATATGCAAGTGTGACCATGCCTGGCAAGGTATTCTTTTTATAATGGGTCTTCAGTAAACGATATTTAATATTAAAAATAACTAAGGGCTATTAATTTTTAAAATACTGATACAAGAAAAAAACAAAGAAGCATTGTGCAGTGTAACTGTTAGTTCAGGTGGCGGAGTGGGAAGTTCCAGGGAGGGCTTTGTTCCTCAAGGTCTGCCACCACTCATGTGGCAGAAACATAAAGAAGTCACCCATGACTAGACAGGTTGGATACCAATACCCACTATTTGCTAGACACTGCTCACTAATTTCCTACTTTATGTTATCTCACGTGCTCTTTCAACAGCCAAATAAAAATAATCATATGACTTATTTTTTTTCAGTACGTGGGGATTGGGCTCAGGATGTTCGGAAGGCGGTGCCATTCCGCGGGAGCATTCTGAGTCATTACCCTCCCTGGTTAATGGCCCAGCAAATGGAGGCTGGAGGACACACAGGTTTTCTGGTCACTCTGGTCTGAGTCCAGAGTCGAGTTCAAAACCACTTCTGGCAAGTTGGGGTTCCCTGAGCCCTGTCTAACTTGGACAGTCCACAATTCCACGAGTGAATTCGTCCCCTCTGTTGCCCAGCGGATCCTGGTCTCTTGGGCCTCCCATCCCTGGAAGGACAGTGCTGTGTCCTTAGGGGACTAAGATGATGGCTGCCCCAGCCTGACTTCAGACAGGAATTTCACACCTTCTGGGGCCCTAGAGTGCAGGTGGAGGGTGTCTGGGAGAGGAGCCAGGTCTCTGTTAAGGCTGGGGAGGACTGCTCCCACCCAGAGGGAGGCCGGTGGCTCCTGTCCAGCCCTGCCTCCTGTTCCCAGCCTTGCCCTCCGGCCTCTGCCCCTCGTCATTGGAATGCTAAATCCAAAGTTGGAGGGGCCGGGGGGTATTAATAACTGGGCCAGGACATCCAGGGCCTCCAGCCCATCTCTCAGCGCCTCTGTGCCCCAGGAGAAGGAGGGCAGCAGGATGATGATAGTCTAATAATAGTCGCCATGGCTACCTTGTTTCTGAGTGCTTTAGGGTACCAGGCTGTGGGGACCCAGTTGCTCTCAATGCTATGGCTAGCCCTTCAGGATCTTTGAGTATCTCATTTTATATATGGGGAAACTGAGACTCCTGAGAAGTCAGGTAACTTGACCCAGGTAAGGTGGAAAGGGACACTCAAGTCCCATCTGCCAGCGACATCGAGCCCTTGTCTTCTCCCCTCCTGCAGGTGGCAAAAGCCAAAGAAAGGTGCTGAGGCCCAGCGCCCCGCACCCCTCACACCGCAGCCAGCTCTTTTAACTTCCAGGAACTGGGCTGCCTGGGAGGGGCCGGCAGGGTGGCTTCCAGGAAGCTGGCTTTCCTGTGGATGGACAGCAGGACCTGGCCTGTTGGCTCAGATCTTGTGACAACCCCAGGGGGCAGGGACAGGGCCAGCCGGGAAGAGGGGCCCTCCCCAGGCTTCTGCAGTGGGGCATCAGATGTCAGAACATCTGTTCCTGCCCAGGAAAACCGCTCTGCTCGCCCACACCCTGCTCACTTCTCCTTCCCTCAGCAACTTAGGGGGGCCTCACTATCACGGGCGTCTCCCAGGACTCAGGGTCAATCACAGGGAGGGGAGAGCAGAGAAGCACATTTGTCTGGGGCCTCACCTGTCACAAAGGCCTTAAATTAAGGCTTTTGACATTCATTTTGGAGGGGCAGTGGCACAGTAGTTAACTCATCCTCTGGAGCCACAACTGCTCTTGGGCCACCTCCCTGTTCTGCCATTTAATGCTGGGTGATCTTTGGTAGTTTCCTTAACTTCTATGTGCCTTAGTTTCTCCATCTGTAAGACGGGGAATACCTACTCAAAAGGGTTGGTGTCAAAATTCTATAAGCTGAAATATAAAGTGCATTTCTGTAACTGTAGAGCCGGGCATGAAATACCCACTCAATCAGTGTTAGCTGTTATTTCCAAATGAAGTCACATACAGAATCCTGGACAAAACCGAAAACAGATATTCACCAAAGAAGTTCTAAAAACCATCTCTTATAACCCCACCACTTAGGGCTGGGACGTGGCTCAGTGGTAGAGGGCTTGCCTTGCACGATGAAGCCCTGGGTTCAATCCCCAGCACCAACACACACAAATCCCACCACCCAACACAGTGCCACCACCCCCTCATGCTATTCCCTTCCGGTGATTTTCTCCTGCTCATCAGTTTTTATAACATTGAACTGACAGTACACTTAAATGCTGTATAACTTTGGGCCTTTTTTCTTTCATTTAGTATTTTACCAGGAGCATTTTCTTTCACTGTTCTATAGGTTTTAATTGAGGGTCTTCTATGTGCAGATCAGTGCTCTGGCTCTGGGCCCACCGCCCTTCTCTCCAGGAGCCGACATTCTACTGGCCATCAATTCCTGGTTGAGGACTTCCTGTTTTACACGGAGGTCTAACTAACGTAGAGCAGACCGCACATGCACCAGGGCTGAGGTCGGGTGCATACAGCCACCCAGGTAACTGCCACTGGGATACAAATACCGCACGTTTCCATTGCTCCAAAGGTGTCTTCACCTTCCCAGTCGATAACCACCCCTGCTCCCAGGTAACCATCTAGCTTCTACCAACACAGGTGAGTTTTTCCTGAACAAATTTAACTTGTTTTAAGAATAGATCTGCAGGCTAGGGATACAGCTCAGTTAGTAGAGTGCTTGCTTAGCATGCACAGGGCCCTGGGTTCAACCCCCAGCACCACCAAAAAAAAAAACAAAAACAGATTTGGCCAAGCACAACTAAGGAGGCTGAGGCAGGAGGATCGTGAGTTCAAAGCCAGCCTCAGCAAAATTGAAGCACTAAGCACTCAGTGAGACCCTGTCTCTAAATAAAATATAAATTAGGGCTGGGGATGCGGCTCGGTGGTCGGGTGCCCCTGAGTTCAATCCCCAATACCCCCTGCTTCAAAAAAAAAAGAATAGATCTGGAGCTGGGTTGTGGCTCACTGGTAGAGCGTTTGACTAGCATGTGTAAGGCCCTGGGTTCAATTCTCAGCACCACATATAAAATAAACAAAATAAAAATCTGATGACAACTAGAAAAATATTAAAAAGAAAAAAAAAGATCTACTCCGTTGAGAATGCCCATGTTTTAAAGGCTACAGATGCTGTGGCTCTATAACCTCTCGGTATCCATGGGGATGGATTCAGGATCCGAAGGATGCCGAACTCTGCCGATGCTCAAGTCCCTTAGATAAAATGGCCTAGTATTTGCACATAACCTACGATATCCTCGCATGTACTTGGCGTCATCTCCACATTATGTGTAATACTAAATGCAATGTAAATGATGTGTCAATAGTTGTTATATTGGAACAGAGACGAGGAAAAGATCTGTACACATTCCGTACAGATGTAGCCCTGGGAGGCCTAACTGCACAGCATCTAGGATCAAGGGAGAAATGCTCAACACCTGGAGCTGGAGGGAGACTGAGGGGCTGGGAGCAGGCAGGAGGCTCCCACTTGATCAGCAGACACATGGCTGCAGTCACAAGGATTCAATGTGACGCTTGGAGCGTGGTTTGTGAACTTTTTCAAATATTTTCCATCTGCAGTTGGTTGAATCCATGGAAGGGGACCTGCAGCCACAGAGGACCAACGGTATTGTTGGCACATATCTTGCCTTTAATTTCTCATCATCAGTAATGCTACATTGAGTGTCACATTTTATTTCCTTACGCTAGACTCTCAGAAGCAGGACTGACTGTTGAGACGGTTCTTGGAAAACCCTGACAGACACTTTCTTAAAGGTTTGTGCAGCGCCGCCAGCAGTGAATAGAGGTACCAGCAGGAGGAGCAAACCCTGGGTCCAGGGTGGAACCAGAGCCTCCAGCACCTACCCTCTCCCCGCCCTGGGTTAGCTTTAGCACTCACCAGATGACCCAGGGTGCAGAAGGGCATCTCCATGAGAAGTCTGAACTGCCTGAGAAGGACGCACGCAGCTGTGCTTCTCTGGGCAAAGTCACCACTACAGAAGCTTGGGATTCAGTTTGCCATGTCAGAGCTCTGCTCTGCAGCACGCTGAGAGGGGCCTCACCTTTCATCAACAGACTGACAATGACCAAGCCACGGAGTCAGATGCCATCATACAGCAGGTGTCGGGCTCAGGAGATACAGAGATAAATGCAGCAGTTGAGGAAATGAAACCACAGTAACCGAAGACTGGCCAAATGACAATCAGAAAATCTCCTGGTAGCTCACTCTGTATTCCCTAGAAAGCAGAGGTTTTGAAGTCTAGATGAATGAAGCCTCCATAAAAATCCAAAGGTCAGGGTTCTGGAAACTTCCAGATAGCCAAACTCATTGAAGTTCCTGGAGGGTGGTGTATCTGGAGAGGAATGAATAGATAGACAAAAGTCAATGGATGGAATGATGAGCCAAATGTGGTAAGCACATACAATGAAATATTATTCCACCTAGAAAGGAATGAAATTCTGACACTTCTATAGCATGCATGAAACTTGAAGACATTTTGCTAAGTGAAGGAAGCCAGTCACAAAAGGAAAAATACAGAGATACCCATGTACTGCAGCCCAGGGGGCCCTCACCAGAGACTGTGCCATGCCCTTGTATCTCCAGAACCATGAGACAAAATAAAACTCTTTTATTTATAAAGAAGCCTGACTCAGGCATTTTGCTAATATAATGAAAAATTGATTAATACACCAGCTATAAGAGGAGGTGAACTTCATGGGAGGTAGAAGAGAGTAAACTGACTCTGGTGACCTATGAGCCACTGAATTAAACCCTTCCTGAAGCTAGCCCTCCCATCTCCATTCTTCTCTGGCACATATACCAAGCATTCCATTAAAGTCAAGTGGAGTTGAGTTCCTATCCTTGTGACAGAAGCATCCAGAGAAGACAGAGGAAGCCCAAGCCTCTCAGAACCTGCAGAGGAATTGACTGACTCCTCTGTTTGAGATGCCCTTGGGACCCTTCCTTGAAGCCTTTAACCCTTCATCACCATGGTTTTCAGGTGGGGACGCTCCCAGAAACTCTCGAGCCTCCATCAGAGGGTGTAGGCCATAATCAGCTGCTCCAGCTATTCTCGGTCTTCACTGATGAGACCACCAGGACCCTTCCAAAGCTAAAACTAAATCTGGCACACGACCTTCTTGGGCCTCTGCATCACTTGTCTGAGGGCCGCATCAGAAACAGACGTTTCAGACTTTTGGATCTAAGCACAGTGGAGGGGGCAGACTGAAGACTCAAACACCAGAGCTGGAAAAATCCCTAGAGATGAGCTAGTCAGATCCCCTCATTTTGCAGATGGGGCTGCAAAGATGGGCCTGGGGCTCCCCGGCCTGGGCAAGAGAGAGGGGGACACTGAGGAGGATTCTTCCTGCATCCAGAAGTTGCTCCCCACCTCACTCGCTGGGAGGCCTGGCCAGTCATCCTTAATGATTTTATTGTGGCACTTTGTCAACACCTCCTGACTGGCTGTGAGGGTACTAGGTCCCTCACAAAGCAATGATACCTCCAAATTTCTACAGGGCAGTTAGCAGTCTGGAGGGAGTGGGAACTAAGATGTGCCTTGGGGACAGGGGGATATGGGAACTCTCTGTAATTTCCACAAAATGCTCTAAAAATAAAGCTTTAAAAAGTGTACCTCTCTGCTTCCTGATTGCCGGGTCCTGAGCTGCTTTCCTCCACCGAGTACTCCCACCACGATGTTCTGTCTCACCTCAGGCCCCAAGGAATGGAGTCTACGGATGGAGGCTTCTGAAACCGGCAACCCCAAATAAACTTTGCCTCCTCTAAACAGACAGACAGACACAAACACACCACATGGAACCAGGAGCCGGGGAATGCACCTGTACAGGCCCCAGTTACTCAGGGGATTGAGGTGGGAGGGTCCCTTGAGCTCAGGAGTTCAAAGTCCAGCCTGGGCCACAGAGCAAGATCCCCTCTCGAAAACAAAATCAATGTGCCACATAGGTATCCTCATCAGACCTGAGTTCAAGTCCTGACGTCCTCCAGCAATGTGACTCTGGACGAGTCCTCTGTCTCAGAACCCGAGTTTCCTCGGCGTCAGAAGGCGAGCGGTTCATGCCTCACAGCTGCACAAATTCCCTGAGATTGAGAACTGACAGCACTTTGCACAGAGCCTGGTACAGGAAGAAATATGAATATTAACTGTATTTTTTTGCAGACTCCAAAGAAGCCCCATTTTATTAGAGAGAGCATACAAAGCCCTTTCCTCATAGGGAAAAGTTCTGTTCCCCTCCAGGGTGACTGATGTGCCTCTTCCACGGTTCCCAGCTTTCTGTTCTAAAGATACTGCTCATGTGGGTTAAGGGGTTTATAGAGGTAGCTGGTCCGTTGGGTAAGGCTGTGCAAGTCATCAATGAACATTCGATTTCCAATCATTTTCTTCTTCCGGAGATAGGGCTGCAATTCATTTCCCTTTCAGCCTCAAAGCCACATGGGAGCTTTGATTAGTTTTGGGGGGTGCATTTCCAAAGTTTCCCAGGATCTTGGTGCAACCACTCTGAAAAGCAGTATGAGATTCCTCAGAAAACTTGGACTGGTACCACCATTGGACCCAGTTATCCCACTCCTTGGTATATACCCAAAGGACTTAAAATCAGCATTCTATAGTCAGTTGCAGTGGTGCATGCCTATAATTCCAGTGGCTTAGGAGGCTGAGGCAGGAAGATTGGGAGCTCAAAGCCAGCCTCAGCAACTTAGTGAGGCACTAAGCAACTCAGCAAGATACCATCTCTAAATAAAACATAAGAAAGGGCTGGGGATGTGGCTCAGTGGTTAAGTGCCCCTGGGTTCAATCCAGTACCAAAGAAAAAGAAAGAAAATTTTTTAAAAAATCAGTATACTACTGTGATCGATGCAACCACATCAATGTTTATAGCAGCTCAATTCACAATAGTTGAGTTATGGAACCAATCTAGGTGCCCTTCAACAGATTAAAGGATAAAGAAAATGTGGTATTTATACACAATGGAATATTACTCAACCTTAAAGAAGAATGGAATTATGGCATTTGCTAGTAAATGGATGAAACTGGAGACTATCATGCTAAGTGAAATAAACCAATCCAAAAATCTCCAAAGGCTGGATGTTCTCTCTGACATGCAAATACTAACTCACAATTGGGGGGTGGGTAGAACTTTATTGGATTAGATAAAAAAGAATGAAGGGAAGGGAGGTAGGAATGGGAAAGATAGTAGAATGAATCGGACATAACTTTCCTATGTTCATATATGAATAAACCACCAGTGTAACCCCACACCTGTACAACCACAAGGGTAGGTTCCTAATTAGAATAAGTTTTACTCCATGTATGTATGTCAAAATACACTCTACTGTCATGTATATCTAAAAATAATTTAAAAATTTGAAAAACAAAGTTTCCCAGGATCCTGATGTTGTCATATACTCTGAACATGGCCCTCTTCTTGTTCTACTGGCCATTCTCTTTGCGGGACAGGAGGTGAGCCTTATACAGGTGACCAATCAGGGAACACCCAGAGAGAAGATTCTGCGTGCAGGTCAAGGGCATCCAGGCCCACAAGCCTTTGCCCTTGCTCTAGACTCTCTCAAGGGCACACCAGAAGAGGGTGTCACCTTAAAGGAGATGACAAAGGGAACCATCTCCACTGACTACACATGCGTATCAAGCTGGAGGTGACCATCTCTGAATATTAACTTTTATTTATATTACCTACTTCTATTAATTTATCTACAGTTTATATGTGAAATGGCTCCTTGATAACCTGCTTCCTGTGGATGCACTCTAACTGGGGGCGTTTCCATTTGACCATGTGATATGTTTTGTGGACACAAAAAATAATGTTCAGAATCACAGTGATTTATGGGGCTTGGGACTTGGAATCAGCCCAAAGGCTCGAGGAGTTTAACTCTGCCAGTGACCTTTTAGTAACCTCAGTTATTCAGTCCTCCTGAGTTTCTGTTTCTTCAGCTATAAAAACGCTATCCTAGTATTATTCACCTCTTGGGTTCTGGTAAGACAAAGAACGGACTTGACCATACCTGGAATTCAGACCTGTTTTAGAAAGGCAGGGGCAGTAACTGCACTAATGAAACCTGCCACAAGAGGGCAGGAGTGCTACATCTAAATTCCTACCTGGCCAAAGCAGGCATTTCATGTTTTGAACATTTTTTCTTTCTTTTTTTTTTTTTTTCTCTGTGGTACTGGGGATTAAACTCAGTGCATGTGAGGCAAGCACTCTACCAACCAAGCTAGATCCCCAGCCTCTGTCTTTTTTCTTTTAGAAAAAATTCGCGCACAAAAGTTGAGTGGTATAACTAACCTCATGTACCCATAACTGCATTTTAACAAGGATCACTCTTTTGCCAATCTTCCTCTTTGCTGTGCTGCTTGAGTACATCCCAGGCCACATTTCATTCCACCCATTGTGCATCAGTGGGCTGCTCCAGTTGGAAAAGACTCATTCCACAAGCACCATGAATTTAATCTACAAATTAAGTTCATCTTCAAATTTCCAAATTGTACCAAAGATGTTTTTTGACTGTCAGTTCACTAGAATCCAGATCTAAATGATATTACAGCATTTGGCAAGTCTGTTGAGCTTTAGGTTTTAACACTCTATTCTCCCTTTGTAATTTAAAGCCATGATTGTGTTGGAGAAGCCAGGAGACCTGTCATACAGAAGGTCCCACATTTTGAGTTTGCCTGATTGTGGTCCTTGTCTATTCCCTATAATTCTGCTGAACGGGTCATCAGATTTTGGCTTGATAGGCTTAGATTCTTTCATTTTTAAGGCAAGAATACTTCATGGAGACAACTGTGTCCTCATCGAAGTGATTTAAAAATTGGTCAGTGCATTCAGACAAATGTTAGCCTAAACTCTGCATTCATTACAAAGTTACCAAAAAAAAAAAAAAAAAAAAAACTTTCATCCAATTGTTTTAGCATCATTTAATGTTCATTGCCCGGACTCATTATTTCATCACCATTTGAAAAACTGCTTTTATGGAACTACCATTTCTTCTGTGTTCATTAGTTGGAATTCTTCTACAGAAAGTAACCTTTTCTTACCTACTATTTCCTTACCTGGAATACAATACATAAAAAACCCAGAAAAGTAGCTATTTCCCCTTATGCTGGTGGTAACGAATGAATTGCTTTTCTTATGTGTAATTATAAGTTCATGGATTTTTACAAGTTTTATGTGTTAAAATCTACTGAAGCAATTTTTTTTCTCTTAGTGCTTAATTCTTCCATCTTTGGTCAGTGGGGCCCCCTTAGAGTGGTTCTTTGGCATGTACCCCATCTTTAATTGTTTCCTGGCTTCCAGGCATAAGATGACCCAAATTTATCTTTCTTGCTCCAGATCTGGAGTCTGACAATTACCAAAGACTTTATTTTAATTTTTTTAAACTAGAAAATGGGGGGCTGGGGCTGTAGCTCAGCAGCAGAGCACTTGTCTAGCATGTATGAGGCACTGAGTTCCATCCTTAGCACCACCTAAAAATAAACAAATAAAGTAAAAGCATACTGTCCATCTACAACTACAAAAAAAAAAAAAAAAACCTAGAAAATGGATCTCAGAGACAAATCTGTGCATGAAGAGTATTCTGTTCATCACTACTGAATTGGTCATTGTTTGTGGGCCTTTTCAGGAGAGCTGAAAAACACATTTCTTAAGAGAAAAATGCATTTTTTTTTACTGCTACCTAATCCAGATGTTTACCTTAAGCTTCTTTTATACTTAAAACTTTTTCTCATATATTGAAAAAATCTTGGTTCCCAATGCTACTAACATAATCACTTATTTACTTTATTTCACAGTATCAATTTCAAAACAGCAACATCAATATTACAAGTAACAATAAAACTTAAGAATATAATTGTATTTCTATGCTGTTTTAATTGTTCTTGGACTATATCTCATTAGGGTGGTATAGTCAAAATACTTCTAAAGCCATATGAAATAATTTTCTTGAAGTGGCTATGCCACCAATCTGAATGATAGATGGTTCATTTTCAGGTGTTTTTAATTTTCATGTAGTGTTTCATGCTTTTTTTGAACTATTTTACAAATATGCAAAAACATTTATAAGTCTCCAGAATAATAACTAAGAAGTCTCATTTGCATCCTTATGCCCAATCTGCTCATAAGCAACCATTTTAGAAATCTGGGATTTATTCCATTGTTTGTCTTTTAAATATGAGTAATTAATATATTTCTCTCTCCCCATTACGCACACAGAAGATATCAAGCACAAAATAAGCACTAATATACATCTTGCTTATTCATCTAACAACATATATGGAGATCATACCATATAAATATGGTGATCAGTATATAAATCTTCCCCATATCTTTTTATGGCCACATAATACTCCACTCTGTATGTATTATATTCAACCAGTTCTTTAGTATCAGAAATGTGAGCATTAATGCACACAGTGTTGCTGTATTTTAGCCTATATTGCTAGGATAAGTTTCAAGAAGTCTAAGGTCTGACCTACTGGGTCAAAGGGTAAATACATATGTAATATGGCTGTATCTTGCCAAATTTCTTTGAGAAAGTCTATCATTTTGCCTTCCCATCAGCAAGGTGTGAGATGCTGGCCTCAGGTGTATTTTTATACCATATCAAATTGAGGAGGCTGCAGAGATGAATCACAGACAAGGGTCTTGTTCTCAGGAATTCTTGTTTAGAAGAAAGCAAACAAATAACAAAATAATGATATACCATAATAAGCAGGGACAGATTTACCCTGAAGCTAATAAAACTTAAGCTTCAGAGTCCTCACTTGCAGGGACCCTTTCAAATGTCCCAACAATGTGTTCTCAGAGTCACTTTGTCATCTTTTTCCTAAAGAGGACGCCCCCAATTATTTAAGTTTCAGGCTAAGCAACACTTAAATCCACCTCATCTAGAGTCAGCCTATCTAGTGGGGGCAGGGATTTCAAATCTGTTCTGCAGCCAGCTTGAGAGAGCTTGAGAGGAGGGGCTCCTATATTTAATGACTGAGACAGACAAAAGGAAAAGGTCACTTGGACCAAGCAATCTGACCCATCAAAAAGCCACACTGGTATCTAACCAGCTGTCTACAGAGCCATCCATAATCTCCCCTACTTTCCAGGGCAGGAAACAAGTTTTGGCTGGTGTCAGTATTTCCAGCAAACAGATGAAGACAGGTATAAAAATGGTGCTGGGTACAAAAATCGGAACAGATCACCATCTGTGTTTTTTGTTGCTGTTGGGTTTTTTTGTTTTTTTGGGTTTTTTTTTTTGGTGGCAGGGAGAGTTGTGACACCAGGGAATCTGGTGTTCAAAACGGACTCCTTTTGGTCAAATGAGGCAGAGGTTGGCTTCCTTCTCTGTAAAAATAGGGTTAGTAATAAAGCCTCCCTCTTGTGAGGTTTGGTTAGCTTGAGAGAGATCATTTATATAAAAACCTAACCTGGTCTCAGACTCAGAAGGCCATATTTGGAAGACAAGAAATAAAATGGTCGATCCTGAGAGCTGAGACAGGAATTCTTCCGTCCATTATGCCTTAGACAGTACTGGAGCAAGAACCCCCACCTTCCTCACAAACCCTAGGTGCACGAGAATCGGGGAAGGAGTGGACATTTCTCAGGCTTACTGATGTGTGTAACTAACTGGATGGCCGATTGGTCCAGGTCTCTGAGTGACCGTCCGCCCGGGGCTGGCAGTCAGGCCGATGCATGCCGGGATCTGATTGACAGATGTGGGGTAGCCGAAGGACTCCGGCGGCCAACGCGCCCACTGAGTGCTCGCCCCCAGGACAGCCGTCCTGGCTGTCAATCCCGGCCTAGCCGGGCTCAGACCGTGGCTCCTTCTGGCGCGCAGTCCCAGCTGGATTCGACCCTCTTCTCGGAACCCGCCAGGCCGGGAGTCGCGGACGCTGCAGCCAGGTGCGGGCGCCCCCGCGCCCTCCCTCCCGCGCCCGGTAGGGCGCCCCGACTCCCAGTGGCCGAGGAACAATGAGGCGCGGGCTTCTTTAAGGGAGATACCACCGCGCCGGCGGAGCAGGGGACGGCGTCTTCCCAGATGATCGCACCCAGCCCCGCGCCGCCGCCTCGGCAACAACGCCGCCCGCAAACATGGCTCAGTGACTCGGACAAAAGGTGCAGCCTCCCTCCCGGCGGGGCGCACGCCAGGCCTCCCAGCTCAGGCCTCGCCTCCCCGCGACCGCCGCAAAGCTCCGCGTTCCGAAGGTGCCCCGGGCCGGCGCGAAGGAAGATGCACCAGGCATCCAGCCCCAGCGACCCCCGCACGCCAGCCCGAAGCTCGGTAGGTCGGAAAGGGGCGGGCAGGCCGCGGCCGGGCGCGCGCACCGCTAGGCCGCGACCTGCCGCCGCAGACCCTTCCCGGGGCCGCAGGCCGTGCGCGCCCGCCGTGGGTATGGGGCGACAGAGCCCAGGCGTGAAGCGGTCTCCGGGGTCGACCACCCCTGCGGGGAGGGGCGCCAGTGGTGCGCTCCGGAGCGCGCACACCTCCGGCGACTCCGGGCTCCGCACAGCCCCAGGATCCGGGAGCGGGGAGCGGAGTCCCGGGTGCGCGCCCAGTAGGCGGCGCTCGGCGGAGCGGCGCGCTACGGAAAGCCGGAGGGAGGCGGGGCCGCCGGCGTGAGGGGGTGTGTCTGCGCGCACCACGGGGGCGCGCGCCGGCCTCTGACTGGAGGCGGCGGTGGCGGAGGCGCGAGCTGCCCGATAATGGCGGCCTGCACAGCCCATGAGAGGGAGCAGCAGCGGTGGCTACCCTGAGGTAAAGCAGGCGCGTCGGCGTGGCACGAAGGTCCTGCCGCAGAGCCACCGACCCCGCAGGCGCCTCTCCTCCCTGCAGGCCTGTCACAGATCTGTCAGCGAGTCATCGCGGGCAGGGCCCGCGCTTCAGGCCACCGGCCCCAGCTGCGGCCTCTTCTCATGCCAGGGCCACTCCCCGGGCCCCGGCGCTCCGCCCGCAGCCCCAAGGAGTGGAGGCCGCCGCGGAATCGGCTCCTGGGGTGAAGGGCCCCGGGAGGACCCCCGTAGGGTCTCACCGGGCCGCGGCCGCGGAGGGGAAGGCGAGATACTTAGCGAGGATCGTGGCCTGAGCCGCCGTGTCGGGCAGCACCTCTGGCCGCAGCTGGCCCTCCCCCGCCCCAGCAGGTGTATGGCCCGGCCGGCCGGCGTCCAGCGCTGGGTGAGCACAGCAGGCAGGAGGGCCCGGGAGATGCCAGCGTAAGTCATCTCGATTAGCACGGCGTGCACCACCGCAGTGTCTTTTGATCCAGGGTTGCGAGGATTTCAAAGCCACCTTCCTTGTTCCCTATTCAGGAAGGTGCTCCTTCCCACGGGGGTCCTCGCACCCGGCGGGAGGTGGGGGGACTGCTTCCGAGAAGCGAGCCACCTGGAGTTGGCGGCCGCGTGGAGCAGACCGCCTGCCGCCTCTGATTCTCTGGCAGGAAAGCAGACACTAGGAAATAGTGGGAATTTGAAGGGTAGGTGACCAATTCGAGGAAGTGGGACTTAAAGCAATCTGAGAAGCAGTCGTTTTCTTTATTGAATCTGCCCTGTAGACATAGAGTAGCTGTTTCCTATTTCTCAGGTTCTACAGTCAGTCGATTTTTGTTTCCCCAGTTGTATGAGATAAATATTGTACAATCTCAGGTTACCTTCTTTGCGCGTGGTGACAACCTACAAATGAGAATTTGGGGGGTGAGGAGGTACACTTTGAACTTTTTCTATTCAAAACATGAGCATGTGTGTTGTAGGGCCTTTGCTCCTACTTTTAAAGGATTTATCAAGTTGAATTCTAAAGAACTTTGTCAGAGTTCCTCTTGATGTTGTAGGATAGTTTTTTTGTTTTTGCAAAAAAAAAAAAAACTAGAACTAAATAACTATTGTTAACAATAACAAAAAGGTAGTCATATTCTAAGTAGCTTTATTTAAAAAAAAAAAAACCAGCTCTTTTCCACGAATCTTATTTTCATTTATTTTGCAGGAAGTAAGGGAATAACCTAAGAAACAAATAAAAATAAACACATATGGTTTGGCTGTTTATGTCTAATAATAAAAACAACAATATTAGTTCTGTAAAATGATCCGGTTCACTTTCAGTCCTAAAACATAAGCCTGGTGTTTGTATTTCTAACTGTGAGGGTTTTCTGTTTTTGCTGTTTTGTGATCTTGTATGTTGGGTTAGTCTTAAGGACAGACTGAGATTTTGCCTCCCTGTTTGTTTGTTCATGATCAGTAAAATGCTGAATTTGGGGGTTTATTTTTAACAGTCACATTTTCAATTACTCATTGAAGAAGCAGTATAGCTTAGTGGTCAAAATAATGGATGTCTGAGCCAGATGGCCTGATTTCAAATCCCAGGTTCACCAGTTACTCACTGTTTGACTTTGGGCATTTTATTTAACCTCTCTCGGCTTTAATTTCTTCACTTCTAAAATAACCATAATGTGGGGATTAAATGAATATAATACTGTAATGTGTTTGAAACAGTCCCTAATATGTGGTAAGTGCTACCTAAATGGTAGCTCTATTATTAGAGTTAGATTTGCCCAAGGTATAGAAAATATCCTTAAGCACTTCAGGTAATGAACCAGATGATAACTCAATCCCTCTGTACAAGAATAAACACAACCAGTGGGTGTACCTAATTTCAATTGAGCACTTTATTGATTTTTCCAGAAACCTTGACCTTGAAGATGGTGAGTAGCCAGCCAAAGTACGATCTAATACGGGAGGTAGGCCGAGGTAGTTACGGTGTTGTATATGAAGCAGTCATCAGAAAGACCTCTGCACGGGTGGCAGTGAAGAAAATCCGATGCCATGCACCTGAAAATGTTGAACTAGCACTTCGTGAATTCTGGGCACTAAGCAGTATCAAGAGCCAACATCCAAATGTGATTCACCTGGAAGAATGCATCCTACAGAAAGATGGGATGGTGCAAAAGATGTCCCATGGCTCTAATTCTTCCCTTTATTTACAGGTATGTATTTTTGGATGGGAAATAGAAAAGATGTGAACATGACATTGGTCAGCAAGAAGAGGAATGAAAGGGTTGAATGAACTTTTCCTGTTAAATGCAGATGTTTTATAGTTAGGAGTAGATAGAGATCTGCCAAGAATAGAATAGGTGTTTGCTTTAAAACAGGGTTTTATTTAAACTTGTGATGCACATACCTAAAAATAACATAAGCCACCTGTTAGGCCATGGTACTTGCCAGTCTGCATAGGAATGGGGCAAGATAGAAACTGGAGAAATGTTTGAGACTATATTTTAATAAGTTCACTTCTTTGAAATAAATTTTTTGGAACTAAAAACAGAAAAAAAGGAAAAACTCCCTTAACTGATAGCGATACCATAGGTAACTAGACATCTCTTTTATAAATCACGTGTGTAAATATAACCCTTTGCTGTTTTGGAGGGTATTGTGGTTTCTTACCCATGCAATTCCAATTAATTTTTATGAATGTTATTAACAGTGCCGGTATCAACAAATGTCCCTCCTTGGTTTAATACTGTGTGCTAAGTGCTTTAAGGAAAGTTGCTCAAAACAGTCCTATAAGGGGGGCTGGAGTTATGGCTCAGCGTTTGAGTGCTTGCCTCGAATGTGCGAGGCCCTGGGTTCGATCCTCAGCACCACATAAAAATAAACAAATAAAATGAACATATTGGGTCCATCTACAACTAAAAAATGAATATTTAAAAAAAATCCTATAAGGTAACATTATCTTCATTACAAATGAAGACATTGAGGTTTAGAATAATGAACTTATCCACTGACATCTACCTAGCTAGTGTCAGATTGGGAGCTGAATTTAGCAGACTTTTTTATTTTTAATTTTTTTCCATATCAGAGATTGAAACCAGGGGCATTTAACCACTGAGCCACATCCCCAGCCCTTTTTATGTTTTTATTTTAAGGCAGGCTAAATTGCTTAGGACCTTGTGAAATTTGCTGAGGCTGGTCACGAACTTACAATTCTCCTGCCTCAGTCTGTGGAGTTGCCGGGATTACAAGTGTGCACCACTGTGTCTTGATAACTAAAGCTTTATGCTCTCTTAACTTCCAGATTACTCTTTTGTAGCATAGGAAAATGGAAAAGCTTTTTTTTTTTAAAAAAAAAGATTGACTTCTTCTAAAGTCAAAATCCCGGGGCTGAGGCTGTGGCTTAGTGGTAGAGCGCTTGCCTAGCATGTGTGAGGCCCTGGGTTTGATTCTTAGCACCACATATAAATAAATGAATAAAATAAAGGTCCATACATCTAAAAAAATAAAATAAAGTCAAAATCTCTTAGAGCTCTCTATCACTGAATAGAAAAGATAGTTAAGACCTAGTTAGTTAGGCAAGGACCAGAGCAGAATTTCTTAAGGTCAGTCCCTTAGAAAAGGAAACAGCTTTCCTTGAGTGTATCTACATTCAGAATTGACCATTGGACTTTTAACATTTAAAAGTGTGTTTAATATTGGGGAATTATATTAACTAAATTATATTGTTATATAATGAGCATGTACAAATATGTAACAATGAATTCCACTATTATGTGTAATTATAATGTACCAATAAAAAACAAAAAAAATATGACTTTAAAAATAAAAAATTAAAGTGTGTTTAAAACCACAAAAGCCTTTTGAATAGGAATGACAAAGAAAACAAACTGATATGTGTAATTAGAAACTTGCAAGTATTGTATGGTGGACAAAATATTCTGAAGAATTTATATCGCAACTTAGCACTTTATACACTGAAGTTTTCTCAGCACAATGAATTAACACAACTGGCCTCTATTGTTTACTTTTCTAAAAGTACTTATGTAAGTTGCACTGATAAAAAATATTAGAAACTTTCTTAGCACATTCCCTTTTTGTATGTGTGTGGTATTAGGGATTGAATTTAGGGCTTCACAAATACTAGGAAAACCACATTTCCTCTTAAAAGTGGATAGAACTTTGCTGAACTTTGAGTTTTAGAAACTAAAAGAAAATAATCTCTTTTGGATGGAAAAGCAAAAACATTTAAACATTTGCATTAGTGCTGAATCTAGATCCAGCAACCATTATCGTAACTAGGCATTAGCTGGTCTTTCAAGGTTTTAAGATGTAAAGTAACTACCAAACTTAATTCAGTGACTTTTTTAATCTAAATTGCCTTTTTGTTTAGAAATGTCTTTTCTTTTTGGGGGGGGGGTACTCTGGATTAAAGCACTGAGCAATACCCCCAGCCCTTTATCTTTTCTTTTCTTTCTTTCTTTCTTTCTTTTTTTTTTTTTTTTTTTTTTTGAGTCTGGATCTCATTAAGTTGCTTAGGGCCTCACCAAGTTGCTGAGACTAGCTTTGAACTTGTAATCCTGCCTCAGCTTCCCAAGTTACTGAGATCATAGGCATATGCCAACATGCCCAGACTCTTTCTTTTTTTAAAGATTGATAGATCTTTTGACACTTTTTACTATCAGAATAACCTTGGACATATAACCCAACTTTTCCAAACATCTGTTTCTTCATATGTAAAATGGTTGTAATAATTTTTACCTTCCATGGGAGTTGTCAAAATTAGAGATGAACTGGGCATGGCGGCATACACCTGGAATCCTAGTGACTCAAGAGGCTGTGGCAGAAAGATGGAAAAAAGATGGAAAGATGTTCTCACCAACTTAATGAGACCTTGTCTCAAAATAAAAAGGACTGGGGATGAGCTCAGTAGTAAAGTGTCCCAAGTGCCCCTGGTTCAGTCTCTAGTACCAGAAAACAAAAAAAATTAGAGATGCTGCAGAAATAATACTTGGCCCATAAGAAGTACTCAGTCATAGGGACCTGTATTTAAATTGTCTTTTCTTTGGCTTTATGTAGTCTACCAGACATTCATCAACACATTTAGCAAGTGCCTTCTTGACATGATCCTAGGGTTCAAGAATTATTAAATGTTTAATTAAAATTTGTAGAGTTAGGGCTAGGGTTGTGGCTTAGTAGTAGAGCACTTGCCTGGCACAAGTGAGGCACTGGGCTCCATCCTCAGCACCACATAAAAATAAATAAAAGCAGGGCTGGGGTTGTAGTTCAGCTGCAAAGCGATTGCCTAGCATGTATGAGGCATTGAGTTCAATCCTTAGCACCACATAAAAATAAACAAAGGTATTCCATCTACAACTAAAGTAAATAAATAAATAATAAATTAATAAATAAATAGGGGCTGGGGATGTGGCTCAAGCGATAGCATGCTCGCCTGGCATGCGTGCGGCCCGGGTTCGATCCTCAGCACCACATACAAACAAAGATGTTGTGTCCGCCAAAAACTAAAAAATAAATATTAAAAAAAAATTCTTTCTCTCTCCTCTCTCACTCTCTCTATAAATAAATAAACAAATAAATAAATAAATAAAGCAAGCAGATGAAGTAAAAAAAAAAAAAACCTCATAGAGTCAATAGTCATTAGCTAGACTAGTGATTAGAAAAATTTCACAGGCAGAAAAAACTACATACAAAGGTATTAAAGCCAAAAGCATGAAGCATTTAAAAGAACTGAAAGAAGATAGTAATTCTGTAGTGTACAAAGAGAATTGTTTTGAGATGAGGCTAAAAGGGTCAGCAGAAGTCAGAGCATATAATGTCCCATAGCTCTGTTAAAAAGCGTAGACTATATTTTAAAAGAACAAGGAAGCCATTGAAGGACTTTAGGCAAGAGAACCAGTGGCTACTATTTCCCACCCCATGAAAATAAGTAGGTCAGGCACAGTATTTCTGTAGTTGTAAACTAGAGAGGCCCAGCACTATTTTCTTATAGCCTGGATACTAAAAATAGTTTTTACATTTTTTAAAACTTGAGGATAAAAAAGGACAGGAAAGGAAGAAGAGAATTCATGACACTTTCCAAGTCTAAATATTTACTGTCTGGCCTTTCTCTAAACCATTTGACTACTAGGACTCTGCATTGTTCAAAACTATTTAGGAAACCATTTGGTAAATAATAGTGTGATCTGTATCTTTCTGTTGTTTATTTTCTGAGTCTCACTGGCAAACCTATGCAACAGGGAAAACACGTTGCAATGGAGACATCTGCAGACCAATGCAATTTTTGCTGGGGTTGGCCCTGAGGGAAGATGGTGTGGAGGGGTATTCTGTGCTCCTGCTGGCCAAAATGACAAGGAGTACCAGTAGATTTAAATGGAAAGTTGTCAACTTATTCCTCAACAAGTCTTTTCATATTTTTTCTTAAACCTATAAGTCTGAAAAGGATACCATACAACAAATGTTTTTAAAGCACTATAGTCTTTTCATAAAATGATGAGCTAGGTGATGGGTAGAGTTTAGCTCCATTGATATATCCAGAATATGTAGGCCAATTGGACACTTCTCAAAATAAAGCTATGCGTAAAATGGAAGTTTTGTCTCTTGGCTTGGAGATTTAATATATATTTGTTAGGGACAAAGGGATAATTTATATATAAAGTATTCAAGTTTAAAATACATATTAGAGCGCTGACCAAATAAAATATTCCTAATAGGCAAGATGGCTCACACCTATAATCCCAGCTACTCAAGAGTCTGAGGCATAAGGATTAAAAGTTTGAGGTCTTCCTGAGCAATTTAGCAAGACACTGTTTCAAAATAAAAAAAGGATGGGATGTAGCTCAGAGGTAGAGTGCCCCTGGGTTCAATCCCTAGTATCACAAAGATAGATAGATAGATAGATAGATAGATAGATAGATAGATAGATAGATAGATAATCATGGAATTTCCACTTAAAACTGGAGACTTGAAGACCTGGAGGTGCAGCCCAGTGGTAGAACACTTGCCTGGCGTGCATTAGGCCCTGGATTCAATACTCAGCACTGCAAAAACAAAAACTAGAGACTTATTCTTGGAATCAATTATTCTTTTCCTATAATTAAGTTGTATAACCTGTTAAATTATTGTAATCTATTTCTCCCCTTTATAGCTTGTAGAGACTTCGTTAAAAGGAGAAATTGCCTTTGATCCCAGAAGCGCCTATTATTTGTGGTTTGTGATGGATTTTTGTGACGGAGGAGATATGAATGAGTATCTGTTGTCCAGAAAACCCAATCGGAAAACTAACACCAGCTTCATGCTTCAGCTGAGCAGTGCCCTGGCTTTCTTGCATAAAAACCAGATCATCCACCGAGATCTGAAGCCGGACAACATCCTGATTTCTCAAAGCAGGTTGGATACTAGTGACTTAGAACCTACATTGAAAGTGGCTGATTTTGGCCTAAGCAAAGTTTGTTCAGCCTCTGGGCAAAACCCAGAAGAACCTGTCAGCGTAAACAAGTGTTTCCTTTCCACGGCATGTGGAACGGATTTCTACATGGCTCCTGAAGTATGGGAAGGACACTACACAGCGAAAGCTGACATCTTTGCTCTGGGGATTATTATCTGGGCGATGCTGGAAAGGATCACATTCATAGACACAGAGACAAAGAAGGAACTCCTGGGGAGTTATGTAAAACAAGGAACTGAAATTGTGCCGGTTGGGGAGGCACTTTTGGAAAATCCCAAAATGGAACTTCTAATTCCTGTGAAGAAAAAGTCTATGAATGGGCGAATGAAACAACTGATTAAGGAAATGCTGGCCGCAAACCCTCAGGATCGTCCAGATGCTTTTGAACTAGAACTCAGATTAGTACAAATTGCATTTAAAGATAGCAGCTGGGAAACGTGACATATTATTTACAGATATCTTGGATGATATGCTGCTTCTGATTTAACAGTGATGCAACATTATGTGGCTGAAAAAGAATACAAAAAGCTAAACTCCACCTTCTAAGGGTTTAGATTTTATTGTGGGATTTTTTTTCCTCATTTTTCTTAATCCAAGCTGGCCATTTTGTTAGTATGTTTTAAATGTATATTACCAATGTGGGTGTAGACTTCTTTTTTTTTTTTTTTTTTTTTTTTTTTTAATGATCATTGGTAGAAGTTTGGCAGGAAAATTCCCTAAGAGCCAAGAAGAAAAGAGTCCAGTTTTTTGGAAATATGTCTCTAAGTATTTTAGGCATTCCTTGTCAGTATTAGGCATTTCCATGAAAAAAGAGGTTTGCATGCTGGTAATGCAACCTTTGAAGCTTTGTAAAGGAAACATATATGTATATATTTATGTATATGTAAGTATGTGAATGTGTGCATTTTGCATTCCATTTGAAGAAAATGCCACTTCTGTTTAAATTATTTGATAGAGGTTTGGGTTTTTGAGATTTGCTGGTGAAATTAGTGATGAAAAATAAATGAACCTTCCCTCATCTTCTTCCCCTGTCCCTCCCTCTAATGAGATCTTACTAATTTTTTTTTTTTTTTTTGTAATGTTATACAACTTTTTTTGAAGGCATCATTTTGGAGGGTCTAAAATTACTGATTAAACATAATTGAAATTAAGCAATCCAAAGCTGCTGAAGTATGTCTGAGCTCTCTCCAGTGCCCTGTAGCTCTTAGACTTAAATTAGTCATGCAATCATATGGTAGAGGTCAGCAAGGATATTTATTCAGTCATACCTTCTTTTAGGTAACTGAGCATTCTTTTAACTAATTAAACCACTGCATTGGGACAGATCTGCCCTGGAGCATCTACAATCTGATATAAATCTGAATACGGGATTCTTTTGTTTCTAAAAGCTTTGCTATAAATGAAAAACAACACTTGATGTATTAATTTTTGGTTTCAAGACTGTCTAAGCCTCAGTATAAAGTTGAAGAAACCAAATCTCACATTGCCTACCCTGGCATGGTCTCTTGTTGAATCACTGGAGTTCCTTTCATTTTGGCACTGATACTGTTTTCTTCTCTCATTTGAGACAGTAATGGTAGTGTTGACAGATGTCTTAAATATTGGCCACCTTTATCTAAGGTGGGAAATAATACATGTACAGTTTGGCAAATGGATAAAATCCTGTGGCATCAACTACTTTTCAAATAGAAAAGTTATTGATTTTATACAATCAGTTGGTATGGTCTGTGTCAAAAACCAAGAGACCATTATTTTTTTTTTTTTTTTTTTTTTAAGAGAGAGAGAGAGAATTTTTTCAATATTTATTTTTTTTAGTTTTTGGCGGACACAACATCTTTTTTTGTATGTGGTGCTGAGGATCGAACCCGGGCCGCACGCATGCCAGGCGAGCGCGCTACCACTTGAGCCACGTCCCCAGCCCAGAGACCATTATTCTTGAAGTTAGTTTATTTTAAATGTATGGTTGTCTCCAGTTTGTTTTCCTGTAAGTGCAGATAGTTAAAATCTAAAACTGAATGTTAGCCTTGAAGGTTAAATAAACTCTACATTGTATCTAGGTTAATCTTTATAAAGCATTAGAATCTAAAAGCCAAGCAAAATAGTATTAGACTGAAATTATCAATAGTTTGCAAAGCCTTCTAAGCTTTTGAACTTCCAGAACTTTTACAATACTGCTGTCATAATTTCCCCCATTTTTAATGTATTCAGAGGATAAATGAAGTAAACATCACAAAAAATATTAGAGTGTATAAAATTCTAAACTGCGATACTTAATCTGGAATTTTCAAATTTGCACTGAAAGGTTTTATTGAAATAATGCCTCTAAAATGATGAAAATAAGTCACAAGCCTTTAACATCAATTTTAAGCTATTACGTGTAAGAATCCTTTTGGAAATTATAAATCTTGTGGAAATACACAGGAACTTTGCGATAATTGACCCTCTACATCACCAAATTAGTTTAACATAGATATGACCAAGGTGATCAAGTAATTGGAAGTAAGAAAAAGCATCATTATAATGTCTTGTCACTAACATGGCACTTCAACAGATAGCTGATGCTAGGCCAGTGCTTCATTTGCTTTTCAAATATCTATTGCTTAAAGTCACAGTTTCCTAAGGGTATAGTTTTGTGTTCCTGCCTTATTTAAAGTAGTTGATTTTTTTTTTTTTTTTTTTTTTTTTGTGGTGCTGGGTCTAACCCAAGTCCTCGAGCATGCTATGCAAGAGCTTTACCACTGCGCTACATCCTCAAGCCCAATTATAACTTATTTTGAAAGATTTTACTTGTGAAGTAAAATTCTTTCTTTCATTGGAGGTAAAAGTGTGAGGTGATCAGGAAGTTTCTTCTGGAATTTTCTCAAGTCCTTGTATTCTAAAATAGCCTGTGATACCAACCAAAATGGTAGTAAATTCTTCGTCTTTCTTTGTTCTTTCAGTCAGAGGTATTTATTAAGTACCTACTGTGTGCTTAGCACTCAAAGTTGATAAAAATTATAGTTAAAAAAAATGGCTTTTAGCCACAGGCCTTTTCCAGCAAAAAGTAAGAAATAAAAGATGAGAGTGATGTTTGACAATTCCTGGAAATTTCCTAGAGAAAAAATGAAATTGAGAATTTGTGCACAGTGCCTTGTCCATAATAGGTACTCAATAAACAATTATTCCTCATAGAGTCTCTTGCCATGGTTTATAGTGTTTTATGAAATTTGTCTTAATTGAAAAAAGACCAAATATTTCAAATAAGCTTATAGGCAGCTGTATCCAGTTAAAATATAGGGTTGTACAGTTAGCTCATAGAATGTTATTTTGCACTAGTCGTCACTTAGAAAGATGGGGTTCCTGTAGATTTTTTGGTGCTAAGGGATACTTTGTCATTATGATGAAGTAAGTATTAAGTGTCAGATAAATAGCACACAGAATAGTTCTTTCTGCTGGTCTGTTTTGTTTTTTTTTCCTTGTTGTTTTTAATTGTAAAATGTTATCAATCAAACTATTGTAGCAGCTACAAAATAATTCACCAGCATGACAAAATGGTCAAAAAATGAGTCATCAGCACTTCAGAAATGAAAGCAACTTTTGAAATTTTCTTTTAAAATTGTCAAATATATTTTATGAAGAATTTATAAAAGGGGGGAAATGATTGTAATTTATTGTTCATGACAGTTTTGTTTTTTTTTAATAAAGTGAGTTTCAACAAAAAACTGAAGATTCTGCATTGCTGCTTTGGTGGCTCTGTAAGTAGTGCTATCGTGCATAAAATAGAGGGTATAAAACTTGAGGCAGTAAAGTTTCAGGCTTATCTAGTAAATGATATTCTCTTAAATAGATACTCTTGCTGAGGAAAATATTATAGAAATTTCAGTATTTCTTTTTTATAGCTAATTTTTTTTTTTTTTTAGAGAGAGAGAGAGAGAATATTTTAATATTTATTTTTTTTTAGTTTTCGGCAGAAACAACATCTTTGTATGTGGTGCTGAGGATCGAACCCGGGCCGCACGCATGCTAGGCAAGCGCGCTACCGCTCGAGCCACATCCCCAGCCCGAAATTTCAGTATTTCAGGTTCTCTAAAATTTGCTAATTTGCTGTATTTGCCTTGTGTGCAGGAAACGTGTACTGCTTGAGATAATTTTTTTCATTTATCCTTCTATTTTAGCTGAGTACGCATCCTAGATCCAATGATGTGTATTAAATGTACTAAGGATGCAATGTTTCAATCAATAATGAGGCTGAGGTTTCTTTTCTATAATGAAGTCATCTGTGGCCCACTTTTTTTTTTTTCTTTATAGGTTTTATTATGTATGCCTGAGGATGCAGCCTACTTGGTGGTCCAAAGATTAGGAAAGTAGGCATCAGGAACTGTGGTTGCTCCTGTCACTGCCACCTACTCCTGGTCTAGCCATTATAGATAGGAGGCTTTTGCTTTCTACCTAGAGATTAAATTTTTTAAACTGAATATTAAACTCTACATATTTGTAGTTACTAGCATTTTTGTAAGCCTTTAGAGTTTACAAAGCACTTTCAACATGGTTTCTGCATCTTTTCATATTATATCTGACTTAAAATAGGGGCTGATTTCTTGGTGAAGAAATCAACAGTAATAACACCAGTGTCTGCGGTGGTGATAATGGTTGAACCCTAAGACAGGGTTTTAGTACCCAGTATCCGACTCCAGCTGGAGTTTTCTCTGACGACAAAGCTTTATCTTCCTCACAGAAATAACCCTTGGTTGTTTTGGTTTTTTTCTTTAAGTTCAAATGTTGCTCTTTTGGTCAGCCAATCATAGCCACGCTCTAAAGTGCAGTGTAATGACAGACAGTTGGTTTGTGGTTAGATAATAACTTCTACTTAAGAAAACCTACAAAGAAGCCACACCCCTAAAAGGCAAAGTGCATATTTTAAAGACAGTACTTTCACCTTTGCAATGAGTTTTCATTGGTTAGCTGGGAATTGTTAAAAAAAAAAAAAAAAAAAAAAAGCCCTGGGCTTTTGACTTCACTCTTTCATTTCCTTCTCACCCTGGTATTTCAAGCTTGGCTTGTTTGGAGCAGAAGTTAGGCAACTTGATACTACAAAAGCTGTTCTGGTCTAGCTGTAAAAGCACAGGATTTGGTGTAGCAAACCTGATGTTTAATACTAGCCTTTGCAAATACTTTCATAATCAATGTGTGTCATTGGGCAAGTCACTTCATTCCGGGGCCCAGTTCTCATATTTGCAAAATGGAAATGATGATATTTACACTTTAGAGGGTCAAATAGTAAACATGAAGTGCCCAACATAGCACCTGGCATACTAAGTTCTCAAAGGGTAGCATTGTTACTGTATTACGAATTTGATATGATGAATGAATGGATTCCCCATTAGGCAATCTTCAGTTGCAGCTTTGATTCTTCTCCCCTTTGAAAAAGTCCGATGAAAGTACTGCCTCCTCTCTTCAGGAAAATGTTCACCTATAATTTTAAGAGATTTATGGGTCTTGGAAGCCTGCATGGACCCCGGGGACCCTGAGCTTTAAGTTCCACTGAGTACTTCTATGCCAGAGCTCCACAGTCAAAAGAGGGCCATTTGTGAGGAGATTCTAGGGAACCTATATTGTTTTTTGATCCGAATGCTGGTTAGACAGGTGTGTTACTTTGTGATTTGTTTCATTTTTGTGGTATTGGGGATGGAACCAGGCTTCATGCATGCTAGACAGATACTCTACCATTGAGCTACACCCCCAGTGTATCTATTTTAAATAAAATTTTTATTAAAGTATAACATTTTAATCTCTTTCACCAGTTAAGTGTTGAGCTGAGAATATAGCTCAGTGGTAGAGCACTTGCCTAGAAGGTACATGAGAGGCCCTGGGTTTAATCCTCAACACCCACAAAAAACAAAAAAATGCACACTGGGGACTATCTGTGGGTACACCTGTTGCCAGAAGCAGAAGGAAAAGGGCATAGACTTTGAAATCAGACCCTTTACCTTTCTAAAACTAGCTGTGTGACTTCACGAGTTCCTTAGCCTCTCAAATCCAGTTCTCCATGTGTTTAAATAGAGATAATACCTGCCTCCCAGCATTAGGAAGCTCTGAAAGGCCAGATGTGGTGGCTCATGCCTGTAGTCCCAGCAGCTCAGGAGGCTGAAGAAGCAGGATCACATGTTCAAAGCCAGCCTCAGCAACTTAGCGAGACCCTGTCTCCAAAGAAAAAAATTTAAAAAAAAAATTTTTTTTAAAGGGCTGGGATGTGGCTTAGTGGTAAAGCAGTCCTGAGATCAATCCCCAGTACCAAAAAAAATAATAATAAAAATTAAAAAGGAGCTGATGTGTGTGGGATCGAATGGCAAACTCCCTTCCCTGAGGAGGATTGCTGGGAAATGACTCAAAGCTGCCCTTACCACCAATTTGCACTGCTGATAGCAGGTTTACTTATTGGTTTGCTTTTTATTTTATTATTTTTTCTTTTTTAAATTTTAATTTGTTATATGTGACAACAGAATGCATTACAATTCAAATTACGCATAGAGAGCACAATTTTTCATATCTCTGTTTTGTTTTGTTTTTTATTTAATTTAGTTTACATTTTTGCCACAATTAGTAAAGGAATATCTCTTTCTGTACTATAATGTCCTGCCTGTCACCTTGCCTTACAGCCCTCATAATTCTCAAATAACAACTTCCTAAACCCAGTTTTCTTTTCTGTTTCTATTTGCTGATCTCATGATTGGTGCTAATTCAGGATGTCTGCTGTCTTGCTGACATAGATGCCCAGGCCTGGACACTTAAAAGAGTCTTAATAAGTACCAAATACTAGAACACATGTCATTTCTCCTAGCTTCAGGTCAGAGGCAGGGAGAGTTGACCTGTGTGACTTCAGAGGTGACAGGAGAAGCTCAGTTGCCAGGGGAGTGGGGAGCACAGCCAAATGGCTAAACCTCTGGAAATGAGAACTAGGCTGCAGGGGATCTCAGCTCCACCACATATTGGACATTAACCTTGGGAAGGTAAAAACAAAACACCATGTCTTTTGCTCCTGGTCCTGGATTAACAGGGCCTAGATTTCTCTTTCTGCTTTATGCAACTAAAACATTAAACACTGGACAACTACAGTACAAGCAGTGATCCCCAGAGAATTAAATGAGGTGAGCCCCAAGATTCCCCAGGTGACTTCCTAGAGAGATCTTAGTCCTGTACAGAGGAGGAGTACCTCTAGAGTGTGGATGTCTCCCTGAGTTGAGGAGACAGAGCTCAGGGGGACTAAGTTAGAGAATTCATGGGACAGAATATCAGAAAGAGAGAAAGGGAAAGAAATGAAGCTCTGGACATTGAAAGAAGTTTTCTTCAGGGTATCAGCTGAGTACTGATCATGAGTGCTTGAGGAAAGGACCTGACTTGAGAGCAAGAATAATCACACGAAAGGATTAGAAAGAATAATCCTTGGAGCTCACACAGGGCCAAGAACAACTGATATCTCCAAAGCCAGAGGGAGAGCCCTTCTAATGTCTCAGTAGTGAGGCCAAGATGAAAAGCTTTAAAAAAAAAAAAAGAGAAAAGAAAATGTCAAAAGGCCATTCTGGACCTGCCTAACAAAGTTTAAACACAATTCTTGGAAGAATAATGTTTTTTAAAGTAACTTCATGTGCCAGAATGTGCCTTCCATCACTGTGACAAAATAGTGATAATGAACTTATTCGGGCTCACAGTTTTGAAGGGTTGAGTCCAAAATCCAGTGGCTCCATGTTTTGGGCCTGTGACAGCCCATCATGGTGGAAGTGCATGGTGGAACAAAACCACTTACCTCACCAGCCAGGGAGCAAAGGAGAAAGAAGGGGCCAGAGCACTACTACCTCTGGTATTAGGCACACCCCCAGTAACTTAAGGACCTCCAACAAGATCCACTCTGGAAGGTTCCACCACCTCCTATTAGGTAAGCTAGGGACCAAGCATTTAACACATAGGCCTTCAGAGGACATTCAAGATCCAAATTATAGCACTGAATGAAGCTTTAAAACATCTATCTAAAAGAATATAAACATTCCAGTTCTCAGTAATATAAAATTCACAATGTCTGCCATCCAAATAAAAAATGTTAGACCAGATTTCCAGTCTCCTAGCCAGCATGTGAAAAGCTTTGAAGTCGCCACTCCATCCTAACAAGTAAAAAACCTAACAAACTGAAAAAAAAAAAAAAATCAAAAACTCTTAGATCTGTCAGAGAAGCAAGGTCCCAAGATAAACTGCTGCCCCCAAAATTGAAGAGACAGGCAGATGGATACATAGAATCACAAATTACCCAACTCTAGCCTTCTCTAGCCATCCTGATCTACCTATGGGGGGGGGGGGGCGGTACCCAGAAGCACTGGTAAAGTTCACAGTCCAAGGGCACAGTCTCACCAAAAGCCTAAGAACTAACCATAATGTAGCAGCACTAACTCCATATTGAACTGACCATAATATAGCAGCATTAATTTCATATTATTAACCCTAAAATATAGAGGCTTGCTAAAACTTCATAGCTCACCAGTAATGTCATGGAACAGAGCACAGACACCAACATAGCCTTTAAAGTAACCTATGTTCTTAAATGCAAATGGTAGGAAGCATATGGTCTGCTAATGTATAGTTTTAGATGGCTACTGAACTAATGAGGAACTTGGGGCTGGGGATATAGCTCAGTTGGTAGAGTGCTTGCCTTGCATGCACAAGGATCTGGGTTCAATCCCCAGCACCAAAAAAAAAAAAAAGAAGAAATGAACTAATGAGGAACTGTTTGAGTTACAGGAACCTTGGGAGGTTTCAGAAGCACCAATCTGAGACAGTAGACCCTTACCACACCTGTGGTTGCAATTCAAAAGTAACTTCTTGAGCCAGTTATGGTGTCACATACCTGTAAGACTAGAAACTCAGGAGGTTGAGGTAGGATTATCAAAAGTTCTAGGCCTGTCTCAGCAATTTTGCAAGATCCTGTCTTGAAATAAGAAATAAAGGGCTGGGGATGTAGCTCAGTGGTAGAATGCTTGCCTACTATGCATAAGCCCTTGATTCAATTCCTATCACCATTAAACAAATAATGTAGAAGGCTTTTAATGGGCTTATTAGTAGAGTGGATATTTCTGAGGAAAGAAAGCCCAAGCTTGAAACTTCCCAAACTGAAAATTTGGGAGGAAAAAAGTCTAAAACGTAAAGTTCAGAATGCCCAAGAGGGGTTGGGGATTACATCAGTGGCAGAGTGCTTGCCCAGCATGCGCAAGGCCCTGAGTTTGGTCTTCAGCCCTGGGGGGAAAAAAAGGAGAAAAAAATACAAAAAAAAAAGTCAAGGTGACAGAATGCCCAAGAATTGTGGGACAACCACAAAAAACTGTAACATGCCTATAGTAGGGATGTCAGAAAGAGAGAGGGAACAGAAGCATTATTTGAAATAATAATGATGAAAATTTCTCCAAATTAATGTCAGATATTAAATAGTAGATTGAAAGTTCAAATGTCATCAAGCAGGATAAATTTTAAAAGTAAGAAAGCCAGCCTGCCCATATAGAAGCATTTTATATTAAAGCTTCAGAAAATCAAAGACTTTTTAAAAAAAGATGTTTTAAAAGAAACCAGAGGAAAATAACATCTTACCTATTGAGGACCAAAGATAAGAATTACATTTGAGCCTTGGTGGTGCATGTCTGGACTCCCAGCTGCTTGGAGGCTGAGGCAGGAGGATCATAAGTTCAAAGCCAGCCTCAGCAACTTAATTAGGCACTAAGCAACTCAGTGAGAACCTGTCTCTAAATAAAAAACAGAAAATGGCTGGATTTGGCTCAGTGGTTAAGTGCCCCTGGGTTCAATCCCCTGTCCCAAAACAGCAACAAAAACAGAAATAAAATTAAAATAAAAACACCTTTCTTCTATAAACAAAAGATGAACAAACCTGTCACCTGTAGACCTGCTTTGCAAGAAATATTAAATGAAGTTCTTCAGAGAGAAAGAAGATGATATAGATCAGAAACTCAGATCCACATAAAGAAAGAAACTGTACAGGAAAGAGTAAGTAAAGGTCTGATAAAAAAAATATATATATATTGTTTTTATTCTTCTATTTCATTCTTTTTGCAGGGTCTCACTATGTTGCCAGACTGGGCTCCAACTCACCATCCTCCAGCCTCAGCCTCCCGAGTAGCTGGAATTAGAGGTGTGCATTGCCAACCCTCATTCTTTCTTATTCTTAATTTATATAGCAGATAACAATTTGTTCAAAATAACGTTTTCAACTTTATATGCTTATGTATAAATGAAACCTGTGACAACAATACAAGAAGTAGGAGGAGAAAATCAGGAATATTTTGTTATTATAAGGTACTTCCACTATTCATGAAGCAGCATAGTATTATTTGAAAGTAGACTTGGATTAGTTGTAAATGTATATTGTAAACTCTAGGGTATTAAAAAAGGTAAGAAAACTGAGCCAGACAGGCAGAGTAAGTTGGATCACACATAATTTTGTACTGGTCTACCTTCTATATTACCTCTGAAGTATTGGAAATCAGAATTTTATTGTGCAGTGTGTGTGTGTGTGTATTTATATATATTTTTTGGGGGTACCAGGGATTGAACTTGGGGGCACTCAACTATTGAGCTACATCCCCAGCCCTATTTTTGTATTTTATTTAGAGACAGGGTTTCAATGAGTTACTCAGCACCTTGACATTGATGAAGTTGGCTTTGAACTCACAATCCTCCTATATCAGCCTACAGAGCCACTGGGATTACAGGCGAGCACCACCACACCTGGCATTGTGCAGTGTATATTAAATATACCTGTATTTAATATTTTCCCTCAGGACAGGAAAGTGTAAATATATACATCCATTGCATTCAGCTTTGTTTTATTTGTCATGCAGATTTAAACATAATAGGTTCTATTCATGCAAATTATAAGAAATGAAAAAGTTTAAGGATAATCATTAGTTGAAGTTTCTGGGAAACATCATTACACATTGTGTATACACACACATGTATTGTTTTTAAACTTGTTGATTTAGATGTCTTGATCCCTGAGTAGACTTAGATTTTAAGAATTCAATATCAAAAATTATGGAGAATTAAAATACAACCTTAAAAATAATAATAAAAAGAAGGCAGGAGGGGGTGGAATGACGTGCTTCTAAAAATTTCTTTAGTTTATTCCTGTAGGGAATAACAAGTAAATGTGTATTTGTCCCTTGCTAAGTATGAGGTATACAATTTTTTATGTCTATTTGTTCCAAGTTTTCGTAAGAGGAGAATAAACAATAAGGAATTACTGATCTAAAAAAAAAAGGGGGGGAGGAATATGACTCAGTGGTAGAGCATTTGCCTAGCACACATAAGGCTCTGGGTTCACTCCTCAGCACCACACACACACACACACACACACACACACGATTAAAAAAAAGAAGAAGGAAAACTATAACTGTATATGCGGAGAAAGGAGGAGAAATGCTCAATTTCAAATAAAATGCTCAATTAAATCACAAAGGGCAGGAAAAGTATGGAAGATAAAAATAGGAACAAAAGAATAAGGACAATGAATAAAAAACAGTATCGATATGATAGGTATTAATCAAACAGTGTCAATAATCACTTTATTTTTAAAAAATATTTTCAGCTATAGATAAACACAATGCCTTTATTTTATTTATGTATTTTTATGTGGTGCTGAGAATAGAACTCACTGCCTCACACATGCCAGGCAAGCACTCTACCACTGAGCCACACCCCCAGCTCAATAATCACTTTAAACATCAGTGGTCTAAATACAGCAATAAAAAGACAGAGATTGTCAGAGCAAGAGACTTACTTTACATATAAAGACACATATAGAAGCTCAACAAATCCTACAAACAAACAAAAAATCATACCAAGCAATCACTTAAAACAGTGATAAAAGAAAATCTTAAATACAGAAAATAAAAGATATTTTTTGGGTAGAGGAACAAAGATATAAAATGTCAGCACATTTCTCACTAGAAACATGGCAAGCTAAGAGACAATGGATCAATGTCTAATTACCCTGAGAGATGAAAACATCAACCTAGAATTTTAACCCGGCAAAACAGTGTTTCAAAAATTATGGAGATATTATAACGATAGCCTTAGGCCTGAGCCTAAGCAACTCCATTTTAAAACTCCAGTTTGAAACCTGCAGTCTCACCAGGCAAGCCTAACAGAGCCCTCCAGTATGGCCCTCATCCCAAACAAGGCACTTCTCCCCACCCTGACAAACTCAGAGTGAAGACTCTGGCATGTTGCCCTCACCCTGATAAGAGCAAGAAGCAAGAAAATCAGGGTGGGGACTACAAGACCAGGGTGGGGACTACTATCCTGTTTTAATCTCAGGATAAATGACATCATTGAGAAATTCGGTAGCAGCTGATAGGGATTGAAAGGGTGGTCAGAAGCCCCCAAATTTAGTATAAGTGATGGAGCAAATGAACAGACACTCAGCGCCGACACTGATGCACACAAGACTGAGAGCCTGATGGGGACCTGGACTGACATCCCAACTCTTCTCATCTGCCTGATCCTCTGCCTTTGTTCTCACCATTCTCAAACTCTACTGCAGCCTCTTGACTCTGGTGAGAAGAGGACTTCTCCCTGTGACCGCCTCCTCAGCCAGCTATCAGCTCCACCCCAGGAGAATCCTGCCTTGGTTCTGGACCTGATCACGGGGTCTGAGTGAGTGCATCTGCTGGACTAGAGCCTAAGGCTTGAGACTTTAGATCTGACACTTCAGCTTAGCACATAGAGGGAATGTCTGTCATGAGCCTGTCATGATTAAGTGTGTTTGCAGGGCTTAGAATTAATCTAGAATTGTTTGCTGTGGGTTGATTATGTCTACTGCAGTGCAATAAGGATTATCATTTTCTTATAGGAACCTATAAAGTGAGATTGTATTGAGTGATTTGAGTGAATAAAGCATTGAAAGGGGCAAAAGCGCGTGGACATTCTTTATTTCTCCCCCTCAACTGCATAAGTCACACCTTTTGCCCATCGAGACAAATATAAAGGCTTCTTCAGATCTAAAGCTGAAAGAATTCATCACTAGCAGACCAGAACTATGAGAACAGTCGAAAGAAGTCTTCAGGAGAACAAAAATGATATTGGTCTGGTCTATACAGGGGATTGAAAGCATTGGAAATTGTAAACGTGTAAATATAGGGGACTTAATCTCTTTGAGAGGGGAAAAAATAATAATAGTATATTGTGGGATTTATAATATATGCAGAATTTTGAATGTGGTGACGAAGAACCAAAGGCCAGGAGCAGGGTAAAGGAAGTCTGCTGTGTTTTGCTTCTTACACGGTATGAGGAATGGTACACCATTGTTTGAAGTAGAAGGTACACTAAAAATATATACTATAAACCCCAAAGCAACTACCACAACAAAACAAAAAACAGAGAGAAAGCTAATAAACCGATAAAGGAGATAAAAAGGAATCATAAAAAATGCTCCACCCAGGGCTGGGGATTTCACTCAGTGGTAAAGTGCTTGCTTGGCATGCGTAAGGCCCTAGGTTTGATCCCCAGCATGGAAAAAAAGAATAAATAAATAAATAAATAAATAAAAAACCTCAATGCAAAAGAAAGCAGAAAAGAGGAGCAAGAGGAGCAAGAGAAAAAAGATGAGAGACTGTCGGGAACTGCTCTGGAAATACACCCCTTAAGTCCTGAGCAAGAGATACTGAACGATTATTGTGCCCCCAAATAACTGGGCTTTACCTCCTCTCAGAGGGTGAGGTGAGGCTCCAGGAGTAGGTGTCACTGGGTAGGGCAGAGCTCCACTCACCTGTTCCTTTGTAATCCTACCCCTTTGTCCTTTATGGGATAGAATGTTCCATGGAACCTCCCCTGTGTGTCCCCTATAGAATAAAGAATTCCAGTGGCTCTCTCTTTTTCCACGGACCCCTAAGTCTGTGTGTTTGTGTGTTTTCTTTGCCAAGAGGAGTAGTCAGATTTTGTGAACCCAGCATTAGGTCACGAGCTTAGGATAAAGGGTGAAAAGACACAAACAACACAGGTGCTTCAACAACAGGATTTATTTGTTTGGGTTGTGTGTGTGTGTGTGTGTGTGTGTGTGGTGCTGGGGATTGAACCCAGGGCCTTGTGCCTCCAAGGCAAGAACTCTACCAACTGAGCTGTACCCCCATCATACCACCGGTTATCGGTGACATCCTGCTTCCCCACATATTGAAGTTTGAATGTTAGAGAAGGGAAGCATATGAAGCAGGGAGAAGGGGGCCACAGCTGGTATCCTGGTATCCCAAGGAGCGAGGTGTTCTGCCTTTTTATATGTCCTAGGCTTCCTTTGTTCTCCTGCTTTGCCCCCTTATCTTTCTCCTTCCTGCAGACGTGACTAGGCCCAGGAATGCTCAGTGGGATGGCCAAAAGGTGGGAAATAGGTGGGCTGAAGGGGGAAGGGCAGGATGGAGTAGCCAAGGACACATTAACAACCTTACAGCTCCCTGTAGAGAGGGGAAATTCCCGGGACTGGTTGCCTTGGCAAGAGGTTGGAGCAGGGGCAGGCTCTTGATAAGATCCCTCAGGGGACAGCCTCCAACTTCCCAGACTCACTCAAAATTGGCCTCCTTGATCCGACCTGACTCTATTTACCTATCTACACTGACTGCCTGTCTAATTCTGGCTTCAACCAGCCCAACAATAGGATTTATGAAGGAGGCTTTGGAACACACTTTAGAGAGGAACAGGAGACCAAGGTCGGCCACGTGTGTGACTTCCTCGGTGACAACAACAGGTGAGCTTCCCTGGTTGCATTTGTCACACTTCAAGGCTGGGAGGCTAACACATCTTTGAGGAGGAGGGACACTTTTTGTTTAGAATCCTCTCAGACTATACCTTATGGGTCTCCCTTTGGCTAGTTCTAATTTGTAGCCTTTTGCAATCATAAAACTGTAGTTGTAAGCATAGTACTTTTTTGAATTCTGTGAGACCTTCTAGCAAATTATTGAACTTGAAGGTGGCCATAGGAACTGTCTGCCTTTGTAGCTAGCAGGTGTGAAGAGAGGGGGCTCTAGGATCCCTGTGCTGCTGGCTGGTGTCTGACCAAGGCCTTTCCTTCAGATCGGGCAGTTTGCTTAAATTCTTTTATAACTGTTTAGCCACAAAAAGGAGCAAATGATAAGTGTATCAAAGTGGATGAATGTTTAGTGACTATAAAATAATCTAGAACCCCCCCCCAAAAACCACATACTATATGACTACATTCATATAACATTCTAGAACTAACATGACAAAGCAGATCACTGGTTGCCTGGGCATGAAGTGGTATACGATGAATTCCCAAGGATGGAAACTTTTTGGAGATGTAGAAACGTTAACTGGTTTCATACATATCACAATTCATCAAACTATATTCCTTAAATATGTGCATTTTGTTTTATATTGATTACGCTTGAATAAAGTTATTTCATTTATAAAAAAAAGAAGAACTGAAGTCAGCATGCTCATTCACCCCTATAATTCCAGAGACTCAGAGGGGAGGTGGAGGCTGGAGGATCCAAGTTCAAAGGCAGCCTGGGCCACTTAACAAGACCCTGCCTCAAAACAAACAAACAAAGGGTGGGCACGTAGCTCCGTGGTAGAGTGGTACAACTGATGCCCAGGTTCCATGTCCCATTCATTAAATGAGAATTTCACTTGGTGAAGCCCTTGCATTGATATTTTTGAAATATTAGTGATTCTAATGTGAAAACAGGGTAAAATACTGTATTTGAAACCAGGTTATTCAGACAGTGGGACAGGTAAAAAAAAGCCAAAAGGTGGTCTCTTTACAATTTCTCTTTTACCCAGCAGCAGCAGAGGCCTCTGCTGCACCCACCCCAAACTCCAAGCCCCACCTCCCCACAGACTCTTCCTAAGTCCTATTAGAACTCAGTGGTGCTTCTGGGAAACCTCAGGAAAAGCGAAGTAGCAGAGGCTCTAGGGCAGAAATTCTCAGGCTGGACCCCTGAGAAGGGGGATCCCAGGACTGTCAGCAGGCCTGCTATTATTGTAAGCAGAAGCTTATGAATTATATGCATTTTTTTCCATGGAGAAAGTCTATAACTTTTAGTAGATTTTTAAAGAACAACACCTAAAAACCACCCTGGGAGGAACAAAGGGGCCATTTGCATGAGTACTGTGGGTGCAGGGAAGGGGGCTAGTGTGGAAAAGAAGGCACATCAAAGGGACAGGAAAGCTCAGTCCCAGATCAGCCAGCAGCAGCCTGGGGTTGATTGGTTGTCTCCCGGGAGGAGGCAGCCGTTCTCCTCTATGTCTGCAAGTCATAACACAACTACCCGGCTCTGTGGGGCCCCTGGGCCCTCTCCAGCTGGCTCTCAGACAAACCAGCCTGCTCCAGAGTCTTGACCTGGGTCTGTGTTTCCACTTCAATGGGCAGGATTTTCCAAAATGCTGAGAGATAGGTGGGTCCCTTAGCACCCAGTTCTAATCACATTGATATGAGCCTATGGGATCAGATACTTGGCTATTCCAGTCTACTCAACAGGAGTATCACGTGGGCTACCAGGGGCTATTGTAGGAACAAACGAGGCAAGGCACCTAAGATAGCAGGAAACGAAGATCGCAGGAAACAGTTTTATTTGGCTGCAGCCAGGTTCAGAGGGCACAGCTTTTGCTGCAATCAATCAATCCCCTGAACCCCGAGTTCAGGGAGTTTCAGAGTTTTATACCCAGTGTGTAAGGGGAGGGGCTCAGAAGTTCACAGTCTGCAGAAGTTCACATAAAAGCAGCTTTTTCTTTCACTGTTTTGGGTAAGTTAACCCTTCAAGGACAACACCAGAGGAGGGGAGAGCTTCTTCTCCCCTTTTTTCCTCCCCCTGCCAGCTGTTACCATGGGCCCAATTGTAACTTATCTTAAAAATGTAGACATCTCTGTGAAGCCCAGCTCAAAGCCAGAGGCCTTGTTTGCACTTTTCTACAAACTACTATACTGGATATGTTTGTGAAAAACTAGTAAGGGAGTGTCCAGCACCTGGAGTGCTGGTATCTTCTCGGCCAATGGCCAAGTAAAACAGGGCAACATGAAAATAGGAAGTTTATCTACATTGAACTCTTTTGCGGAGACTCTTTTGCTGACAGTCCTAAAATAGCCATGGTAAAGATTTCTGGAAAGGCCCGGTTAAGACTTTTCTGTGGAGAATGTTGGTGCCACTTCAGGGCTATGGAGAAGAATACATTCTTTGGGGCTAATTACAGGCTTATCTAGGCCTAGCTTTTTAGCCTAGGCCCAGTCCTTATCAGGCCTCTCCAAGACAGGAACTCTAATAGGGAACCCTAAAGGGTGAAAACAGTGCAAAAGCAAATAGGATCAATGAAACTTTTCTGTATCAACTCCAGTTCCGTGAAAAGGGAGAAATTAAATCTCCTTTAAGAAGTCATAATTTTCTGGGTGTGATGGTGCAAACCTGCAATCCCAGAGATTCAGGAGGCTGAAACAGGAGGATCACAAGTTCAAAGTCAGTCTCAGCATTTTAGTGAAGCCCTAAGCAACTTAATGAGACCCTGTCTCAAAGATAAAAATGGCTGGGCATGTGGCTCAGTAGTAAAACATCCTGGGTTAACCCCTAGTATACCACCACCACCCACAAAAAAAAAATTCATAATTTACCAGCCAGGCACAGTAGCCCATTCCCAGTGACTCAGGAAGCTAAAGCAGGAAGACCAAAAGTTTTAGGCCAGCCTGAGCAATTTAAGGAGACAATGTTGCAAAATTTAAAAATAAAAGGGAGCCTGGAGCTGTGGCTCAGTAAGAGAGTGCCCCTGGGTTCAATCCCACAAAAATAAAAAAAGGAGTATGTATTAGAGAGAGAGAGAAAGGGGGAAATTCATAACCTTACCAGCTTTCATGAAATCCAGATATCAGATCACATTAGGATTTGATCCTAAAATCCTCACACAGAGAATTTAAAGTCTTTAGGCTGATAGTATTCAAACATGTTTGACAGAAATAAAATGCAAATTGTCTTAGGGGCTGGGAGTGTAGCTAAGGGGTAGAGGGCTTGCCTAGCATCCAGGAGCTTCGCAACCCTCAAGATAAAAAGAAATGCAAATAATCTCTGAAGGAACTCAGCTTCACCACAGGCCTCAAGTAATTCACAGATATTTCCAGGCAATATGAGCAGTTCATAACCAAACACACAAGGAAGTAAGACACCATGAGAGAAAGCAAACAAAATTGAGACATAGCAGAGACAAAGTTAAAAGATGGTAGAATTAACAGACGTGGAATATAAAATAATCTTGATTAATATACTTAAAGAAATAAAAGGAAGCAAGTAAATTTCAAAAATTATCAAGTATAATTTCTGAAAATGACAAAATATACTAATGTGAAATTGAACATTCAGTAGACAGATTAATAATTAGATCAAAATTGCTGAGGTAGCCATTAAAAAAAACAAACAAAAAACAGACATAGACTGGGCATGGTGACACATGCCCATAATCCCAGCAGTTCAGGAGGCTGAGGCAGGAGGATCGCCTCAGAATTTAGTGAGGCTCTAGACAACCCTGTCTCAAAATAAAAAATAAAGGTCTGGAGATGTGGCTCAGTGGTTAAGAGCCCCTGGATTCAATCCCTGGTACCGAAACAAAACCAAACAGATGTGGGGTCTGGGTATATAACTCAGTGGTACTAGCATGCATGAGGCCCTCCCTGGGTTTGATCCCCAGCACCACAAGGAAAAAAAAAAAAAGACCTAGCACTTATAACTTTCAAACTAACAGAGGGCAAAAGTCAATCCAAAAAGTTTTTTAAAGAAAAAACAGTAGAGGGCTGGGGGGTGTTGTTCAGTGGTAGAGCACTAGCCTACCATGTACCATGAGGCCCTGGATTCCATGCCAGCACCAACAAGGGGATGGGGCAGAGACAATTCTGACAAATATAATGCATATTATAAGATATAATAAATAAATAAATATATATTAATCTCTATGAGTAGGCTTTTATCCAAAGATAAATGATGTCAGACCAAACAAAAGTATAAAACTCACCTCTATTCTGTTTATAAAAGACAGATCTAAAACATAAGAAGATAGCCGGGCATGGTGGCACATGCCTATAATCCTAGCAACTGGGATTGAGACAGGAGGATCACAAGTTCAAGGCCAGCCTCAGTAACTTAATGAGACCCTGTCTCAAAATAAAAAATAAAAGGGCTGAGGCTGGGGTTGTGGCTCAGCAGTAGAGTGCTTGCTTAGCACTTGCAGGTCCCTGGGTTCAATCCTCAGCACCACATAAAAATAAATAAATAAAATAAAGATATTGTGTTCAACTACAACTAAAAAATAAACATTAAAAAATAATAATTAAATAAATAAAAAGGGCTGGGTGGCAAAACCAGACGAATTCTCAGCTGAATTCTACAAGACCTTCAAAAAAGAACTAACACTAATCCTCCTCAAATAATTCCATGAAATAGCAAAGGAGGAAACCCTTCCAAACTCGTTCTATGAAGCTAGTATCACCCTGATACCAAAATCAGATGAAGACGCATCAAGGAAATAAAATTTCAGACAATATCTCTTATGAACATAGATGCAAAAATTCTTAATAAAATGTTGGCAAATCGCATACAAAAACATATAAAGGCCTGGGGTTGTGGCTCAGCGGTAAAGCGTTTGCCTCGCACGTGCAAGGCCTTGGGTTCAAACCTCAGCACCACATAAAAATAAATAAACAATGTTGAGAGCCACAGCCAAAGGGGCCCCAGCAAACTTCCAGCTGCCAGCAAACTTCCAGCTGCTGGCTGATGATTGGCTCACAGCGGCCCCAGCAACATCTAGCTGATTGGCTCCTCGGCCCCAGCAACATCTAGCTGATTGGCTCCTCTGCGGTGATGCTCATTGGACTGTTTCCCTGCCCTTTCAGACCACGGAGCTGCTCATTGGGGGACTTTTTTGGCTCCGCCCACGTGACCCAGCCAATCGGCCTCAAGAGCAGGAGGATTGTGGGAGGTGGAGAGAAGCTTGTGTGGGAGAGAGAGGCTTGGGGAAAGCCGGTGGTGGCAGTTGAGGCTCTGAGGGTTTTTCCTGAGAGACTATTTAGTTTGTCGTGTGTGGTTCTAAAAATAAAGTTAGTTTCTTTTGACAAGTGGCTCCTGATTGTGCCCAGCCAGACTGCGGCATTTGGTGGCTCGCACGGGGAGCGACTGAGGGTAAGTGAAACTGCTCGCCCCTGAGGGCAGGGCGAGAGGATGGGTAGCCATTTTAAGATTCCTCTTTTATTTTGCTTCACTTTTGTTTTAAGTTGCCTGTCCCTGGAGATGAGTGAGACGGAAGAAAAACCGCTCACATCTGAGGAAAAACTATTTACGTCTGAGGAACAGATAGGGAGAAAGGACGGATGCACATGTCAGGAGGATAGAAAGGCTATAATGACTTTTTGTTGTTCCCTTTTTATTTCATTCTGTCTCGGTTTTGTTTGGCGTCATCTTGTTGGGTTGTATTATAGTAGAAATATGGGATCAGAAATTAGTAAAAAACAAACTGAAAGAGTGTTAAGTAAATTGTTAGAGGAAGGAGGCATCCCAGTAAAATCAAGAGCAGTCAGGGCATACGTTGATACAATACAAAAATGTAGCCCATGGCTTTTTAAGGAGGAGTTGTTGAATATATCACAATGGAACCATCATGGTGAAGATTTAAAAAGAATAAAAAAGAAAAGCCCAGGAACTCTGCCAGTTGGCACATTGCCATTGTGGACATTCGTATCTTGTTTGCTTAGTCCAAAGCCTTCAGTTCAGACAATGGTAGAGGAAGGAGAAGACATAATGATTCAAGTAAAAGAGAAGGTCTCTCAAGTTAGTCAGACAGAGGAAAAGATTCAAGTAAAAGAGAAGGCCTCTCAAGCTAGTCAGACAGAGAAAGAAAGTGTAAAACAGAAAAAGCCATCAGGGGGAAAGTTACAACAGGAGACTGCTACTAACACCTTTCTATCACCAGAGGGTGTAAGTGTCCAACCAACAGCACCACCTCTACAGGAGACTGCTACTAACACCTTTCTATCACCAGAGGGCATAAGTGTCCAACCAACAGCGCCACCTCCATATGCTGGGAGGCCCCCAACCCCCGCAGTTGATAGTTGGGATCCTGAGACAAGGTCTCAAATATTAACATGCCCTGTATTTGAGGCAGGAGGGCAGCGATTTTACCAAGTTTTAAATTTCAAAACAGTGAAGCAGCTAAAAGAGGCTGTAACAACCTATGGTCCTCAAGCACCCTTCACTGTAAGCTTGGTCGAATCCATTAACAACTTGAACATGACGCCAGCAGATTGGGCTAATATGTGTAAAGCTGTGCTAAATGGAGGACAATACCTGTTATGGAAGGTTGCCAATGAGGAATTTTGCAAGGAGACGGCTAGGCGAAATGCAGCAGCTGGTTATCCTCAGAGAAATCTAGATATGTTGTTAGGAAAGGGACCTTATGAGGATCAGCAGCAACAAATTGCATATGATCCTGGCGTATACGCACAAATTGCTGCAGATGCAATTAAGGCATGGAAGACTTTACAAGGACATGGAGGTTTACAAGGTCAATTATCTAAGGTAATACAAGGAGCTAATGAACCTTATGCTGAATTTGTAGATAGGCTTATTCAAACAGCTACCAGAGTTTTTGGGAATACAGAACAAGCAATGCCATTACTAAAACACCTGGCTTATGAGCAAGCGAATCGTTGGTGCAGAGATATCATTAGACCATGGAAACATGAAGATTTAAACACATATATTAAATTATGTAGAGACATTAATGAACAAGAGCAAGTCGTGGCAGCTGCAGTAAAACAGGCTTTAGATGCCAGAGACATTAATGAACAAGGGCAAATTGTGGCAGCTGCAGTAAAACAGGCTTTAGATGCCAGGCCAAGAACATGCTACAATTGTGAACAAACAGGACATTTTAAAAGGAATTGCCCCATTGGAGGAGGGTTTAACAAAACTAGGTATCAAAGGAGTAGAATACCAGGTATTTGCCCACGATGCCGTAGAGGGAGACATTGGGCTAATGAATGCCATTCTCAAACCACCATAGAGGGTACTCCATTATCAAAAAACGAACAAGGACCAGGTGTTTATCCACGATATCGTGGAGAAAGGCATCGGGCTCCATTGCCAAAAAACGGACAGGGGGGCCCAATGCTCCGGGGCCCAAAACCACAAATATACGGAGCACTGGAGGAACCCAGCAACCCCATCAGGGTAGTGCCCAGGACACATTGTCCATCAGATCCCTCATCAGACAAACCAGAGGGAGCGCAGGGTTGGACATCTGCGCCTCCGCCAGAGCAGTACTAACTCCAGAGATGGGAGTTCAAATCATTCCCACAGGGGTGAAAGGACCTCTTCCCAAAGGAACAGTAGGCTTATTATTGGGACGCAGCTCTTCTACTCTAAAAGGACTTATGATAAGTCCTGGGGTAATTGATCCCGATTATGAAGGTGAAATAAAAATTATAGCCAGTTCTCCAAAGGGTATATCAGTAATTTCACCAGGAGATAGAATAGCACAGTTACTAATAATACCCAGCCTACATGATAAATTTTCCAGTCGTACTGTAGAAAGAGGTTCCAAGGGATTAGGCTCCACAGGTGTAGATTGGGCTATGCTTTCTTTAAATTTAGATTCTCGCCCCATGCTAAAACTAAATATTCAAGGACATGAATTTAATGGGCTACTGGACACAGGAGCTGACCTTAGCATCATCTCTCGTCAAGAATGGCCAAAACATTGGCCATTACAACAAGCCACTCAAACGCTTCGAGGCCTAGGAGTGGCGACTAATCCCCATAGAAGTGCAATGGTATTAGATTGGAAGGATCCTGAAGGATGTGAAGGAACTATACAGCCATATGTATTGGATCATCTTCCCGTAAATTTATGGGGACGAGATGTCCTAGATCAATTAGGTTTGACATTAACAAATAACATCAACCAAAATGCACCCACTATTATGACTAGACAAGGTTTTAGGAAAGGAAAAAGATTAGAAAAACAAGAACAAGGTATAGCAGCACCAATACAAATAGATCAAGGAACAGACAGACATGGGTTGGATTTTCAGAAAGGGCCACTGAGACAATCAAAATTACTTGGAAATCAGAAAGACCAGTATGGGTTCCTCAGTGGCCCCTGACTAAAGAAAAGATACAAGCAGCCCATGACCTGGTCAAACAACAATTAGCAGAAGGACATATACAACCTTCTGTATCTCCCCATAATACTCCCATTTTTGTCATCAAAAAGAAATCTGGTAAATGGAGATTATTGCAAGATTTAAGAGCCATTAATAATGAGATGGTTATTATGGGACCTGCTCAATCAGGGATTCCTCAGTTGTCTGCTTTGCCAAAAACCTGGTATGTTTTAGTTATAGATATTAAAGATTGTTTTTTTTCAATTCCAATTCATCCTGAGGATAGTCCACGTTTTGCATTTACTATCCCTGCACTGAATCATGAAGGTCCTGATCAGAGATATGAATGGAAAGTACTCCCTCAAGGGATGGCTAACAGCCCAACTATGTGTCAAATTTATGTTAACAAAGTAATCCAGCCACTTAGAAATCAAAATCCTGAACTACAAATATTTCACTATATGGATGATGTATTATTAGCACACAAAGATAAAAACACATTGCTAGAATGTTATGCCACACTTACAAACTTATTAAAAAAGTATAATCTAGAGATAGCAATAGATAAAGTACAATTAAATTTTCCAATTAATTATTTAGGAGTTCTATTATCCTCAACCATGGTCCGTCCACCAAAAATTCAAATACGAGTAGATCAACTCAAATCACTTAATGACTTTCAAAAGTTATTAGGAGACATAAATTGGATAAGGCCTTATTTAGGTATACCAACAGGAGAGTTGGGACCTTTATTTGATATCCTAAAAGGTCCATCAGATCCAAATTCACCCCGAATGTTAACGCCTGAAGCAAGAAAGGCATTAAAAATCATTGAAACATATATGGAAAATATGCATTTGGATAGAATTGATATAAGTTTGCCTTTATAATTTATTGTACTACCAACAAAAAATATTCCTACAGGAGTATTTTGGCAAGAAGGTCCATTATTATGGATACATTTATCTTATTCTCCTAACACTATTCTTACTAGGTATCCTGAGGCTGTAGGACAATTAATACTCAAAGGAATAAAAGCAGCAAAGGGAGTGTTTGGAATTTCTCCCAATAAAATTATTACTCCATATACTATGAATCAAATTGATGAGTTAGCTAATGAGTTAAATACTTGGGCAATAATCATGTGCAAATCTAATGTTTCATTTGATAACCACTTACCATCTAATCCTTTATTGTCTTTTTGGTCATTGCATCCTGTAATTTTTCCAAAAATGACAAGAAAAACACCTATCATGAATGCTCCAAATATATTCACTGATGGGTCAAATAATGGTACAGCAGCAGTAGTTACCCCTGATCAAACTTTTACATTTTTAGTACCCAAACAATCAGCTCAAAAGGTAGAGCTTAATGCAGTTTTACAAGCTTTTGTGATGTTTAAAGATTCTGTATTTAATTTATTTTCTGATAGTCAGTATGTAGTTAATGCTATAGTATCTCTTGAAGATGCTGGTAGGATTTCCCCTTCTTCTACTGTTTTCTCTTTGCTTTCCACTATACAAAGTCTAATCTGGGACAGAAAAGATCCATTCTTTATAGGACATATCAGGGCACATACAGGATTGCCTGGAGCCCTTAGTTTGGGCAATGATTTAGCAGATAAAACTACACATGACATACATATTTTCTCTACACTAGAAGAAGCTATAAATTTTCATAAAAAGTTCCATGTCAATGCTAATACTTTACAAAAGCGTTTTAAAATAACTAAGGAACAAGCTAGACAAATAATAAAACAATGTCAAAATTGTGTGACCTTTTTACCACAAGTTAATCTTGGAGTCAATCCTAGAGGATTGATACCTAACCATATTTGGCAGATGGACGTCACACACTTGCCAGAATTTGGAAAATTAAAATATTTGCATGTTACAGTTGATACTTCTTCTGGATTTTTGATGGGCTCCCTTCATGCCGGAGAAAAAACTAAAGATGTTATAGCTCATTGCTTACAAAATTTTGCCACTGTGGGTGTTCCAAAACAGTTAAAAACAGATAATGCCCCTGGTTATACTTCTACCTCTTTTAAACAATTTTGCTCAACATTTGGCATTACTCATATAACAGGAATCCCATACAATCCACAGGGACAAGGCATAGTTGAAAGAGCTCATCAAACTATTAAAATGTACTTATTAAAGCAAAAAGAAGGAATTGGGAAGGGGTATATATTCCCCAAAGATAAACTTAAAATAACCCTTTTTACTCTAAACTTTTTAAATTTGGATTCATCAGGACTTAGTGCTGTGGAAAGGCATATGTGTCCAAAAAATGTACATAAGCCCAAGGTACTTTGGAAGGATATTCTAACAGGACAATGGAAAGGTCCTGACCCAGTAATTGTCTGGAGTCGAGGGTCTGTTTGTGTGTTTCCACAGGGAGAACAGCAGCCGATTTGGATTCCAGAGAGATTAACCAAGGTCCTGACCCAGTGATTGTCTGGAGTCGGGGGTCTGTTTATGTGTTTCCACAGGGAGAACAGCAGCCGATTTGGATTCCAGAAAGATTAACTAAAGCGATTTCTACAGACCAAAAAGAAGATGATTTGGCTCAAATCCATAACAACTGATATCCAAAACTCCAGTTTGGCTATTCTTACATCTGCAACAGAACCAGGATGCTTTTTTCAATATCTATTTTATTATTGCCCTTTGCCATATCATGAAGTTCTATTTTGTTTTTTGAGCTCATACAGACCTAGGTTAATGTTTTGCTGATCAGTTCTATTTTTTGACTATAGAGTTTTTAAACATTGCAATGGAGATTTCACCTGTAAAAAGTTATAAGGCCTTTACTATAATGTTATGTGTTGTATGTATTATATTATGTGTGCACACTTGTGTTTTGTGTTATATGTTTGAATGTACGTATGTCCATATATCATATATGATGAGCGCTCATGATAAAATGGATCCAAATATTTTTTTTTCACGTGATTTATATGGTTTAATTTAAATTGGGTAAACAACTGTTGAGGATTGTTTTAATATGTAAACAAAAAAGAAGGTTAACAGATCTGTTTGTTTACTTTTACCTTTCCTTTTCATTATATTTAATAATTCTCTTAAAGATAATGTAAATTGTTAAGAAAATTGTTTTCTTTTAGTGCCTTCTGGAATGTTACATAATTTTTTCTTTAGCCATTATTGCCAGAATTCCTATCTTCATCCCAGTGCTGGTGAAGTGAAAGATAAAACCAATCTACAGCTTCTACAATAGCCATCACTGAACTGCTTGCAGAACTTGCCTGGACACATTGTGAGCTCACCTGTATGCATTGTGAACTATCTGTTGGTACAGCGAATTGTGGTAGTGCTGGAGTATTTTTGCTGATGGTGTCACCGGTGGTACAATTTTTCAAAGGAGCCCTCAATTGGCTTAATGTCATGGCATTTTGCATCCTCCTCTACTAGTGATGGTCTAAAATTTGGGGGCCAACAGAGGTGAGGCAAAGAACCTCATCCCCCCACAGGTGCAAAGGCCTATCCACAAGTATGGCTGTATGCTGGACAGGTAGTCAGTGACGGGTATGATCCAATTGCAGTGGTACCAACCTAAGACAGGAGGCTGACGCCTAGAGGTCAGTTCATCCGATGACGGGTAAGGACCATAGTTTGAATTGGACTGCCTAACAGGCACGGTCCCTAAGCCACATGCTTGTTGTTTAAACAGAGAGGGGGAGATGTTGAGAGCCACAGCCAAAGGGGCCCCAGCAAACTTCCAGCTGCCAGCAAACTTCCAGCTGCTGGCTGATGATTGGCTCACAGCGGCCCCAGCAACATCTAGCTGATTGGCTCCTCGGCCCCAGCAACATCTAGCTGATTGGCTCCTCTGCGGTGATGCTCATTGGACTGTTTCCCTGCCCTTTCAGACCACGGAGCTGCTCATTGGGGGACTTTTTTGGCTCCGCCCACGTGACCCAGCCAATCGGCCTCAAGAGCAGGAGGATTGTGGGAGGTGGAGAGAAGCTTGTGTGGGAGAGAGAGGCTTGGGGAAAGCCGGTGGTGGCAGTTGAGGCTCTGAGGGTTTTTCCTGAGAGACTATTTAGTTTGTCGTGTGTGGTTCTAAAAATAAAGTTAGTTTCTTTTGACAAGTGGCTCCTGATTGTGCCCAGCCAGACTGCGGCAAAACAAAATAAAAGTATTGTGTCCAACTACAACTAAAACATTAATTTAAAAAAAAAAACATTAAAAAATAGTGTACCAACATCAAGTGGGGTTTACCCCAAGGATACAAGTTTGGTTCAACATATGGAAATCAATAAATGTAATTCATCACATCAATAGATTTAAAGACAAGAATCACATGATTATTTCAATAGATGCAGAAAAATCATTTGACAAAATATAGCATCTATTCATGTTCAAAACCCACACAAAAAAACTAGGGATAATAGGAACACACCTCAACATTGTAAAAGCTATACATGCTAAACTCAAGGCCAACATCATTCTAAATGCGAAAAATTAAAAGCATTCCCTCTAAAAACTGGAGTGAGACAGGGATGCCCTCTTTCACTACTTCTATTCAACAGAGTTCTGGAAAATCTAGCCAAAGCAACTGGACAGAAGAAAGAAATTAAAGGGATTTAAATAGGAAAAGGAGAAAAAAAGTAAAATCAAGAAGCAATAAATAGGATAGTATCAAACTAAAACAGTAAAGAAAACAATCAAGAACATGAAGAGAGAGCCTACAGAATGGGAGAAAATCTTTTCCACCTGCATTAATCTCCAGGATATATAAAGAACTCAAAAAACTTAACACCAAAAAACAAATAACCCAAATCAATAAATGGACAAAGGAACTGAACAGGCACTTCACAGAAGAAGAAATACAAATGGTAAACAAATCTATGAAAAAATAAATGTTCAGAACCCAGGTTGTGGCTCAGTGGTAGAGCTCTTGCCTAGCATGCGTGAGGCACTGGGTTCAATGCCCGGCACCACATAAAAATAAAAATGAATAAAATAAAGGTATTGTGCCCATCTACAACTAAAATAATATTTTAAAAAAGAAAAAATAAATGTTCAACATCACTAGCAATGAGAGAAATGCAAATTAAAACTACATTGAGATTTCATCTCAATCCATTCAGAAGGGCAATCATCAAGAATACAAGTAACAATAAATATTGGCAAGGATGTGAGGAGAAACCTTGCTGGTGGGACTGCAAATTGGTGCAACCACTCTGGAAAGCAGTGTGGAGATTCCTCAGAAACTTGGAATGGAACCACCATTTAACCCAGTTATCCCTCTCCTTGGTATATACCCAAAGGACTTAAAATCAGCATACTATAGTGACACAGCCACATCAATGTCCATAGCAGCTCAATTTACAATAGCTAAGATGTGGAACCAAACTAGGTGCCCTTCAACAGATTAAAGGATAAAGAAAATGTGGTATTTATACACAATGGAATATTACTCAGCCATAAAGAAGAATGAAATTATGGAATTTGCAGGTAAATGGCTATCATGCTAAGTGAAGTAAGCCAATCCCAAAATCCAAGAGATGAATATTTGCTTTGATATGTAGATGCTGACTTACAATGAGGAGGGGGTGTGGGTTCACTGGATTGGAAGGGAATGGGGAGGAAGGGAGAGGGGATGGAAATGGTAAAAGACAGTAGAACAAATTCAACATAACTTTCCTAGGTTCATATGTGAACATACGAACCAGTGTAACTCCACAAGAATGGGAAGTTATACTCCATGTATGTATGATATGTCAAAATACATTCTGCTCTCATGTATAACTGAAAAGAGCAACAACAACAAAAAGACCATGGTAGGGGGCAGGAGTGGTTGTGCACACCTGTAATCCCAGTGGCTAGGAAAGCTGAGGCAGGAGGATTGCAAATTCAAGGACAGTCTCAGCAATTTAGTGGGACTCCAAACAATTTAGTGAGACTCTGTCTCAAAATAAAAATTTAAAAGGGCTGGGGATGCGGCCCAGTTAAGCATCCCTGGGTTCAATCCCCACTACATACATACATACATACATAAGTAAATATTTTTTAAAAGGACTAGAGTGTTGCTCAGTGGTAAAGTATTCTTAGGTTCAATTCCCAAAATGAGTACCAAAATAAGTGTATAAATAAGTTAATTAGTTGATTATAATTATTATCTTTTTAAAAAGATTTTTAAAATATAAAAAGATTTATTTATTTATATGTGGTGCTGAGGATCAAACCCAGTGCCTCACACTTGGGAGGCTAGTGCTCTACCACTGAGCCCCAGCCCCAGGCCCTATTACTATCATTATTTGAGGTGCTGGGTATCAAAAGCAGGACCTTGTCAGGCAGAGCCACTACCACTGAGCCACATCCCCGGCCCTTAGTTAATCAATAAAACAAAAAGACACATAAATTTGGAAAAAGGAATACTAGGCAAAAAGGAAAAAGAAAGAAAAGATGAGCTGGGGATGTAGCTCATAGAAAAAAACACCTGCTTAGCACACAGGAAGCCCTGGGTTTGACCCTCCAACACCCGCCCCCCCCCACACACACACAACAGCTACATTTAAAAAAAAATCATTTGAGAGAAAGAGGGCCATTATATCACGATAAAAGTTCAACTCACAGAGAGAGATAGCATTTCTAAAATGTTGTACATCCAATAACATCACCTCAATATATGATAGAAATTGATTAATCTGACATAGTGGGATATTTTAACACACCTCTTACTAATTGTTGATATTTTAACATACCTCTTACTAATTGTTAGTACAAGTAAGGGACACAGAAACTTCAAATCGAATTTTAATAAGCTATCATGTTCCAACCATCTGTCTATACCTATGTCAACACAGTACTTCACTGTCTTAATTACTGTTGGCTTAAACAAATTGTCCTCAATAACATCCCTGGCATACAGCAGGTGCTTAATAAATGTCACTGACGGCAGCAGCAGCAGTAAATTACTTTGGTCCAGTCACTTAACCTCTGTGAGCCTCCCTCAGTTACTTCTTCCAAAAAGTGTTCATAAAAATAAATTATTTTTCCAAGTTGTTTTACTAACCAAATAGAATAATGCACGCGAAGACATTTCATAAAGTATGGGAACAATGTAGGAATCACTGCTCCTGCTGGTGGGCTGGCACTACCAAGCACCAAATGTCAAGGTAAAGTGTCCATCTGAGCAGTCACTAGGTGGAACAAGAGCACCCAGGGCATGCAAAGTCATGCCATGCCAGAGCTCTGGGAGCACAGGAGAGAGACAGGGTGAAGAGGAGCCAGAAGGCTGCTTGCTGGGGCAGCCTGCCCTCTGGTGGATGAACCTAGACAGTCATGGCCTTCTTATCCCAAAGGAGCTGCTAGAGAGACTCTGGGTATCTCCCTGGGGAGCAGGTAAGACACAGGCTGGGTTCTCTGAAAACAGACACATGCAAGCTGGCAAAACTTTGCTCCATCAACCTGCCGGGGCCTGCTGTAACCATTGTCTGCCTGAGTGTGGAACCTGAAGTCGGAACAGCCTGACCTCCTTCAGCCCCCAGGTTGCCCGAGATGCCCAAGATGCCCTAGGAAGGGTGGGTGGGGGGTGTCTCAGCCCCTGAGGTGGGTTTAGAGGAAGTGATGCTGCAGGATGTCGCAGAGGGACAGCAAGTCTACCCCTGTATGTATGCTTTTCTCGGCTCCCTCCACCCCCTACCATACTGGGAATTGAACCCAGGGGTGCTTATCCACTGAGCCACATCCCAGCCCTTTTTATTTTTTGAGACACAGTCTTACTAAGTTGCTTAGGGCCTCCCTAAGTTGCTGAGGATGACCTTGAACTTGTGATTCTCCTGCCTCAGGCTCCCAGTCACTTGGATGACAGGTCTGGGCCACCACACCTGGCCATACATTCTTTTTCATGAAGACAAAGCATCTCATAAAGTTTTTGACTCAGCTAATGCTTTTGAGATTAAGGGTTCCACTTCTGGCCTCAGTGCACTCAGTCTCTGAATGTGCTCTGCCCTGGGAAGGGTGGGACCTGGCTGACCCTGACAGAGGTGACAGCTGCAGGCAATCCTCTGATTGCAGATGAGTCCTTAGTCAGTCCTTGATGGAGCATTGCCAGTAAAGGGTCAGATAGACTGCCTGCCACCCCGCCTTTCCTCCTCCTCCTCCTCTTCTTCTTCCTCTTACACAATACGTTTATTTATTTATTTATTTATTTTTATGTGTAGCTGAGGATCAGATCCGGGGCCTCACACGTGCTAGGCAACTGCTCTACCACTGAACCACAACCCCAGCCAGCCCCCCTCACCTTTCTTCTTAAACTTGCCCTCCTCAGGGTCCCAAGACGATGAGGACAGCTCTAGAATCATACACAGACTGAGCACGAGAATGGAAAGGGGACTCTGCCTTCCTGTGCCTCCCTGAGGACAAGCAGGCCTTCCTAGGCCCCACAGCACACTTTTCCTCATGGGTCACCAGCCAGAAAAGAAATTGGATGATCTGGGAAGGCCTTCTGGAACCTGAAGCTTACATCCTCTGGTTCTTGAGAACCACCCTCTCAAGAGACCCTCTCTGTCCTCTCCACAGGCTCTCCAGGGTCTCTCAAAAATTTATCCATTAGACAAAATTCTTGAAACTCCACGACATACCGGGCGCTGTTCCAGACGCTTACCCACGGTGAAGAAAACCAAGTCCTGGCCCTGGTGGAACTCCCGTTCTAGTCGGGAAGACTTTCAGGAGTGTAAAGGCATTAGGTAATTTGGTCTATTAGATTGTGTAAGCTAAGAAAGAAGCAGCAGGGGAAAGTGGAGCAGGGTGAAGGGACAGGATCACCCCAGAAAGGTGCTGGCTGGATTCCTCATAGAGTAGGCAGGCCAGTCTCTGAGGGGCAGGTTTTTTGTTTGGTTTGGTTTGGTTTTGGCAATGCTGGGAAGACAAGGAGGCCAAGTGCATTTGGACAAAAATGGGCAAGAGGGAGGGCAGTTAGTGATGAGGTCGCAGAGCTAACAGGTCACAAAAGGCCTGCAAGCCATTAAGGACTTAGGCTCCCCACCCACCCACCCACCCAGGCCCTACCACGGAGTCCCACCCCAGCCCCCAGGACTTTGGCTTTCACTGGAGTGAAATAGGGAACCTTTTCCAGGGTTTCGACCTGAGCGGAGAAGTGGCATGGCTGACTTATGTTTTTTAAAGGATTGATGCAGATGTTGCGTGGAGAAGGGATCCAGGGGGGATGGGCGGCTTACCAGAGGCTGGCTCAGGGAACCAGGTAAGAGGTGAGCTGCTGCGGCCCCGCCCGCTGGAGTGGACTAGAGGTGATATGAACCTGGCTGTCTTCTGCTCCGAACCAATGGATGTTGATGATGGATTAGGTGGAATATGAGAAGAAATAGTGTCAAGGATACCTCCTAAGTCTGGCCTGAGCAACTGGAAGGTGTGGTAGAGGGAAGCAGCTTGGTGGGGGAGAGAAGGGGCGCCACGCCCCCAATGAATCACTTCCTCCAGGTACACCCCACCTGCCTTCAGTTACCACCCAGTTAATCCCATCAGGGAACCAATTAACTGATTAGGTTAAAGCTATGACCCAATCATTTCTCCTCCAAGCCTTCTAGCATTGCCTCATGCATGAGCTTTTAGGGGACACCTCATATCCAAACCATAATACTTGCTAAGTTGCTGAGGCTGGCCTCACACTTGGGATCCTCCTGCTATAACCTCCCAAGTCACTAGGATTACAGGTGTGCCCCACTGCACCTGGCAGGGTATATGCAGTTTCAAACGATAAATCTTCTCCAACATTCCTCTTCTTCTACCTTAGGATTTTTTTTTAAGTTGTTGATGGAGCTTTATTTTATTTATTTATATGTGGTGCTGAGAATTAAACCCAGTGCCTCACACATCTAGGCAAGCACTCTACCACTGAGCTACAACCCCGGCCCTCTTGAGCTTAGAATTTTACCCAGGGAAATGCTGTCTCAACCCCATTGCCATAGATCATGTGGAATACTAGTTCCGGGCAAACAAGTGAACTATCAGAATTACTTTCAGCTGTAAGAGACACTGTGCTCTGTGTACTGAGCACTGTGCTCACTTTGGCAGCACATATATGAAAATTGGACCCATACAGAGAAGATTAGTGTGGCCCCTGCTCAAGGATGACACGCAAGTTCGTGGAGAATTCCATGTTTGTGCCATTCTTGGAAGGTTATTTAAGAATTGCATGCTCTCTACAAGAAGATAAAATCAAAGCATCCAAATGTGACTTTCATACAAAATAATTTGTGTAAGCGATCTATGCAATTCGAACAGAGAAGAGTTACACATGACATGTTGTGAGTGAATATGCCACTAGTACGCACATCAGGTAGGAGGAAAAGTCAACAGGTATCTCCCTTCACTTAACTTAAATAATTAAAAAAAAATTTTTTGTGTGGTTGTAGATGAACACAATACCTTTATTTTATTTGTTTATTTACATGTGGTACTGAGGATCGAACTCAAAGCCTCACACATGCCAGGCAAGTGCTCTACCACTGAGCCACAAAACCCAGCCCAACTTAAAGAAATTTTAAAAACCTAGTACATTACATCCAGAACCTCTAGGGCTGGGGTTATAGTTCAGTGATAGAGCACTTGTGTAGCATGTGAGGCCCTGGATCCAATCCCCAGCACTGGGAAAAAAAAAAAAAACAAACTAGAACCTCTAATAAGGGCACTGATGCCAGTGAATCCAGCCTGGCCCCCTGTACCTTCCTTCCTCCAGGACTCCACCCCAGATCTGTGAAAGCGGGTTCTTCAAGGCAGGCGCTAGCATCTGGCTGCCAACCAGCTTCCCAGGTAAATGTTCTGTGGCCAGCTGGAATCCACCCAAGGAAGAACATTTGGAACTACTGGTCTCATCTACTTCCTTCTTTTTATCAGACCACAGAGCTGAGGCTCCACAGAGAAAGTGACTTGCTTTAGACCAGGAGGGAGTTAATGCCACAGGAAACTTTGGTTTCTTGCCTGCTTAAAGGAATATCTCCTGCTCTTCCAGGCCAACTTTATAATAAACCTGGAGGTAGTTGGACAGCAGAGAGCTTACTGTGGAGGTGGGTTAGATGGTGAGACCACTGAGGCTGCCCATGTTCCATGTCATGGGCACCCTGAAGGAGGTGAGATAATCCTAGTTTGGGAAACAATGATGTTTCCCTCAGGTTGGTTTTGATTGTAAGCAACTCAAAATCAACCCAACAGGACTAGGGCAAAAGAATGTGCTGGGTGGGCAGGCTAGGGTGTAGCCCAGGGAAGAGCATTTGCAGGGCACAGGACAAGGCCCTGGGTTTGGTCCCCAGCACTGCAAAAGAAAGGAAGGAGAGAGAGAAAATGACTTGTTCAACTGTAAGGACCACTTTGCTTCATACCTGACCTTGGTGCAGAGATGCAAATGGTCAAGATTGGTTTTCTTTTTTTAAATATTTTTAAATTATAGATGGACACTATATCTTTATTTTGTTTATTTTATTTTATTTTTTTTAATGTGGTGCTGGGGATCAAACCCAGGGCCTCACGTATGCTAGGCAAATGTTCTACCACTAAGCCACCACCCCAGCTCAAGATTGCTTTTCACTCTCTCCAATACCCAGTGCTTTTCCTTCTAGGTCACCCCTATCCTTGGGTGGGCTCTACTCCCACAGCCTGGTATTCCTAGCTGCTGGCCCTGCAGTGTCTCAGCATTCTCAGCAAAAGTCGCATTGGCCAGCCAGACCCAGTGGCACATGCCTGAAATCCCAGCGGATTACAGACTGAGGCAGGAGGATCACAAATTCAAAGCCAGCAATTTAGTGAGACCTTAACCAACTTAGTAAAGTGAGACCCTGCCTCAAAACAAAAAATAAAAAAGGGCTGGGAACTTAGCTCAGTGGTAAAGCACCCCTGGTTCAAACCCTAGTACAAAAAAAAAAAAATCTTATTAACAAAAATTGAGTAACGGAATTATATGGCCAATCCTTAAAGGCAATAGCAGCAAGAGAAATGCGCTAAGGTTTTGGACACTAGCCTAGGTCAAGCACCCACCCTGAGCCAGGTTACCCCATTCAGGGACTGACAGCAGAAAAAAGGTGACCAAGATCAGAGCAAGAAAACCAGAGGAAAGGTGAATAATTGCTGAATGGCTAAACCCACACGTGTGTGCTCAGGGCTAGGAAGGGCGGAGAAGTTGACAATGACAGTGGAGAAAGTGAGAATTATAATCCAGGGGTAAATTATTTATCTATTTATGGGGCTGGGGACTGAACCCAGGGCCTTGTGTGCTGTACCACTGAGCTGCCCACCGGCCCCTTATAGTAAGGTATTGGTTATACACTGTAGAGTATTAGAGTATTAGGTGGTTTTAATGTGCACTTTAATGTGACAGACACTTTGGGGTGTCTATCCAGCTCTCAACCTTCACCTTTTCTGGAAATTACCCTCTTCAGGTATAAATGAATAAATTCCCATGGCTGGGCATGGTCAATGTGATCCAACACCTCCCTAGAGGGGCCTTACCCTTGAAAGGGCCTCATCTGGCCTGTTGCACATCTGTAATCCCAGCAACTCAGGAAGCTAAAGCAGGAGGATTGTGAGTTTGAAGGCAGCCTCAGCCAATTTGAGAGGCTCTAAGCAATTTAGCAAGACACCATTTCAAAAATATATATATAAACAGGGCTGGGGATGTGACTCAGTGGTTGAGTGCCCCTGAGTTCAATCCATGGTACCAAAAATAAATAAATAGGTTCATATATGAATAGGACCCCCAAAATAATTTATTGAGGATCCCAAGACTGGGGGTGTGGCTCAGCAGTGAAGCTCTTGCCTAGCATGTGCAAAGTCCTGGGTTCTGTCCCCAGCATGGGGTGGGGGAGGGTGGGGGAAATTGGAGGGCAGGGTGGGAAATCCCACGGGCATCTGTCATTTGGGACCCAGTGCTTGACACTGCACTGCTTCAGCTGGGACTCTCAACTTCTGTTCTCACAGCCATCACCTTTCAACCCGAGGAAACAAACACTTCTCCACTCTCTTTTCCAGTGTCCTGGAAACAAACCACTCTGCATCTGAATGTGCTGCTGCTAATGTGGGAGATGACACCTCTTGGAGTGTGAGGAAGACTGGGGTGAAGGCGCTTAGTTAAGAGAAAAGTCGGGGCTGGGGATGTCGCTCAAGAGGTAGCGCGCTCGCCTGGCAGACGTGCGGCCCAGGTTCGATCCTCAGCACCACATACAAACAAAGATGTTGTGTCCGCCAAGAACTAAAAATAAATATTTAAAAAAAAAAGAGAGAAAAGTCGAATTAAGAGCCATCAAATCCTTCCTCCCCAGCAGACACAGGTAAAGGTGTAGATTCCTGCAGAGGAAGAAGCTTTCCTGGCAGTGCTACGGGTACCTTTCTTGCTTCACTTTTTGTTCCAACCTGTAGTATGGTGTTTTCAATAGTGGCAAAGGAGGACTGAGGGACACTCTGCACTATTAAACAATGTCTTTTACTTATAGATTTGTAAATGAAGGCTAAGCATGATGTGGACGAAGCATGAGGCCAGTTCTTCAAGTTTTGCTTTATAAGATGGTGAAAATTGTGATCTAAGACAGGTGGGTCCATCATTGTGGCACACACCTGTAATCCCAGTGATTGAAGAGGCTGAGGCAGGAGGATCGAAAGTTCAAGGCCAGCCTCAGCAATGTAGCAAGACATTTCCCAAAATAAAAAGATCTAGGAATATAGCTCGGTGATAGAATAGTCTTGGATTTGATCCCCTCTACTGAAATACAAAAACATGATGTATGTGGTGCATGTGTGGTGTGTTCATGATCATTTGTCATGAATACTCCATTTAAATGTTGAAGCATGTTGCCCAGTGGAATTACAGGGTGCCCCCCTGCACCCAGCTTAAAACATCTTTTAATTATGCATTATGAAGTGCATTGGTCAAGGTGGGAGGATAGATTTCTCGCCAGCTCACTAAGAGAAATCCTATTTCTTTTCTATGTGCTCCCCTACTTTTCTTAGTAAAGCCTGGGCTTGAGGTGAGGAAGATGTGGCTGCTGTGGTGTTGATGAGGAGGATGGGATCAAAGGGAGTAACCGGGGCTGCCCTCATTTCAGTGCTAGCTTCAACCCAGAGCACTTGAATTTCCACAGAGAGGACAGGGCAAGCAGGCTGCTGGCAGGTAGCAACCACAGCCCTGCCTGCCCCCAAAACAGCCCGCAGGTTTCCCCTGGGATTCCAGTGCTGGGGATGTAGTTCTAGGGTGGAGGAGAAGAGTGACTGGGCTGAACTCTGGGCTCCGGGTGGGGTCTTGTCCAAATGCAGAAACCCGAGCAGCAGGCAAACTGCTAGAAATACTATGAGCACCCTCCAGGCTGATTTCCTCTGTAAAAGACCTTGAGGCTCACCCGTGAGACCGCCTCCGCCTGCTCCTTTGTCCCAGAGGTGGGAAAAACGGGAAGTGGGGATGAACCCGATAAAATGTATAGGAAGGTGACAGCCTTAAGGCTTTTTCAATGCCTGTTTAACATAGATTTTGATCAATGACTTTGGTGCTGTTTTACTGAAAACATCAGTATTTTGCTCCAAACTTTACCCAGAATTGTACTCCATAAACTCCTAAGCTGACACACCAAATGGTTTTTTTCTGCTACCAGGCCCCCTCCCCCACGGCAGGATTCTCTCTTTTCTCGTTCAAACAAAATCTACAGAGCCGGGGGCCATGTCGCACACCTGTAATCCCAGCAGTTTGAAAGGCTTGAGACAGGAGGAGCGCGTTCAAAGCCAGCCTCAGCAATTTAGGGAGGCGCTAAGCAACTCAGTGAGACCCTGTCTCTAAATAAAAAATAAAATAGGGCTGGGGATGTGGCTCAGTAGTTGAGTGCTCCTCAGTTCAATCCTGGTACCAAGATGATGATGATGATGATGATAGTAGTAGTAGTAATACCTACTGCCTACTGCATGTACTCTCCCCTTCCATGATTATCTGCAGACTTTATTCTGCAAATTTTGCGAAACAAGAACCCAGAATAAAATTGTCGAAGCAGGGAAACTAGTCTGATCTCCGGTTTCAGTACAATGTTAACTTAGCATGCGAATGGTCCTGGGTTTGATCCTCAGTGCAGAGGGGGGGAAAAAAAAGGAATAATAACAGCATCCATTTCACAAAGGTTTTGTAAGAAGTGATGGGAGTACTGAGTGTAAGCACTTAACAGGGTGACTAGCACCTAGAAACCGTAAATGTGGTTGATTTGGGTTTTGTCCTCCTAACACCAGGTGATGAGCTCTGTGAAAGCACAGTGTTCACTAGCAACACGGGGGTGGTCACAAGCAAAAGTTAAATGGCATCTTCTCCTGCTGTCCCTCTATTCATTCCCGTGAGTCCCAGCGGTAGGTGCCGGAGGCCTGGCTTTGCTCAGAGCCACGCCCCTTGGAGGGGACCGGCGCTGGAGCCAGGCTATTGTTGTGGCTGAGATTCTTTCCCAAAACGGAAAGCCTGAATTAGAGCGGAGCGGCTGCCTAATCTCCGTGGGTCTAAAGGAGGCCAGCCCAGCAAGGGGCCTCTCTTGGCGGCCTCTCCCCTCTGTGGACCTCAGCTTCTCTCTACGTCCTCTGGAACCTTCCCCACCCCTATGCAACCCCTCCCTAGCTTGTGCCCATGCTGAGACCCTGGCTCCAGCTGTCCTCTCCTCCAGCGACCCTCCCAGACTCCCCACCCCCAACCTCCTCAGAAATCCCCTCCAGGCCCAGCCCAGATCCCCTCCTCTTTGAAGCTTCCACCCGCCCCTGGCAGAACCAATTCCCTCCCTGGGTCATCCGCTTTGTTCATCTGTCTCCAGCCCGATCGCCCCTGAATTGTGACCCCTCCCTCAGGAGGCTGCTGAGCTGCTGAGCTCCTGAGGGCAGTCACGTCTGACCCAGCTGCTGACCCCAGCGCCTCGCAGGTAGCCCTAGTGATTTGTTGCTAGCAGCTGAGAGTCAAGCTGTGAGCTGGGGAAAAAAAGATCCAGGCCAGAGATGCCAGGAAGGTGTTGGGAGGGCCAAAGAGGGTCAGGTCCACGGACATTTCCAGGTGCAGGGTGCTCTCTCAGTCCCCACTGCTTGGCATCTGCTTACCACACCGGAGCAAAGTCCCACCGATCCCATTTGACATGAAAGGACACCCAGAGAGGTTAAACTCCCGCTAGAGGCCACACAGTAGGTGAGTGGGAGGCCAGGATTAGAATCAAGGGCAGGACTGAGGTGTGAGTGGCTGTGTCCTGGGAGCTATGTCTGGCTGGTGAGGGAGGGGACACGTATCCCTCTGTGACAATGTGAGTGTGGGGTCTGAGGGCCTTCCGGACCTTTCTCATCATTCTGCTCCTCCATCCTCCTCCCTCCTAAAAGGAGCTGACTGATTCTGGCCCATTCCCAACCCACAAAGGTGCCGGGAATGAGGTCGGAAATAGGAAGGAAACATCCCCCAGACATGGCCTCCCCCTCACCCCCCCCACCTCCTAGTCCCAGCTCTAGGGCCGGAAGGAGCCACTTTAAGGGATCTCCCTGGGGACCCATGACCAGAGAGAGAAATGACCCTGCTCACAGCAAGTGTGGCTGCTGAGAGACAGGCAGGCCAGACAGACTCTCAACCTGTCCCTCCTCTCTGCCCCCCCCAATGATACTTTCAGAGCACCTCCCCCAGAAGGCCCCTTCCATTTGATCTCTCCCCCAGGTCCCTGCTTTGCCTGTGTGGCCCGGGGTCTGCTTGTCCCTCAGGACTAATCCACTGGCTTTTTGGGACAGGTGCTGAGAGCAAGATTCTGGAACCCCCCTCACCCAGCTCTGGGGGCTCCCAAGGGCAGAGTGGTGTCACTGCCCTCGGCCTCGGGGGCTCCCAGAGCAGGACTGTCATCTCTCCTCTCTGACAGCACTCCTGAGTGGCCTGCCACTTCTAACTCACCGAGGGAGTCACTTTGTCTGGGCAGCACCTGTAGTGCCCCCCCATTCCCTCTTTCTGAAGTCTAGCATCCATCCTGATCCCCAGAACAGAGCAGTGAGCCCCCACCTCCTGCCTTTCCACCCAACCCGGATGCTCCTTTAAGACCAAAGGGATGGGGGTTGCCTTGTCAGACACCCGGCCGTCCTCCCCTGGCAGGCCAGGTTTCCTGCCATTGACAGCATCCCAGCTGGGCCCTGCCCAGCCTCCCAGGGCTTAACCCCTTCATGCCCATACCAGGGGCTGCCGGTATGAAAAAGCCACTTCACTGAATTATTTGGAGGATTAAATATTTTAATCATTGTGTGAAGTCTTTAGAAGGCCTCCCAGCATGAACTAATCTCCTAGTAAAAGTTAGCTACTACTCCTTGGTGTGTGAGCTTGGGTAAGTTATTTGATCTCTCCAAGTTTCAGTCTCTTAAGCTGTAAATGGGAGAAATAATAAAACCTACTCCACAAAGTTAACAACACAATACAGAAATGTCCTGCACAGCCAGGTGCAGTTTTAATTCCTGCAACTCTGGAAGCTGAGGGAGGAGGTTCTCAATGTTTTTTTTGTTTGTTTGTTTTTTGTTTTGGTATTGAGAATTGAACCCAGGGGTGCTTAACCACTGAGCCATATCCCCAGCCCCTTTTTTATATTTTATTTAGAGACAGGGTCTTGCTGAGTTGCTAAGTGCCTTGCTAAATTGCTGAGACTGACTTTGAACCCATAATTCTCCTGCCTCAGCCTCAGGAGCCACTGGGATTTCAGGCATGCACCACCACGCCTGGCTGAGGATCTCAATTTTGAGATCAGCCTGGGCAATTTAGTGGGACCCTATCTCTAAATAAATAAATAAGACTGGGAATTTAGTTCTGTGCAGTGTTGAGAGCCACAACCAAGTCAAGATGGCGCCTGGCATTTTGCCAGAAGGAGTGGTTGAGAAGTAACGCCAGTGAGCCATTAAGATGATGATAATTAAGTTTAGCTGTGTATAATTATTAAGATAATGACTGATTGCTGTAACTGGATGATGCTATTGAAAAAAGCTGTGTATTCAGTTGTGTATATAAACCTCTGCTGTCTGGCAATAAGGCGGCTCCTGCTACCTTGGGTGCCCGCTACTTTTGAGTTCTCGAGGAGTTCCCGTTGAGTTCCCATTAAGTTCCCATTAAGTTCCCGTGGGGTTCTCGAAATAAAGTAGTTCCTGTTTTGAACCTACAAGTGGCTCGTGACCTCCCGGTTATTTGTGCCCATCCAGATTGCGGCAGTGCAGAGCACCCCTGGATTCAATTCCCAGTACCACAATAGATAGATAGATAGATAGATAGATAGATAGATAGATAGATAGATAGATAGATAGAAAGAAAGAAGTGCTAGAAGAGCCAGTCAATACTCTGGAGGCTGAGGCAGGAGGATGGCAAATTTGAGGTCAGCCTCCACAACTTAGCGAGGCCCTGTCTCAAAATAAAAAATAAAAAGGGCTGGGGATGTAGCTCAGAGTTACAACACCCCAGGATTTGCTCCCTAGCAACCCTCAAAAAAAAATTCAAGGGCTGGGGATGTGGCTCAAGCGGTAGCGCGCTCGCCTGGCATGCGTGTGGCCCGGGTTCGATCCTCAGCACCACATACAAACAAAGATGTTGTGTCCGCCGAAAAACTAAAAATAAAATAAATAAATTCTCTCTCTCTCTCTCTCTCTCTCTCTCTCTCTCTCTCTCTCTCCTCTCTCTTTAAAAAAAAAAAAAATTCAAGAAGAGAGGGAGGGGAGCTAGAGGTGGGCAGGACCTCACTGGTGTTACAACTCTGGGTGCTGGAGAGTCTACCTGCTGGGGAGAAGGAGCTCCCATGTAGTTAGAACTTCTTGAGATAAGAGGCATCAGAGAAGAGACTGTCTCAACCCTAGGAGTCCCCAAGTGGGACAAGAGGAGAATGGAAGCCAAAGGACAGAGGGTTGGCCCAGAAGCCTTCCCTGGGTGACACTCATGCCAAATCTTGCTGGGACACTCCACTCCCCAGCCCTGCACATCTGCAGCACTACTGCCCCCACCCTTAGCTGCAGATTCCTGGACTCAGCCCTGAGGAAAGCAGACTTGCCACCACCAACACCCAGTCAAGAAAAAGCCTAAGCCTGACACAAAGGGAAAAATTGAACCCTGTTCTGCTTCCCTTCAATGAGAGCCACTGCTGAGGCCCAGCTGAGGGGCCCACATGAGTTGCACCCTCACTCCAGGCCTCTGGAGGGAGCCTGGGGATCAGGAGATCTTGTTTGGGGTCCTGGCAGAATCCCAAGTTCACACTTCCTCCATGGTCAACCATTTACCCCAGCAGGGTCTGTCTGCCCATCCATAAAACAAAGGAGCTGGACTTGGTTCACTGGTCCCTTCAGCACCGAGGCTGTGATCAGGAAGGAGTTAACTGAGGCCAGGCTCTGGATCAGAAAGGGTTAATCTGGGGAGGTGGAGGCTCTCTCGGCTTTTCCTGTGGAGAGTGAGGTTTGGCTGCCACCAAAGTTACTTCTAGTCCCTGCTGTCCCTCCTGCCCTCAGTCTGGAACTGCTCAGGGACCCTGGCAATTCAGCCTCCCCACGCAGAGGTGAGTGCATCCTGGGCCTAGGGCTGGGGTGGGCGCACACCACAGGCAGAGGGCAGGGAGGCTGGCACCTGGCCGCTGAGCCTGGAAGCTGGCCCACGTCCAGAGTAAAGCCTCCAGTTGAGTTGGGACCCCTAATTCTAGGATGAGGAGAGGTAGGCAAAGGAATGGACGGGACAAGGACAGACATCAGGCTTCTAGGGTTGGCTCGTTTGTGGCCAGCCATCAAAGCCAGGGAAGAGGCACCAGACATAGACTATTTTGGTCCTTGTGTTTAGGGGCTTTTTATAGCTTCCCTACTCAGGGCTGGGAAGAGGAGGGGACACAGGGAACCCACAAGGTCAGGCAAGCATAGTGCCTTCCTGGGACCTTGGAATCAGACCTGCTGCCCAGCACAGTCCTTAGGAGAAGGTGGGGGACACTGCCAGCATAGCCTCGCTGCCAGACGAGCCCCATCTCTGGCTAGTCTGTTCCTTTGTGGCCTCCAGATCCAAGGTCCCCTCAGTGTCCAGCACTAATGGGTCCCTCTCAGCTGAATGTGGGATGGGGGAGTAGCAGGACAGAGGTGGGGTGTGCTAAGCCATGTGGGTGGCCCATTCTGTTAACTGCCAAGGAAACTGTCAGCTTTTGATTTACAATCGCTCCTCATCCCCCTCCCCAGCACCAGGGAGGTGGAGGAGAAAGAGCAGGGTCAGAGGTCACAGGGTGAGAAGGGGGCAGGGACCCGGAGGGCAGATTTCTGTGAGTGTAGGTTATTAGGAAGAATTAGTGGAAGGAACTTTTTAGTAAGACTAAGGACTCATCTCTAATGGAAATGATTTGATTTGATAGCAGGAACCAGAGCTGAATCCCAAAGGGAAATTCTAATAGGTGAGGGATCCTATCTGAACCAGTTCTGGACAGTAAGGCGAGAGACCTGGGTTCCAGTCCAGGCCCCTAACTCTCGAACTGGAGCAATCCCCCTCCTCTCTAGGCCAGTTTTCTGGCCAATAAAATGGAAATGCTGGGGTTGGACAAGGGGATGTTTACAGTTTGGTTTTCAGGAATCCCCTTGGCAGGGGCACACAGTGGCTGGCTGACATGACCTGGGGACCACCTCCCTCTCCTTCCTGGATAGCCCTGCTGGGCCTGGGCAGGGCAGTTGGCTGCAATTACTGGAGGCTCCTACCCTGTGGTTATATCCCTGACCTCGGTGCTTGGGGGCGGGAAGGGTGGACCCTGCTGGAGCCGGCCTGTGGCTGCGGAGCCTCCTTGTCTTGGGCTTAAAGTTGCCGATTGGGAGAGGTATTTTTTCCGGTTAAGGCCACTTTCGGGAATTGGGCAGGGACCAGCCCCATTTCCTTTTCCAAGTGTCCTGTCTGCTGAGTTTGAGTGCATGGCCCTGTGGCCACACTGGGGCACTCTGAAAGAGGCATATATTTTTGGGTGGCCAGAGAGTCCCCATCAAATATTTCTGAGGACAGGAAGAGGAGATAGCCTGAGCCTCTGCTCCCTGGACATGGACCCACTTGACTTGGGTGGGGGAAGGGTGGCTACCTGATCCTATGCCCAGGAGTGCCAGAAGGCGGACAGGAACATCTCCCATCCTCTTCCTGACCTTTTTTCTCTCCTTGCTGCTCCCAGGAAGCCCCAGCTAACTGCTCTTGGCTCCTCTGACTGTGTACGTCCAGCGGCTTATGGGGCACTGTGCTGCCCAGTTCTGCCACGATGCTCCTGGCCTCTCCCTCCACCCCATCCAGGGGACGGACCCCCAGCGCAGTGGAGAGGCTGGAAGCCGATAAAGCCAAGTACGTCAAGACACACCAGGTGATAGTGCGGCGACAGGAGCCAGCCTTGCGTGGAGCCGCAGGACCGCTCACCCCGCACCCCTGCAATGAGCTAGGGTCCGCTGCATCGCCCAGGACGCCTGGACCGGCCCGTCGGGGCAGTGGCAGGCGGCAGCCAAGGCCGGACTCCCTCATCTTCTACCGCCAGAAGCGGGACTGCAAGGCTTCGGTGAACAAAGAGAACGCCAAGGGCCAAGGGCTGGTGCGGCGCCTCTTTCTGGGCATCCCCCGGGACGCTGCCCCGAGCAGCCCGGGTCCCACCGAGCGACCCGCAGCCCCAGGGGGCTGGCCCGCGCCCCAGGATGCTCCGGAGGCGGCAGGAAAGCGGGCGCTGTGCCCCACGTGCTCGCTGCCCCTGTCCGAGAAGGAGCGTTTCTTTAACTACTGCGGCCTGGAGCGCGCGCTGGTGGAGGTGCTGGGAGCCGATCGCTTCTCCCCGCAGAGCTGGGGCGCCGACGCCAGCCCCCAGGCCGGAACCTCGCCGCCGCCGCCCGGCTCCGGGGACACCAGCGACTGGACATCCAGCGACGGGGGCGCGGCCGGCCGGGACGCTGCAGGCGGTGGCGGCGGCTCGGAGGCGGCGGGCTCAGCGCGGGACGGGCGGCCTGCGGTGTCGGTGGTGGAGCGCAACGCGCGCGTCATCCAGTGGCTGTACGGCTGCCAGCGCGCCCGCGGCCCGCCGCGAGAGTCCGAGGTGTGACGGCAGCCGCCCCCGAGGCGGCGTCTCGGGAGCTGGGAGCGCTGGCTGCACCTGGACACCCGCGGAGACGCACTGCCTCGGACGCGCGCGGCGCCTATGGGCGAGCCCTTCCTCTGGATCTCGGTTTACCCCTCTGAACCTTGGGGAGGCGGGACCAAACGCGCCCGAAGTCCCTTCCCAGGGCAGGCTGCGGAAGGGGAGGCAGCGACCTCGTGGCTGGGGTGGGGGGTGATGATGACTGGAGTGAGATGGGAGCCAACCTACTGAATAAATCGAAACCGTTATTTAAGTGGGTCGTGAGTTTAGATTGGGGGCAGATGTTGAAGAAGAGGGTGAGCAGTTTTGCGTGGTTAAGCGCAACCGTTTCGGAGTGTGGGTTCCAGGCTGACTGTGTGACCCTGGGCAAGCACTTAACCTCTCTGGACAAAAGTGTGCACCCCTTGGTTTTAAAAGGGAGGAGAGAGTAGTAGATAATAAAAAATATCTGAATAGCAAAGTGCCTGGAATATAGAAAGAGCTCAATAAACAATAGCTGCTTTGACTACTATCAAATTGGTACCGACACTAATACGAACATTTTTGCCACCGACCCAAAAGTTGATCCAAACTAGAGCTAGGAAAACCCGGGGAAGCCTCTGTTTCAGAAACCTGGGGTCCTTTGACCCCACCCCGCCCAATAGTCCTCATTCCCGACGCTTTGCTGCCCCCTTGTGGTCAGTGGGTAAGAACGACTGAGACGCGAGGATCTGAAATTGTGGTCGCTACAAGGAGGGACCCTTCAAACCCGGATTTTGTCAGCCAGAAACCTTACAATCAGCTACTGCTCCCCTTTCTTTAAAGGATACACTGGTCGCATATTTTCCTTTCAGATTCCCACTTCTAAGCCTTTGTTCACGCACTTCCTCCCTTGGCCTCGGTTTCCTTTCCCTCTCTCTATACTCATCTTTAAAAATTTTCCTGGAAGCCTTCCTGAATTCCCCAGTCGGCCTCACCTCCTCTAAGCTCCCCTCTGCGGCCCTATTTTTGTGCCCCAATTTTTCACCTTTTGTGGGACCCGCTGGTAGTGAGTTCTCTCCTTAGTGTCTGACCTTTCCATAGTAGAGGGACAACCGGCCACGTTTGTTAAACCGAATGGGGCTGAGCCAGTAATGGAGCCAGTCCCGGCTTCCCAAGTCACCCAGCCACCTTGACCTTTTAAATTTTATTTTATTTTCTATTTTGAGACAGGGTCTGGCTAAGTTGCTGAGACTGGCATTGAACTTGCGATCCTCCTGCCTCAGCCTCCTAAGTGTCTGGAATTACAGGCGTGTGCCACCTGGTCATTTTAGGCCAGCACTTTTGTGGGGAAAGGTGCGAGGACATCTCCAACTAGACCCCGCCTGAGACCACCCACCCCAAAACAGCTTTTGCTTTTCCTGTTGTCCGGACAAAAACGCCGTCACACGAGGTGTAGGGCTACTTTTTTTTTTTTTTAATGGGGGCTGCGGAGGGCGGGTGCCCAGTTTGGCGTGCCGGCTAGTCACCTTTGGGCACGGCCTTCACCCTCATCTCGGCCAGTTTGTTGGTGAGGAAATCCCACTTGAAGCCGGCCGCGGGGTCCACCTCCCGAGGCTCCGGGCGCTCGTTGGCCTCCTCCTTGGCCTGGTCCTGGGGCTCCGGGTCCGCATTCGGGGTGGGTTCGGCGCCCCGCAGCATGGACTGCTGCTGATGCCACCTGCTGGCGAACGCATCCCAGAATCCCGGGCCGCGCGCCTCTGCCTCGGTGGCCCCCGCCTGCGAGGTGGGCTGCGCGGCCAGAGGGCTGCAGGAGAAGGGCGGGTGAGCGACAGGAGAGGGCCGGGTCCCAAGGGGCAGGCCAGGGGTCCCAGAAAGGAATAATGGACAGAGGCGGGAACCGAGTGGAGCAGTGGGGCAGAGGGAGTCAGGAGGAGGTCACTTAGGGCCTGCGGGCAAGGGGAGGCACTGGGAAGGAGGCGCCTGGTTGGGTCGGGGGTCAGAGGATTAGGCCAGGGGTCTGGTGAGAAGAGACCAGAATCCCTGGAGAGAGCGGAGTCAGGCTGTGAGAAGGGACCACGTGGCGGGGGGGGGGGCGGGACGACCCGGGAGCAGCTGTCAGAGGTGGCCAAGAGGAGTGAGACCCAGACGTGGGGTGGGGACAAGGGCTTGTGGAGCCCACTGGAGGGAATCGAGGTGGGACTGGGCAGAGGGGCTGGTTCTGGGATAAAGGAAAGGTGGGGCGACTAGGGACCTGGGAGAGACAGGTGGAGCGATCTGAGGAAAGGGAAAATCCTAGTCCTGAAGCTTAGGGGAGAGGGGGACTTGGGAGGTAGAGGGGAGATGTGGGGAAGGGCCTTTCTGGAAGGAGGTGAGGCTTGAAGTGGGAGCCTCAGATCTGGGAAGAGCCTTCAGGACCAGGAGGGAGAGGGGGTGAGCTGGGGAGAGGAAAGAAAGCCCTGGGGCAGGATGGATGGATGGGTCAGGAGGACCCTGGGGCAGAAAGGCAATCGCTGGGAGAGTGGACTGGGCTGGAGGAAAGGCCAGGCATGGAGTGGGTGCCGGTGCTAGAGCCAGAGCAGGGGGGATAGAGGCTTGTGTCGTCCCCCCGCCCCTGAGCATCAAAGGCTTTCCAAAGCAGTGATTCCCAAACTAGTGTGCCTCTCAGTCCGCTGAGATCCTCCGGCACTACCCATGCCTCCTGAATCTCAATCTGTGGAAGAGGGTTCCAGAATTTGTTGGTCACATGTTCCCTTGGAGGATGAGGGTTGTTCCGAACCACTCTCTCTTGCATGTTGCAAACACCTAGAGGACCTCTCTGTTGGGATTCTCAGGAGATGGCCTCTCCCAGTGGTAGGGAAAGACAGCCCATAAACACCCTCCAACTTCAGTCCCAATTCTGGTAAATTCCTGAGATCTAACCCAAACTCCCAGATACACTGTGTGAGTAGAGTGTCCTGCTGAGAGAAATAGAAGGGCCAGGAGCTGCCCCTCCCCAGCCCTCCATGGTTAGAAAGAGAAGGAGATCAGAAGGAAATGACAAGAGAGCAGAGAGACCCCAGGCCCTTCTGGAACTGCCCACTGCACACACACACACACACACATACTGGTCAGCACAGGGCTCTGGTGGCAGCAGCTTGTCCTCATCTTCTTTGTTAAACAGAGATGACATTGTCAGCCAGCCTTTCACCCCGACTCCCTGAACCTGGGAGGGAGGGGCTGGGAGTCAGGAAAGGGCCCAGCTCAGCCTCCCAGGGCTCCACAGCAGCCTCCACGAGTTCCCCAGGGTTTGGGTGGAAGAAGGGAGAACTCACCCTGCGGGCCAGCTGTGACACGGGACTGAAGGCCTCCTCAGCAGGTTCTGTTGTCTCAGACTCCACTAAAGCTGGGTTCTCCCTCTGAGACACAAAACCCCCATAGAGCATGAGAGAAGCCCCAGAAAAGTGGGACCTCCCTTCCCATGGCTAGCCTGTACACACAGGCACCCCAACGCCACAGAACTCAACACACACCTGCATACCTCATACCTCCATGAAGGCACATGGGACTGCCCACAGGTATGTACACATGTATGATAAACCCTGCAGACACCCTTGAGCACACATACCAGCCCACCCACAGACACATCTAGATGCCCCCAGAAACATGTGGGCAAGGGTATGCATGGTGATGTAGACAGACATAGCTGGCCATGAGCATGCCCCCACAGGGCCGAAGCTCTTCCCCTGTATGTGCCACAGGGCACCCACACGACTCATGAAGTTATGCCGTCACACCCCTACACGTGGACAACTGCAGACAGATGCACAAAGGCCCATCCTCAGCACACAATCCTCTCCACCTACCCACAGACACCTGGACACACACATCACGCAAGCATAAGGCTGACAGGCGTGTGCTCCAGCCCAAACCCCAGCACCTGCAGACACCTGGATCCAATTCGCAGTGCAGTAGCCCTCCACTGGGGCTTCCTCCCAGAGTCCCATCCCAGACTTCCACACAGGCCCCACTTTGGACACCAACCTGTCTAGACATACACTTATCCACACATACCAACCCCAAAGGACTAGTTCCTGCCCCTGCCACATCTGTTTGTTTGACTGCTACTTATCACAGCTTCCAGACATAGATTTTTTTTTTTTTTTTTGGTTCTGGGGATTGAACTCAGGGGCACTCCACCACTGAGCCACATCCCCAGCCCTATTTTGTATTTTGTTTTGAAACAGGGTCTCACTGAGTTGCTTAGCTGCTCGCCATTGCTGCCCCTGGCTTTGAACTGGAGATCCTTCTGGCTCAGCCTCCTGAGCCGCTGGGATTACAGGTGTGCGCCATCATGCCAGGAGACCTAGAGTTTTTTTGTTGTTGCTGGTTTGGTTTTGTTTTGGACTAGAGATTGAACCCAGAGGAGTTTTACCACTGAGCCACATCCAAGCCACCCCCTTTTATTTCTTATTTTGAGACAGGATCTCACTAAGTTGCTAAGGACCTTGCTAAATTGTTGAGGCTGGTTTTGAACTTGTGTTCTTGGGATTCTCCTGATTCAGCCTCCGAGTCGCTGGGATTACAGGCATGCAGAGCCTTTTTTTTTTTTTTAATCAGAACAAAGCATGATGTAAGTTTGGTTTTGATGTGACACTGCTACAGTGACACAGTGCTCAGAGTTCAAGTGACACACCCCTACCCCTAGTAACAGAGGGCTCACTACCTCTCAAGGCAAGCCATCCCACTTCTGCTTAGCTCTGCTTATTAGAAAGTTGTGTCAAGGGCTGGGGATGTGGCTCAAGCGGTAGCGCACTCGCCTGGCATGCGTGCGACCCGGGTTCGATCCTCAGCACCACATACAAACAAAGATGTTGTATCCGCCGAAAACTAAAAAAAATAAATATTAAAATTCTCTCTCTCTTAAAAAATAAAATTAAATTTAAAAAAAAAGAAAGTTGTGTCAAGCCACATATACTGAGTGTGGCTACTGCCTACTGGTCTTAGAAGAATTTCTTCCATGCACAGCCCTTGGGGTCGATGGAAACAGTGGCCACTCCTCCCATAGCCACAGTTCTTCTCTCCTTCCTCAGTTTTCTTAGGTGTCCTGGCTGTCTGACTGCACCATGCTGCTTGCCATCCCTGTATGTGCCTACAGTTACTATACAAATGTGCCTCTCCCTCCTCTTTCTGTCCCTCCTGCTGCCCTGTCCATGCCCCACCCAGCAGGCATGAAGGGTACCCACCTCCTCTGCCAGGTCCTCCTCAGATTCCCCACTCAGGGTCTGTAGCACTTTGGACTTGTAGGTTTTCCAAAAGGCCTGGTTCATAGCTGCAAGAGAAAGGAGCCTGGCACCCTGGCACAGAAGGTGGTGACTCAGTGGGCACCTATAGATCTGGCTCTGGGAACTTGGTGGGGCCAAGAGCCTGTCCCAGCGATCGGGTGACTTCATTAAAGATGCACCAACCTCCCTAATTGGCACAATGCCCAGCAGGTGAAACTGATCCAAAGGAGTCTGAGAAGGGGCTGACTTCTGTCAACTTAGTCTCTTGTCTTGACCCATATTGGCCACCAATAATAAAGACATCTCTCTGAAGAGGTCACCTTCCTGGGTTTAGGAATATTTAAGGTTGTCAATCTCTTGGAATGGCTTCAGACAAATTCTCTTTATTTGCATAGGTTGATGACATACACTGGTGTCCCCATACCAGCTATGTCCTTGGCAGGGCCACTCTGTCCCCACTCAGCCTTCAGGAACAGGAGTGGGAAGATCCTTGGACGCTGTCAGCACCTTGGGCTTACATTTCACTTCTTTGTCTGGCCTGGAAACTTATTCTTCTCCCTAGGGATGCACGTGCCTGTCTCTCTGTTTCCTGGCAACAGGTTCCAAAGAGCTGGAGCCCCTGAATTATTGCTGAGCTTCTCTGGCACCGTCCAGGGGAGTTGTCTCTAGCCAGTCTGGTAGGCACCAGGACCCAATGAATGAGGAATGGCCCTCTGGCACTCGCCCCTCCTGTGAGCCTACAACATTTAGTTATCTCTGCCCTTGCTGTAAGCCCTCTCCTGGGAAGTCCAGCCCAGAGAAAAGAGGCAGCAATAGGGGTCTTTCTGTGAGTATCTCCTCTTGCGAGAGAGGAGTTAAATGACGGGAGACCCGGGTGCTGGGGTCTTTGGGTAGGAACAGCACCCCCCCCACCTTGGATTTGCCTGGCGGGCGGGCAGAGGACAGAGACTTAATAGAATAACTGGGAAGAAGCGAGAAGGGTTGAGGGCTTGCCAGGGGCTGCAGGTATCTCGGAAAGCCCTGTTGGAGTCGGGATCCCAAACTCAATCACTCATCATTTATTAATTTATTCGTTTTACATGCATTATCAGTGCCTTCCAGAGATGCTTAAAGCTTAGACCCTCCACCGTAGGGTTTAAGGTGTGGGAACCAGGAAAGGATGATGGCGCCGCGCCGGGCGCGCAGTGCAACAGGACCCGCCCGGAACCCCACAGGCGCACGTCGCTCCCCGCCCTCCCCAGCTACGCGCCGCCTCCCGCCGTGGGCGAGCAGGCTCCGTCACGCCCGTCCGCCGCCTGGGGGCGCTGAAGTCGCGGACCGTGCGAGTGACGTCATCAGAAACAGTCGGGCAGGTCCGGCCCCGCCCCCGGGCGTCTCGTGACGTCATTGAGCTTTAGGGAAGCGCGTACACGTGCGGCCCACTCTCCGCTCCCGGCCCTCTCGTCCCGCTGTCACGGGCCATGGGTCGCTCCCGCCGCACAGGCGCGCACCGAGCGCACTCCTTGGCCCGCCAAATGAAGGCTAAGCGGCGGCGACCCGACCTGGATGAGATTCACCGCGAGCTGCGGCCGCAGGGTCCGGCACCGGCAAAGCCCAACCCGAACACAGAGCCTGACCCTGACCTGCCGGGGGGCGGCCTGCATCGCTGTCTGGCCTGCGGGTGAGTCGCGGCCGAGTCGAGCGTGGGGAGAGAGAGGGTCTGCTGTACTGGCTGGGAGCTGTGAGGGCCGGGCCACGCAGGATCTCCTCTCTGGACCAGTCCTCTCCCATCCATCCCTCCAGCCCCGGAGCCTGGCGTCGGGGAATGAGCTAGGGTCAGGGAGACAGGCATATCTGAGACGCATCACCTCCTCAGTCTTCTCACCCTCTCCTTGCAGGAGGTACTTTGTCGATTCCGCCAACCTGAAGACCCACTTCCGATCCAAAGACCACAAGAAAAGGTATGAAGGAGTAAGAAGAGTGTTGATGCGTGGGTGTGGGGCATGCAGGGCATGCTGGGCATGCACTTGGTCAGCTCCCAACTTGTGTTCTTCTTTTTCCCCAGGCTGAAGCAGCTGAGCATTGAGCCCTACAGTCAGGAAGAGGCAGAGAGGGCAGCGGGCATGGGTTCCTATGTGCCACCCCGGCGACTGGCAGTGCCCACAGAAGTGTCCACTGAAGTCCCTGAGATGGACACTTCTGCATGACAAGGCCTGAGGATTCAGGGCAGAGGAGCTGCCTATGGACAGCAGTGTAAGGGCTAGGCTGGGAGAGAGTGTGCCAATCTCTTTGGATTCAGGGTTTGGCCTCCTCTGGGTGCCTGTCCCCCAATAAAGGAACTGGACAAAGGGCTTACCTCTGATTCTAACTTCCAGGCCACATCTGGCTGCAAAGTCCTGCCCTATTAGGAGTCCTCAGCTACCTTCTACATACAAGGCCCAGGTGTCTACTCCTTACTTGGTCCAGCTTTGGAAGCTACATCCCTTCCCTCCTTCTGGAGTCTTAGCATCTCACCTGGACCCCAGATGCAGTGTGAAGTGGGGGAGTAGGATAAGATTTATTCTATTCTGCTTCCAATGAGGGCAAGGACTGATTCCTAGAAAAGGAGGTTTTGAGACTGCAGTCTCCTCCTGAGTCACCTACCTCCAAAGCCCAGGTGAGAGGCGGCCTGCTTTGTCATGGGGCCTGTGCTGGCGGCTGCTGTTGCCCCACCATCTTCCAGACGGCATAGCAGGAGCCGCCCAGCCCGAGGACAGCCAGCAGTGTAGCCACAACCCCAGCCAGCGGACTCCGGGGCTCTGCCTTCAGCTTCCCGGCTACCTGCATCTAGGGTGAAGAAGGTGTAGCTGAGGGGTCGATGGAGACTTCTAGGCAGGCAGAAGCAGGGATGGTGCAGCTGAGTGAGGGCAGTACGGGCACCATTGCCGCCCCAGGGAGATTCCACCCCAGTCCCTCTCGCTTCACTGCCCATCTGGGTTCTGGCTAGTCAGGCGGCAGGGAACGTGACAGCCTGGCTATTGGGGGTATCAAGGGGAACTGTTGGGAAAAAGGGGTCAGTGGTGCCAGAAACCATCAGTTAGGGGTACTTACCTGTAGTACCCGGAAGTAGCCTGGGGTCAGGCGTCGAAATCGCATGGTGGGAGCCACCGGTCTCCTAGGCGGCCTGTGGGATGCTAGCAGACATGAAGACCAGTCGTGTTCATGGTACCAAGAAGTGGAAATGAGGGTACAAGGGTCTCTGACCTCCCATATGCACAAAAGCCATGCCCTCAGAGGATGCTCACCCGTGACTGGCCTGCTGCGATCTGGCAGGGGGAGGGACCGCTGGATCTTTAAATCTGGTCCCTTCCCCCACTGATTGCCATCCTGCCAGCCTTGGAAGCAGCTGTCAGGAGAGATCAGCATCAGGCCTGAGCAGCACCTCCCCCATTCACCAGGGAGGCCAGGCCAGATCGGCAGGAGTGGCCTTGGCTGCCAGTGCTCAGGAATCCCAGGCACAGGCAGGTACTGGGCAGGTTTCCCTCAACTCTGGTCCAGACCCTATTCCTACCTCAGATAATAGATGCCACCAATCAGGAGCGACAGGGTACATTATTAGTCTTTCTTTTAACAGCAGTACATCTTTTCTATTTGGTTTCTATATGATCAATCATATACAAATGTGCTCTCTTCCTTGGAAGGAGGGCACATTTCACCTCCTTCTTCAAGACAAAGTTCCTGCAAGGACTTCCCTATCCTCAGCTTGGGAACAATAATAAAAAGATCTGTATATATTGATTAAGCTCTCCACAGTATGTTAAAATAGTAAACTGAGGCATTTCAGTCCATGCCTGTAATCCCAGGGATTCAGGAGGCTGAGGCAGGAGGATCTTAAGTTTAAGGCCAGCCTCAGCAACTTTGTGAGGTCCTTAGCAATTTAGCAGGACCCTGTCTCAAAAACAAAAAATAAAAAGGGCTTGGGATTTAGCCCAGTGGTAAGTAAAGTGCCCCTGGGTTGAATTACAAATACCAAAAAAAAAAAAGAAATTAGACTGGGTTCTCAACCTCCGCCTGGTGCCAGCTCAGGATAAGGATTTGATGACATCAGGATGGTGGAGACAGATATGTCTACCACCCTGTACTCTGTTAGAGTTTACTGGGCTCACCCAGAGTGTCCTGGGGAGGCTGTTGTATAAAGAGGCAAAAATGTTAAAGGAGGATACAGCATGGCCCTAGGGACATAGACATCACAGGGCAGGAAGACAGTAGGTAAAGGACAAAGCCAGAGAAGTGAGGGAGGGCCACAAATTCTGAACCTACTCATTCACAAGTGGAAGGAGGCAAGGCCTGTGGGGACCTGTCCTCCTTGAAGGAAGTAGCTGCCATTCCCCTCTTGCTGATACCAAATGTGAAGGTGGGAGGGGGTCCTCAGAGCTGGCCAAGTTCCAGAGAGACTGGAGATCTCAATTTGGATATGAAATTATTCAATGAGGACAACTAACACACACATGGCTACACTGCACGGGCCATCCTTGGGTCCACTGGAATTCAGACTGTGAGCTACAGGTAGGATATCTACAGGCTTTGAAGGCTGGGTGTCGGGGCACGAAAGATAGAAATTATATATATATATACATACACATACATACACACACTCATACATACTGGGGATTGAACCTACTATCTTTCTTATCCCCGCATCCCCTCCCCTCTCCTCCTTTACTTCCCTCTGCCTAATCTAAGGTAATGCTATTCTTCTCTAGTGCCCCCCCCTCATTGTGAACTAGCATCCGCATATTAAAGAAAACATCCGGGGATTGGCTTGTTTTGCTTAGCATGATATTCTCCAACTCTATTCATTTACTGGCAAATGCCATAATTTTACTCTTCTTTAAAGCTGAGTAATATTCCATTGAGTATATATACCAATTTTCTTTGTCCATTCATCAATTGAAGGACACCTAGGTCGGTTCCATAGTTTAGTTAACGTGAATTGAGCTGCTATAAACATTGACATGGCTGCATTACTGTAGTATGCTGATTCTCAGCCTTTTTAAAATTTATTTATTTATTTATTTATTTTTCATTTTGAGACTGAGTCTCAGTTGTTGAAGGCCTCAGTATATTGCTGAGGCTGACCTTGAACCTGTGATCTTACTGCCTCAACCTTGTGAGTTATAGAAATTACAGGCACATGCCATGGCAACCAAGCCCAAGATAGAGATTTTTGAAGGCAGCACAGCCAGAGGCAGGTTCTAGGAAGCCCTTTAGGCCCATTCCCACAGAATTACAGCAATAACAATTAAAATCTACCACATGGGATATATTTAAAACTATTTAAAAGATGTTTTCACACCTCTACTGTCTAAGCGTCCCCCTTTTAAAAGCAGAAAACAGGTACAGCTGGGTGCAGTGGTGCTGTCCTACAGTCCCAGTGGCTCAGAAGGCTGAGGCAGGAGGATCACAAGCCAGCCTCAGCAATTTAGCAAGCCCCTAAGCAACTTAGTAAGGCCCTGTCTCAAAATATAAAAAGGTCTGGGGATGTGGCTCAGCAGTTAAGTGCAGCTGGGTTCAATCCCTAGTACCACTCCCCGCCCCCAGAAGAAAAGAAACAGGTACAGAGAATTGTAGAAGTTGGACTCATTTATGCTGCACCTGAGCCTGGAACTTATTCAGATTCCAAAGTCCTAGGAGTCTCCTGGCTTGAAATGATGGTGAATACTTAGTATTAATGATGATGAATACTTAGTGTGTACCAGACATTTTTCTTAAATGAAGGCTTTTATCTGGGCTTCAGAAATCAGGGGATTAAAAAAAAAAAAAGAATTAAGGGGAATTCATAAAGTTGGGTGGTAAAGAAGTATGTCTATATATTTATTTTCACTAATCTCTAACCAAAATTTGTCATTTTTTTTCTTTCTGTTTCTTTTTTTTCTTTTTGGTACTGGAGATTTAGTCTAGGGGCAATAATTTACCACTAAGCTATATCCCCAGCCCTCTAAAATTGCAAAGGCTGGTGGCAAATTTGCAGTCCTCCTGTCTCAACCTCCCAAATCACTGGGATTACAGACATGTACCACCAAGCCTGGTTTACCAATTCTTTTTATGTGGATTAAAGTAGTAACATTATCTTTGGCTTTGTCATCAATAGAAATCCCATATTTTCATATCAAATTGTAGTTATTGAGATATTTATGTTCACAACTGTTTCACAATCATGGTAATTATTAACCCACTGTTAAACCAGATCTGATGGCACTCTCTATTTCAGACCCTTCTGTGATATAGCAGCCACTCATTGGGCACCTACCAATGATAATTGGCAGTTCAGAGACCAAATGGTGAATCCACCTGTTCTCATGCTGGTGACCCAGGCTTCTCCATTACTCTTCTGCATCCTCCACCCTGCTTCTTTCATCCTAGTGCTGGGGATTGAACCCAGAAATTTGTGCACACTAGCCAAGTGCTCTCCACTGACTTATGTCCCCAGCCCTTTTTTTATTTATTATTTTTTATTTTGAGGCAGGGTCTTGGTTAGTTGCCCAGGAGTGTCTTGAACTTGTGATTCTCCTGCTTCACGCTCTCGAGGAACAGGGCTGATGGGACTATGCAACCACGCTCAATTTAAGCTTCCTGCTTTCTGCTTATGAAAGTGTTATTCTGGCCTGGCATGGTAGCATGTGCCTGTAGTCCCAGCTACCGGGGAAACTGAGGCAGGAAGATCACTTGAGCCCATCAGTTCAAGACCTGCCTGGGTAACATAGTGAGACCCTGTCTCAATAAATAAATAAATAGCCACATTCTGAGAAAGGGTCCAATTAGCCCCACCAGATGGAGAAGGGGTGCAAGATAAAGAGGGAGCTAAAAACTTCAGTTGTAAATGTTTGTAAATGTTTGGGAGCTATTTACGCCGATATTCGGCAAGTACCCTCTGAAGTAGAAACTATGAATTCCAGTTTACAGATCTGGGACTGATGCACACAAGTTAGGGTCAGCCCCAGGTCACAGCACCCCCGCACCCCCTCTTGCTTTGCTAGGTGCGTTTTGCCCCCCTTCTGGCTCCTTTTCCAGGATCCTGCGGGTGTAGGCCCCACTCCGGGACACGAAGCCCATTTGGGGCGGGACTTCAGTCCAGCTCTGAGTCGCCCGAGTCACACCCCCCGGCCGGCAGAGCCCAGGAATGCCAGAAGGGCGGGGCAGGAGGCGGACAGCTGGTGGGCCAATGGCTGCGGCGGTGCCTCACCTGCGCGGCCACGTGGGCCCAGGTATGCGGCGGCCCCGCCCCGGCGCCGCCCCGGGCCGCGACTCCCAGAGCGGAAATTCCTGCGCGGGCGGGCGCGGCGGGCGGAGCCGGGCATGGAGCCGGTGGAGACCTGGACCCCCGGGAAGGTGGCAGCCTGGCTGCGAGGTGGGTGGGGCTGGGGCAGGAGGGGGCCCGCGGGGCGCTAACGCGGCGTCGCGTCGGCAGAAAGTCGGGCGAGGAAAAGGGCAAAACCCGCGGAGTCTGTTAGTCAACAGGTGTTTATGGAGGTCTGCCGTGTCCCAGGTACTGTGCCCGGATGACCGGTGGCCCCCGAGGGCCTCGGGACCAGACGTGGGTCCCTCATCGTCCCTGCATACCAAGAGGTCCCAGGGCGGGGAGGCCATGAAAACCGAGGGGCCCTCTGTCGCCTCCCTCTTCCCTGTGCCCCAGGGCCCAGAGAGCTGTATTAAACCCATTTCTCAGAAGCTGAACCTGCCGCACAGCCAGGAAGTGGTCGGCTGGCTTGAAACAGGAGCGGTCCTGGTGTCATATCCCCCTTTTAGGCTGAGACTCCCAGGGGGAGAAGCAGAAGCCCCAGCCAGACCGAAGTGGGTGACACAGTCCCACTCTGGGGGCTCCCATTCCAGGGAGAGGCTCCCTAGGCCCAATGAGCCACAAAGTGCAGACAGACCCAGTGAGAGCCCTCTGTGGGGGCCGCTGGAGTGGGCGGTGAGTCAGGACACTCCTCCCAGCGGGGGCAGCCTGAGTGGCCTGGGGTCAGGCTCAGGGTGAGCAGCCCACTCAGGACTGGAGCCGCACTGCCAAACTGGGTTTCAGGCCAGCTCCACCACTCACTGGCTCTGTGACCATAGGCCTTAGTTTCTCTGTCCATGAAGTGGACAAAATGAGATAGTCTTGGCGTGGCTAGCACTTTTAACTCAGTTCTGGGGTCTGCTGGGAGGCAGGTGGTCCAACACATTCACTGTGAAGTTGTTCAAGGATCCATAGCCAGGGAGCCACAGATTCATGAACTCTTAATGCTCTTAATGCCACTGTGGGCATGAGGGAGCGCTATTGACCACACACCCAAATTCCCCAATGAAAGCCTGGCTCCCACAGGGTGGAATTCCTCCAAAGAGTGAGCAAGCTGCTTATTCGCCCTTGTGTCAGTTTTCCCATCTGTTTAATGGGTATGACTATCGTCCCCACCTCCTAGAAATGAGGCAGAGGTCAAATGTGTCAATATATGTAAAGCCCATAAAACTTTTCCTAGCACTAAGTAAGCGCTCAAGAGAGAGTTTTCTTATTTTTGAGTGTCTGCCTTGTGTCAGAAATAGGCTGGAGATTAGGGATGAATGGTTATTTAAGGCCTGGTCTTTGAAGGACCAATGATAGAAAAGACTGATGTTCAAGTACCAGGGTATGTGGAGGCTCAGGGGACAGTGGAACCAAGAGGAGAGGCTTCCCCACCCAACCTGGGGAGCTGTGGAAGGTATTTGGGGTTCTGTAAACAAAAGGATATGATGGAACTGGAAGAGCAATCCAGGCAGAAGGAACAGAGCATGTGGGGACCCTGAGGCAAAAGAGTTTTCCAAGGAGTTGGTTCTCTGGATCTGAAGTGTTGAGTTGGAGGGGTTGTGCCACAATCCTGGAAGGACAGGTGGTGACCTAATCATGCAGGGCCTTGTAAATCATGGTAGAGTCTGGCAGTAATAATATGATGGCTGCTATTTACTGCCCATCTACCACAAACCAGGGAATGGACCAAGTGTTTGACATATATCATGTCATTTAATACACATGTGGTTAGAAGGTAGGTACTTTTGTGTTCCCATTTTACATGTAAAGAAACTGAGGCATGGAGCAATCATTAATTGCTCAAGGGCTAGCTCTCAGGTTTCCCTGACTCCAAGTCCCTCGCTCTCATCCTCTATATTACTAGTGTTGAGTCTTAGGGGAACATCAGAGTCACCTGCAGGATTTGTTAAACACAAACCGCTGGGTCTAGCCCTAAGTGTCTGCTCCAGTAGTTGGGGGCTGAGACCTGGGAATTTGCATTCCTAACAGGTTCCCCAGTGAGGCAGCTGCTGCTGGTCCAAGGACCACCTTTGAAAGCCACTGCCCATACAGTCCTCAGCTACTCAGTGGCCTCAGGTGTGAAATAGACAGAACACAGCCTGAGTCCCAGGGTGTCATTGGGGACAGATGGGAGGGAAAAGAGGTCTGCTGGAGTGAAGAACTGGTGAAAGGTCGTGACCCCTGTTTCCCCTCCTGCCAACCCTTGCTCTGCCACAGGCCTAGACGACTCCCTGCAGGACTATCCCTTTGAAGACTGGGAGCTGCCTGGCAAGTACCTGCTCCAGCTCTGTCCCCGCAGCCTCGAGGCTCTGACCGTGTGGCCTCTGGGCCATCAGGAGCTCATTCTGGATGGGGTGGAACAGCTCCGGGCCCTGGTGAGCGAACTATGGCCACACTGATGGCAGGTCTGCCAACTGAGGGTGGGGGCGACTGCCGCAGTAGTGACCTGGCCCTTTCTGGCACAGAGCTCTGGGCTGCTGACAGAGAACCTGCAGACCCTGACAGAGCGGCTGCTGGAGGGGACCCAGGCCCTCCAGAGCTTAGTCCAAGGCCGCCTGGGGGACTGTGCTGAGACCCCTGCGGATGTGCTCAGCGCAGCTGTGGAGCTGGTGCGTGACGCCCGTGTGCTCCTCTTCTGGCTCAACAGGTACCCAGGTTGGGGTGACTGGTAAGGGGACCCTTCTCATCCTTGGCTTGCTCCAGGACCTGGGAGAGAAGAACAGGATGGCTCTTGTTCAGACATGGCAGAGCAGTTAGCCTGTCTGGGCAGGGGCGCTGACCACCTGGATTCCCATCCTGCCCACTTGTTATCACAACAGTCTTATCAACAGCCATTAAATGGTTCTCTGACCCTTCAATAGCTGCTGCTGCTTGTCCTGTAGGTCCCACCTCAAATGTCACCTCCTCTGGAACTCTTTCCCTGTCAAGTCATTCTCAGAGCTCTACATCTCGGGCACTCATTACAGTCAGAGTTAAATCATTATTGACATAATGACAGGTTTACTGTCCGTCTCCCCAGTAACTAGAAGAGGGCCTGGTACCTAATAGCTACATGACAAATAATTCCTGTGCTGACCTCTCTAGATATATCAGTTACCTCCTTTATTCCAAAGCAACACTCATCAGGGCAGGAGCTGTGTATGCTCCCAAAGTCTCAGATGAGAAATTGTCTCCAAGTGGCCCAGCACCGCCCCTGAGCCCCTGTGCCATTCTTCCCCTGCCAGGTACCTCTTCTCCCACTTAAATGACTTCTCAGCCTGCCAGGAGATCGGGGCCTTGTGCGGGGAACTGAGCCAGATCTTGCAGGAGGTAGGAGGACATGGGCCAGGCTTGGCCCAGCCCCGAGACCAGACCAGGCCGGAGCTTTTTATAACCTGTGAATCAGACCAGGGTTGGGTGTGAGAGCTGGGGCAAGAGCGCAGGAGAAGAGGAGGCCCTGCCACTGGGTACGGGGCAGCAGGAGTATGGGGGTCTCCGCAGAGAAGCTCAGGGCTCTTAATGCTCAGGAGGTGGTGGTAGGGGGAGAATGTATGGTGACTTTGGGGGCCTGGTGTCAGGAGGATGAGACCTTGGGGTTGAGATTTTGAGGCCCTATAGGTCTGGGAAAAGGCCAGAATAGGGGAAGCCAGGAGGGACAGGAGGGACCTGCCCATGTCCTCAGGAGAAGGTAGTCCCCCTCCCCCATGACCCTTACACAGGGTTAGGGTTAGGGTTACAGGGGAGGCCTCCTCTCTCTGCTTCTAGGACTTCCCAGAGGCCGAGAAGGAAAGAAGAGTCCTGAGGATCGTGAGTCTGTGGGGTGCCCGTGGACTGCGATGGGAGCAGGGTGGGCTGGGATCAGGCTCAGCCTCACAATCTGCTCCCTTCCCCAGTGCAGCCAAGTGGCCGAGATCTGCCGCAGCATCCTGAGCTGCAGCCCAGAAGAGCTGCTGGAGCAGAGGGCTGTGCTGGAGCAGGTGCAGCTGGAAGAGCCTTCGGTGAGCCCTGCCCTGTCACCTGTCACTTCTGAGCCCTTGACACTTTGGGCCCTGAAATGGGGTCTAGGATCCCCAGCCTCCTATACTGGTAGCTGGAAACCTGTCAGGTACAGATGTTAAAACAGAGGTCCAAACAACCTACCTGGGATCTCACCATCATCCAGCACCTTCCCCAGTCCTGAGGGTCTGCATGGCATGGTCTCAGGTGGCATGTTCCTGTGTTCTGTGACGCAGACCTGGCAGAGGCTCAGGGGCAGGTTAGGATAGAGGGGAGAGGACATGAACTTTTCTGCTTTAATCTTAACCAGTTGGGAAAATCAGAGCCCCCAGCCCTGCCCTTCTCCCACCCCATCCCTCTCTCTCCCTTCAAGAAAGTTGCCGAGAATCTAGTACCTCAGAAAGCAGTGACCCCAGCTTCCTCCTGGCCCTTTATCAGAGGGTGAAACAGAGGACCAGAGAAGAGCAACAAGCCCAAAGTGACACAGCAAGTTGGAGCAGTATGCTCTTGGGGCCAGCTCTGTCCCCAGTTCCACCCACCTTAGAATCAAGCCCTCAATGACCATAGCCTCTGCCTCTTCAGGGCGTGGAAATCTACACCACCAGTAACTGCTTGCACTTTGTGTCCCGAGTGTGCATCCAGGTGAGAGCACCCCCACCCTGCCAGCTACCCAGCCCTGAGGCCTCTCACCTGCGGCCACGCCAGCTCCAGGCCCCAGGAAAGCTCACTCCTGGGCCCCAATCCCCATTCCAGGTCCCCACTGACTCCTGCCGGCAGGTCCTGCCTGGAGATGAGGTTGTTCAGATCAACGAGCAGGTGGTGGTGAGCGAGGGGGAGGGGGCTGTGTGGAGGGGAGGGGGCTAGTGAGGAAACCCAGGGCTGGTGGGGAAGCAGTGGGGGTGCTGTCCCTGGAGGGGAGCAGGGTTGTGGGAGTTGCTTTCTGCGAGATGACCCAGCTCTGGAAGGTCAGGACTGATCCTAGGTGACAGCCCCACCCACTTTTCAGCTGATCCTTCCCTAGGTGTTCTCCCCTGCCTCTGAGGAGCCACCAAGGTGAAGGGCTCCTGGTGGCTTCCTGGAGGCTTCGTGGGGTGAGGCAGAAGCAGGAAGCTCACAGCTCCAAGCGTGAAGGCAGGGGTTGTTGGGCTGCATCAGAGCTCCTGCCCAGCTTGATGCCAACCCAGTGCCTCTGCCCCTCCCTGCACCCCTGTCTCCTAGGTGGGCTGGCCCCACAAGAACATGCTGAGGGAGCTGCTACGGGAGCCAGCCGGGGTCAGCTTAGTGCTGAAGAAGATCCCTGTGCCACAGACACCCCCCCAGGTACCTGTCCCCATCCACCCCCACCTGCTTTCAGACCCCTGTTGTCAGCCCGGTCACCCTGTTTCTGGTTGTTCCCCAGACACCTTTGGACTCCCCACACCTGAGAAGCCAGTCGCTGGCTCTGGCCCCACTGTCTCCCAGGTAACAGACTCTGCCCTGGGTGTGTCTTCGTGGGGGGACCATGGACGCATCTCATCTCCCCTTGCTCTCCCCAGAGTCCCATCTGAAGACGTCTTTGCCTTTGACCTGACTTCAGATGCAAGTCCTGAGCCCACCACTGCCTGGACAGGTAGTTTCAAACCCCACCAGGTAGTGGGTGCCCCTGGCAAGGTGTCCGAGTGCCTGACTCTGACCTAGATGCTGACACCCTCCCTGCTCCCTCCCTGACAGATTCTACCTCCCTTGACCCTGAGCCCCTGCCCAGCCCCCCTGCCCTCCCAGCAGGAATAGCAGAGACTGCAGGCCCCTCGGGACACCCTGACAAGGTGAGCTCAGCGGATCTGCAAGGAGGGATGTGGGCTGAGGGCCTAGACCCTTTTCTAACCCCTATATGGTCTTTTTAGAGTCCTGTCCTTGGTCGGAAGAAATCAAAAGGTACGAGTGTCCCTGACTGGGTGGCATATTGTATCCCTGAAATGAGGAGCTCTTGAAACCTTTGCAGAGCTGGGCAAGACCACCCCTCATGCTCCCCACCCAGCCTATCCTGGAAACAGCTCTTTTCTGGGGTCACACAGACCCGTGCTCCCAGCCCAGACCTCTATGCCTTTGAGCAAATGGCTTATTCTCTGATTTCCAGTTTCCTCCTCTCTAAAATGGAGAGTCGTCCCCACCTCAGCAAAAGTGTGGGTTCATATGTCTCGGGAATGCTCATGGCGGGCAAGGGAACCAGTTTGGGGGCTGGAATTCTTTGCCAGCCCCTCACCACCTGGGCTGTGCCATGTTGCTTGCAGGGGTGGCAACGAGGCTGAGCCGCCGGCGGGTGTCCTGCCGGGAGCTGGGCCAGCCAGACTGTGATGGCTGGCTCCTGCTGCGCAAGGCCCCTGGCGGCTTCATGGGCCCACGCTGGCGCCGCTGCTGGTTTGTGCTTAAGGGACACATGCTCTACTGGTACCAGCAGCCCCAGGTGAGACACCACACACATGGGCATAGGTAGCAAGCAAGTCATCTGCTCCCATTGTCACAGGTGGCCCCCAGGCCTTCCCAGGTCCCAGTGTTCCCATCAGCAGAACAGGGAAGGTTTCTCCCAAAATGAGTTAATAAGTGTGTAAAAGCAGTTTGAAAGATCTGGGGGTGGCTCCCATATACTCCAGGCAGTGTAGGAAATGTGCTGAGATGTTTGCCCAAGAGATATGTGGGAGCCCAGCAGAGGTGTCCAGTCTAGCCTGAAGGAGTCCAAAAGCTTCTCTGAGAAAATAATACCTGGGAGTTAGTCAGACGAAAGGGGAAAGAAAACCGGGAAGGGACCAAGCATTTGCCGAGCCCAGGGCCATGAAGCAGCCTTGTGTTCCTGGTGGGAACCAGTGCAGGAGGGCTCCTCTTTCTTAGCTGTTTCTCTTGGTACCTTTGTTCCCCTTTTCTGGCTCAGAGGCACCATTTGGCTACACCTCCTGCCCTGAGGCCCAGAAACCTAGAGACTTGCAGTTAGAGCCCCGAAAACACACTCTCCCCTCTATCGCCCTGAGCAGTCTGAGGGGTGACTAAGGAGCTGCCTGGAGGGTTTTGGGGCCCCAGACTGACCCTCTGTGTGATTCCCCAGGATGAAAAGGCTCAGGGCCTCATCAATGTATCTAACTATAGCCTGGAAAGTGGACACGATCAGAAGAAAAAATAGTTAAGTCCTGGGGTGTTATGGGCTGGAGGACGGGAAAAGAAGGGGGTGGGGGGGGGTGCATGGAAGTTGGCTGGGATTCCAGGCCCTGGAGGAGGCTGAGTGATGCTCTCTGCTCCCGGCAGTGTGTTCCAGCTCACCCATGAAGTGTACAAACCCTTTGTCTTTGCTGCTGACACCCTGTCTGATCTGAGCCTGTGAGTGCCACCTCCCTCGCCCTACTCCCGCATAGCTCCCAGACTCTGAATGCTTAGGAGCTGGACTCAGGAGCCTGGGTCTAAATCCAAGCCCTCTGGCAGTGGATGGTCAAGGTGCTCGCTGTCTAAACCTCAGTTTCACCATCTGTAAAATGGGTGAATAAGAGTTCCCACCTCTTCCAGTTAGTCTGAAGATTAAAAGATGATGTTGATATAAATCCCCTGATATAAGAAGGCCTCAGTGAATGGAAACTCCTGACACCTGTTTGTTCCTCCACAGGTGGGTACGCCATCTCATTACCTGCATTTCCAAGTATCAGTCCCCAGGAAGGGCCCCCTCAGCCCGAGAGGAAGGTAGGTCTCTCACAGGGGTGGGAGGAAGAATCAGGTCTCACCTGAGCCTCTCCTGTTCCTGGTTTGGGGGCTTGAACTTAAAGCCCCCAGCCTCCTCCCTGGCCTTCCCAAACCCTGTGGGTTCCCCACCTGCTCCCCACCACCCTAGACTGCTACAGTGAGACAGAAGCAGAAGACCCTGATGATGAGACTGCGTCCCGCTCAGCCTCGGTGAGTAGAGGACTACTTCCGGTCAGGGATGGAGGGAGAATAGCTGGACACAGGGCTCAGGATGTGGCTCTCTCTCCTTTTACCCTGCCTCAGCCCAGCCCATCTCAAACTGGGAGTCCACTCCATGGAGACATATCACCTGCTGCCTCCCCGACACAGCACAGCCCCAGGACCTCCCTCGGCCCTCCAGCAGGTGTTCATTGGAGTTGGGAGCTGGGCATTGGGCACTGGGTGGAGGGCTGAGGGCACAGCCTTATCCTGCTCCCTGCTCCCACAGACAGCAGTGAAGGGGCACTGGAAGGAATGGTACAGGGACTAAGGCAGGGTGGCGTGTCCCTGCTGGGGCAGCCACAGCCCCTGACCCATGAGCAGTGGCGGAGCTCTTTCATGCGGCGCAACAGAGACCCCCACCTCAATGAGCGAGTGCACCGTGTGCGGGCTCTACAGAGCACACTCAAGGTCAGCCGGGGGACTGGGCGAGGAGGGCTGTGGGCTTCAGGCTGTTCCTGGCCAAGCTCCACTCTGCATTTGGCCTGCAGCCTCAGCTCTGGGTTCCTGCCTCTGGCTTTCTGACTCCCCAGGAACTTGGCTCTGGGCTCTGAGCTCTGGCTGTCCGACTCAGGAACTCAGTTCTGAGCTTGGCCTAGCTCTTTGGGGGGGCGGGAGTGGAATTAGGAACTGAACCCAGGGCCTCTTGCATGCTAGGCGAGTGATCTACCGCTGGCCACATCTCCAGTCCCCAGCCCCTTGGGCTTAGCTCTTAACAGTGGGCTCAGTCCTGGGCCGTAGGGTCCATTTTAGACTCAGCTGTGGACTGGTCCAAGTTCTAGGTCTAAGCTGGGGTTTGAAATCTTACCCAGGCTTCTCGTGCCTGGCTGACCAGGTGCAGGGTTCTAGGTACAGGACTCCAGAGTTAGCTCTGGGCTTGGGCTCTGCTGCTGCCTTGGATGATCATGGCTCCTTACCCACTACTCCCATGTCAGGCAAAACTGCAGGAACTGCAGGCCCTGGAGGAGGTGCTGAGTGACCCCGAGCTGACGGGAGAGAAATTCCGCCGGTGGAAGGAGAAGAACCAGGAGCTGTACTCAGAGGGGCTGGGGGCCTGGGGGTTGGTGCAGGCTGAGAGCAGCCCCCAAGCTCTGACCTCTGACTCCAGAGCACAGTCCCCCCAACCCCTGTCCTCTGACCCTGAGGAGCCCTCCCATCTTTGCTCCTTGACCCAGAGAGCAACCTCTGACCTCCTGACCTCTGACCCTGGCCAGAACCCCAGTTCCTAACCTTTGGCCCTGAGGACCACCTCACCCCTACTGCTGACATGTCGACAGAGCTTTCTGGGTTCTTTTCAAGGCTAGAAGCAGTGCTAGGCATGGTCTCTCGCCAAGCTGACCCCTCTGCCTAGGCCTCCACCATTTCTGCTCCTGTCTCCCCTGAGTCGGGGGAAGTGAGCTTTGTGTCACCTCCTCCCTTCGAAGAAGAAACTCTCCTCCATATTCAGGTCTGAGGGGCACAGTCTACTCGACCCCTTTCCCTCAGCAGGGCACCCTTCCTGATGCCAGGTCTGGATGAGTGTTTATTTTACATAAGAGACACTTTTCCAACCAAATAAAGTTAATTTCTTGAAAATGAATCTGTGTGTACCTTTACTTTAGAATAAGGAGTCTGCTTCTCAGAGGGGTCTGGGATGGCTCTCTTCTGGAGGGTGGGTGACAACCCCCCCCTCACACAGCCCATTGGCCTGGGCTCTATACCTGAAGCTCCTGCCCACCAGGGTGATGGGCTTTGCTCCATGATTAAGAAAGGCTCCTACTCACATCCATCCATCCTTAGTCCTTAGGAAGCCAGAAGAGCTCCCCTCCCCCTTCCCCAGGGAGGACAGGTGGGAAATGTTTTACTTAGTCGATGGGGAAACACACCCAGCATGAAGGGCAGGTGGGCAGCCCTGGAGCCAGGGTGGGACGGGAGGGGTGCAGGTGGAGGTCTGCCTTGGGGAAGATCCTGCCACAAAACATCTCTCTATTTCTCATCCCAGCCTCACCTTCATCTCAGAGATCCAGAGCAGGGACCTGTCCCTTGACTCCACAGTCAGTGCAGGAGACCATCCCTGGCATCCTCCGTGGGGTGCAGCCAGGGCAATGGAAGGAGCTTCTGGAGTTGGAACGCCTTGGTAGAATGCAGAACGCTAGAGATCACAGCTGCTTCTGTGATCTCACCAGGAGAGGGAGCAAGACTGTTTGGAGGGACATTTCTTGGAAAAGGAGGAGTGGATGTGGACAGAGCGAAGATGGCCGAGAACCAAAAGACCTGGTGGCAGCAATGGACAGACACCACCAACGTCAGACATTTGAAATTACTGGTACAAGGCCCTTGCCTGGCCCCATCACGGAGCTGGCATCCTGGGCTGGGCAGGGGCAGTGGCTGCACTGAGGGCCCTCTTCTCTCTCCTGCAGAGGGCCACGCATGACCCCTTCATACGGCACGAGGAGCAAGTGCTCATCAACCGCAGGGACATCACAAGTGAAAAGGTAAGGACTGGGCTGGGCTGGGGCCTTCGGTGACCCTCATCCCCCAGGCCCTTTCTATAGTCCTGCTCATGGACAGACCAGGCCTTCCTCTACCTTCTTAATGGCCCGCAAGGCGACCTTACACGGCAGTGATCCCTCATGTTACATTAGTGACTACCTGCCAGTGCCCCCAAAGGAACCCTTATATCATGATAGTCATCAGCAGCGTCCCCAGTACAGACTCTCGTGCCACGAGCCACACAAATACCCCCCAACAATGACCCTGTTTTAGGTCATTTATGTCATGACCTCCACCCCAATGCCGGCATTCCATGATCTCAGGCAACTAGAGCAGGCCCGCAGGGACCCGCATACACGGAGAGCAAAGCTGTGGTGACACCTGCCTGAAGGAAGGTCTCTGCCTCCTCCCAGGATGCGTGGGACATGCAGGAGTTCATCACTCGCATGTACATCAAGCAGCTACTGCGGCACCCAGCCTTCCAGCTGCTGCTGGCCTTGCTGTTGGTGGTCAACGCCATCACCATCGCTCTCCGCACCAACTTTGTCCTTGGTCAGGTGGGACACTGTCTGCATCTCTGCCCCGACTGGCTCTGATGGGGTTCTGGGCAAGGCACTTCCTTCTCGCGCCACAGGTTCCTCATCTGTCTCTGATGGTTGGATTGGAGGCTTTCAGGGTCTGTCAGCTCTGACCTCTAGGGATCTGGAGGTCAAGGAAGTTTCGTGGTGGAGGAAGCTCTGGAGACCGGCTTTGAGAAATTGGTTGGATTTGTAGATGGGCAGGAAAAGAGTTGTGTGGGCAGAGGCAGGCAAATGGGCACCTGGTGAGGAACAGTGTCCAGTCTTGGCAGTCACTAAGGGAGAATCATTCTGGGTCAGGCACAGACCACTCAGCGCCAAGGTTCTAGCTGAAAGCACACGAAACCCAGTTCCTATCTCAGACACAAACACGCCATCACAAATGCCTGAGTCTCACAAGAGTAAGTGGAAGCTCAAAGACCATCCGACTCAACGTGGGAGGTCAGGGAAGGCCTCCTGGAGGAGAAGAGCTTCACACTGACAGGAAACAGTAAGTAGGAGTTGGCCAGGCAAAGGGAGATGGGAACCAGGCATGGTGACTCTGGATGCTGAGGCAGGAGGACTGCAAGTTCAAGGCCAGCCTCAGCAACTTAGTGAGATCCTGTCTCAAAATAAAGCATAAGGGCTGTGGATGTAGTTCCATGGTAGAGTACTTACCCAGCATGCAGGAAGCTTTGAGTTTGACCCCTGGGCATAGCAGCGAGATTGAGGGATGGGAAAGAGCCAGCATGTGGGAGAGTTCTCTTTGCCCAACTTGAAGTTTAGTATAACTTTGTTCTTATCCTTGACATTTTAATTTCTTACACAGTATACATATATGTATTGTGCTACTAAAAATCAGTGTATTAGGCTGGGGGTATGGCTCGGTGGTACAGCACTTGGCTAGCCCACATCAGATGCTGTGTTCAATCCCAAACACTGCAAAAATAAATAACATGTCCCTTGTGGTGGCATCAGCTGAATTCAGAGAGGTGGTCAGGGGCCAGATCCCATGTTATGAGAAGGAAGATGTCCTTGAAGTGAAATGACCAGATATGTGTTTTAGAAAACTTGCAATGGCAGCCACAGTGTGGACTATGGAAGGGACAGGTCCAAGAATGGGGGAAGATGGGCCAGGCAGGACCCAGTTGCAGAGGTCCATGTGAAAGATGGTGGGACTTGGACCAGGACGATGGCATTGGGTGAAAAGTCAGATGCATTTGAAACTCTCTGGGAGTAGAATCCATGGAGCTTCCTGATGGATGTTATTGTACTGAACATTTAGTGGGCACTTATTACATGTCACCTTGTGTTCACATTTCATCATCTCATTCAAAGGGAGGGCAGGAAGGGAAGGGAAGCTTCCGGCTTGAGCAACAGCATCAGGGCTGGCACTGTGTGTCTGAATGTGGAGATGAGAGGAAAAGCAGGTTTGGGACCACGTGGAGGTTAGTGTGGTACCCGAGGTGTCCATACAATAGCTAACACAGAGGGTTTCAGTGAGGTCACACCTATAAGGAAGCCAAAGGAGTAGGACTGAGATTGTTCAGGGGTGTGGAGTGGGACAGAGAGGGCCAATCAAGGGAACAGGCAACAGGGCCAGCTGTGGAGAGGTGAGGCCTAGACGCATCCCCTGACCTGCACCAGAGTCATCTCTTTTGTGTTGGAGGCAGAAACTCAACTGCAATGTTTGCAGAGTGAGGAGAGCAGAGGACAGGTCAGGAACCGTTATGGCTCAGGAAATGAATTCAGAGTGCAAATGCCACCACCATTTTGATAATCGAGTTGGAGGGGGAAGGAGAGAGGGGTGGAAAGAGAAGGCGGAGGCCCCCTGTGTGGCTTGAGCCTCAAGGCACTGAGTCTAGTTGGCCATTGGAGTAAAGAGAGGGAGGAGAAGAGGTGATTTTCGTGATGTCAACGTGAAGTTAGGGGGCTGTGGGCTGTTAGTTGGTGTCACTGCTGTGGACAAACTGTTAGGATTGAGGTTGAGTTGAAGTGAGTTGGGTCTTTTGGACAGACCCTAGTTATCTGCCCATTGATTCATGCACCCAAGAGCATGTACTGGATCCACAATCAGGAGGACACCAGGAGTTTGGTCAGGCCTGACCTGAAGGACTTGAGGCACGGAATAGCAGGAGTGGTTGGGGCAAGCAGAGAAGGGCCCCTTTTCCTCCAATACTAGAGTTAGTTGGGTCTCTTCTCCACCTCTCTTTCCCAAATACCCTACTCTAGAGGTCAGGAGCGAAGGCCTAGAGTGGACAGCAGTCAACAAGCTGTGTGCACACGGGCCCCTCTCTAACTCCCCACCTGTAGGATGGGAAAGGAAGCTACTCTGCAGGACAGGGCTGATGGTCCCAAGTGACAGGGCTGCTGGTCCCAGGTAACAGTGCATGAGTGGTCTTAGCACAGTGCCTGGCATGAACACAGAGTGTGTTTTCGCGGGAAGGACAGAGATGCAGAAGAGTTGAAAAGCAGCAGGGACTGAGGCCTCCCACCCCGCCAGATGCCCTTCTCCCTGGCCTCCCCCCCAACCCTATTCACCGACACCTCGGCCCCTCTCTTTTTCTCTGTCACTGTAGAGACACTATCAGTTGTTCTCTACCATAGATGACATTGTGCTGACCATCCTTGTCTGTGAGGTTCTCCTCAGCTGGCTCAATGGCTTTTGGATTTTCTGGAAGGTGAGATCTTGGGACCTTGTCACCTTCACCCCTTCTCTCTGAGAGCTGCACCCTATTAAGTCCCTGCCCTGCAAACTGAGGGGTGTGTGTGTGTGTGTGTGTGTAGAGAGAGAGAGAGAGAGAGAGGGGAGGGGGAGAGAGAGAATTTTGAATGTTTGTGATACAACCGATGATAAATTGTACTAGAAGTGCAGCCTCCCTGAGTTTGAGTTCCCATCCCTGTTCCAGCCTCCTCCAGCTCTTTAGTTGGGCAAAGTTTGAATTCTGCATCTGGGAAATGAGATTGATTTACAGAGCTCCAGAGCAGGAGTCAGCAAACTTCTGTAATGCACCAGAATAATATTTGAAGCTTCACGGCCTCTACAGTTTCTGTTGCAGTGACCCACTTCTGCTTAGTAGCACAAAGGCAGTCATAGTACAGAAATGACTGAGCATGTTTGTATTCCAAAGAATCTTTTTTTAAAAATATTTTTTTAGTTTTTGATGGACCTTTATTTTATTTATGTGTATGTGATGCTGAGAATCGAACCCAGTGCCTCACACATGCTAGGCAAGCACTCTACCACTGAGCCACAACCCCAGCCCCCTCCAATGAATCATCATCATCATCTCCTCCTCCTCCTCCTCCTCCTCCTCCTCCTCCTCCTCCTCCTCCTCCTCCTTCTCCTCCTTCTTTTCAGGATCAGGGATCCTTGTTTATTTGCTATTTATTTATTTATTTTTGGTAATAGGGATTGAACCCAAGTGTGCTCTAACACTGAGCTACATTCCCAGTCCTTTTTATTTTTTATTTTGAAACAAGGTCTAGCTAAGTTGCTGAGGCTGGCCTTGAACTTTCAATCACTGGGATTACAGGTGTGCACCACATTCCCCACTCTTGTTTTTTGAGATGGGGTCTTGTTATGTTGGCTGGCCTTAAACTCCTGGGCCCATATGATCCTCCTTCCTCAGCCTCCTGAGTAGCTTGGGCTATAGTTGTGTACCACCATGCCCAGCTCTATTCCAATAAAACATTATTTAGGAAAAATTATATTTCCTATAATTTTCATGTGTCACAAAGTACTCTTCCAATTTTTCCTCTTCACTTGCTTTACTTCTACTTATAGATCCCTTGGGATGTCTTCTCCTTGGGAAGAATCTTCCCATCTCTCCCAGGCTAGGTCAGGTGCTGCTCTGTCCCCGTGATAATGTGTACTTATCTATCTCACATGGAGTTAAAATTTGCTGTCGATCCACGTCCCTCTAGTGTTCTTTGAGCCCAGCAGGGCAGAAACCTTGCATCCTCAGGAAATGATTCAGGATCTGGCATACAGTAGGAACTTAATAATGGATGGATAAAAGGATAGATTCGTAGACAGGTGGGCTTGTGTCTGCCTGTCTATATATGTGTATGTGCAGGCACAAACTCTAAGAGATAGAGAATTGGCGTGGTGGTGCACACTTTTAATTCTAGTGACTCAGGAGTCTGAGACAGGAAGATCCCAAGTTCAAGGCCATCCTCAGCAACTTAGACCCTGTTTCAAAATAAAACATAAGAAGGACTTGGGATGTGGCTCAGTAATTAAGCACCCCTGGGTTCAATCCCCTGTATCAAATAAATAAATAAATTAAATATATTTTTTCCTTTTTGTGTATTTAATGCAGATTCGTAGATACATATTGGTCAAAATTATATTGAAAAGTACACAGAATTCTTGCTTCCACTGCAGTCCCCTCACCCTCACCCTCTCTAGGTAATCTCCTTATATTTATAGTCTCTTGTTTATCCTCCCAGTAGTTATTTTTACAATCATATCAAATGGGTATGTATTTTTAGTCCTCCTTTTCCTGACAGTAGCTAACTGTCAACACTGTCCTACGCTGTAGTTTGGTCACTTACTAGATCCTGACAATCTTTGCTTCCTTCTTTATTCTTTTTCTTTCCAGTACTTGAATGTGCAGGCCCTTACACATGCTAGGCGAGCGCTCTACCACTGACCTACGTCCCCAGCCCCCCCCCCTTTTTTTTTTTTTTTTAGGACAGGGTCTTGCCAAGTTGCCCAGGCTGGCCTTGAAATTGTGATCCTCCTGCCTCAGCCTACCAACTTGTTGGAATGACAGGCCTGTGCCACTGTGCCCAGTTCTGACAATCCTACATGGTGATCTATCTTATTTGTCTTTTTGTGGCTACATAGTACTCCATGAAATAAATGTGCCAGTCTCCAACCAATGGGTACTTTGGACATTTTCAACTTTATACAAATGTCATTTTGTACCTATACCGGAGAATTTGCCCATCAGATTTATAGAAGTGGGATTGTAGGTAAAATTTTTCATACAAGTGAACTTCCCCCACCTTCTCCATTCCTGTATGAGCAGGTGCCATACTGGACACAAGGCTCACAGAATTTGCCTGTGTCCCTTCCGGGTTCCCGGAGTGCTGTTTTACCTCTCACGGGCCTCCTGCAGCAGTGATCTTTGGTGTTTTTATTAGTGTTTATTTCCATTTTATTAACTGTAGTGTGTGTCACCAAAGGCAGGAGCACCCAAGTGTGTTCAGGTCACTAACTGTAGGCCACGGCTGCCTTCTGCAGTTCGTTAGCCAGGTGGCATTCAGCTGAGACTCCACTGTGAGTCTCTAAGGTGGCACTTGGCTTTCAACACATGGATGGGACAATGATTGCGTGTGTGTTTTGTGGCATGCTGTGGGGTGGAGCGGCAGGGTGACAGCACTGGATGGCAGTTGGCTGGCCCTGCTCTGAGAAGAACACTGAGCTCCCCATCCTCAGGGTGTGGGGAGGGCAGACTCAGGAGAAGTGTGCCCCCCCCCCCAGGACGGCTGGAACATCCTCAACTTCATTATCGTCTTTATCTTGCTCATGGGGTTCTTCATCAAAGAACTTGGTATCATGGCTGTCACCTACACACTCAGGTGAGCTGGGAGCTCTGAAGAGAGGGGGAAACGTGTCTGGACTCAGGAATGAAAAGAGGGAGGTTGTTAATAGCTGGGGCTCAGCTCTGCCTCTGGGCAGTTGGTGGCGGGGCAGAGAAGAGGGAGAGGTCTGGGAAGGACTGAGGGGACACCCCTGAGGGGCTCTGCTGCAGGGTGCTTCGGCTGGTTCATGTGTGCATGGCGGTGGAACCCCTGGCCCGGATCATCCATGTCATCCTGCAGTCCTTGCCTGACCTGGCCAATATCATGGCCCTTATCCTCTTCTTTATGCTGGTCAGTACCCTCCCCCACCCTGGCCATTCCCCATCCCCGAACAGAGTCCCTGGGTCACTGGGGAGAGCAGGGGTCCTGCAGAAGGGAGGCCCAGGGGTCCGAATCCCTGGGATTCCCTTGGCAGCTTTTGTTTAAAATTTGCATGTATTTGCATGTCTTCTCTTCAGGGCTCCTGGGTGAATCTAGGGGGGCCTTGTCTCTCTGGCAGGTGTTCTCAGTGTTTGGGGTCACACTCTTTGGTGCATTGGTGCCTGACCATTTCCGGAACATGGGGGTTGCCCTGTACACTCTCTTCATCTGCATCACACAGGACGGCTGGCTGGACATCTACAGTGACTTTCAGTGAGTACAGGGTGGACCTTCCAGGCTCTCATCCCAACCTGGCAAGAAGGGGACCACAGCTCCTGAAAGGCAGGGGAACTGGGTGGGGAGAAGGGCTCGCAGTGAGAGTGGGGCCTCCAGGGCTGGGATGGCCTAGCAGGAAGGGGGTGGCCAAGGCTTTAAGTTGGGGAAAAGTAAATACCTGTGGGTGGATTTCTGAGTTTGTGATCCTTGTCCCCCTTGAAATTCCACATATTCAAAGTGCCACCAGACCCTGTTTGTGAAGACCTCTCCTGTCATGCTAAGCAGCTGGGTGGCTAGGCCTTGGACTGGGGAGCAGGTCTGTGGTCACAGGGCAAATTCCAGCCCATAAGAGAGTCCACCAAACTGCCTGGGCTCCTAGAAACTCAGTTTTAGGTGGACACAATATCTTTATTTTATTTTTTATGTGGTGCTGAGGATCGAACCCAGTGCCTCATGCATGCCAGGCAAGCGCTCTACCTCTGAGCACAATCCTGGCCCTGGAAACTCATTTTTAAAATTTTATTTATTTGTTCTAACCGGTTATACATGACAGCAGAATGCTCTTCTATTCATTGGATACAAATGGAGCACATTTTTTCACATCTCTGGTTGTACATAAAGTGGGGTCACACCATTTGTGCAATCATACATGTACCTAGGATAACGATGTCCATCTGATTCCACCATCTTTCCCACCCCCAAACTCCCTCCCTTCTCCCCTTTGCCCCATCCAAAGTTCCTCCACTCATCCCATACCCCACTCCCACCATTATGAATTAGCATCTATTTATCAGAGAAAACATTCAGCCTTTGGGTTTTTTGGGATTGGCTTACTTCACCTAGCATGATATTCTCTAACTCCACCCATTTAACTGCAAATGCCATAGTTTTACTCTTTTATTGCTCAGTAATATTCCATTGTGTATATATTCCACAGTTTCTTTATCCATTCATCTATTGAAGGGCATCTACGTTGGTTCCACAGTTTGGCTATTGTGAGTTGTGCTGCTATGAACATTGATGTGGCTGTGTCCCTATAGTATTCTATTTTTAAGTCTTTTGGGTATAGACTGAGGAGTGGGATAGCTGGGTCAAATGGTGGTTCCATTCCAAGTTTTCTAAGGAATCTCCATACTGCTTTCCAGATTAGCTGAACCAATTTTCAGTCCCACTAGCAATTTATGAGTGTGCCTTTTCCCCACATCCTTGCCAACACTTATTGTTGCATGTATTCTTGGTGACTGCTATTCTGACTGGAGTGAGATGAAATCTTAGAGCCTTTGATTTGCATTTCTCTAATTACTAGAGATGTTGAACATTTTTTCATATATTTGTTGATTGATTGTATATCTTCTTCTGAAAAGTGTATTTTCAGCTCCTTAGTGGAAACTTCATTTTTAAACCTACTACCCAAGGTTATTTTTGTGTTCTGTCCTTTACCTCTTCCTGATTAAGTCTAAGTCCTATTTCTTTCCAGTCCTGACTAAGTTGCTGAGGCTGGCCTCAAACTTGTGATCCTTCTGCCTCAGCCTCCCGAGTGGCTGGGATGACACCACCATGCATGACTATCAGTGACTTATTTTTATCCCCTTCAGGTGAGAGTAGAAGCTTTGTTGATAAATGGCCTCTGTAGTCCTGGTTCATTAAGTTGTAGGTAGGGGAAGAGAATTGCACATCTCACAGTGAAGTTGCACTGGGCTTTTGAGTTCTTGCTCTACCATACTAATCATGTGACTTTGGGCGAGTTACTTCATCTCTCTTCTTCTGAGACTCAGTTTCCTTCCCTGTTAAATGGGATTACAATCCCATATTAACTATATCATGGATTGCTGTGAGGATCAATAGGGAAAATCTGTATCAATCTCTTAGTATAGAGCCTGGTACAGGGGACTATATTTGGGGGAAATATTTTAGGGGAAATTTTCAACAAGGTATTAATAGTGGATAACTCAGGAGATGGTATTTTTTTTTGCCTATGTGTTTTTCTTCCAATCTTTTTATAATGAACTTGAATTAGTTTTCAAAGTAAGAAAAACCATGAATAATAGTACAGCTAATAGATTAAACTTGATAATACTGATGTGGCAGATCACCTTGCGGGACTGGTTTGAGAGTTGACCCACTGCCTAGCAGCACAGTAAGGAGCAGCTGCGATGACAACTGGGAGTAGAGAATTAGATCTTGGCAATAGTAGCCAAGCAGGCAGAAGTCCCAGTGGGCCTTGGGATAATTTCCCCATTTCATAGATGAGGAAACTGAGGCTCAAAGGGCGAGGAAGGTGACGTGGTCCTGCCTGCCATCTCCAGGATGGAGGATAGGGAGTACGCAATGGAGATTGGGGCTGCCATCTACTTTGCCATCTTCATCACCATCGGTGGCTTCATTGGCATCAACCTGTTCGTCGTCGTGGTGACCACCAATCTGGAACAAATGATGAAGGCAGGAGAGCAGCAGCAGGAGCATCGAATAATCTTTAGTGAGGTGCGTGAGATGGGAGGGTTGGGGAGGAAAAGGAGTGTGTGCATAAGCACTTAGAGCACGTGTCCGTGTGCTTGCACACTCAAGGGCCTGGAGAAAGGCGAAACAGAGACCTGGAGGCAGCAGCCTCTCATCTGAACCGCCCACCCACCAACTGGGGCATCTAAGGGGAGTGGATTTTCTATGTTTCTATGACAGCTCAAAATGGTGCAGCTGGGTGGTCTTAGGGCATTTAACCAATCTAAACCTCATTTTCCCTTCTGTACAACGGGAATAATAATAGCACTTACTTACTACATACCTCACAGGGCTCATAGGAGTAAATGGGTGAGCGAACGCTGCTTGGCACGTGGTGTCAGTTAATGCAGTCCTATTCATTCAGGGGCAGAGCTTCCATGAGATCGGAGAAGACAGAAAATTCTGGAAGGGTTGAAGGCTGGGCTCTGTGACTTGAGAGTAGGTAGGGCTTTAGAAGCTTGCTGGTAGTATTTATCGGGGTGAAATGGGGAGTGGCTAAGTTTAGAAAGGGGTGAGAATTTCCAAAGCGTGAAGGATGGACTTGTGCATTTGTAGTTGAACACCCGAAGCAAGGTCAGGAGGCCAGAGGAATTGGAGCTGAAGGCTGAAAGTGGAGCTCAGTGGGAGCCATTGCCATGCCCTGGGTTCCATCCTGAGAGGCAGAGAAGAAAAAAAAATTAGAGCTGAAATGAGGGGCATTAGAACCTTACTGTCCCTAGAGACTGGTCCTCCCTTGGTCTGAGCTCTCCATCCCTCCTCCCCCAGGCAGGCGCAGAGAAGGAGGAAGACTGGGGTGATGAGCTGCCAATCGTGCACTGTGCAGTAGCCCGCTTGGAGAAATCTGGTGTCCCCCAGGAACCTCTTGTGGGGGGCCCCCTGTCAAACCTCTCGGAAAAAACGTGCGACAACTTTTGCTTGGTGCTTGAGGCGATACAGGAGAACTTGATGCAGTACAAGGAGATCCGAGAGGAGCTTAACACGTAGGGGGGCGGGAGTCCTGGGGTCACCAAGAGTCCCAGGAGTCAGGGCTGGGCGGAAACTCAAGATTCTTCTGGCTGCAGTCCCCCACTATTTTCTAACGAGGATCCTGGGGCCCAGAGAGGTTAAGTGACTTGTCCAGGGTCCCCCAACCTGTTGCTGGAGGAGCTGGAATCCTGACCTCCGGGTTCCTCCCATCTCACACATCATGGTCTGGTGCTCTGCGGGGGGTGAGGGATACAACGAAGGGGCACTTACCAAGGAAGAGGTGGAAGGGCTGTTCCCCTCTTCCAATGCCCCTGACGCACTCCCCGCTCCCCAGGATCATAGATGAGGTGCGCTCCATTCGCTTCAACCAGGAGCAGGAGGAGGTACTTCTGCACAGGCGCCTGTCAGTGAGCACGTTGATGGAGACCCGTTCCTCTATAGACATGTACAGTATGGCTACCAAGCAAGACTTGCTCTCTGCGCTAGTTACCAGGGAAAAGGTGCATCTTCCCTCCACCCAATCCCCACTTGCCCCACGTCCATGCCGCATTGTGCCCAGTCCAGCCAGCCACTGGGCCTTTTGTCCAGGGTTGGAAATCTGTCGCAGTCCCAAAATCAGCCCTTCCCTAAACTCCCTCCCATCCCAGCTGTCACTGCCCAATGGGTTTAAGGTCTACCTGTTCCTTCTCACTAGAGGCTCTGCCCCTCCCATTAGGCTCCACCCTAGAAGCCCATTAGTTCTCTAACGCCTACAAACCCACCTCTTCTTGGTATGTTTGAGCCAGTTCAGCTTCTCCTTAGAGCTAGATGCTTAACTCATCTATGGGCAAAAGACTCCTGGAAGAGGAAGCTTCTGGATAGAACAAGTGCACACACTAGCCTAATTTTGTTTCTTTCTCTGCCTCCACCCCATCTGCTGAGACAGGATGACCTGAAGCCTGGTGAATGCCTAGGCTCACCAGCTCGGAGTGGGCTACTAGTCAGCTAGAGTTAGATCTATGAAGGACTTCCCTAAGAGCCCTGGAATGGGACAACTGTTGGGGCTGGAGGTGGGGAGAAAAGGAATCTGTCATGTCAGAATAGGGACTGACAAAAAGACCTCTGGGTTTACAGGTTTATGAATCTGGCACAAATATGCTGCTTAACAAACAGAAGTTCAACTATTGAGACTGCAGGAGGGAGCCGAGCACACACACAGCCAGCTCCACAGCTTCCTGCATCCCCAGCATGGCTTGGCACAGGCTGGCAAGAGCCCAGGCTCTCCTTACACAGAGGCGGAGGCCCAGGGGCTGTGAGGGTGGCAACCTCTGCACGGCTTGTACCTGTGAGTCCCAGGTCCAGAGGAGCCAGGATGGAGAAGGATGCTGGATGAGAATGGGAGCCCTAGCGGCAAAGATGCGTGAGAAAGGGGGTACTGGCCACGGTAGCCAGGATTTGGCCTAAGGGTGGGTATTCCAGACCCCTGTTCCAGCTCAGAGCTGGATACAGCCTAAATGGACCAAGCACCAAGAAGAGAAAGGCCCACCTGCCAAGACCAGTGAGGTCAGGTGCTGTCCATTGACAATAAAGTTTTGAGTTGGAATCAGTGTCTGACTGGTACTTGCACCCCTAGGCCTCCACTCCTTTTGGCTACTTGCCCCAGGTCTGATGAGGAAGATAGACTTTGCCCCTCAAGGTCAGTTCATCTGATGCCCTCAGGAGCTTCAAGTGGAATGTGGGGAAAAAATATCCATCCCCCTGAAAATTTCTTACTTAATGGTAGAGATCTAACCCCAGCCCATAGGATTCTAAATTTTGGTGAGGGGGTGAATCTGGACTCCATGCCTGGGAGCCCTTGTCTGCTAAACGATATAGTACTACCCTCTATTTCTCTGTCCGAAGGTGGAGATGGGTCTTCACTCTAGGGAGCCCTACTCCGATGGGGTCACGATTGACTAAGCTATGCAGTTATGTATAAGCAGCTCTGTCCTTGGGCGATGGAGATTAACTGGTTAAAATGTGAGTTCTGGGGTTGGGGTTGTAGCTCAGTGGTTGAGTGCTTGTCTCGCATGCATGAGACACTGGGTTCGATCCTCAGCGTGACATACATACATACATACATACATACATAAATATTTTTAAAAATGTGGGTTCTGGCAGGCTTCCTGGAGAAAGCAGCACTGAGGTTTGCTAGAAGAAAGCAGGAGGATCTCGTGGGTCAGGTGAAGTCTCTTGGGGAACTTGGGACCTGTTGAAGCCTATCTAGAATCTTCACACCAAAGGCCATTGGGAGCCTCAGCAGGTTGCTGAACCAGGCAATAGATTAAGAAAGCTGTGGCAGTCCTTGGAGGACAGGAGACTTGGATTCTCAAATGGTCATCTCTTAGGCCAGCAGGAGGGAGATCCAAGGAATCAGTCATGTGCCCTGGTGTTAGGTTGGGGTAAGTCTGGATGGCCCAGAGTTCTGCCCCGTTGTTCAGCAAAGGCTGACAATCGGGGACCTTGGGGATCTTCACCTGTTGGAATGACAGTCCCCAGAGGTCCGCTGATTGCAGTTGATGGGAAACTATCTCATCTCCCCTCCCTTCAGCATTGGTTCCTGTTCTGAAAAGCCCTCTGGGGCCAGCAGGGAACGAGTCTGATAGCTAGGGATGAGCAGTGTGCTCGGCAACAGAAAACAGGCAGCACCAGAGCCAGCAAGGCCTCCTGTCTTGGAGTTGCTATCCATCTGTCCATTCCTCTGCTCAGGCCAGAACTCTTCCCAGCACCCTCTGGGGCCACCCACCAGCACAGACATGGGCAGCTGCTGGCCTCTGCTGCTGCTATTCCTTATTGGGGATGGAACCCTCAACCTGCCTGGTGAGTATCCACATCTACCTTTTCCATCTGTCCTCCTCCTCTCCCAGGCCCTCTTCTGGCTGGCCAGAGAGGGGAAGAAGGTGGTGAAAGACCAGGTAGTGTCTTCAGGAAGATCTCCACAAGGTGAGATCAGCCATCCCCCACCCAACCCCTAGAACTGTCTGAAAGGCTTGGGGCACCAGTGAGTTTAGAGGACAACAGGACAACCACCATGGGGCTCTGGTCTCTCCCAGGAACCTCTTCCAGGAGGCGATCTTTGTCTGTCTCCATTCTATCTTGTCTGTCATTTCTTCTCTCTCCCCCTTTCTTTTTCTTTTTGGAACCAGGGGTGCTTTACCACTGAGCTATGTCCCCACACCTTTTTATTTTTTATTTTGACACAGGTTTTCTCTAAGTTGCCAAGGGCCTTGCTAAATTGCTGAGGCTGGCCTCAAAATTGTAATTTCCTGTCTCAGCCTCCCAAGTTGCTGAGATTATAGGCTTGTGCCTCCATGCCTAGACTATCTCCTCCTTCCTATGTGTCATTTCATCTGGACTACACTTATGACCTAAGGGTTCAGCAGGTACAGGGCCCAAGGAGTTGGGTTCCTCCACTGCCTTTCCCTGCCCTACTCTAACAAGGAGCAACCACCAGCCCCAGTACCTCACTGAGCTGGAGCCAGGATGCAACCCTGGGTTCTGAGCTCCTAGGACAATATGGGGGGAAGATATTGAGAAGTAGCAGGAAATTCTCTCTCTCTCTCTCTCTCTCTCTCTCTCTCTCTCTCTCTCTCTCTCACACACACACACACACACACACACACACACCACTCTGTCCCTGATTTTTACAAGGGATAAGAGCATCCTTGGCAAAACATCCAGGAAGCAGAGACAACCAAGTTTGGTGAGAGGAACAAATAAGCAAGTTCTGCTCGCTGAGCACCTACTGCATACAGAGCTCTGTGCTAAGGCTTCTCATGCATGACCTTATTTAATCCTCATGCCCAGCAGTGAAGTGGTACACTCGTCATTTTGTAGTAGATGACACTGAGGTTCAGAGTCGTGTGGTGATTTCTATGCCCTGTATCAGAGAGCTGAGATTGTATCCCAGCTCTGACTTGAGGGCCCAGGTCACACAGCACTGCTTCTCAAGGGAGCTGCTGAGAGGAGCAAACCTCAGAATCATAAAATTGTCAATTATCACCAAATCTGTCAGTGCAGTTGTATTCCTCCCATCACATCCCAACAGGGTTCTGTAGAACTTGACAAGCTGACTCTGAAATGTGTAAGGAAGGACAAAAAGCCAACAGCCCTTAAGATAATGTTGAAGAACAAGACGGGAGACTCATTCTATCAAATACTAAGATTTGCTATAAAGTGATAGTAAGATCATGTGCTATTAGTGCAGTGATAGACAAATCAATGGGCTCCAAGAGACAGCGTGGAAATCAGTCTGGTTACATAATGACAGACAGCATGACAAATCTGTGGGGGAAAGGATAGGCTTTTCCATGGGGGGCGGAGACAACTGGGTAACCACTTAGAAAAACATCTCTCCTTGCCAATAAAACCCTGAGATCCCTGTAGCAAGACATGTGTTCATTTAAGCCTGGGCTTTTTATTGTAAATGGGTCCAGAGATCACTCAAATTAAGCCCAAGTCCCTCACGGTGCAGAGGGAGGCGCGGAGGCCACAAAGAGAGGGTGCATTCCCCAAATCACACAGAGATAAATCCAGTTCTGGAGCCCAGGTTTCCCTACTTTTTCTAAGCCTCCCGATCACCTCTCTAACCCATGACCCCTTAGCTCTGCACAGAGCTAGGAGAAAGTGGGGGTGTAGGTGGGGTAGGTGCAAGCAGGGCAAGGGTTGAGGACCTGGGTGATGAGGAGGATGAGCATATCACCTGGGCTAGATCATCTTGGTTTTTCTGAACCAGGCCTCTGATCACTCCAGGGCTGCAATGACAGGGCATCAGGTGATGGACCTGTTTCTGCCCATTACCCAGGGGAACAAGGAAGGTTTCCTAGGGATCCAGCTCAGCATAGCTGATTTGGGCCTTTCTCTCAAGGGAGAATGGCTGGCTCAGCTGTGGAAATGAAGCCATGTTTTTATGAGGCAATGCAGAGCAGTTAGGTAGATGTTGGGCTTTGGGATCTAATAGGCCTGGCTTCAAATACAGTGCTACCACTTCCTAGCTGTGTGACCTTGGATAGATGTCTCTACCTGTCTGAGCCTCAGTTTCTTCATTTGGTTAATGGAAATAACAGTACTTACTTCAGTCTTGTTGTGAGGATTCAGTGTATCAATGCTTGTGTGTTAGACGAGGAAAAACTGAAAGATGTCAAAAGATTTTAACAGCTAATGCCTTAAATGAAGCACTTGGCTTGTAATTAAGGGTCATGTTCTATCAAAAAAAAATTGCATCTCTATCTTCTTTGGTTTTTCTTTATTATTATTATTTAACTATTTATTTATTTTTGGTACTGGGAAGTGAACCCAGGGGCACTTTATCACAGAGGTACATCCCAGTCCTTTTAATTTCTTATTTCAAGATAGGGTCCCATTAAATTTCTAAGGGTCTTACCAAATTGCTGAGGCTGGCCTTGAACTTAACAGTTCTCCTGTCTCAGTCTCCCAAGTGGCTGGGATTGCAGGTATGTACCACCACACCCAGATATGTCTCTCTCTTCTAAATTTTATATCTTTAAATACTCAGTTCTGTAGGAAACCAACATCAAAACAAGTCATCAAGAAACCAAACACCAAGGGGCTGAGCATGTCCTCAGTGTTAAAGTGCTTGCTTAACATGTGAAAAGCCCTGGGTTCAATTCCCAGCATCACAAAATCTAAACAAGACAAAACACCAAATGAGAGCTATCACCAAATGAGATACTGATTTCTATCTTCTGCTCTTGTTGTTATTAGAGACATTCAGCAGAATGAGACCCAGGTGCCCATACTAGTTAAATTCTTCCTCCCTGGTATGCAGCAGTTGAAATCTATTAGCACAGCACTGGAACATAAATGAATGTGAGCTGATAATAATGTACTTGATTTGATATTATTTTTACTGGATCTCCCAGTAAAGATACTTGGCAAGTCAGAACATCTGAGACAATGGAAGAAATGATAGATCGGCTTCTCTTTGCTTGTTTTTTTACAGTCTTGAGGGTTGCATCTGCGCTTCCGGAGACAATATTGTGTCCATCTACAACTTTAGCTCTGTCCCACAGTGGGAGAGATCACATCACGGCACCTGAACCTAACAGCTCACCAACAACTGGAAGGACATCAGTGTCTGAGACCCAGGAGCGTATGACAGCTACTCTTCCAAGTTCGCCACTGACCAGCAGTTTGGCAGGACCTATGGAGCAGACAAACTCAACACCTGGGACTTGGGAAGAGAGACCGCATACAACTATCACCACATCCACCAATGACACCATACTGTCAAGCTCCATGATGACTTCTCTGTTGAAGGACCAGACATCTAGAAACACAACCTTACCCACAACCTTACCCATCACAGCCACTTTAGCTGAGAATCCAAAACAGGATCAGACAACTCCAATGACAGCCCCATTAACAACAAACACCCTAGATAACGGACTGGAGTCATTAGTGTCCCCTGACTCTGAGAAGGCATCCACAACTCCAGTAGCATTAAAGACACCAGGCAATGACACTGAATCATCCAGGTCCACAACCATCACTGTCTCTGAGACATCTGCTCTAACTACATCCTCAACAACATTAGACAAAGTTAATGACACAAGCGAACTCTTATTCATGACAACCAGCACAGTTATCTACACTACCTCACTAAACACAAGCACTCTGGGGACAATTGTTCTTGGAACAACCATGACTAAGACTCGGGAAGAGCAAAGTACAGCTGCACCCCCAACCCCAGCAACAACCCCCTCGACAAGCAAGCCACCTGATACATATCACAACACAACCATGTGGACACCTTCCCAACCTGCACAATCAGCCTCCAGTGTTGGTACTGAGACAACAGCTGCTTATTCCACAGCCCTTGTCTTCAGCTCCTTGGGGACAGTGAAATCCTCTGCTGTGACTGGGCCCAGTCAAACTCCCCCCAGATATAGCCAGCATAGTAGTCCTAGAGCGGGAGCCTGCGCGTTGGATGAATACACAGCCAGCACAGGAGTTTGCCTGTGCAATGACAGCTACCACACCCACTCAGGTAAGGTGGAGGAACTCAGGTGAGGAAACCAAACCGGAGGTAAGGGCCAGGGTGAGCCCAGAGGAACATTGTGTCCAAAGGTCCAGAGGGCCAATGAGGCTTTGTAAAACATGGGTTCATCCAGCTAGAGGTGACTTCTGGTGGGTGAACAGGCAGCTGGGCAGATGTGTAGAATGAACAATTTATCATTCCCAATCTCCAGGATTCCAGCTACTGGCCGGATTAAACCTTCCTGGGTGCAGAACTAATGGATCCATCAAAGACCAGAGTCAGCTGGGTGTGGTGGCGCATGCCTGTAATCCCAGGGGCTTGGGAGGCTGAAAAAAAGACCAGAGGCATAGCTCCATTGGGGGCCTAGAGGATCACACAGGGAAACTGAGGCAAAAGGCAAGTCAGAGTGCCAGCTTATATAGGGAGTGTGGGTTCAAATCAGGTATGGTGGTGCACACTTGCAATCCCAGGGATTCAGGATGCTTAGGAAAGAGGGTTGAAAGTTCAAGCCCAGCCTTAGCAACTTAGTGAGACTCAAAAATAAAAATGTCTGGGAATGTAGTTCAGTGGTAGCGTGCCCTGTTTTTTTTTTTTTTTTTTTTTTAAGAAAACAAGGGGAATAAGGAGTCACTTTATTGTATCCAGAATTAGTTGTTTATTTTTATGTGGTGCTAAGGATTGAACCCAGTGCCTCACATGTGCTAAGGCAGCCTGCTGCCACTGGGCTACAGCCCCAGCCCCATGTGTCCCTGGGTTTAATCCTCAATACTGGAGATAAAAAAAGAGAGAAATCTTGACTTCACAGGCTTCTCCCAGGCAGTGCCACCAACATCCAGGCCCACATTCTGACAAGGCTGAAGCTGGGTCCAGGGCACCAAAAAGGCAGTAATGTTCTCCAAATATATATTCTTTCAAGTCAAAATAATTCCCCCCCATTTTTTTTTTTTTTTTTTTTTTTTTGAGACAGGGTGTCACTACGTTTCCCAGACTGGCTTTCAATTCCTGGGCTCAAGCGATCCTTCTGCCTCTATCATCCAAGAAACTGGAACTATAGCCAAATGTCATCATGACCAACTTCTAAAACATTTCAGTTTAACAAAATTGTGATTTTACTAAAATGATTACTTTTTTATTTTTAATTTCAAATTCATCCAAAATACATTTCTTTGGCATTTCTGCTTTGGTCTATTGGGTAATACTGCTTTGGGATGAAGTCTTTATTACATGTTATAAGTTTTTATTACTAGCAGTGCTTAATTTGTCAGTATTTTCCAAAATATATTTTTTCAGGACACCAGTAGTGCAGGATTTCAATATATATTGCCCTAATAAAGGGTTACAGGCTGGGGTTGTAGCTCCGTGGTAAAGTGCTTGCCTAGCATGTGTGAGGCTCTGGGTTAAATCCCTACCACCACAATCAAACAAACAACAACAAAAAGCAAGTTTCATTGTCAAAATACATTTGGGATAGACTAGATTAAACAAAATTATTTCTTAGCTGCGTGTGGTGGTGCACGCCTGTAATCCCAGCGCTCAGGAAGCTGAGACAGGAGGATCAAGAGTTCAAAGCCAGCCTCAGCAATAGCGAGGCGCTAAGTAACTCAGTGAGATCCTGACTCTAAATAAAATACAAAATAGGGCTGGGGATATGGCTCAGTAGTTGAGTGCCCTTAAGTTTAATCCCTTAAAAAATTTGTTTCTTGACTTTTGTAGGACTTTTTCAGTCTTCAATATTCCATTTGAGCTGGGCATGGTGGTGCACGCCTGTAATCCTACCTACTCAGTGAGGTTGAGGGAGCTGGACTGTAAGTTCAAAGCCAGCCTGGGCAATTTACTGAGAACTTGTCTCAATATAAAAATTATGAAGCATTGTTCAGTTGTAGAGCGTCCCTGGGCTCCATTCCCAGTGCCAAAAAAGAAAAGAAAAGAAAAAAAGTAACCTGATGTTAACCAACCAGTTGTTTGTTCATTATTTTGTGTCCCTGGACCATCTGAAACTTTTTTTTTTTTTTTTTTTTTTTAGTGCTAGGGATCAAACCCAGGGTCTGTACATGCAAAGCAAATGTTCTGCCACTGAGGCACATCCCTAGCCCCTCTTACTCTATTTTGTGGGGTGAAGTGTCACCTCATTCTAGAATCAAAAATAAAGCCAAGTAAGGTTGTTAAACTAGGGTTAGGGGTGCCCATCCCATTGGAGTGGGTGCCTATCCTTCTTCCCACACATGCCTGCCAAAGTAGAACGGTGAGCTTTAATAAAAAAGGAAAAAATCTTAACTCCAAAGTAATAAAATAAATCCAGAAATACTTTATACTAGTGTTTCTATTATGTGTTACTTTCTAGTTTTACTTTTTAAAAAAATATTTATTTTTTAGTTATAGTTGGACACAATACCTTTACACATTTATCCCTATGTGGTGCTGAGGATGGAACCCAGGCACTCACAGGTGCTAGGCGAGCGCTCTACCGCTGAGCCACAACCCAGCCCCTCTAGTTTTACTTTTTAATTCCAACTTTTTTTTACTTTTTAATTCCAAGTGTGCAGTTCATCCCAAATTTTAACAGAAAAATTTAGAGGGGCTAGTTCAGAAGAAGGGAAGCGTTAAGTATTTGCTTTTCAGTCTTCACCCAAAAAGTATAGGTATTTGGCATGTATCTGTTAAGAAAGCTTGTGTTATGAATGGCAGAGAAACCAACTCTAATTGACTTGAATGAAATAAATAAATTTTTCACTCTCTGAAGGGCTGCTATTGTAGCTCAGTGATAGAACGCTTGACTAGCATGCATAAGGCTCTGGGTAGATACCCAGTACCATCATCAAAAAATTTGAAAACCTCCCTTAGGTTTTGCAAAGGCCCTCCCTCCCTAGGGCTATGTCTTCAATTAGTTTAGGCTTTTATGGACTGAACGAGCTGTTAACTTGGAGCAATTTAGTTCCCTCAAAAAACCTGAGGATTGGCTGGGGATGGAGCTCACTTGCCTAGCAGGCTCCAGGCTCTGGGTTCAATCCCCAGACAGACAGACACACACACACACACACACACACACACACACACACTTGAGGGCTTGGCTTCCTGCTTTGAATGGGTAAGAAATCAGGGAGCAAAACAGCATCTCAAAAACTGATCTTGCCAGACAAGTAACAGAACCAACTGACTTAGCTCAAGGAAAACTCTCAGCAAAGCCCAGGGCAGGCTTCGGCCAGGTTTTCCAGGGACTGGCGCCTGGAACTAAGAATGTGTCCAGAACCAGGAGTTGCCTCCTTCTCCTCAGTCTTGCTTCTCCCGTCCTGCACCTGTTCCTGCCCTGCTCCTCTCTCCACAAACCAACCTTTTGTGCCTTTCAGCCTGCCTGGCACGAGATGGCCATACCACCTTCATACTGGCTGCAGTTACCACTTCTCGGAAAGAGATTCTGAGTGAGCCAGTTAAGGCCAGGGACCAGGGTCCCGCAATGCAAGTGTGACGGTAGACACTCAACTCTTGTGAGGAAGAGTCTGCATTTGCGGGAGGTTTTAATAGGTTGGGCTAATGTCCCGTGTCTCCTCTGTCCACATCAGAATTATACCCACTCCCACAGCATCATGCAAGGAGCCTCAGGAGGTCCCTGCCCTGGCTCTTGTCTTCCTGCAGAACTGTCCAGGATGCCAGTGACCCTGTACTGCTGGCCACAAAAAATTGGGGTGGCCCTGAGCAGCTGCTTCCTGGAAACTAACCACTGGATTCTGAAAGAAGATGTCTTCTCAGGGTGCTCCAGCACCAAGAAGATAGAACAAGGCTACAGGGTCCAGGTCTTCATGATGGAGAAGAAGGAGGGTTCTTGTGGACTCCACTTCTCTGTAAGCAAGCTGGGAGGGTCACCTGATAGGGACTGGGGAGCTGTGAGGTGGGGCTGGGAAGGGAGTGATTGGATACCAGTCCTGACCTCATCTCTGTTTTTTTTTTTTTTATCTTTCATTAATTTTTTTGTAGTTGTAGATGGACAGCATGCCTTTATTTTATTTTCTTATTTTTGTATGTGGTGCTAAGGATCAAACCCAGTGCCTCACCCATGCTAAGCAAGCAGCTGTGCAGCCACAGCCACAGCCCCTTATTTATTTTTATGTGGCGCTGAGGATCAAACCCATTGCCTCACACATGCTGGGCAGAATCCTTGAAAATAATAATAATGATGACAAGAATTTATTAATTTCTGACCACACAGAGAAGATCAAATCCCAAATCTACTGCTGAGCCACAACCCCAGCCCATGACCTATTTGACTGAGGGATTCTCGAGAGTGAAGTCAAATCTTAGCCATCAGACCAGTCTCCTTCTCCCATCCCTACCCTGTACTTGCAATTGACTTGTAATTGAATCCAGGGGTGCTCTACCATGGAGACACCCCCACCCTTTTAATTTCTTTTGAAACAGGGTCTTGCTAAGTTTCTGAAGCTGGCCTCAAATTTAAGATCCTCCTACCTTACCCTCTCAAGTAGTTGGGACCACAGCATGTGCCACCCTGCCCTCCTAGACCAGTGTTTTTGAGGGGAAATGACCATGTTATGTCTGCCTAGACTGGGAATGCCCTTACAGGTGGTGCCAGTTTTTTTTTTTTTTTTTTGTGTGTGTGTGTGTGTGTGGTGCTGGGGATTGAACCCAGGGCCTTATAAATGCGAGGCAAGCGCTCTACCAACTGAGCTATATCCCCAGCCACCAGGTGGTGCCATGTTTGATGGAATAGGATACTGGTTTCCAAATTGACAGCCCCAGAATCCTTTAAAATAATAATAATGACGACAAGTATTTATTAATTTCTAACCACACACAGAAGATCAAATCCCTATTAACACACATTACTCTCATTAAACCATCATAGTAGTCTTATTTTACAGATGGGTAATCTATAGTTCAGAGAAGTTAAGGGTTTTCCCAAAATCATATAGCTAGTGATTCACAGAGTTAGCTTGTATTCCTATGAGCTCAACAACGTGCTACCTCCTTACTTTAAAAATCTTACATAAAGGCTGGGGCTGTAACTCAGTGGTAGAGTACTTGCCTAGCATGTGTGAGATGCTTGGGATAAGGACCAGGAGTTGGCATTTTTAACAAATACCCCAGTGAATCTTTTTGTTCTCTCCCCCTGTGGTACTGTGGTTTTAATCCAGGGCCTCACACATGCTAAGTAAAGCTCTACTACTGAGCTGTATCCCCAGGTCTTTTTATTTTGAGATAGGGTCTTGCTAAGTCCCTCAGGCTGGCCTTGAACTTGAGACCCTCAAGCCTCAGCCTCCCAAGTAGCTGGGATTCTGGGCATGTAAAACCATGTCCAGTCAAGAGAATCATTTATTTATTTTTTTACTTTCAAGTGTAAAATTACTTTTAATTTATATATTCACACACCCATTTAGATATATCCTTTTAGTTGAATACATCTATTAGTCATATACTTTTTTCCATTGGTTCTTCTTAGTTTTATATGACAGCAGAATCCATTTTGATAAAGTTATACAAGCATGGGGTATATCTTATTCTAATTAGGACCCCATTCTTGTGGGTGGGCATGATGGTAGGATTCATTTAGGTGTTTCATGTGTACATAGGAAAATTATGTTAGATATATTCTATTGTCTTTCCTATTTTTCCCAAGGAACTCTAAAATGCACACTGAAATTTGAGAACCAGAGATTAAGACCAGGGGCTTTGGTATCAGAAAAGTGGTCCTGGTTTTAGGCTTTGTTACTTACTTTGGGCAAGTTTTTTTTAACCTTTCCAGGCCTTAAAACTTGCTCTTCTGTAAAATGAGACTAATAAGCTGGATGTAGTGGTGTACATCTGTAATCCCAGCAATTTGGGAAGCCAAGGCAAGAGTATCACAAGTTCGAGGCTAGCTTAAGCAACTTAGCAGACCCTCAGTAACCTAGTGAGAACCTGTCTCAAAATAAAAAATGAAAAGGACTGGGAGGTAGCTTACTGGTAAATAGCTCCTGGGTTCAATCTCCAGTCCACGAAAGAAAGAAAGAAAGAAAGAAAGAAAGAAAGAAAGAAAGAAAGAAAGAAAGAAGGAAAGAAGGGAGGGAGGGAGGGAGGAAGGAAGGAAGGAAGGAAGGGGAAAAGGAAAAGGAAAGAAAGAAAACAAAAAGAAAAGAAAAAGAGACCAATAACAGAACTCTCCTCAGAGTTGTGTTGAAATCACAATACCTGACATACAGCTCAGCCTCAGTGAACTTTAGCTGTTAATTTTATTTAAACAAATACCTTGCAGCCACTGAGGATGGAAGGTGTTTCCCCTAGAGATCTGAGGATAATGGCCACCTCCCTGTCTTTTCTAGACTAACAACAGCCACGCCCTGTATTCTCTGAAGGTGCAGCTTAAGCAGGTTGTTTCAGGCTCCAAAACTACTGAGTCCACAATGCTCTTCAGCTTCAGCTGCGCTTACCCTCTGGTGGTGAACATCAGCCAGACTCTCCCTGAAGTAGTGGACTCCATCCCGTGAGTTTTCCCCTGTCAGCTGCCTATCTCTCTGGTCCCTGGGAGGCTCCTGAGTTCTCAATGCTACCTCTAATCAAGTCAAAAAGTCAACACCTCAGATATTGGACTCCCTGTGTCTACCCGCTAGACATAAGAACCTCTTAGATGGCGACTCAAAGCATTAGAGAAAAAAGATGCTTCTATGAAGCAATGCATTATGGGATGCTTATGTAAACTACTGTGGGGTTGGGTGGCTTCAAGGGTCCTGAGTGGGGATCTATTAGGCGGCACCTCATTTTTAGGCAGTTCAGGAGGAAGGTGAGCAGGTTTGCTCCTCTCCTTATTCAAAGTCACTAAGCTTACCAGAGCTTAGTGACTTTGGGTGAGACAGAAGGTGAGAGTGTCCTTCCCTCTGAGATTTCATGGTGAGATTCTCACTCTTGTCCCTTTTTGGATATAGGACCATCCACTTTCCCAGTACTGGGGAAACTATCATCTTCCTGAGCATCTTTACAGACATTCAGCTCTCAGCTCCACTCAAGAACAGAACAGCTCACCTTGGCACACCCCTCTACATAGTTCTCAATGCCACAAGCAGTGATCCCAACAGATTTGCTCTGGTGGTCAATGAGGTCTTTGTCAGCGCCAACATCTCCAACAAAAAGGTCATTAAGGCAACCTACCACTTTGTGAATGAGAGGTAAGTGTCTCTCAAGCCCCAGTAACCTCCTACCAGTACCAGTCCAGCTCTTAAGACTGTGGCTTATGTTGGGTGCTTTTGTACCCATGAGCACAGATTGTGTCATTCTTCTCTGTATGCCTGGTATTGCAAACATGGGGAGAAAGTAAGCACTGGGTGAATGTTTATTGAATGAATACATTAGAATGCATTATCATTACCATTTTGCAAAAGAGTAAATTAAGGCTCAGGGAGATTAAAACCTCTTCAAGACTTCACATCCCGCAGGGTATGGTAGCGCACACCTGTAATCCCAGCAGCTTGGGAGGCTGAAATAGGAGGATTGAGAGTTCAAAGCCAGCCTCAGCAATCGCAAGGCACTTAGCAACTCATTGAGACCCTGTCTCTCAAATACAAAATAAGGCTGGGGGTGTAGCTCAGTGGTTGAGCATCCTTGAGTTCAATCACTGGTACCAAAAAAAAAAAAAAATAGGATGCACATCCAATAAATGACATTCATTTATTTTTCTTCAGTTATTGAGATCCTACAATGACAAGATGAAAAACCAAAAAATAATTCTAATAGTTCAGAGTGCTACATTCTAAATGTTGGACATGCATTGCAAATAATAGCTAATGATAACTAATACTGACATAGTAGTTACCCCTGCAATCCAGTTTTAATATCTTCACATATATTAACTAATTTAAGCCTCTCAATGCACTCTATGACAGTTATTTTTTCATTCCCATCTTATAGATGGAGAAATTAAGGCTCAGTTCACACAAACTGTTTAAGTGACAGACTTTACTAATGTTTGAGGACAGGAGGTAGTAAGGCCAAGTCCTTATTCTCAACGGTCTAGGAAGAGATGAGATTCCTGACTACTAATATTAAGTCTTCAAAGAGTACAGGGAATCACTCATTGTCTGAATCATTTCTCCAAACAATCTTTGTGAATGAGTCATGAAACACAGCACCCATGAATTTATCCCAGCTTTGAGTTGTTACTAGTTGTATTTATTTTTATCTTGTACTTTACTGTGTCCAGCATGCTAGGCCAGTGCTCTACTGGGTTACATCAATAACCCACAATTCCTACTTTGTTAGCAGGAAATATAACTTACTGATTAAGGGTATGGGCCGATGCTGGAGCCGGGCTGTTACCTGTAGAACCTCAGGTAATCTATTTGACTTCCCTTAGCCTCAGTTTCCCCATCATCAAAAAAGAAAGGGTGGCAAAAGTATGGCCTTCCTCCTAGAATTGGTGTGAGGATGAAATGAAATAATCCATGTAAAGTTCTCAGCACGAAATCCAGCACCTGAATTTACACAGGGCGAGTAAACAGAAGGAAATCATCGTTGGTGCATCTGCACCTTCGGCCCCCAGCCAGGACGCTAATCAGTTGGTGCTGCGCCTCTTCCCACAGCTGCCCAGTCCCCAGCCGGCTGCTCCACGGTCTACCCGACAACGGGGCCTCTCTCCAGGTGACGCTGGCCTTCAAACTGTTCCGCTTCTTAAATAGCGATACGCTCTACCTGCACGCCCGAGTGACCCTGTGTGACAAGCAGATGGAAAGCCAGTGCCGACCGGTGAGCGGGTAGTCAGTTGCGTGCGTTGCGCCCGCGCCCGCGCCCGCGCCCGCGCCCGCGCCCGCGCCCGCGCCCGCGCCCGCGCCCGCGCCCGCGCCCGCGCCCGCGCCCGCGCCCGCGCCCGCGCCCGCGCCCGCGCCCGCGCCCGCGCCCGCGCCCGCGCCCGCGCCCGCGCCCGCGCCCGCGCCCGCGCCCGCGCCCGCGCCCGCGCCCGCGCCCGCGCCCGCGCCCGCCGGGCATTTTTGCCCTAGCGCGCGGAGAAGCCAGGTGTAGCAACTGCGTGCTCTTGGGGGCGGGGCCTGGGCGCTTGTGGGGCTGGGGATTGGCCTATCAGGCCAGGGGCGGGGCTTGAAGACCTAAGTCTGTGTGGGTTGGTAAACTCATTTGGGGGCGGGGCAGGGACCCGGCTTTCTGCAGGTACTAGGTAAAGTCAGAGCACAAGATCCAGCACCTGAATTTACACAGGGCCAGTATGGGCAACATAGTGAGACCCCATCTCAAAAAAAAAAAAAAAAAAGGTCTTGTGTCGCCCACAGATCTGCAGGCCAAGGAACCCTTCTGCGAGGAATTCGCCCAGGGAGATCCAATCGCAAGAGGACTTGGAGCGCGGCGGCAGCTGGATAGTGTTCGGGCCTCTCCGAATAACGGGTATCTGGATCAATCATTTGCGGGCCTCCTGGCTCCTCTCCCAGAGCCTCCAACTCACCTGCTGAGTCCTCCGACCCTTCACTGAGCCCCCTCTTACCTTCTTGTCCACACGCTCTTCCTCAAACCAAGTCTCCTCCCCGAGTCCATCCTCTGCGAGTCCACATCCTCCTGGGATCTCCATTCCAAAAAGGTCCTCTCCTCATTTATTGAACTTCAAGTCGGAGCCTTCTCTGCTTCCTCCCATTGTCTCCTTTCCTATCAGTCTTCTCCTGGGCTGTTTCTCCTGTGTGTGTGTGTGTTTTCAATCTTACTTTCTAGCCTGGAACACTCTCACTTCTTTCTATTCCATAACAATCCTGTAAAGCTCGAACCCTCACGGGAAAGCCTCTCTCTTTATTAAATTCATTCTCATTAGAAGTATCATCTTTTGAGTCCTAGCCTCAAGAAAGTGCCAGTCTCTTTGCCCAATCCTGATGAAATGATGGGCGAGTGCTGGTCTTGTCCTGTTAGGATGCCAGCATCCTAAGGCTTAATCTTTGTTTCTATGTGGTTTCAGAGTCCGAAGCCTCCAGCAGCAGGAGCTCTCCAGGTTGGTACAAAATGATTGCTATGATGAAGTTTGTTATGACTGCACCAAGGTCTGGGAGCTCACTTTAGGACTTGGCAGGTGCTGATCTTGGATCATGTTTGTTCTCAACTCTATGTGACCCAGGAGAAGTCAGTTAACTTCTCTGAGTGTCAGTTTCTTCAGCAATACATGCAGAATTGTCAATGTGGGGCTATTGCTTTATCCCTTATCAGAATCTGGGACTGTTCAGAAATGATTTAGAGTAGAGTAGGGGTTAAACATTCAAAATTGGCTTGGGAACAGTGGCACCTGCTTATAATCCCTACTACTCATGAGGCTGAGGCAGGTGGATCACCTGAGCCCAGAAGTTTAGGGCCAGTATGGGCAACATAGTGAGACCCCATCTCAAAAAAAAAAAAAAAAAATCAATAAATTACTAATCCGCCAGAGTGAAGTATCTAAGCTTTAAAACTCTTCCAGCCTTCCAAAGTTCCCTGATCCTATTTTATACCTTTTTTTTTTTTCCCTGCAGGATCCTGGATGGCTATCTTTCTCCTGATGGTAATTGATTGGATGCTGGGATAAAATCCTCCCCATGATACCTCCTCAAACCCTAGTCATTGGCTTCTAATTTACTTGCCTCAAAGAGGAAGATTTAGGGAAAGGCAATAAGTCTGTCCTCTTGTTAGGAACCAGAGAGGTTGAAAATGGGATTAGGATGTGGCACAACAAATACCTTGTAAACTCAGCATTAGTTTGTGCTCCCTCATCCTGCCTTCTCCTCCCATTTCTGGGATTCTTAGGGGTGATTAAATTGCTCTAATGGTGGGGGAGGTGTAGAAGATATAGCCAATAAACACCAAGGAATTCTACTTTGACTCCTTTCTGTATAATCTGATCAAAACCTTCAATGCTGCAGGTTGATGGGACTGAAGGACAAGGGGTGGAGGATGGGTGAAAAGTTACTTAATCTTGAGAGTATTAGTTTCCACAAATATAAAATGAAAGTTTTTTTTGGGGGGGGGCGGTACCAGGGATTGAACTCAGGGGCACTCAACCACTGAGCCACATTCCCAGCCCTATTTTGTATTTTATTTAGAGATAGGGTCTCACTGAGTTGCTTAGCGCCTCGCCATTGCTGTGCCACCACACCTGGCCTTGTAAAATGAAAGTTTGACTGATCTCTGCTTCAACCTGGGAACTTCATATAATTCCAGAGAAATATCTAGGACTTTGGCCCCCTAAGTCCTCCCCGCACTTTTTTTTTTCTCCTGAAAAATGGACAGTGAGGGGCTGGGTTTGACTCAATGGTAGAGTGCTTGCCTAGCATGTGTGAGGCACTGGGTTCCATTCTCAGCACCACATATAAATAAATGAAATAAAGGCCCATTGACAAAGAATATTTAAAAAAAAACGGACAGTGACTATTCAATTCCAGAATAAGCACTGAATGTTTTTATATAATATTATCTAAGCCTTCTTCTTCTACACCTTAATTATTTTTCTCCCTTCCATATAGGGTAGATACAGGTGACAGTGTTTATACTACTATCATTAATTTATTCAAAAATAGATCTATTACATACCTGTTGCTATTTTAAGCCCTGGGGATTCAACACTACACAAGACACAGTCTTTAACCTTCCAGAGAGGACAGTTGAATACAGAAAATAGATAGTGTGGGCCAGGAAAGAGGACAGGCTTTATTTAGTTGGCAGAAGTAGCACCTACACATGAGGTGCAATTTCACAAAATTGCAGAAAGGCATTTTGCCTTTTGTTGTTTTTGAAATGCTATTTTTTATTGATATCCATGATTGTGTTAGAAATTAATTTCCTGAGGAAAATGTTGGTATAAGCAACATAATAAAAAGTTAAACTTAACAGTCTTTTCTTTTTTGCAGTGCTAGGAGTAGAACCCAGGGCCTTACACATACTGGGCAAGTGTTTTACCCTGAACTACAACCCCAATCTTCAAATTTAAATAACAGCTTTATTATTTCATATTCGAGAACATTTTATCTAGTACTTTAACAGTTCATGAAAAAAAATTATGGCAAATGACCAATTTATGTTATTTTTTTATGCACATCAAAGCCATACATTTATTAAATCAGCATAAAATTAATTACATTTCATTGGGAATTCATATTGACTTTAAAGGTCTGGAGTAGACTGTTTAAACAGCCCTGCTGCTAATGCCTTAATCAGCTACTCAGGAAACTGAAGCAGGATAATCTTTGTTTCCCCCCTTCAATTCAGGGGATTGAACCCAGGGATGCTCTACCACTGAGCTACATCCCCAACCCTTTTAATTTTAAATTTTGAGACAGAGTCTTGCAAAGTTGCTGAGGCTGGCCTCACACTTGTAGTCCTCCTGCCTCATCCTCCTGCCTCAACCTCATGGAGTCACTGGGAATCACGGGCATGCGCCACTGCATCTGGTCAGGAGGATCTTGTGCACAGAAATTTGAAGCCAGCCTGGACAATATCATGAGACCCCGTCTTAAAAAAAAAAAGCGAGTGACTGGACTCATGCCTATAATCTCAGTACTCAAGAGGTTGAGGCAAGGGGATTGCAAGTTCAAAGCCAGCCTCAGCAATTTAGCAAGACCTTGACTCAAAAATTAAAAAAAGGGCTAGGGATATGGATGGCTCAGTGGTTAAGCACCCCTGGGTTCAATCCCCAGTACCAAAAGCAAATGACCCCCAAACCCCCAACCTTTCTTATGAATGCATTAGACTTTTCTTTTATTTAAAATATATCCTAAAGGATAAGGACAAAATATTGATTACTCTGTGCTTAAATATCAGAAAAAAATTAAATTAGTAAGACAGTACAAATGTTCTATTTGCTGAGTGCAAATGTAAATCTCAACACTTCCGAGTTTCTAGTTAGGTTTTTCTCCCTTTTCAGCATCACCTCTTCAAATCATCTTCATTTTTCTCAGTCCTTTATGCGTCCCCCGGTTCTCTCCTGCCTCACAGAAAAAACAGAGATCGTCACAGCAGTCTAAGTTGACTCCTTTGGACATCCAGCCTTAATATGCATAGTAACAAAGTCTTTTGGTCCCAATTTCAGAGACTGTCCCCTAAATTCATCTATCATGGCACACCCAGGTGAAGCTAGATTTACAGATAGTAGTCAGTGTAGTTAGGTAAATCGGGTCTAATATTGAGTAAGATAAATAAAATGGAGGCCACTATAGAGAATGGAGTCCCGAAAACAGAGTAGCATTTGGGGAAATTGAAATGTTAATGTCCCCAAGGCCTGGAGCCCATCCAAAGGAAATGTTAATGAAGCAGCTGCCAGCAAACTGGGAAATGCTGATCAAAAGCTGCCCCAAGCCCTTACTGCCCAGATTACTCCTCCAGCTCACCTATCTCCCACCTTTTGGACCTTCCCACCTGCATTCTCTCACGGCAAGATAACGGGAAACAAAGGACAGGAGTGTGGGAAAGCTGAAAGAAGACCTTAGCTATAAAAGAGGGAAGACCTCGCCCTTCCACGGATTCTGCCTTTTGGGTCCCCTTCTTCCTCCGGGGAGAAGTCTTTTCTGCTGTCCTGTAATAAAGCTTCTACTTTCCACTCTAAACTTGCCTGGCAGGCTTCTCTGGTGTTATACTTCAGCTTTCGGGGAAGCAAGGACTTGTCGGTAACATAGGTTCATTCTCCATTAAATCTAATAGACTGAGCCTCAACCCTAACTAGACAGTGACCCAGGCCACACCCTAACTCCTGGTCACAGCCTGGTCACTTGCTTTAGGAGGGAGGACTGCAGGTGGATAGAGGGAGGAGGATGAAGCAGGTTAGGTGGGATTCCCGTGTGTCCCATCTGCGCAGGCCCAGCAGGCCACTCCGGGCTTCATTGAGCACCGCTCCGCCTAGAGGCAAGACTGGGGAAGAGGCAGAAGAGAAGGACCGGAGCGGAGGCGGGCTCATGCGTAGAGAGATCCGTCGCGCCCTGCTGCGAGGCAGCGTGCAGGGGCGGGACGCCGGCGCGGCTTAGCTCTCGATTGGTCAGTGTAGGGCAGAAAGAGGCGGGAGAACCGCGCTTCTCGACTGCTAATTGGTCAGAGTCAGGGAGACGGACGAGGGGGGCCCGGCGGCGCGCGTGTAACGGTCGTTAGTCGAGCTGAGGGGCTGAACCGCCGCCTGAGGCAGACGTGGTGGTCGCAGTCAGTATCCGCAAGTGAGGGATTTCGCCGCCCGCTCTCAGGGCCGCGTAAGTTCTCCGTCGGGGCCCCAGTCGAGGTGGTACACCCTGCCTCTCCTTCCGGAGTCCCGGCGAAGCCTTGAACACTCGCGACCTCCCTTCGTGGGGAATCGGCAGCGGGAGCGCATGCGCAGAGCAACGGAGCGGTAACCCGCCTCGGGTCTCTGCCTCCCCTGGCTAAGATCATGCCCCTGGCTCACCCGCTCCTGTGCGGGTGGCCACCCAGCCGTCGTTGCCGTGCTTTCTCCTTGCCTTTCACTCGAAGCATTTGCCTTACCTGTGAGTCAGGCCTTGTTCCAGTGGCCGGGGGAACAGCGGGCAGCACTTTCCTTGCCCTCGTGGAGCCCACGGTCCGTGGAGAAGAGCAGACGTTAAGCGAGTAGTATTCAGTTGGCACTCAGTAAATGCAGGGGGAAGATCTTTTACAAAGAGCACACTACAGAGGCGCTCGTCTAGTTAGAGCGATCAGGGAGCTCTCCCCGGGGAAGGGAAGTTCAAGTTTTGAAGAATGTGTAGAGAATTAAAGTTGGGGGACCGAGAGCACTCGGGAAGGCCTTAGACCCGAGCCCCTGAGCCCGGGCGATTCTGGAAACTGTCCCGACTCTGGAATTGCTTCTGGCATCCTGAGACGCTACTAAACATCCTGCAGTGTTCAGGACATCAAGCAAGGTGTCAGTAGTGCTGAAGTTGAGGACCCCTGCTACAGCAAGTTTAGTTCAAGTTTGTTTGACAGCATATTCAGCACCTAATTTCGCCTTTGCAAATCCGGAGAATCAGAACCGTTTGTCTTTACTCTGAGATACACTTCCAGTGCGTGGCACGATGCCAGGCAAATAGTAGGTGATCAGTACAATTTGGTTAATGAATTGAATACAATATGCTGGGTAAGAAGGAGTTGTAATACAGGGTAATTAAGATAACTGGACTTGATTATTTTCTCTTAGGCCTTGTCTGCTTTATAATGGGCTGGTGGTTTTGTCTCAGGACTTGTTCTTTGTAAAGGCAACTTCATGGCAGGGATTTGACTTCTCTTTCACTATGTCAGTTTAATGAGTGATCAAGGCCATGAATATAGTGTGATGGTGTGAGATTCTTAATGTGTCTGTGTCAGCTGTCTGTATATCCCTTCAAATCCTCTTCTGTCTTGATGTGGTTCTCAACAGCTGCTGAGCTTGACATTTCACACGAAGATTCTTATTCTTCAAGGGGAGAAATATATTTAACAGTCATAATCTAATTCTTAGGTAGCAACATGGGAAGTACAACCTGGGTGATGAACAAGGGCGAAGTGAAGAAATTATATGACTGTCCCTGACTGTCCTATTTCAAGGCTTGCAGCTCTGGCTGTCAGAGGCAGATGACTTTTGATGCCTTAATAATGCCCTTCAGTTCTTTCATTTGTGTTTTGTCACACACAGAAAAAAAAAATGCTGATTAAACTCCTAAAGTTTTGTAGCACAGTTCTGGCTTTTTTTTTTTTTTTTTTTTTTGATAGAGTCTTATTACTTTGCCCAGGCTGGTCTCAAACTTGCCATCCTCCTGACTCAGCCTCCTGTGTAGCTAGGGTTATAGATGTGTATCACCACACCAAGCTTACAGTTCTGGCTTTTTAAAGCCTCTTCCTAGTTGTATGATCCTCATCAGTCTAAACTGTTATTTTCTAATCAAATAAATTGAGAATAACTGCCTCATAGGATTAATGTGAGCATTAAATATATATATAAAGTATTTAGCACAGTGCTTGATAAATAGTAAGTGCTAAATACATGTTAAGTTTGTTGAATAAATATTTTTGTGATCCAAAGGGCTTTGAATATAGAAGCCAACCATGTTGGGTGCTTTTTTTACTGTTCCCCTCCATTCAGTCCTACCTTTTGGGCTGTAACATGGTTATTTGTATTATTCCTTGCACATTCATTTATCCCATTTTTATCCCAGAAAATATCGGTCTTGCGGTTTTAGGACCACTCCTTCAGTTGGTCCTAAAAATGTCTACTAGTTGATCATCTAATTCTGAATTTAGTAGGAAAAAAATCAAGAGTTACTTATTCTGTATTATTTTTTGCCTTATAGGTGCACTTTTTAAAAAAATATAAGTCACATGCTATAAAATTAATTTTACTCATGCATAAATCAGTGATTTTTATAATGTATCTAAGCCTGTTCAATCATTACTACCATCTGATGCCAAAATATTTTGATTATCCTGAAAAGAAGCTTATAACCACTAGCAGTCACTTTCTATTTCCTATTCCCTTCCTCAGCGCTTGGCATCCACTAATCTGCTCTTTCTGTGGATCTGGCTGTTTTAGACATATCATATAAATGGGACCATGCAGTTTTTTGGCCTTCTATATTTGGCTTCTTTTCCTTAATAATATTTTCAGTGTTCATCCATGTTTTAGCATGTATTAATACTTAATTCCTTTTTATGACCAAATAATATTCCATTGTGTGGATATAACACATTTTATTGATCCTTTGTTGGTGGACATTTGGGCTGCTTGCATTTTTAGCTATTGTAAGTAATGCTGTTATGAATATTTGTTTACAACTTTTTGCATGAACATCTATTTTAATTTTTCTTGAATACACCCACTGTATTTGTGAGTTTTGCATCTGCAGATTCAACCAACTATGGATTGAGAATGTACTCAGTGGGACTGGGGATATAGCTCAGTTGGTAGAGTGCTTGTCTTGCATGCACAAGGCCCTGGGTTCAATCCCCTGCACTACCAAAAAAAAACAAAAACAGAGAATGCAATTAGGGATTGTTGAGAATGGTGGTGTATTCCTGTAATTTCAGTGACTTGGGAGGCTGCAGGAGGATGGCAAGTTCAAGGCCAGCCTCAGCAATTTAATTTATCAGGACCCTGTCTCAGAGTAAGAAGGATTGGGGATGTAGTTCAGTGATAAAGTGCCACTGGGTTCAAAAGAAAAAAATATATACTTGAAAATAATTGCATTTGTACTGAACAAGTACTACATTATTTTTGTTGTTGTCATTATTCTCTAAGCAATTTATATAGCATTTATATTGTATTAGGTATTATAAGTAGTATAGAGTTGATGGTGATGTTTGTTTTTGAGATGGGGTCTTGCTATTTTACCCAGGCTGTCCTCAAATTCCTAAGCTCAAGTGTTCTTCCCTCCTCGGCCTCCTGAGTAGCTGGAACAGGTTCACATCACACACCTGGCTTCTAGAAAATTGTTTAAAATGAACAGGAGGATGTACGTACATGTTATATGCCAACACTATTCTATATAAGGGATTTGAACATCTGAAGATTTTAGTATCTGTTGGAATTCCTAGAATCAGTCTCCTTTGGATTCAGAAGGACCACTATACACCCAAGAGTAGAATTGCTGAGTCATAGAGTGATTCTTTTTTAACTAGGAGTTTTCCTTTTGTTACCCTATTCTCAATTCATCTTAATTTGGAAAAGTCTCAGAATCTATCAGGCCTGTGATTTTGTTATCTTTCAAAGGAGAGGTAAAGGAAAGGATGTTTGATGTTGACAGTAATCACTAGTATGTAGGTAAGGAGGCTGTGTCATCATTAAGTCACTGGCCATAAATTAAATGGCTAGCCATAAGTAGAAGCTTTTATTACTAAGTAAAGAAAGCTTCTCTTTCCTAGGAAGAAGTGAGATTTTGGAGGATGGTACCAGTCCTATTAATGCAGTGAATTAGTGACTACTTGGGTTGTTGTTACTAAAAGAAAGCCGTAAAGGTCAGTAAAACATTAGAAAATTAGTACCATTTATCCCCCCACCTCCCCCTTTTTTTTTCCCCCTCTCAAAGTTGAATTTTATCTCTTAAGAATTGTGTGTGAATTGTCCCAACTTCTTTTGGGGCTCTTATAAATTCAGAGTTTACAAATTCATATTTCCATGTCTTTCAGGGACTGTACTGTGTGACACTTTTTGTTTTATTTATTTTTTATTGACACAAATTGCCAAGTAATAATAATAATAAATAGGCACTTGTGATGTGTCAGGCCTTGTGGTAAGTTATTATAAATCACTTAATATGAATTAGGTTGTGTCTTTATCACTTTTTTGGTGGGGGGGGTGCCTGGAATTGAACTCAGCATTGAACTTGGGCATTTGACCACTGAGCCACATCCCCAACCCTATTTTGTATTTTATTTAGAGACAGGGTCTCACTGAGTTGCTTAGTACCTCACTTTTGCTGAGGCTGGCTTTGAACTCATGATCCTCCTGCCTTAGCCTCCTGAGTTGCTGGGATTAGAGGCATGTGCCACTACACCCAGCTTTTATCACTCATATAAAGAAACTGAGGCACAGATGTATTGAAATTTTTGCCCAGTGTTGTACAGCTAACAAAACCAAAACTGGAAGTTCAGTGTGTTCAAGTATATTTATCCACATTTCAAATCCAAGTGATCTGAGCCCATGCTCTGAACCACTTCCCTCAAGTATGGAAATATAAGATACTATTATTTGTTTTTGCTAGTTATAACTAAACAGTTTTGTTTATACAGGAATTAGACTCTGCTGAATTTTCAGCACCTACCCTTAAGTAGAAATGTTTTAAGAGATGGAGAAATGGGAAGAAAATGCCATGTTCTGAACTAAGGATCAGAATTATTCTTATGACCAAGAATTCTGCCTATTTCTGTGCATCAACTTTGATTACTGAAGGAATCAGGAGTTTGTTTTATGTTAATTATAATTGTGGCTATAATACTTCACTCTTGGTTGGGTTCTTTAGTTCTTTTTTTACCCTACACTGCCATTATGTACCCCATGGCTAAGAAAAGCCACAGTTAAGTTTGTTGATTAAAAGTAATATTTACTAAAAATTACAACAATGGGCGGGCTCTAGGACCACACGGGATTCATACTGGGAATCTGTTTCTATGTTTTCTCTACTTGCTTTAGGAAGATAAATAGGGCAGATTATTGGGAGTTGGTTTCTTTTCTTTTTTGTCTTATTTTTTTGAGACAGGGACTTGCTCTGTTGCCCAGGCTCATCTCAAACTTTGGGGTCAAGTGATCCTCCCGTCTCAGCCTCTCAAATAGTTGGGATCATGTCTGACTGGTTTGCTCCCCTGACTCTGCTTATGATTCCCACCCCCCATATTATTTTATTGGTGCATCATAGTAGTATATAATGGTGGGATTTGTTCTTACATCTTCATATGTGTACATGATATAACAATGTAATTTGGCCAGTATTAATCCACAGCACTTTCCCTTCCTTCCCCTCTTCCAATTCCTGGTCCCTTTTGTCTATTCTACTGATCTCCCTTTGATTTTCATGAGATTCCTCCACAACCACCACCACCACTTTTCTTTTCCTTTTTCCTCTCTAGCTTCCACATAGGAGAGAAAACATGACCTTTGACCTTCTGAGTTTGGCTTATTCTGCTTAAGATAATGTTATCAAGTTCTATGCATTTTCCTGCAAATTACATAATTTCACTTTTCTTTATAATTGAATAAAACTCCATTGTGTGTATATACCTCATTTTCTTTATTTATCCATTGATGAACATCAAGGCTAATTCCATAGTTTGGCTATTGTGAATTCTGCTGCTATAAACATGGGTATTCATGTATCATTATAGTATAATGACTTTAATTCTTTAGGATAAATACTGAGGAGTGATACAGCTGGATCCTGGTTTGCTTTTTAAAATACTCATAGGAGTAAAATGTGGGAGAATACTTTAATATTTTATATGTTTGTGATATTATAAAATATATGTTTGTTCTTTGTCTAATTTCCTTGCATACTTGTAAAATCCTTGCAGTCATCAAAATGATGTGTCTTTTTATATGTTAATGAGTTGGATATTAACTGGCAGCCCTTCAGGATGGGGACTGATCACTAGAAAGAACAAGGCAGGGTCAGAGGGTGAGGACTTTGAGCCCCAACCTCTGAAGAAGAGGAGTGTTTGAAGATTAAGTTGCTCAGTGATTTAATGAGTCTTGCCAAAGTAATGAAGCCCCTATAAAATTCCACAAGGGTAGGTTTGGGAAAGCGTCTGGGAGGCTTTGTGGGGATTGTTAGAGGGTGGCACACGAAGAGGGCATGGAAACTGCATCTCTTCCCACATGCTTTGCCCTATGCATCTCTATCTGTCCTTTGTAATATCCTTTATAATAAGTCAGTAAAGGGTTTCCCTGAATTGTGATTTAGCAATTAACTTTAGCAAACTAGTCAAACTGAAGAAAGGGGGTCATGGGAACTTCAGTTTATTGCTAATTGGTCAGATGCATGAGTAAAATAATTTGGGGATCTCAGTGGGTGTCAGAAGTGGGACAGCCTTGTAGCACTGGGTCCTCAACTTGTGGGATTTGACACCAGTGAAACAATCTGGGGATCTCAATGGGTGGCAGAAGAGGGACAGTCTTGTAGAACTGAGTCCCCTACTTGTGGGATTTGATGCTATCTCCAGGTAGATAATATCAGAATCAAATTGTGAATTGAATTAGAGGATACCCTCTAATTGTGGTTGTCTCCTGCAAAATTTCTTGCTTGATTCATCTAGTGTCAAAAGTACCTTATGAGATTAAGTATAGTAGAAAGAAACTATGTTTGCTTTTTAATCCTCAGATTGATTTTGACAGTTTCTGCTGAATGGGAACTGAGTTACAGGGAATTAAAAAATAATGAGAGATTTGACTGGTTATTTCTTCATTCTGCAGTTGTCTCCAATAACTGTGATGGCCATGCAAGAGAAATACCCAAGTGAGCGAACCTCTCATGCTACTTCACCAGGTAAGTAGCCTAAATTTCCTGGATTCGATTCTGACTTTTGTTCTGTTATTTCATATTCTTTAAGGGACTGAGCACACAGCATTTGATGAAATGCTGGTACAAAAAGAATAGAGTAACATGGGGCTATATTGAATATAAAAACAGGTCTCTACTTGGAATTGTAAAGGAGTAAACAGTTATGTGCATTTATAAATACGGCAAAATAAGTCTCATTATAATGTATAACTATAATATACTAATAAATAGAAAAAAAAACAGGTCTCTTTGAGGGAACAGTTAATCATTTATCTGTGGTCCTATATGGCTTCCAACAAGACAAATGTGATTTTTGGGAGGGGAGGACATATAAAGAATTAGAACAGAATGACTTTGGAACATAGTTCCATTTGAAATTAGAAAACACAGCATTAATTACTGTGTTCTGTGTTGTCTTTGTAATACTCTTAGTGGGTCAGTCATTGCTAGCCCACAAAGGTTGGAATTCTTGGATGCCAGTAGTATCTCTAAAATGAATTGCCAAGATTTTAAAAGTTAAGTAGATATTAAGTAGGTATTTTAAGTATATATGTCAAACATATAAATGTGTAGACAGTCACTAGATGAGGTATGGTTCAATTAAGTAGCATTTTAGAAAAATTTTAATTTCTAAGTATTTTATCAAAAAAAGGACACATTTTAGGGCCGGTGTTGCGGCTCAGCGGTGGAGAGCTTTACCTCGCACATTCGAGGCCCTGGGTTTGATCCTCAGAACCACATAAAAATAAATAAAAGTATTGTGTCCAACTACAACTAAAAAATAAATATTTAAAAAATAAAAACAAAAAAGGACACATTGTATTCAGTTACATATGTTTTATTTAAAGCACATGGTTTTTTTTTTTTTGGTTTTTTTTTGAGAGAGAGAGAGAGAGAGAATTTTAATATTTATTTTTTAGTTTTCGGCGGACACAACATCTTTGTTTGTATATGGTGCTGAGGATCGAACCCGGGCCGCACGCACGCCAGGCAAGCGCACTACCGCTTGAGCCACATCCCCAGCCCCCATGTTTTGTTTAATTATTTCAAAAGGCCTGGCAAACTGTGCACTGTAACTAGAGAGACAAAGTCATATAGACTTACCAAGAGGTCAGATTATGTTGCTTCTAGCTACATTATACTAACTTAGTACTATAGTAACATTTTCTAATCTCAGGCTGCTCAGAAGTTCTGGTTGTTGTCTGTGTTGTTCATAAAAATTATTGTGGTGAATTCCCAGCAACTTGGAAGGCTAAGGCAAGGGGATCACAAATTTGAGACCACCCTAAGCAACTTAGTGAGACTCTGTCTAAAAAAATTAAAAAGGTGGGGGCTGGGGTTGTATGTAGCTCAGTGATAGAATGCTTCTGAGTTCAATCCCTAGTACTGAAAAAAAAAGTATTACAAATTACTGAGTATAGATAGATTGGGCATGTTCTTTCAAATCAGGCAATCCAGTATGACTCAAAGAATAGGAATACTTGGGGAAAGTTAGTTTGCTGTCACTAGAAAGCAGAAGTGAAAGGTAGCAAAGAGCGAGCAGAAGTAGAATAAATTAGGTTAAAAACATAGCAAAATGCTAAACTTGGAAGAAAGGAATAAGGTATTTTTAAGGATCACTTGCCTCCTACTAGATCAAAGAGTCTGTAGAAGAATATTTTCTGATTTCAACTTAAACTTTGAGACTTTATGGTGCTAGGGTGCTGGGTCTTGGGCATGCTAGGTAAGCACTGTACCACTGAGTCACATCTCCAGCCCCGCTTAAGTGATTTTTTTTTTAATAAAAACAATCATGTGGAGGTACCTCAGCTGGTTCACACTAAAAGGAGGAAATTTGTCTTTTTTTGTTTCAGGTTCCAATGTAATTCATAAGGGTAGTTCCCTGGGAACCGAATGGCAGACTCCAGTTATCTCAGAGGCCTTTCGGAGCCGCTTCAGCCGCTGTTCAAGTGTAGCCGACAGTGGGGATACAGCCATTGGCACGTCATGCTCAGATATTGCAGATGGTAGGTTGGATTAATGGTTTTTGATTACCAGTATATCTTGTCATTTTCAGATTGAGTTTTAGGTATATTGTCATTTCCAAAATATTCATGAGTTCATTTTATCTTAGTTTCCATTGTTATCCTATCTGACACAACTTTCTAATAGTCTTCTTGACCTCAAGTCTGTCCTTCTGCTTCTGGATTGATCTTATTAAACTAATTTCATATTTCATAGTTTCCCTTTCCTGCAAATCCTTTGATTGTTCCATTACTTGGAGGATAAGTTCTCAGGCCTCAATTCTTCTGTGATCTGGTTCTACCCACCCATTCAACCATTCAAGCCTATTTCTTGGTATCATCAAGATGTTATTTTATAATGCTTTGAAAATAGACTTTTTTTTTTTTTTTTTTTTTTTAATGGTTTTGTTGTTTGGTTTGGTAACTGGGCTCTTTTTTCCATCTTTAATCTAGCCCATTTGTGCTATTGCCATCTCCTTTGGTCCTTTCCAGCCGTGCTGATCTTATGACTATTTAGGATTTAGAAAAGCATCCCACAAAGACTTCTCATTCCTTCTACCCACTACTGATATCCTTCCTTTTTGCACCCTTTATCTTTATAATCTCTTGTCACTCGTTTTACACTTAAGTACTAACTACCAGCCAATGCTTTACAAGGGCGTTTTGTTTTTCCATTTAGATATTGAGGGCCTGGAAGGCAGAAGTCTAATGATAATAATTAATTACTGTTATATACTTTGAGATAGGTACTAGGCTGATTTTTTTTTCTGAATTATTTCATTAATGCTATTCTGTGAAGCATTCTATTTTATAGATGAAAAAGGTAAATTTCAAAGTGCTTGAATGAATTGATTGCAATTACAGAACTGGTCACTTTGGTACTTTATCAGATGAATTGATTGCAATTACAGAACTGGTCACTTTGGTACTTTATATTTTGTCATGTAAAAATATATCTACTCCACAGCTACTAGGATGACTGTAATCAAAAAGATAGGGCTGGGGATGTGGCTCAAGCTGTGGCGCGCTTGCCTGGCACGTGCGAGGGCGCTGGGTTCAATCCTCAGCACCACATAAAATAAACATAAAGATGTTGTGTCCACCAAAAACTGAAGAATAAATATTTTTTAAAAAAAATTCTCTCTCTCTCTCTTAAAAAAAAAAAAAAAAGATAATAAGGATTGTTGGTGAGAATGTAGAGAACCTTTATACATTGTTGGTAGGAATGTAAAATGTTACGGTTGCTTTGGAAAAACAGGTTGGCAGTTCCTCAAAAAGTTAAACCTTAAGATTCAGTAAACTCCTCAGTATGTCCCCAAGAGAAATGAAAACATGCATCCACACAAAAATGTACAAATGTTCATAGTAGAAACAAACCAAGTGTTCATAACTGGTGAATAGATGAGTAAAATGAGGTATGTCCGTATAATACAATAGAATATTACTTGGGACTGAAATTAAATTAAGTATTTATACATGCTGCCAGTGGATGAACCTTAAAAAAATTATGCTAAGTTAAAAAAAAAAAAAGCCAGATGCAAAAGGCCATATATAACATGGCCATATAATTGAAATATCCAGAATAGATGAATCTATAGGCAAAAAGCAGATTAGTGGGCTGTGGTTGTAGCTCATTGGTAAAGCATTTGCCTAGTAGGTGTGAGGTCCTGGATTTGATCCTAAAGCACCACATAAAAATGAAATAAATAAAGTTATTGTGTCCATCTACAACTAAAAAAACAAAACAAAAAACAGATTAGTGGTTTACTAAGACTGGGAAAGTTGGGGAAAATAGAGGAGTGTTGACTGCTATAGGGTAAGAGGTTTCATAAGTATACTAAAAACCATTGAAATTACATACTAAAAGTGGGTGATTTGTGTGGTTTGTGAATTATATTTCAAAATTGTTTAAAAAAATGAATAGGACTGGGATGTAGCTCAGTGGTAGAGCTTCTTTCCTGGCATGGAGAAGGACCTGGGTTCAATTCCCAGCACCATAAACAAATTTTTTAAAAGAACAAATATTTGGAAAAAATAAAACGAATGAAAAGGGAGGGGAAAATACATTTACTAATACTGGCTCTTAGACACCTAGCACTAATTTTAACAGTTTGATAACAGTGTTTATGGGGACTATGCTCAGTAAATATTAAGTAGAATTGAAGCCAAGTATGGTAGCACATGTCTGTAATCCCATCTACTTTTTAGGCAAAAGCAAGAGCATCACAAGTTCAAGGCCAATCCCAGAAATTTAGCAAGACCCTGTCTCAAATAAAATTTTTAAAATGGTTGCAGATGCAGCTCAGTTACAGAGTGCCTCTAGGTTCAGTCTCCGGTATAAATAGATAGATATTAAGTAGAATTGAATCATAGATTTCTAAATAGACAGTATTGTAAAAATCACTTAATCTAACTCCTTGTTGCTGGTGGATAACAAAAATTCCCTAGGGGTTAAACAACTTACAAAGATCCCACAGCTAAGTATCAGATTCTGGTCTCCTGACTATTTTCTTGTTCTGTTCCCCTACCCCCTTCTATTTTATTGGTTCTTTTTAGTTATTTATGACAGCAGAATCTACTTTTATATTATCATACAAGCATAGAATGTATCTTGTTCTAATTAGGACCCCATTCTTGTGGGTACACGATGGTGAATTCTCTGTGGTATACACAGTATTCTATATATTTTTTTACTGTAGTAGGCATTAAACACGTCATCTTGAATGCTAGGCAAACTTTTTACCACTGAGTTGTGTCCCCAGCCCTGATTGTAATATTTTTGACATCACTTGTATGATTAAGAGTTTATTATCCATTTAATTTTACTTATTAATGTTTTGTCTACATGTGTAGTCATGGGGCCTTTTCATTTTAACTTAATGGTAGGTATTATTAAATATCAAACATTGGTCTGAAATTTTCCCCCATTAAATTGGTTGTATTGCCGGTATGGTGGTGCAGGCCTGTAATCCCAGCCGCTCAGGAGGACCAAGAGTTCAAAGCCAGGGGCTAGGGGTTGGGGATGTGGCTCAAGCGGTAGCACGCTCGCCCGGCGGCCCGGGTTCGATCCTCGGCACCACATGCAAACGAAGATGTTGTGTCCACCGAAAACTGAAAAATAAATATTAAAAAAAAAAAAAAAAAAAAAGCCAGGGGCTAGGGCTGTAGCTCAGTGGCAGAGTGTTTTCCTAGCAAATGTGAGGCACTGGGTTTGATCCTCTGTACCACATAAAAATAAATAAATAAAATAAAGGCATTCTGTCCATCTACAACTACAAAAAATGTAAAAAAAAAAGTTCAAAGCCAGCTTCAGCAAAAGCGAGGCGCTAATAAGTAAGAGACCTTGTCTTTAAATAAAATATAAAATAGGTATGTGGCTCAGTGGTTGAGTGCCCCTGAATTCAATCCCCAGTATCCCCTCCAAGAAAAAGAAATAAAAAGAAAAATTGGTTGTATTTAATTCAGTCAAATTGTTAAACTGATTATGTGTGTCTCTGTAGTTGTTTAAGAGATGTGATCTTGCTGTGTTGCCAATATTGGCCTTGAACTCCTGGGTTCAATCAGTTGTTCTTTCTCAGCCTCCAGAATAGTTTGTAGAAACATGCTACCACGCCTGGCTATTAGTGAATTCTTTTAAAATTACAGTAGCCAAAGTCATCAGTCTAGAAGATTGTTTTGTTTTGTTTGGGTTTGGGTTTTTTGTTTGTGGTTCTGGTGATTGAACCTAGAGTCTTATCCATGCTAGGAGAGCATTGTACCACTGATTTACACCTCTGGCCCTTAGATTTTTTTTTTTTAAAGGTTTTTTTGGGGGGTGGGTATCAGGGATTGAACTCAGGGGCATTCAACCACTGAACCACCTCCCCAGCCCTATTTTGTATTTTATTTAGAGACAGGGTCTCACTGAGTTGCTTAGCACTTACCATTGCTGAGGCTGGCTTTGAATTCATGATCCTCCTGTGTCAGCCTCTACAACCGCTGGGATTACAAGCTTGTGCCCCTGTGGCCAGCATTTTTCTTCTAAAGAAATCAAGGGTTCTGTAATCGGGCTGGGAATGTGGCTCAAGCGGTAGCGTGCTCGCCTGGCATGCGTGCGGCCTGGGTTCGATCCTCAGCACCACATACAAAAACAAAGATGTTGTGTCCACGGAAAACTAATAAATAAATAAATAAAATTTTTTTAAAAAAAAAAAGGGTCGTGTAATCCCAGCTACTGGAGAGACTAAGGCAGGAGAATCGTAAGTTCAAGGCTAGTCTGGGCAATTGTGGAACCTGTCTTAAAAGTAAAAAGAGCTGGGGGTATAGCTCAGTAGTTGAACACCCCTAGGTTCAATCCCTGGTGCAGGGGCAGGGGGGCCCGAAAGAACCAGGGTGTCTTTTCTGTCTTTTTTTTTAATATACCGTATTTTGGGGTTTGTGGGTATAGAAATTGAACTCAGTCCCTTGCTCATGCTAAGATACCTCTGAGCTATATCTCAGCCCTTTATCATTATACATAAGATTGTTATCTTCATCTTTTTACTTTTTAAATTTTTTTAGTTGTAGATGGATATAATATCTTTTGTTTATTTATCTATATATTTATTCTGTTACTGAACTCAAGTGCCTCACACATGCTAGGCAAGCACTCTGCCACTGATCGACAACCCCAGTCCAGCTTATCTTAATCGTAACTCTTGCTTATTTTGTTCATGAATCTAACTTGGAGTCTAGTTGACAAGACATTTTAATACTGGTATAAAATAGTAGTTCATTGTTATATCTTTAAATTGAATAGGCTTGCTTTATATTCCATTCTTCATTAAGGTGTTTTACCTTCAAAATTCTTGAGGGACAGGGTAGAAGTAGATAAAACAAAGCTCATAGTACTTTCAGCTCTTTCTTAAAGGTGGAAATACAGATTGAGAATTCCTAATCCAAAAATTCGAAATCTAGGGGCTGGGGTTATGGCTCAGTGGTAGAGTGCTTGCCTGGCACATGAGAGGCACTAAGTTCAATTTTCAGCACCACATAAAATAAATAAATAAAATAAAGGTATTGTGTCAAACTACAACTAAAAAAAAAAAAAAATTTTTTTTTTTTTTTTCAAAAATCTAACATGCTCCAAAATACATAACTGTTTGTGCATGACAAATTTTGGAGCATGTTGAATTTCAGATTTTTTGATCAGGCATTTTGTATTTTAGAGTTTTGGATTACTGATGTTCAGCCAATAAAATCTATGCAGATATTCTAGAATTCAAAAAACTCCAAAAGCTGCAACACTTCTGATTTCAAGCATTTTAGAAAACAGATACTCAACCTATAGTTGCTGGCATAGTTCAAACTGCCATACTTCACAAACTACTGTGGAAATAAACAGTTGTGTTGCATTTCTCATGACTAAAACACTCAGGGTCACTCCAGTTGAACTGGGCCGCACAAAATAATCACACAAGAGACAGAGATACCTTTTTTCTTTGGGTCCTCTGACCTTAGAGGTCCATGGAAAGAGAGAGAGAGAGCAGGGCCTGACCCTTTTATTGGGGAGAAGTCATTCAAATGAGGTAAGGAGTCAGGTTTCAGGGGGTTGAATCTAGCTTCCTGTTGTCTGCTATCAGCAAGTTGACTGACAGCTAGGAAGGCTATGCCCAAAGGCAGAGCAAGAGAAGGGGATACACAAAAGGAGCTTCCATGGAACATTCTATCCTAAACAGGGCAAAGGGGTAGGATTACAAAGGAATAGGTGAGTATAGCTCAACCCCTGTTTGTGACACCTACACCTGAAGACCTGGGACAACGCCGGAGTCACTACGAAATGTAGTGATTGGTCAGAGCCTCCTGTTTCAGGACTGGAAGGCATGGTCATTCAGAGGGGCTCCCCACACAGTTGTGATTGAGGTTTAGCAATAACAGAATCTACCCTTACCATTGAAGGGAGGGTTACTAGAAAGAATGTGTTGGTTTTATTTTGTTATGTTGTGTTTTTGCAGCACTGGGACTTAAACTCAGGGCCTTGGGCATGCTAGGCAAGTGTACTTACCACGGTTACATACTCAGCCCAGAATGAATTATTTTTGAAGGGACAGAGGGTATGGTTGAGGCGAGGAGGGTTTTAGAATCATATCCTTAAAGTAACAAAAATATGGTGATTTTGGGAACTGTAGACTTCTCTAAATAAAAGCCACCATATTCCCTTGCACTAAATCTTGCATGCTTTTGGAAATTGTAGAAGATAGAACCCCCTTTTGAAAATGTTGCTGATCTGGTTTATAGTGTTCTGAAACACAAACCAGAAGAAGGTATAACTTTACATTTTATAGCACAGTTTATCAGAATTAGGTTAATATAATATAAATTGTTAATTAATATAGATAGATAAACCAAATAGATAAGTGAAAATAATGACAAAACTTCACTTCATTCCTTCATCTATAGATGAACTATGTCTACTGGAAAATTAGAAAACTATATTCTAGAACACTGGTTCTTTTCTTCTTGGTTTTGTTTTTTGGCATTATTATTTTGGGCGTTATGGGCTCAAAACTGAGTTTGCTGAGTCTTAGGAGAGAGTGGTGCTGTGGATGGAGCATGGAAGTGTTATTAAATTCAGCACAGTGGCAGTCCCTCATATGCTACTACCTTACTGTCTTCTTTTCCATAATCACACTACAGAAACAGGGACCCTGGGTAAGAGTTGATAGTGTAGTGCTGCTGTGGAGGATTTGAAGTAGATTGCCTACTAGTCTTGAAATCACCAGTCTGCATTAACCTTGTCAACTAGTCTTATGTTGTGGGACATTAAAAACCATGTTCTTTAACTGAGAAATTCCTTCTTTTTTGATACAGAGAGGCTCATGTATTTTATCAAAAATTATTCACATTTTTGTTTTGTGTTTTGTGGTGATGGTTGTTGTTTTCCTGTCCCAAGATCATCTAAATAATAGGAAATCAGATACTTTGCCTACATTAGATAATTTGGCTTCCCCATGTTTTAAACAGCTACTAGTAAGAAGTTAGTAGGTCTGTAATCATATAATTCCAGGAAAGATTCTAATAGTTGTTATTAAATGAGTGGGCTCTGTTTTGGTAGAGAGAAAAAAGATAAATTGATAATACCTCGTCCTATGGTAGATGTGCTTGGTTTGGAAAAGAACTGGGAGTTGAAAAGCGAAGAAATTAGTATTGCTTTTCTCCTTATTCTGTTTTCTGATTACTGAAAGTAATAATAGCTATGTCACTTTACATTTCCATCTTAACTTGCTTACATCCCACTGCCCTGTCATATCAGTACTATGACCTTGTAATTCTCAAAGTAGTACTTGAAAATTGGAACTAGCTAGAAATATGAACCTTCTGCAGCAAGTTTAATCAGTGTTGTCTCTCAAGATCAAACAGGAGTCTGTGGAAGCATCTAGTTGAAAGAAAAATCACAGTTGGGAACAAACAAAGGGGCAAATGAAAAGCAAAATATAAAATAGAGATTTTCAGCGTGTACCTACTTGACAGTGCTCACTGTGTTGGAGTGAAACCTGAGAGTTACTAAGAATATCTTCCCATAACCAGGCAGCCAGGTCTGGGGTGTGGGAGAGAGAGAACAAAATCTTGACTCGGAGGTTGTGCTCCCTGCCCTGAATAACTTCGCAGGACTGTCCAGTTTGCTTATTTTTGGATAGTTTAGATTTATTGTTCATTTTGACTGGGGAGCTTTTGGAGGTCAGAAGATTCTGGCACCCTTTGGAAAGAATATTTTTATTAAATTGGATTATAATTTAGACTTGCCGAACTTCCAGAAGAGTAGGACCTAATGCATTGCCCTTAAAGTAAGTGATTTTTTTGGAGTTCAGTTTTCAGCTTTGCTTATTTGAGTACAAAGGACAGAGTATAAGTTAAAAGTAAAGCCTTTTATTGGTTTATCTTGTGAACAGCATCTGAGATCTTAGGTCACACAGCTTCTGTTAGGTTGCTTTTATCTTTCTGCCTGATAGGTCTAATGATGTTACCCTCTCCGCCATGTCTGAGGATAGGCAGAAAATGTTAGGCCTAGCAGCTAAACTCAAGAAACCTTGCTGCTTCAGTTTTAACTTACAGATGACTGTTCTCTCCACAGATTTTTGCAGCTCAAGTGGAAGCCCTTCTTTCCAGCCTATCAAAAGCCATATAACCATTCCAACAGCCCATGTGATGCCTTCTACTTTGGGGACCTCTCCTGCCAAACCCAATTCGACACCTGCTGGACCCTCTTCCTCCAAGCTTCCTTTGTCAGGGTTGGCTGAAAGTGTGGGGATGACAAGAAATGGAGACTTTGGTATAGTAAAACGTTCTCCAGGCCTATCTAGAGATCTCATGTATCTCTGTGGTGCTACTGGAGAAAATGGGATTGAGCAGTCCTGGTTTCCAGCAGTGGGTCATGAAAGAGAAGAAGAGATGAGGAAGTTTGATATTCCTAACATGGAATCTACCCTCAATCAGTCAGCTGTGATGGAGACACTTTATTCAGATCCCCACTACCGAGTCCACTTCCACAACCCAAGAACTGACACAAACAAGGAGTTATACAAAGTATTGCCTGAGGCCAAGAAGGCACCAGGCAGTGGGGCTGTCTTTGAGCGGAATGGCCCACACCCTAGCAATAGTGGGGTGCTCCCTTTGGGGATCCAGCCTGCTCCTGGGCTCTCCAAGCCTCTGTCCTCTCAGGTATGGCAACCAAGCCCTGACCCTTGGCATCCCCGAGAGCAATCTTGTGAACTCAGTACTTGTCGGCAGCAGCTGGAATTGATCCGTTTACAAATGGAGCAAATGCAGGTAGAGACCCTTCCTTCCTTGGATTTTTGCAGGTTCCAATGTTATTCTTAGAACTGTACAGCCTTTGTCCTCTGAGTTTTAACTCTAAAGAAAACATGTGTTAAGAAAGAAGGAAGATGTTTGTAGACAGGAAATGAAGGTTCATGAACTCTTAACCATTGAATTTGCTGGTGGTCTAAACATCAAATAGATTCTCCAAAGTAGAGGGTTATAAGGAAAACTCAAAAAGGTAGGACACTAACTTTGGTTGCATACTTTCTATACACCAGTCACTAGATTAGTTAACTTTCATATATAGAATTTTATTTAATTCTTATAGCAACTTGATGATATAAATGTAAAAACTTACCAGATTTAAATTATCTGTCCAGGGTCACAAAGCTGGCAAGTAGCAGAGCTAGGGTATATAAATTGTCTTTGAACCTCTATGTTCTTTCTACTATACCACTTTTGTATTTTAAGTCCTTGTGCTGCTAGAATCGGAAGAAAGGGAACAGGATGTATTTTCCTTCTCTGATTGGTAAGGACATCTTAGCTCCTGATTTGCCTCCATTGCCAAATAATAAAAGATAAATGACCTTAGAAACTAGAACCTTCCACTATTACATATAATTATAATATTATGCCAGTTTTTCTTTTTTAAAGGAATTTAAAAAGAAAAACTAGAGCCTTTCTGAGTAGGGAGTGTTTTGTTGGCAGAAATGTCCTTGGCAGGTTCTTTCTAGTCATGCATCAGAGCTAAAATTATTTCATAAACATTGACCTTATGAGGCTGAGCTAAAGTGGGCCTTGATTGCAGACCCAGTGGGTACTGTAAAGGGGTTTCAGGTCCATAGAGTCAAGATCAAGCCCCTCTGACCTTTTTGTCTTTCAGCTTCAGAATGGAGCCATCTGCCACCATCCTGCTGCTTTTGCTCCTTTACTACCCACCTTAGAGCCAGCACAGTGGATCAGTATCTTGAACAGTAATGAACACCTTCTGAAGGAAAAGGAACTCCTTATTGACAAGTAAGGTGGAAAGGGGTACAGCATGATCAGGTTGTGTCTGCCTGGGACCCCCGCTAGGGCACCTAATAAGATCTTCCCAAGAGTGGTACCCTCCCTTTGCTTAGGCCTGTGCCTTGCCTCATGGCAGTGCTAGATTGGTAAGCAGCCTGGTCTTGTGTCTGACTAATATGATAGGCCTGCTGTGTGTTCTGATGGCGTTTTAGGGAGTACCTGCAGAGGTTAACTAATTAATTACAGCTGATCTTTCCTAATTTTTCTCAGCCATCTTTTTCATTTGTTTTTCCTCCTTTGGCAAAATATGATGTCCAGAATGAGGGTGTTTGTTTACATAGTAAGGATTGCCACCCATCTGTCCAAGGAAAATAGGAACTCATGTGAGTGGGTTATCATCAGGATCCTAGATCTGATTCTGCTGGCTTTTGCAGGCAGAGGAAACACATATCTCAGTTGGAGCAAAAAGTACGAGAGAGTGAACTACAAGTCCACAGTGCCCTTTTGGGCCGTCCTGCCCCCTTTGGGGATGTCTGCTTGCTAAGGCTACAGGTAAGCATTGGCAGCTGGGACAGTATTCTGTTTGTCATAACTCAAGTGTTTTCCCTTGAGCTATACAGAAGGTATAAAAGGGATCAAGGGACACAGGTGTCCCTGTCCTCAAAGAGTAATTATAAAGTACCCTTTAATGTGCGCTTGTGTGGAAAAGATTTTAAAGGAGAACCAAGTGAAAATCCAAATGCCTTGGTGTCATGTCAGGACACACTTGGGGGGCAAAAGGAAGGCAGAATCAAGTAGATGATAAGGTCCTAGAGTTGGGCAGTGTTCTTAGAAGTCAAGACCAAATGGAAGGAGAAGAGGCAATGAGGGATTTAGAGTTATTCTCAATTTTATTCCATGTTTAGGAGCATCTGAAGAAAACCATACTCTCACTGACATCAATGTCTATAGGGATTGAGAGCTTGAAAAGAAGCCTGCTTTGTTGACCAAGCTTCTGCAACATATGCTTTTGAGTGATGGGTATTAGGTAGATTATAGTACTGGCTTTACCACCTAGTAGGCCTGCTAAGGCAATATTCCAGCGCACAGAAATAGAATGTTAGGGGCTGGGGTTGTAGCAGTGGTAGAGTACCTGCCTAGTATTTACTTACTTAGGCACTGGGTTCGATCTTCAGCACCACATAAAAGTAAATAAATAAGCCGGGCGCAGTGGTATATGCCTGTAATCCCAGTGGCTCGGGAGACTGAGGCAGGAAGATCACAAGTTCAGAGCCAGCCTCAACAATTTAGTGAGGCTCTAAGTAAATATGTGACACCTGTCTTTAAATAAGATATAAAAAAAGGGCTGGGGAGATGGCTCAGTGCTTAAGTGCCCCTGGGTTCAATCCCTGGTATAGAAAGAAAGAGAGAAAGAAAGGGATTGTATCCATCTACAAGAATATTTAAAGACATAGAAAGTTAGAGTGGCAAGGGTCTGTAGATAAAAATCTAGTGTAGTCCTGTAATTTGCTGATGAAAAAAGTGAAGTCCAAGGAGGAGGAAGTACTTGCCTAAGATCACATAGAGAATGAGTGGAGGGAAAAGCCAGGCCCTGAGCATAAATGTTAGGATGTCTTGTCCTTTGTTCCTTGGTGCATGTGAATATGCACCAGAATCTCATGGAAGGCTTACTACTACAACATAGATTATTATCCAGAGTTTCTGATTCAGTGAACCTGCAAGAAGGACTCCAAAATTTGCATTTCTAGCAAATTCCAGTAATAGATGATGCTGATGCTATTTGTCCTAGGACCACACTTTGAGAAGCATTGCTTGAAGAAATTCTTGGAGAAAGGTGATCCTTGACCATAAAGTATGCTGGGAATAAGTAAAATTATACATGTGACTGTAAGGGTAGGAAACACTTGCATATTAATCTTTTTTGCAGGAATTGCAGAGAGAGAATACTTTCTTACGTGCACAGTTTGCACAGAAGACGGAAGCTTTGAGCAAAGAAAAAATTGAGCTTGAAAAGAAACTCTCTGCTTCAGAAGTTGAAGTCCAGCTCATCAGGGAGTCTCTCAAAGTGACACTGCAGAAGCATTCAGAGGAAGGAAAGAAACAGGAAGAAAGGGTAAGCTGAGACTATTCAGAAGGCTGAGGCAGGAGGATTTCAAGTTCAAGGCCAGCCTGCACAACTTAGTATGACATCATCTCAAAATGTAATAAAAATAAAAAGTAAGGCTGGGTATGGCTCAGTGGTAGAGTGCTTATCTAGCATGTGTAAGGCCCTGGCTTCCATCACCAATACTGTTAAAAAAAAAAAAAAAAAACAAAAGGTAAGCCAAGGAGTTGATGACTCTCTGATTCACAGAGGAGTTGGCAGTCAGCCCTCTCTGCCAACAGCTTAGGCTGTTTTTGGCCTCCATTCCTGGAACCAGGAAAAACCAGTTAGGTGAGACCTTTCATTGGCTTCTTACATAGGATCTGTCTACTGGAAATGGAACCCCTCCTTTTTGCTTCATCTCCTCCACAAAAGTACCACAATCAGGAAAAGTCGTATAATACTCATGTTGTGATGTGCTGCCAGCTGGCCTGGGTGGAAAACCAGGTGGCCGCCCAACTAGGTGGCACTGTTGCAAGACATTTAAATACCTGTGGTAAATTGGTTTCATTCAGACTGGTTTCTCCTTACCCTACCTAAAAAGTAGAGAAAGATTTCACCTGAGCCACTGGTTTGGGAGTTTATTTCTGCCTGTGCTCTTAGAATTGCCTTAGGAGATCAGATTGGTTATCATTAGAGAAGGTGATTTAAAATCTTTTAGTTTTGTTGGTACTTTTATGGTTCTGTTGGTACTTTCAGTTCACACCTTGCTCTGTAGCACATGTTATTGGGGAGAATGACTGGTAGTGTTTAGTCCTGGACCACTTGAATCAATCAACTAGAGCAGTGCTTCTCAAACTTTTTTTTTTTTTTTTTTAATTGAGACAGTATCTTACTATATTGTCTAGACTAGTCTCAAATTTCTGGACTCAAGTTATCCTTCTGCCTCCTGAGTAGCTGGTACTATACCTCCTGAGTAGCTGGTACTATAGGCACATGCCACCATACCTGACTTCTCAAACTTCATTGTGCTTAAGAATGACTTGAGAGCTGGGCAGGGTGGCACACACCTGTAATCCCAGCAGCTAGGGAGACTGAGGCAGGAGGATCACAAGTTCAAAGCCAGCCTCAGCAAAAAGGAGGTGCTAAGCAACTCAGTGAGACTCTACTCTAAATAAAAAATACAAAATAGTGTTGGGGATGTGACTCAGTGGTTAAATGCCCCTGAGTTCAATCCCTGATTACACCCCCCCCCCCACAAAAAAAAGCAGAGTTTTTAGTCTCAATAGCCCTTCCAGATGACTGTTTAGTTTTATATTGTGTGGTGTTTAGGGAAGAGTATATTAACTTTCTCACCAGACTAGTTGTATATCAACAGGGAAATTGTATATACTACTGAAATTCAATTCTGAAATAGACTATCTGAAGTTAACATCACACTCCACAGGCTTAAGGGTACTGTCTCCAACAAGATGTACTTATTTCAGATGCCAGCTGCAATTCTGGGATCCCAAGGCTATCAATAATTATGACCAACTAGCTACAAATGCAAATGTTCCTGTGATTCCTTCAGGTTCAGTAACTCTCTAGAATGACTCCCAGAAGGCCAGACATGGTGGCACATGCCTGTAATCCCAGCGGTTTATGAGGCTGAGGCAGAAGGATTGCAAGTTCAAAGCCACCTTCAGCAATTTAGCGAGGCCCTAAGCAACTTAGCAAGACCCTGTCACAAAATTAAAAGGGCTGGGGATGTTGCTCAGTGGTTAAGTGCCCCAGATTCAGCTCCTGGTACAAAAACAACAACAAAAAGACTTTAGAACTCTAGGAAGTACTATATAGGTTGGGTATTTTTTGTTTGTTGGCTTGGTTTTTTAAAAATTTATATTTTTATATGGTGCTGAAGATGGAACCCAGTGCCTCACATGTGCTAGGCAAACACTCTACCACTGAGCTACAGCCCCAGCCCTTATTTTTGTTTTTGAGATGGGGTCTCAATACATTGCCTGGGTTGATCTTGAATTCCTAGGCTCAAGTGATCCTCCTGCCTCAGCCTCCCAAGTAGTTGGGACTAACAGGTCTCATACCACAGTGCCTAGCCTGATTATTATAAAAATTACAATTCAATAATGACCAGATGAAGAATGACATTAGGTGAATTATGGGAGGGTCTTGAAATCAGTGCTATCCTAGAGAACAGGATGCCTAACTCTGCCAGCAGCACATCCTTACTTTCAACCAGGAAGCCCCACCAAGCTTAATGTCTAAAGTTTTTAACTGGAGTTTTTTTATGTAGGTCCCAACCCCTCTACTACCTCTCCCTTCAGGAGGTTAAACTCAAATGCAATCTTTTTGGCGACCAACCCCATTCTGAGTCATCTTATTAGTATAAATTCATTCATGGTGGGCTCTGGCCCTCTAACAAAGACAACTCTCATCCTATTCCAAAATATTCCAGAGGCTTAGAGGTTACCTCTAAGAACCTACCAAAATCTTTATCATACATCAGAAGTGTTACTGCCAGTATTTAAAAGCTGCCTCATCCCTGTCCTTAATTTCCAAATTTTAGGTTTGTTAACTCTAAAGTTTATACCCCAATCCAAAATTGCAAAGTTTGATTAGCTTCCTTTTTTGGAACTAGTGATTAAACCCAGGGGCTCTTAACCACTGAGCCACATCCCCAACCCCTTTTTTATATTTTATTTAGAAACAGGGTCTCGCTGGGTTGCTTAGTGCCTCACTTTTTGCTGAGGCTAGCTTTGAATTCACGATCCTCCTGCCTCAGCCTCCCAAAACACTGGAATTACAGGTGTTCACCACCACACCTGGCAGCTTTCTCTCTTTGTTGCAGTAGAACAATATGCATAGACCCTAACAGCAAAGACAGAGGTATCTTTGAAGAAGTTAATGGTCAGGGTCCTATAAAAGTGAATGGAGAGCCTGGGGTTGTTGCTCGAACGTGTAAGGTACTGGGTTCAATCCTCAATACCACATAAAAATAAATAAATAAAATGAAGATATTGTGCCAACTACAACTAAAAAAAAAATTTTTAAATAAAGTGAATGGAGGCGGGGCTGGGATTGTGGCTCATCGGTAGAGTGCTTGCCTAGCACCGGCGGGACCCGGGTTTGATCCTCAGCACCACATAAAAATAAAGGCATTGTGTTGAGTCCATCTACACCTAAGAAATATTTTTAAAAAAAGAATGCTCATTTCTTAAAAAAGTAAATAAGAATAAAATGAATGGAGAGGCTAGGGCTGTAGCTCAGTGGTATAGCGCCTGCCTCACACGTGTGAGGTATTAGGTTCAATCTTCAGCACCACATAAAAATAAATAAATAAAGATAATGTGTCCATCTACAACTAAAAAAATATTTTTAAAAAATAGTGAATAGAGGGGCTGGAGGGCTGGAGTTGTGGCTCAGTGGTAGAGCACTTGCCTAGCATGTGTGAGGCCCTGGGTTGGATCCTCAGCACCACATAAAAATAAAATAAAGATACTGTGTCCAACTACAACTAAAAAGCAAAATATTAAAAATAATAATAATTAGAGGGGCTGGGGTTGTGGCTCAGTGGTAGAACACTTGCCTAGCATGTGTAAGGCACTGGGTTCGATTCTCAGCACCGCATATAAATAAATAAAGTCCATTGACAACTAAGAAAATATTTTTAAAAAGAGTGAATAGAGATCGACTTGACATTTTTTCCCTGTAGGTCAAAGGTCGTGATAAACATATCAATAATTTGAAAAAGAAATGTCAGAAGGAATCAGAGCAGAACAGAGAAAAGCAGCAGCGTATTGAGACCTTGGAGCGCTACCTTGCTGACCTGCCTACACTGGAAGACCATCAGAAGCAGAGCCAGCAGGTATCAGCAATGTCTGGGCACACCCAGGGCAAATAGGGGTGGCCAGGCAGGTAACTTTCTCCTTATCTACTGTCTGTACTTACCCTTGTAGCTTCCTAAGAGGAAAATCCCAAAGAAGTCATATCTAAGTTTATATATATCTTCTTTGGCTTATTGACCCAAGCATGTCTCTTAGCTTAAGGATTGTGAGTTGAAGAGCACAGAGCTGCAAGAGAGAGTAGCTGAGCTGGAGAGTTTGCTGGAGGAGACCCAGGCAGCCTGCAGAGAGAAGGAGGATCAACTGGAAAGCCTGAGACAGAAAGAAGCAGAATTCTCTACTAGACATAGGTAAATACCCCTAAGGAATCAAGGGATGGAGGAGAGAGCTAGGTTCTGGTGCTAGCTACCCCACTCACCTACCTATAAGTGCCTGTGCAAATCTCTTTATTCCTTTGAGCTTCATGTTGTTCAGATTGTGAATAATAAAGCTGCTAATGGGAAGGGAATGTGTCTTTGGGATGGAGTAGTGGATGCAAGGAGTGCATTGGGGGCTTATTGTAACCTTTGGGAAGAATGAACCCAATGCCTGGCATATAATCTTGAGTAGGTATAAACTGGATGAATAAAAACACTTTAGAAAGAAACTAGGCAACTAGATATCTGTATATTTTCAAAAGTAGATCCTGGGGGGTTATCCACATATGGAAACTTTTAAGCCAAGGCTACCAGAAGCACCTTTTGTTTCTCTTCAGCCCTTAGGGAATTGCTCTCAGTTGCCAGGACAGGTTCGGAGAACAAAACAAGAAGCCATAATGTGCTCCCAGCATGTCTTGGAAGCCTCTTCCATATTAATAGCAATTTCTGAAAATGTGATGGCTGTGTCTCAACAGCCTCTTGGATTAAATCCAATTTTAATGGATGGATTGAATTTCCCATCCCATATTCAACCACAGTGATCCTGTTGTTTATCTTAGCAGACAAGCCATGCTTGAGGTGATTGTGAGGGATCTATTGAGAAGGCTATTGGTCAGAGTTATAAGCAAGGTTAGAGGACAAAGTTGGCTCTTCCCCAGAATATAAGTGCTAAGAAAAAAGTTCTTTTGTCCTGGGAGTGGTAACACATACTTATATTCCCAGCTACTCAGGAGGCTTGAAGTAGGAGGGTTACAGGTTTGAGGCCAGCCTGGGTAACTTAAGCTCCTGTCATAAAATAAAATACAGTACAATATAATATAAAACAAAACTCAACCCAGCTTAGTTCAATAGCAGAGTGCTTACCCAGCACATAACAAGGCCCTGGGTGAAATCCCCAGTACTGCCAAAAAGAAAAAGAAGTTATTTTATATTTTCCAAATTTTTTAGAGTAAATATATGTGATACATGTTTGTTTTTCAAATATCAAAACAAAGAATATAAGAGCCTTTAGCAAGTAAAGAATTGATGGCACAATACATAGATTCTGGCCTCTAGGGAAGAGAACCAACATTGAGTAGCTTCAATGTGGGACACTCCACATTACAGCAGACCTAAGTTTCCATTCCTAACTGTGGCATGGAGGCACTGGAGTAAATATCTTGCCCATACACCCAATAAATAGCAGAACCAGAAGTCAATCTAGATTCTAACTTCAGAATTGTTGAAGAGGCCATTGTATTTCAGCCTGCAAGATAAACAGTCTGTGGAGGAAGCCAGTGGAGAAGGTTCCAAGGTGGAAATGGAGTCCAGGAAGAAAGAATGTGATTCCCTCCAAAAGGTGACTAAGGGTGTTCAGGCTGTAATGAGGGATAGGCTGGGTGGAAGAGAAGATTGTATACTTGGAAGTAACCTTGAATTCCTGGTTTTGGGGCCACCTAGAATCTGCTACTATAAGCTTTTCTCTCTTCTTAGTAATTATCCTGCATAATAAGTTTGCATTTTAGACATTCATCCTTACGACAGGCGAACTTTACTCATCAGACATACAGGCAGAAGTTAGGGGGGCCATGCCTCTCATCATCCAGACTAGATGAACCAGAATGGTGCATTGAAGCTTGGGGCACTTTAGTCATGGCTCAGGTCCATGCAGAACTGCTTTGCATTGGACAGAGTTCTAACTAGTGGGGTGACTTGGCTTCTCAATTCAAAAGAGAAGAGGGAGTCAGGGGCCTGCTGGTGAGACTGGTTTCAGGTCAGCAAAAAAGAAGACCCAGAAATAGTCCAGAGAACACCCAAAGTCTTAAAAGGACAGGAAGCTTAGATTGCGAAGAGTCTCCTTGAATAGTCAGTGTAACCAAAACTAAAAGTAACAACTGTCACAGCCCTGTTTAGGACAGACTTCATTAAAGTGAATTTTTAGCTATGTTCTTTTCCAAAAAAACCACAGTGTATGAAGTTGATTCCAGTGTAGTCATTAGGGTGAGGGTCCCCTGCTTCCCTAGTACTGTATAATGTTGCTACCTAAACCTCTGTATAATCAGAGCATAGGAATCACAGGAGTCTGAGTTGGGTTTCTGTGGGGAAAACTAACTAATCATCACCCTGGTCAAAATTAATGGATGATAGGTAGTGGGGCTGATAGCCAGACCACGGATCCTAGTGCAGTCCCTTGCCCTCTGATCTCACCATCAGCCTTCCTTGGTGACTTTGCCTTTCAGATTGTAGAGAAGCAACAGCAGAAGATCGATCAGTTGTGCTCACAAATACAGGTAAACAGGGGTCCTTGGGGCACTCTGTTCTCTGCCATGTGATTTGCTTAGTGTTGATGATACAAAAGAATGAAACCTAGTCACTGCTTTTGAGCATACAGTCTTGTTGGAAGAACAGACAGATGAGACAGGAGTTTCAGCCCAGTATTTGGGGAGCAAGTACAGAAGAGTCAGTGGGAGGCGGTGATGTAACAGAAAGATTTCTGGAGATCATGAGCTTTGAAGGATGAGTAGGAGTTAACCAGGTAGAGAAGAGAAGCTGGGTAGGATGGTACTAGAATTCCAAGAGGAACAGCATGAGTGGGAACATGGAGGCATGAAACAGGCATGGCTTGAACATGGACCTGTTAGCAGTTTGATATTGTTAAAGTAGTCATGGACTGCTTAATAACAGGCTGGGGGGATTCATTTTGACTTAATCATTATGCAAACATCATAGAGTATACTTACACAGACTACAGGTGTGTATAGTCCATTACACAGCACATGACTGTTCACTTTAAGATGGTAAGAGAAGATTTGAAAGTTCCAGGCTATGGGAAGGCCTTGTCTATGTTAGCTTTTATTATTTAGGTAGGTGATAGAAATCCATTGCTCCATTTTAGGGGTATGATGTAGTTAGGCTGCAACTCAAAGTATGGAAGATTGGCAGCATAGAAGGAGGCACAGCCAGGGAACTACTGCAGAAATTCTAGAAAGGTGATGGGTAAATGTGGCATAAGGCAGCATAACAAGGAGGAGATATGAGGGGACAGACTTAATTGACTTTTAGAAGGATTCAGTGACTGACAGAGTGTGGGGGGTTGAAGAATTAGGGAAGAACCAAAGACAGCTCCTGGTTTCTATTTTGGACCAGAGCGGGAGTGTCCCTAATTAGGTTTTCTAAGAGATCCTGAGCAAAGCAAGTTCACTCAGGTCCTCTTTGGATGCCTAAAGAGAGGTTTTTTGTTTCGATTTTTTGTTACTGGGGAGTAAATCCAGGGGCGTTTAACTACTGAGCTACATCCCAGCTCTTTTTTGTATTTTATTTAGAGTCAAGGTCTCACTGAGTTGCTTAGGGCCTCACTGAATTGCTGAGGTTGTCTTTAAACTCATGATCCTCCTGCCTCAGCCTCCTAAACCCCTGGGATGACAGGGGTGTACCACCACGCTGAGCATTAAAAGAGGTTTTTATACCAAACACATGAAATGCACTGTCTCTGAGGAACAACTGATGGCTGCTGTCCTCCCTTTGTCTTTGCCTTTGTTTTTGTTTGGGTTGGGTTATGTCTAATTAGCTTACCACTTTCAAGTCCTTAAGGAGGTAGTGAAGCCTAGTAAACATATATACCCATTTTATTTTATTTTTTATTTATTTATTTATTTATTTTAATCTTATTTCTTTTTTTGGTGGGGTTCTTTTTTTTTTTTTTTTTTTTGTCTTTTTTGGAACTGGGGGTCGAACCCAGGGCTTTGCAAATGCAAAGCAGACACTTTGCCACTGAGCTACATCCCAGCCCTATATACCCATTTTAAAGGCCAGATTTTTAGTAGGGTATTTAGTTTTTTGTCGTGTGTGTGTGTTAGTACTGGTGATGTAACCCAGGGACTCACACATGCAAGTTCTCTACCATTGAGCTATACCCCCCTATTAGGGTTTTTTAAAAATATATATATATATTTTTTTAGTTGTCAGTGGATCTTTATGCGGTGCTGAGACTCAAACCCTGTGCCTCACATGTGCTAGGCAAGCGCTTTACCACTGAGCCATGACTCCTAGCCCCCTACTAGGGTTTTTTTGTTTTGTTGTTTTTAATTTCTTGTAGTTATAGGCGGACAGCCTGCCTTTATTTTATTTATTTTTTTAATGTGGTGTGAGAATTGAATCCAGTGCCTCATGCGTGCTAGGCAAGCACTCTGCCACTGAGCTACAGCCCCAGCGCCCCCTACTAGGGTTTTTAAGGCTCTCCAAGTAGGTTTCCTAGAACCCTGAAATTTCAAAAAGTTGAAGAAGCCAAATATTTAATTTTTAATTTTTATTTTATTTTATCATGCTGGGAATTGAACCCAGGGCCTCACATGTTAAACATATGCTTTTCCTCTGAGCTACATCCCCAGCCCTAAGCCAGCATTTTAGATGATACATTTACCTAACATGAGAAAATGCAGGCAGATTAAAATGTCAGGTGAATTTATTAGAATAAGGTGGGTTTATCATGGTTATCTTGGATATTTCATGGTCATGAGCCTTGGTAGTTATGTTTTTATTACTATAAAATGGTGAAATTGCTGGACATAGTGGTATACACATATAATCCTAGTGACTCAGGAGTCTGAGACAGGAGGATCACAAGTTCAGAGCCAGACTGGGCAATTTAGCAAGGCTTTGTCACAAAATAAAAAGGACTGAGGATGTAGCTTTTTTCACTTCAAATATCTGTTCAAGGGGCTGGGATTGTGGCTCAGTGGTGGACACTTGCCTAGCATGCGTGAGGCACTGGGTTCGATCCTCAGCACCACATAAAAATAAATAAGGTAAAGGTATTATGTCAATCTACAATTTTAAAAAATATCTGCTCAAATCAGGTGCAAAATGAAGCAGGGAGAACTGAAATGAATAGGATGAGACAAGAAGATAAAAAGTATCTCCTCCCTATGACCTTAATCACCCCCCAACACATGCACACACAGAATACTCACCAGATTAGATACCTGTGAGTGTGCTCTCTTGCCTCTTTCTGTCTGTCAAAAGCATTTCATACTGATTCGGGATATCCAACTGTTAGCTTATAGGGATTCTTTGGCGGGTGTGGTAGCACCAGCCTATAATCCTAGCAACTCAGGAGGCTAAGGTAGTAGGATCCCAAGTTGGAGGCCAGCCTGAACAATTTAGTGAGACCCTGTCTCAAAATAAAATCCTTTTTGCTGGGGAATGATATTGACCAACTTATATTGTTATATTGTGTGCATATATGAATATATAGCAATAATTCCCATCATTATGAACAGATATAATGTACAATAAAAAAAGAAAAAAAAGTTTTCAAATGGTGGGTGCAACCTGGTGGTAAAGTGCCCTGGGTTCAATCCCTACTACTGCCCCTGCTCTCTGACCACCCCCTCAAAAGAAAAAAGAAAAAGAGAGGGACGGTTTGGTATTCTTTTCAGTATCCCCAGTGTTTGTCACAGTAAATGCTTAATGAACATTGAATTCAACTGAATGGCACATTCTCTGCATTCAAAAAAGTTACCGTCAGCCAGGCATAGTGGTTCACACTTGTAATCCCAGCAACTTGTGATGGGAGGATCACAAAATCGAGGCAATTTAGCAAAGTTCTTAGCAACTTAGTGTGAGACCCTGTCTCAAAAAATTAAAAGGACTTGGGGATGTGACTCAGTAGTGTAGTTCCTCTGGGTTCAGTTATCAGTACAAAAAAAAAAAGTTACATTCAAATAAGGGAAGATTTGTGTATACAGCAACCAGAATATTAAATGGATATACACGTGAGCCATGCACATAACAGGGTGGGATTAAGTTTAGTTGGATCTAATTTGCACAGTGAAGAAGGCTCAGATATGCCTTGGAGGCTCTGTAGAGTGACAGGCAAAGTAGAAGAGCAGTCTGAACAAAGGAGAAGAGGAGTGAGCAGAGGCCTTGGAGCTGGAGCCTTTAGATGAAGACTAGTGATTCAGTGTGGCTGGAGTGAAGGCTGTGTAGAGTTGGTAAAAAAGAGTTAGGGATAGGAAGATAAATAGAGGAGTCAAATGTCCTGGTACACCCTCCTGAGAAGCTGGCCTCAGATTCATATGTGATCAGTGGCAGTTAAGGGTTTAAATGGGAAGTCATAGATGAGATCTACTCTAAAATATCAATTGGGTGTGGTGGCACATGCCTGTAATCCCAGGGATACTGGAGGCTGAGGCAGGGGGATTACAAATTCCAGACCAGCCTGGGCAATTTAAATTCTTCTCAAAAAAGGGGGTGGGTTGGGTGTGGTGGCATATGCCTATAATCCCAGCATCTTGGAGGTTGAGGCAAGAGGGTCGCAAGTTCAAGGCCAGCCTCAGCAATTTATTGAGGCTCTAAGTATCTTAGTGACATCCTGTCTCCAAATAAAAAATAAAAAGGATTAGGGATGTGGCTCAGTGGTGAGCGCTCTTGGGTTCAGTCCCTGGTACCAAAAAGAAGAGGGGTGTCCAAAGGTGTAGTCAGTGGTAGAGTGCCCCACTATCCCCACTACCAGGAAAAATGATAGTAATAACAATCTCAGCAGCAGTGTGTGAGTAGGGTAGGACTTCCTGTAATAGTCCAGGCCAGAGATGATATGATCTGAACCGATTTGTTACTCCTGGGTGTTTTCTGACTTGCTGTGGAATTCAGAGCCTAGAGCAAGAACTAGCTCAAGAAGATGGAACAAGCCAGGCTCTGAGAGAGGAGGCCCAGCGGAGGGAGACAGCCCTGCAGCAGCTGCGCATAGCTGTGAAAGAGGTGAGTAGCACTGGCCATGCCCCTTGGTACAGCCTCCACAAACCTGACTTCTCTGTGTACATTACCTAACCCTGCCCCTATAAGAACCCCAGCATTGGAGAGGTGCCTGCTGAGATGTTTGAGCAAAGGAATGGGAAGATACATTGCTTCATTCTTTACATTAAAGACCCTAAACCTTTATTATTATTCCTGGCCATATTACCCAGAAATGCCTTTCAGTTGTGGAAGTCATTCTCTCTCCCTTTTGTCTTCTCACAGCCACAAGTCTGTGGGTTTGGGGAGGGAGTGTTTTAATAAAACTGATGGTTTGGTTTCCTAATGCAGTCAACAGAGCTGTCAGTAGAGGGCCACCAAGTGTCAAGTACCTAGGAAGGAGTCTCCCAGAGCTAGGATTGTCACGTGATTTAGTGGGGGTGTAGGGGAGGGGCTAGAAAAAAACTTCAGAATCTTTAAAACAATAAAGGTAGGAAGGGAGGAGAAAGGGTGATTAGGCTGTCAGAAACAGGGAGGGAAAGAGCCAAGGGTATGCATGAATAGCTGGTCTGTGTAGTGAAGCCTGTCTCCACTGAGCTGAGGGTTTGAAAAGGCAGGACACCTTCAGTTCTTTGTCTTTCAGTCTCTACCTTCCCCAGCTGCACACCCAGTGGCTACTGTCATATTATCTTATTTGCCCCTCTTATCCCTCTGATAGCCTGTGATCAGGCTGGCTGGTAGCCATTTTTGTCAGGGTGACAGGGAGAGATTGAAACCAGTGTCTCCTCAGATTTCACTGTTCACGTTAGGCCATCTCTAATAGCTTGGCTAACAGAGTTGGCTGAGGGACTGGCTTCAGATAGAGTTCCTAGGGCAGGATCTTCTTCTCTAGTTCCTGGACAGAAACCTGGAGGCTGATGACTCAGAGGCTGCTGAGGAACAACTTCCTCTCCAGTGCTGGATCCCTGTGGGTCCAGCCTGCCCGTAGGAGGTGGGGGCAGGGGTGCTAAGCTAGTTAGTAGTGGGAAGGGGTCATCGCCTATGACTCGTACCCTTACCTCCACATACATAAATCTATACCTCCACATAAATGCAGACACTCTGCCTTTTCCTGAACCTGGGTTAATGTGTTTACCCATCTATCTGCTCAGCTCTCCGTGCAAAACCAGGATCTGATTGAGAAGAATCTGACGCTGCAGGAACAGCTGCGCCAGGCCCAGCCAGGGTCCCCATCTTCACCAGACACAGCCCAGCTGGCAGTTGAGCTATACCAGGAGTTGGCCAGTTGCCTTCAAGATTTGCAGGCCGTCTGCAGCATTGTGACCCAGAGGGCCCAAGGCCACGACCCTAATCTCTCCCTGCTCCTGGGCATTCACTGTGAGTCCTCAGGCCAGTCGGGGACCCACGAGAAGAGGGAACTTCATTCTCTTATCCCCATCCGACTCTCCTTATCCTTATGGTAATATACAAACAGGATGCATAGGCCTAGTTACTGATCTTCCTGAGATTTATGTGTTTCATAGAGTGTTCAATAAGTCTCTTTTGTGAACAGGTTCCTTATGGGGTGCTTGCAAGCAGGACAAAGTTGGCCTTAAGCAGCAAGTTATCAGCCCACTGTCCCCAGCTGCTTTTTTAAAAGTGCCATGTCTGAAGGCTTGGATGTAGCTCAGTAGGCAAGTAGACTGTACTTGCCTAGTATGTCTGAAGCCCTAGGTTCAGTCTTCAGTACTGGTGGGCGGAAATGCTAAGTCATAAGATCGTGGGCCTCAGATACTGCCTGTCATTACTGCCCCTTCCACATGAAAGTATCTCCCAACTGACTTATTAACACTCTTGAAATGTTCTCCTCCTCAGCCACACAGCACCCAGGGACTCAGCTAGATTTGCAGAAGCCAGATGTGATCAGGAAGAAACTAGAAGAGGTTCAGCAGCTGCGCCATGACATCGAGGATTTAAGGACCACCATGTCAGACAGATATGCCCAGGACATGGGAGAAAACTGTGCCACACAGTGAGGCGTGCTGGGGGTGAGATAGGCTGTATTCTCTGGAAGGTGGGGGAGATCTGAGCTGTTGAGAGCCTGGCCAGGAGGTCCCTGCCCTGACAATCCTGTCTGTTGCTGCTGCTCCCAGAGAAGAGTCAGAAGGGAAGAGAAGAGAGCCTGCATCTGGGGGCCACAAGCTAGTGAGGGAAGTATTCCTGCCTTTCCCACTCTGGCTTTGCCTTGTTGAATTGCGTTTGTCCTGTTGTCCTAATTCACCCTTTTGAGGGTGAGTTACTAATTAACTTTCTAGCAGGTTCTACTGATAAGTCCTCACAAATTGTTCCCAGCCCTAGGCTGACATCAAAGGCAGTCAAACAGCTCACCTCCTTTCTCCATCCTCTGGGATGAATCCACATTCATTCCCACTCCATACTTTGGTCCTGCTGGTACCCAGAACTCCTTAGAGGAGCCTGAAAAGGCCAAGCACAACAGTGACCATTTGGAGAATTCTCAGGCCCCATGGACCCCTTCCTGGGAACTGAGCTGGCTTTCTGAGTTTCTCAGGCCCAGTCCCACTGCTTCTTCCTCAGGGCTCTTATTCTCACAGAAGCCTCAGGGTGATCTGTTCATTAGCAGAGTTCCCACTAGGATCAGGACTCCAGGGATTATAGCCAGGGTTCCTTAATCTACCTGCTGTGCCATCTTTACAGGAGACTACTCCACAGCTGCCCTATGTCCATGCGGTCAGCATAGCTCCTCCAGTGTTCTCAGGCCTTCCAGCCATCCCTTTTCTTGGACTTTGAATACATTCTTCTCTGTGGTTCTATGATCAGGCTGAAACCCCCCACCCCAGACCACAGGGCAACTTTCAAGCTGCTTCCTGCAGGGCTGATCTGATTTGCGCCTCTCTCTTCTTGGGGTGTATGGAGGGGGGAGGTCTTTTCCCTTTCCTGCTCTGACTTCCTTGAAGAGTTCAGGGTATCCAGTATGGGTCAGCTATAAGATGTGACTTTCAGTGTTTCCTGGGTTGTTTGTTTCTGTGGGGCTTTAGGACCCTCTGCTTTCTGGTTTTTCTTGCCTCCTGGTTTAGGGAGCATCTCAAAGTTGTTAGTGTCTGGTTGTTGGATTAGCCCCAGGTCTTTAGATCTGGAGCCAGGCCAAGCAGGGGCCATGTTTGGGTATGGGGAGCAAAGCAGTGCAGGAGTGGAGGGGCAGCCGTGGTAAAAAAAGCTTTGGGCTGTTGGCAGCATCCTGACCCTCACTCAGGCCTGAATGAGCTTCCTTCTTAAGTGTTTTTTCAAGTTTGTGTTTTATTTATGGAGTGACTTATCCCTTCCATTCAGAGCAGCCCCACCCAGCTGGCTGTCCCCTAAGCCTCTGGGCTCCTGCCTCCTTAAGCAGAGCTGCCCGGTTGGTCTCCACCCTGTGTTGGGAGCCCAGCCACCATGCTCACGGGTATTTCTCCTCAAAAAGTTTATAAACAGTTATTTATATGAATCTTTGTTATGTCAACTGGTTTGTATTGCCTATTTTGAGTACAAAATAAAATATTTAACAGACACATCAGTTTTTCATAGCTTTCCATCAATACTGTTCCTCTGCCACACCCCTCATTTTGGGCTTGTTGGAGCCAAAGGCTGGGTGACTTAGCCAAGTTCCCCAGACAGCAGCAAAGAGGGACTTCTTCACGTCCTTATCTCTACCACTTCTGCTTCTTTGCTCTTCTGTGGGGACAAATAAGATCTCTTCCGTCACCACTTTGTTGGCAGAGCTGCCCAAGTCATAGAGTAAGTTGCCATTGGAAAGAGCTTCAGCAAGTCTCTCTGGGGGGAAGTCTGGCCTCTGGGTTTCTGTGAGGAAGTGGCTTCCCCAGAGCAGAGCAGGCACTGTTGCCTCAGAGAGCTGGGCCTGTCTTCCTGGGCTGTTAACTGAGCCCTGGACCTGAGGGGCATTGTGTCCAACCAGACCCATAGCTAAGTCTCCAAAGTCGGGCTGCTGTTGGGAGTCTGCTCCCTCTGAACTCCCTGGACTCTTGTGGAGTAGCAGCAGCTGTGGGGTGCCATCTGCAGCATGGAGTCATGGGTACGTTGAGACCACCCCAAGACCAGCTATGGATCTTGAACAAGGGCTGTCTTGAGCCCAGCCTCTAGAGTCCTGGCACCAACCTTGGTGTACACACTTCCCAGAGCCGGCAACCTAGTATCTTGGTCTCAATCTGGCTCCTGGAGGGTGTGGTCCTCGCTTTCTGTGGCCACCCTTTCTTGTCTAAGCCTGCAAGAGTGGAGAGGAGCTGTAGGGGAAATCCCTGGCAGGGCTGCCCCTGCTTTGGTGTGCCTTCTATCCAGGAACTTTTGAGTTTGAAAACTGCTCAAAGTCCCAAGCTGAGCACCTCCTGGAGACCAAGGGTGGCACTGGTGGGTAGGTGGATGTACCAGAACCAGGGTGAGCCGGGGAGGCCTTTGCTAAACCCTCGCCCCCTCTCTCCCAGGCCTTCACTGCCATCTGTCCCTCCCCAGCCTCACATCGTGAGCCCCAGATCAAGCTACGGCTGAGGGGGGTGGGGGGGGCGCAGCTGCAGTGGTCACCCGGAGAAGGGCGGGGTCCTCCAGCTCGAAGGGTTGTATCGCGCAGGCCCCGCCCCACCCGCCTGCGCCACCCATTGGTCGCGAGAGCAGTGACTCGCGGGCGGAGCAGGAAGGAAACCGCTCCCGAAAGCAGCAGCGTAGTCTGACCGTGCTGCTGCCGCTACCACCGGCTCTCGTCTGCCTGCATATCCGTCTGCCTGCAGCATGAGCGGCCTGCGCGTCTACAGCACGTCGGTCACCGGCTCCCGCGAAGTAAGTGCACGACCGGCCGCTGCTGGGGAAGAGCACGGGCCGCTTCCCAGTGCTGTGGACCCTGACGCCTGGGACCCGCCCCCACGACGGGGGATGGGGCGGGGCTTCCTGGATCCAGGGTCTTTGAGCCCCGTCCTGTGCCCCTTCACTGGGTATCTTGGGTCCTCAGTAGCACCAGCGTGGTTTACCTGTGCCCATCCCCCACCACTGGGACAAACACTGTCTGTACCCCTTACCTCCGCATCCTTATCTCGCTCTCTCGCTGTGTGCGTGGTGTGGGGGTACCCCAGCCAGACCTGCCCTGCATTCCCCTGGCTGAGCTCCTGACCTTCCCGGCCTGAACTTTATCCCACTTCCATTCTTTCTGACCCTCTTCCCATGGTGGTGGGCCCCCTCTCATCCCCTGCCTCCTCAAACCTGACTTGCCCTCATAACTCCTAGTGGCCAGAACACTCCTGTAGAGTGGGCAGGGGGCAGAGAGACAAAAGCCCCTGGTCACATCTGCCAGAGCACTCCCCATAGGCCTTCCAGCCTGCCCACTAATCCTGCCCACCCTTGACCCCCAGATCAAGTCCCAGCAGAGTGAGGTGACCCGCATTCTGGATGGGAAGCGCATCCAATACCAGCTAGTGGACATCTCCCAGGACAACGCCCTGCGGGATGAGATGCGAGCCTTGGCAGGCAACCCCAAGGCCACCCCACCCCAGATCGTCAACGGGGACCAGTATTGTGGGGTATGGGCCTGGGGATTGGGGGTGAGGGGAGTGTTGTTGGAGGACTCCAGCCAGGGTCATACCTGCAAAACAGTACTGTACCTCCTGCAGCAGCACTGAGGTGACTACCCCTGCCCCTTCCCCTCAGGACTATGAGCTCTTCGTGGAGGCTGTGGAGCAGAACACGCTACAGGAGTTCCTGAAGCTGGCTTGAACTGAGCCAGTTCCTGGTCCCTGCTGGACTCAGCACCACATTCTCCCCACAGACCTCACCCGGCCTTGAAGGACCCCGTCACCAACTCCTGTCTACCCTAATCTTGAAGTCCCTTCCCCCTAACCTAGGCCCCTTCTTCCTCTTTGTAGCCCCCTCTCCTCCATTCAAAGGCAACATTCCTTTACCCACTAGTCTCAAAAATTGTCTTAAGCAACAGCCTAAAAGGCTGTTCTTCCCAGCCAGGCCTTGGGGCTGCCACCCTGTCTGGCACTGGCTGATGGGTACTTCTTTTGGTTCCATTAGTCAGAGCTCTGCCAAAGGCCCCGCATTCCCTCTCCTGGGAGTACCTTAGAGACAATTAAATGCCCATTCCACTGGCAATGTCTGTCTGGTTGTGACCTGGACATCCCAGGTCCCCACCCTGGGTTAGGCTAGTAATTGTGATAAAGCTGTGCTCATGTGTGGCACTGCAGCATGTGTGTAAATGCATGTCAGGCACACACGTGCCCGTATGGACCAGTGGTTTCTGGAGACAGTGGGGTCCACTCTCCAGGTCACAGTTGTGTGTTGGTGTCCATTTGCATGCCTGCCCTGGGGCTGCCCACCCTTGGATCGGATTGGTTAGTGTGGGTGTGTCACACTAACAGCCACAGTTCTGTCATTTTGAAGGCATGAGTATAGTTTGGCAATGACTTTGTGCATAGTATTGAGGAAGTGTCCCCATGAGCTTATGGGTCTGTGTGTGTCCACGCACAGGTGTCTGCTGACTGAACGCTAGCCAAGTGAGGCTCTGCTGCCCCAGCTGAGGCTGAGAATGGAAACCCAGCTGGGGTTGGCAACTCCCTCCTCAGGATCCTTCCCTTCACAGATCCACTTAGCCTCCCTTCTTAGGAGAAAGAAGAACCCAGACGACGAAGACCCAGCAGCCAGTACTGCCAGCTGAGGCTCAGGTTACTGAGGGGAGGGGTCAGCACCACCCCTCCCTGGCCTCTGCCTTCCCCTCCAGACTGCCCTGCCAAGAGATCCTGGTAGAGCTGATGGTGTCAGGGCCAGGCACTTTATTCATGGCTAGAGCTGGAGTTGGGGCCAGGGTCAGACAATGGGGCCCTGCATGGCCGAAGTAGCAGTGTTGCGTTGGGCACCAGGCCTGCAGCCTGCAGCGTGAGTGTGTCGTCCTGGTAGACCATGAGTGGGAAGGTACTGAAGATCTCAAAGGTGGCTGCATCCATGCCCCTGGGGGGCCCAGTGGAATGGATCAGGCCAAGCCATTGGGCTGGAGCCTCCCTGCAGCCCCTGCCTCTGCCCTGTGCCCACCTGGCCTGTGTTAGCAGGGCACGCACATCGCCAATAGTGTCATTGGGCCACATCATCAGGAGGAAGACTTGTTCCCCATTCTCAGACTTGATGCGCAGCATGGAGAGTGGGGGTGCTGGTGTGTTGGGTGACTGCTGACTCCTGCAGGCCCAGGGGCCTTCAGTGTTCCTGATGGCCAAATCCCACTGGACCCTCACCTTTCCACCCTTCCCTCACCTTTCCCGCTCAGCCACCAAGGCAGGCGTCTCCACTATGGTCTCCTGGATCCGGGCAGGTAGTGGGCAGTAGTTCTGGAAGGCATCAATGGAGAGGGGACAGAGAGAGCCCTAGGCCTTGCCTGAGTCATCCAACCCTTGGAAGGGACTGACTCATCCTTGAGCAGGGGTGAAGGTGTTCGTGTAAACTGAGGCCCAAGAGAGGAGAGGGAAAGGAAAGAAGGCTCTGGGAGGCAGCCCATCATTTCCCTCAAGAAGCCTCCCCATCAGTCAAATGGGAGGCAAAAGCCCACAAAGACGATGACCAGGCTAGATTTCTAACCCACCTTGGGGTCAGGGAAGGCTTCCTGAGGGAAATGACACCTGAGCTGAGACTGCAGAATGAGTAGGAGTCCTTATAAGTGGAATGAGGACAGGGATGTTCCCAACAGCAGGGACACCGATCACCTAAGATCAGGGAAAGCCTCCTAGAGGAGGTGATATATTTGGGACATTGCCAGCAGTTCACAGCTGAAGCCGGGAATCAGGTTGGACTGGAAGAAAGAGGAAGTTAGAGAAGCTGGGAGGGGCCCAGTGGTGCAGGACAGGCCTTGAGTGCCAGGATAAAGGACTTGGCTCTGAGAATCCTTGGAAGACTGCAATAGGGAAGGCTATGAGGGAAGGATGGCTGGCAGGGGCAGGGAATGGAGGCAGGAGACTGGCCAGAGGAGGTTGCATTGTGTGGGAGACACACCAGAACCTAGGGTGGTGGGCAGTGGGGATGGAGAGAGTTCTAGGGATGGCCAGACCAGACAGGACTTAGCAATGCTCTGAGAAGTTGAGAGAGAGCAGCAGGATGGGATGAAGAGAAGAGATAACCAGTTCTGTGGGGGCCAGGGACAACCAGGAAGGGATACCAGGACTGCATCGTGGCTCACCCCCAGCCTTTATTTAGCCCCTTAGAGCCAGTCTGGCTGCTCTCTGGGACCCAGTGCAGAGCCTTCAGCAGCTCTGTAGTTTCCAGAGACCACTGCACAGCGCTGAGGGACCCACCATCCTGGCCGTCCCCCAGGGTCCAGAAGCCTGAGCCTCCAGGCAAGACACTGCTCTGGCAAGCTGGGCCAGGGTTGGTGGTAAAGAGCCCCCAAGAGGGTTGTGGAATTAGGGCCAGCCTCACCTGCAAGGTGTCCCTGATGGGACCCCGGATGTCAATCACCTGGCCTTGTCGGATCACAACCTTGGGAAGCCTGTTCAGAAATTTCTCAGCAGTCATCCTGGAGCCTGCAGGGAGGGCATTGGGAAACTTGGCCCAGGGAGGAACTGTGATTAATGGTGGGAGACTCCACCTGGAACTTCTGCTGCCCAGCCCCCCAGCCACCTGGCTCAGCCTCAGGGCCCAGCTTACCTGGGTACTCCTCCACTCTGTCCGAAGCCTTGCGCACCTTTGGTCGGCCTACCACACGGCCCTCACCTGGGAATGGGCCCAGCCCTTCCTCAGGGTAGACCTGATTGCGCAGGTCACTTACCTGGCAGGAAGAAGGGGTGATAGCAGCCAGCCCAGCTCTTCAGCCCTGGGACCCTCCCCTTCCCTGCTTGCCCAGAGGCCCCAAGAGCAGGCCCAAGGGATAGTCTAATGCAATCCCCATTTTACAGACAAGGAGGCTGCAGCCCTGGGAGAAAGCAGGAGAAGCACAGTCATGCCTCTGTCACCTCCTTGGGCCTTGCTTCTGCAAGCACTCCACATTCATGCCTGCAGAAACCACAGTAGTACCCTCCTCAGAGACCCCCCTTCTCAGGAGTGTCCAGAGAGGCAAAGTCCTTGCTGTTGCCTAGTCTGCAACACAGACCCTTGTCACCTAGTGTGCTTCCTCAAGGCACAGCTCTGAGGCCTTGTCTTGGCATGGACACCTTAAACATCCCCACTTGTGAGTCGCAGTTTTCTGAGCCATGGTGGTGCACACCCCCTTACACGCCCTCACTGTGGAAATAACCTGCCACCCACTGGGGCCTCATGGGCCCTTTGGTGGTGCCCTTCGTCTCATACTTTCCATGACAAGCTCAAGTCCTTGAGGCCTAGCACCTGCCCCTTCTGCTCTGCATTTGTGGTTCACAGCTCTGCCTTCCACCTCAACCAGTTGGCTTCAGGAGCCTCTAGGGGAAGCCCCGCCACTTGTGCATAGTCATAGTCACCGGGTCCTGAATGCTGGGGAATAAGGGCAGGCAGTGGTCTGGCCAAGGCTGAGCCTTCGGGGTGCCACCAGAGGGCACTGCCTGCTGTTCAGCCGCAGGACCTCCCTGCCACTGCCCCTGCCAGGCAGCCTTATCCCTCCCTTCCCAGCCAGTTTCAGGATCACCCTCTCCGGGAGTTTATCAGACCCAGGTCCCCTGTGCTGGGGCGGTGGCTCCCCCTTCAGAATGGCTGATGCTGTGGAAGTTGTTTCTCCCCATTCTCTCCAAAATCCCCACACTGGGAAGGGTAAGTTGAGGAGCAGCCCATCACCTTAAAGGGAACCCCATCAGGGTAGAGTCGCTGGAGTTCTGAAGGGAAGAAGCCATCCAGTATGTCCCGGAGACAGCGCTGCAGTGAGGAGAAGAATGGTGAGGCCGGCTGCCTGCCTGGATGGTGGCCCTGGGCCCTTGGCTTCCCCAGTGCCTCAGACTCTAGAACTATTTGAAACCCTAGGGCTTGGATGGGGGCCTAGGTGGGGGGCAGGCTGGGCCTGGGTGAGCTGGCTCCACCATCTCCATGTAACAGTGGGCAGGAGGGGACCCCAGAGCCCCACCCCCAGCTCCTACCTGTGTGGAGGGATCGTAGAAGGGCCGGAAGGGCCCATCAAACATCATGATGCCATTCCTGTAGAGCTTCAGCGGGATGGGCTCAAGGGAATGGAGCCATGCCCCACCAGGCACTGGCGTCACCTGGGTGTCACCCTCTACCACCAGCTCACTGAGATCCTGCAGGCTGGCCAGCAGCCTATCAAAGTCCACCTCAGGGGGCACTAGTGAATCCCCTGGCAAAGAGGATAGATCCATGAGTCTCATCATGGCTTCTGTGTGCCCTAGCAGCCCTGGTTTTTGTGGCCCTCTCCCTAGCTGGGCAGTAGCCTCAGGGTCTCCTTAAATGACCACCTAAGGAAAAGGAAGGAAAACTAATACTAAATAATAGTAACAGCTGTCTCCTCGTTGAGCATTGGCTTTTTGCTGTTTTTTGTTTTTTTTTTTTTTTTTTTTTTTGCTGGGGGTTTAATACCCATCATCATGTCCCCTTCTCTTACTGACACTATGCTGTAAGGGCTTTTTGGATGAGCAACCTGAGGGTTACAGAGAGTTGAGTGACTTGCCTAGCAATGAACAGTAGTGGCAGAAGCACGATTTGACCTCAGGCCTGTCAAGCACTGATTGGCAGCTAAAAAGCACAGAGCAGAGCTCCCAGCCCTGGAACCCAGCCTTTCAGGGTTCCAGTCCCAGCTCCTTCACTTCTACATGTGTGACCTCAGACAAGTCATTGAATGCTCTGTGCTGCAGCAGTCCCTTGTAGAATGGGATGACAATAGTGTCTGCCTCCCAGGGCAGCTGTGAAATGCCAAAAAGATGACTGTGTGAGGGCCACTCTGTCCACATTAGATTGTTACCAGCTCTACCTTGCACAAATGGTCCTGAGGCCAGCCCCGAGGCTCTGAGGCAGGAGCTATTACGCATGAGGAAAGTGGCCCAGAGACATGAAAAATGATTCAGCCCAGGCCACCTGGGGAGTTAGAGGAGGGCTTGGGACTTGAACCAGCCCAGTCTAGAGCCTGTTCCCCACCCCTGCACCATCAGGAGAGGGAGGACAGATGTTAGGGAGGGTGCTGGGACAGTGCTGAACAGAGGTGGGACAGGCCCCGGGGCATATGACTATTTTTGTGCAACAGACCCTTTTGAGCAGCTGCCAAATCTTTGGTCTCTTCTGAAAACTGCGCCCCACATATACCTGTGCCACAGCCAAGACACGCTAGAGCAGAAAGTGTCACCTGGGGACACACAGGCCAGGGCCTGTTCTGCAGTTTTTGAAGGGCCCTGGCCCTCAGGCAAGTTGCCCACTAGGGTGCAACTCTCCAACAGACAAGTGACTCTGTGGGCCTTCTTGGAAGCTGTTTTTCACCAGGACAGTCACGTTGTGGCAGGATGTGGGTCAGGCCTCTGGGGACCCAATGCTTTTCCCCACAGTGGTGCGGCGGTCCTACCAGGGATGTACAGATGCAGGTGATTATGTTTCCTGTTGCCTTTGCAGTTGTCAAAATGGTCCGCCCTGGCCAGCCCTCCCCTCTCCTTGACATTTGCTACTGCCTGAGGTGCTATACCTGCCCTCCCCGGCCCCCTTGGAGTACCACAGAGTCCCTGCCAGGAAAAACAGAATGTCCTAGGCATCCCTAGTATGATTCAGAATGACATTAAGACATCATTTTCCTTTAACAACTAACTACTTTAAGAATATATTGGTGGGGCTGGGGATGTGGCTCAAGCGGTAGCGCGCTCGCCTGGCGTGCGTGCAGCCCGGGTTCGATCCTCAGCACCACATACAAACAAAGATGTTGTGTCCGCCAAAAACTAAGAAATAAATATTAAAATTCTCTCTCTCTCTCTCTGTCTCTCTCTCTTTCTTTGAAAAAAAAAAAAGAATATATTGGTAACCAGGTGCAGTGGCACATGCCTATAATCCCAGATACTCAGGAGATTGAGGAGCATTTCAAGTTCAAGTCCAACTTTAGCAATCTACTGAGACCCTATCTCAAAAAAAAAAAGAAAAGAAATGGCAGGGGAGGCTAGAGTAAGTAACTCAGGGGAGCACCCCTGGATTCAGTCCCTATACTGAAGAGAAAGGGTGGGGGGAGTGAGAGACAGAGAAGTGTATGCCCAAATTGGTTAGCCTAAAAATCAGAGCAGGAAAGATCATCTCATATAAGGCCAGCCCCACCCATCCTCCTCCACCTGGGAAGGTGAGGCCTAGAAAGGTTGGCTGGCTTGGCTGGGTCAGATCCCACAGAACAAAGCAGAAGAGCACCCACACCTGCTAACACCTAAGCCAATACTCCTGCCCTGCCCCAAGCTGCCTCCTGAGTCCGGGGCTTCAGGCACCTGACAGACATGGGGTAGCTGGCAGGGGAAAGGGACAAACTTTCCCCTGGAAGCCCAAGGGAGGATGCCAAGAAGCAATGAAAGGGGAAAGAAGTTGGTCAAAAAACTGGCCCCAAGCCAGGTGATGGTGCATGCCTATCATCCCAGCAACTTGGGAGGCTGAGGCAAGATCTCAAGTTCAAGGCCAGTGTGGGCAAATGAGCAAGACCCTGTATCAAAATGAAAAGTGAAAGGGCCGGGGACGTAGCTCAGTGGTAGAGCATTCTGGCCTCAATCCCTAGTACTGAAAGAAAAGAAAAAAGAAAACTGGCCCCAGGGGCTGGGGTTTAACTCAGGACCTAGAAAAAGAAAAGGAAATCTAGCTCAGCTGCTGCCAATCAGCTGGACTAGGGCTTGGAAAAATGAAACCAGATGGGGTGAGCTGGGCAGGTATTGGGTCCAGTAGACAGGAGAAGGGACAAGGGGCCCAGGAAGGAGGAATCACAGCTTTGGACAATCCAGAGCTGGAGGAAGAAGACAGAGCCTGGTGTTGCCACACATTTCAGAGTTGGAAAGCCACTAAGCCCCACGCCACGAGTATTCTCCAAAGGCCTGACCCCATATCAGGACAGAGATGCAGTAGAAGCCCACACAGGGTGAAGGTGGCCAGGGACAAGTCCAGCTCTGTTCTAAATGGCAGCAGGACTTGGGTGAGGGGACATTTCCTCTGAGCCACAACACTCCTTTCTGTGGAACAGGTACAAAGGAACCCCGGCCAGGCCAGGCAGGGTGGCACACACCTGTAATCATAGCTACTTGGGAGGCCGAGTCTGGAGGATTGCCCAGCTTGTGAGCTTGAGGCCAGCCTGGGCAACTTAGCAAGACCCTATCTCAAAATAAAAAATATAGAAAGGGCAGTGGATGTAGCTCAGTGGTGAAATACCCAGATTCAATCCCCAGTACAGTTAAAAATTCAATCAATAAAAGAACCCTGGCTGCCTGCAAGGCTGGGCTTCTGAGCTTCTCCATAAGTGAGGATTCCCTATCGAGCACCTGGAGAGGGGTATATTACCATCCCCATCTTACAGATGAGGAAACTGGGCCTTGAGTAGTGTCATGTTACCCAGGCCATGCAGCCTGCAGAGCCTGGGTAACCACCTCAGCTCTCAGTGACCATGTAGGCTGCTGCTGAGTATTGGCTCTTGGGATCTCACTCCCTTGGGTCTCTTTCAAGCGAGGGCTGCTGTGCTGGGAGATCATCTTCAAGGCCTCATCCACCTTTGAGAACTATGGCTATATTAAAAAGGGAGGCGGCAGCATGGGGCCAAGCCTGGCCTCACCCCCACTCCTGAGCCTGGCTCCCTTCAGTGGGCTTCTCCCTCCCACCCTGAGCTCTGTGACCTTGGGCAGGTGGGCCTCCCTGAGCCTCAGCTTCCTCTTCTGTAGAATGAGGACAATACTTTCTGCTCCCAGGGCTGCTCAAGGCTCTGAGAAAGTGCGTGGTTGGTGGTGGCTGCTGTTGTCACGACACCTCCTACTCACTCTTGGGCTCTAGGCTTGGGCTGCACTCACCACCCACCTCCTCTGAGAAGCCTGGCCAGGGGCCTTTCCCATCATGGGTGGGTTCCTGGAGCACCTGGCCCACTCCTTCGGCCCTGGTCACAGGTTGTTGTCATTTTATATGTGCTTGTTTGCCTTTCGACCACACTGGCTGAGCCTTCATCACAGGCTGGGGTGCTGAGCCCTGGCTGGCCCAAGGAGGTGCTCCAGAAGCATGTGCTGACCTGTCCTTCGTCCTCAGATCTCCGACAGCCTCCGTGACCTGTCCCTACCTCCCCATGCCCTCTTGCAACAGGAAGTGGAGCCATCATTACCACCTATCTGTACGTCAGGCCCGCTCTGGGGACTTACACACATTTGCTCTGCTCCTCGGAGGAGCCAGGGCCGACAGAAGAGGCTCTGAGCCCGGTTGCTGCCGTAACACCAAGCCAGCCTGTGACCAAGCCAGCCTGTGACCTTGGGCCCGTGGGATTCCACTTATATCTCTCTGTCCCTGCCCACTGAACATAGTGCCACCCAGTCCCCACCTCATCCTGTGGATTGTCCCAACATGCTCTGATGGTCCAGGCTCAGACACAGTGGCCACCACAGCCTAGCTCCTGCAGGTGAAGGTGCCCTGATCTATATGCCAAGCACCATGCTGGGTGCTCTGGGGCATGACAACAGCTAAGCCACACAGGCTGCTGGTCATGGCCCCCCACCAGAAGCACCCCATGCACTCATTCAGTGCTTTCAGCAGCCCTCGGAGCCCCTCAGTGCTACTTATCCCCCCCTTTCTTAGAAGAGGGAATGGTCTCGGAGACCAGCAGTCACCAGGCTCAGTGACCCCACCCAGCCCCAGCCTAAGCCTGGAAGCCATTCGTGCCATTGCAGACCCCATCCCCCGGGGCTGCCCAGCCATCGGCACAGACTCACTGGTGATCAGATTCGAGCTGAGCTTGAGGGGATGGAAGAGAAGAAGGCAAGACACCTCTGGGGGTGAAGAGTGCCAGCCAGGCCTGGAGGTGGCTTGAGGGTGGGGAGAAGTCAGGCCTGCCGCTGCCTAGGCCAGGGCAGGGGGAGGGCACCAAGGGTGGCCCAGGGACAAGTTACGCTGGCCACTACCCATGGAGTGAGTGTGGCTTCCTGAGCTGGGAGTTGGATAGAAGCACCAGCACAGGCTCAGGGTCTTGGGGCTTGGGAGGAAGGCTGGGGGAGGCGGGGGCTGGCACAGGAGGCGGGAGAAATGGAGGAAGGGCAGGAGCCCAGGGACAAAAGGGGGATGTCATATCCAGCTCACAGCTGACTAGAGCCCTCAGCCCTGAGGCCCACACCTGGCCCATGGTGATTGACCAGAGCAGGACTGTCCCTTTCATGTCTTCACATGCCCCAGAGCACCTGGCACTGTAGCCTGATTCTCACATCCTGGTGAGAGGGCATGGAGGGATAAAGGCTCCAAGCTGAGGTCCATCCCTGGCCAGGCTTTGCCCCTGCTGGGCCCCCCTTCATGGGCACGACTGACTCTCCTTCCTAAGGCAAGAGTTCCAGGACCTACAACATTCTAATTATTCCCCACTGGCCTAATACAGATGGTCTGATTCACCAGTCCATTGGCCTCTGCCCCAAAGCCCATGGAGAGGGGTGTACAACAGAAGGGGACCCAGGAAGTCAGAGCCAAAGTGACATCCTAAGTCAGTCCTGTACTGTGGGGTTAAGCATCATGCCAATATGTTGGGAATTTAAAAAGTAGGACAGGGCTACACAGTTGAGATGATACACCAGGAGGTGGGAGGACAAGAAGTCAGAGCTGCCCTCAAAGACAGTATGGTCAGTGGAGAGCCAGGAAGCCAGGGCTAAGAAAAACAAGGTCTTTAAGATTAAACCCACGGCACGCCTATAATCCCAGCAAATTAGGAATCTGCAGCAGAAGGATCACAAGTTCAAGACCAGCTTTAGCAATTAACAAGAACCTCAGCAACTTAGCAAGACCCTGTCTCAAAATAAAAAATAAGCCAGGCACGGTGGCTCACACCTGTAATCCCAGCAGCTCAGGAAGCTGAGACAGGAGGTTGGAGGCCAGCCTCAGCAATTTAGTTAGATCCTATGCAACTTAGTGAGCCCCTGTCTCTAAAAAAAAAAAAAAAGAAAGAAAGAAAGAAAAGAAAAAGTTTAAAAGAGCTGGGAAGGTGACTCAGGGTCAAGTACCCCTGGGTTCAATCCTTGGTACCAAAATAAACAAATAGATAAAATAAAAGTAAAAAGGGCTGGAAATGTAGGTCAGTGTTAAAGCATCCCTGAGTTCAATTCCTGGTACCAAAACACAGCATCTGCAGACAATGGTCTGCCCTACTCCAAAACCAAATCAGGAACTTTCCCAGGTGATGAGGAGCGATTCCAGGTGTTAGGGGCAAGCACGTGTGTAGAATGGCCATTAGAACACCCTACGGTGTTGCCCTATCAACACGGTGATCACCAGGGGTGGAGACCTAGCAGGATAACAGACATGTGTCACAGGAAGAACCGTGAGGAGGGAGAGCGCAGGCACCACTAAAATGCCACCTCTACACAGGATGACATCAGGCATTCGGGTCCCAGCCTACCCCACAGATGCCATAAATGCATCCCTTGTTTGAGTCAGTCTGGGGTTTCTGCTTCCCACACGCGGCCTCCCTTGTGCTCGAGCATAAGAATAAAGACCTTGTTCCTGAGAGTTGCACAGAGCCTCTGTCTCATTCTTCTGATAGACAGCTTAAGAACCCAGGGGGTCGGGTCCTTAACAAGAGCAGCAGGCCAGCCAGAGGCCAGGGGTGGGAACACGGGGTCCTTGGGGAAGGAACCAGCTGGCTCCTGGAGTGAGAAAAGAGAGGTCCCAGGAGGCAAAGCTGCTGGAAATGGAAAACTTCTTCATCTGGAGGAGATCAGGGGAGGCCCCTCCCACACTGAAAATTAAAAGGCAAAAGAAGGGCGGCAGGGGCTTGGCCCAGCGCTACTGCCCTGGGTCGGATCTCCAGCCTGCAAAACAAACAAACAAAAAAGGCTGAAGAAGGGCAAAGACGCACAGAGGACCAGAGGGCTGTGCGGCCAGGGAGCTCCCAGATGAGTGTGGGCACTCCCAGCTGTAGCTTTAGCTGGGAAACACCTGGCTCCACAGTCGGCCTCCCTCAGAGCACACCGACAAAGCAGAGCAGGGGGAGGCTGCTCCTTTTTGGGTGGGGGAAGAGTAGGAATCCACAACGCAATGTCCAAGAAACCAGCTGTCTGGTCCAACCCCTTCCTAAAGGGAGCAGGGAGGTCCCCACTGGCCAGAAGGAAGGCTGCTCTCCAGGAAGATGGGAGGACCCTGTGAAGCCAGAGCCCATCCTGCGTGGAGGGGGCTTGGGAGCAGGACTGCAAGCACCAGCCCTAGACCCCAGGACAGATATTCTTATAGCATCTGCAGCCACCTGTTAAGGCCTTGCCTCTCAACCCGGTCCTAGGTCCCTGGAGAGCCCCACCATGGAACCTACACTGAGTCAGGCTGCTGCACGCCAAGCCCACAACATCCTGGGCGGCAGGGCTCGCCCCACCGCCCAGGACTGCCCCAATTACCAAGGCTGTGGGTCCTACCTCCCAAGTCTCTCTCTGTGGCTCTCACCCTCACCACCCTTACGCTGGGCATCCCTTATCCTCTGATTGGGGCTGCCTTCCCAGCGGGCTCTCAGCCCTAAGCCTTGCCCCCTCCACTCAACAGTCTTCAGACTCCATAAGTGCCTCCATTTGCCTCTCTGTAAAATGGAATAACCTCTGTGCCATGCCAAGGCAGCTTGCAAAAATGCTCTGAAAGCTGCAAAGGTTGCACAGACGGGAAGTCATTTAGAACAAGCGGTGTGTGTGTGTGGTGGGGGGTTGTCCTGAGACTTAGTGGATCTGGCCAAAGCCCAGGACTAAATAGGAAGTAGGGCTCCAATGAGGAATCTGGGCTTTTACCCAGCAGGAAACTTCAAGAATCAAGAGAGTGTTGTCATCTTCCCCAGTTCCTCCTTCAAGAGCAGCACTCTTGTTCCAGAAAGCTCCGCTGCCTTCACAAAGACCTTGGAGGACAAGAGCTCCTACTTGTTAGGCTCATGACACACATGGCCAGGGCGAGGCGTTCCGTGTTTAGCTCACCGTCTCCAGTGTACCCCCATTTTGTTGATGGAGAACTTGAGGCTCAGAGAAGGGAAGTCATTTGCCCAAACCACACTTGTAGTAGGTGGTGGGTTAAGATGAGGATCTGATTTGACTCTGAAGCCTGGGGAACTATCTATGGCCAGTTTCAGAATCAGCCAGTGCTATGGACCCAAATCTAGGGAAGGAAGGGCGGGAGGCACCCCTCTGGATATCAGCCATTGCGTGAGACATGAGAAGAGCTGGGGTCCCGGGAAGCAGGTGATCTCAATGGTCTGGCTCATAGATGCACCTGCAAAGGGATCCACGAGGGGACTCAGCCTTGGAATTGAAGAGGGGCTTCCAGAACAGAGGGGCTGCTCTTTTAAGGCAGCTGCTTTAGTCTTGCTGCGTCCTGTGACTCTGGGTCCCTGGAGCCTTTGACAGATAAGCACGCAGACTAAGGTGACATTAGGGAAGATATAGGAGGGCAGGCCAGGCGGTCAGTGACTGAGGTCTTGGCCCTCCCTTCTCTGGGTCAGAGCAAGGGTGGGCTCCCTTGGAGGCCCATTATGCTGGGTGGCCAGGCACAAATGAGGGGATCTGGAGAGCTGGGGGCCAACAGGAATCCACTGGAGAGATCCCTCGAAAGGAGCGGGGCAGGCCCTCTCCATACCTGGCTTCCAGAACTTCTTGGCGGTCATCCAGTCCCTCTTTTCCTCCTCTGAGACCGTCTTGTCCTCCGAATCCTCCTGGTCCATAGGCTCACCCACCCACTGCAGGCCGTAGTCGTTGAGGAACCGCTGTGGGGCAAAGGGGAGACATGGGACAGCCAGCTCAGCCTCCTGCACGGAAAGGCAGCACTGGCCTAAGCCCCAGCCTCAGTCCTGGGCCCCAGAGCTGCCTGGACAAAGGGAATGGGCAGAGGACCCTGCTGCTGGACTGGGTGTTGAATGGAAGAAAGGTGACTCAGGTGATAGGGTCACTGGGTGAGAATTCACTAAGACAGGGATGGCTCAGCCCTAGTTCCTGGGTGATCGCTGTCCCGTGGAGTTCACAGCTCCACAGGGGAAGAGAGATGAGGGGCTAAGGAAGCAGAGGATAGGACCTGCTTTGATCAGAGGCCAGGAGATCCAGCAGGCCAGAGGCTGGGAGGGCAGCCAGAGGAGACAGATGAGGACGGGGAAGCTCCCCAGGATAAATAAGAAAACACTTGGGCAGACGGAAAGGCATGGGCAAACGTCCTGGGGTAGGAAAGAGCTTGATGTAGTCAAAGAACTGGAGGAAGGGCCCCAGGGTTGAAGGAGAGCATGGTTCAAGGTGAGACCGAAGAGGTGGACAAGGGTTAGCATGCAGTAAAGACTTTGGAATTGAACCCCATGAGAAGCCATGAGGTCTATCAGGCGGAGAGGGGCATGTTAGGAGTTTGATCCAGCCCAGGAGGAGGGACATACCCTGGCTCTGGACACCTCCCTGGCTCTTTAAACTCTGGGTCAGTCCTGGGCAGGGAGACAGGGCAAGGGCCCTGGTTGGGATGCTTAGTGAGGAAGGGCCCAGGGAGGGAGGCTCCGGCCAGGGTGCGGCGGGCTGGCTGCCCCTCCCTCCGCCCTGCCTCTCACCTCCATCTCCCCGACCTGCCGCTGCAGCTGCGTGCACATGGTCTGCAGCTCCTCCTGCCGCTGCCCACTTACCTCACCTTCAGAGGAAACCAGGGTGAGGCTCAGCTGCCCAACCTGGAGGCTTCCAGGTGTGCTGGCCCGAGGGTCATCTGGGGATCCCCGAGAACTGCCTCTGGGCCCATCCCTTTGGTGTCTCCCTAACCCTGTGGGCACCCTGGCTGACTCTCAAGGGGCCACCAGTACCCCTGGAGCATGTCTCTTCCATGCTCTGGATGGCACGCCTCAGGGGACTCGGTGCCATGAAGCCAGGTACTGGATGAGTCCAGCACTGCCCCGGAGGTATCGTTGCCCTCCCTGGCCCAGCTGTCCAAACCCCACCAAGGAGTCCACTTGATGGTCTTGGAGCCCCGATGAAGTCACTGCCCACACTCCCAGGAGTCGTGGTCAGCCCTCCACAAGGGCCTCTCACCCTGGTTCTGCTGCAGGCGCTGCACCAGGTCCTCCAGGGCCAGGATCTTCTGATCCTGCGGAAGCAAGACACGGCGTGAGGCCAGGCCCGGAGGGTCCCAGAGCCAAATAGGAAGAACGGGAATTTTTCGAGGCACAGGGAAGCACAAAGACCGTGCCCCTGACGACTTTGGCACCGCCACTGTTCCTGGGCCTCCTATAACAACCCTTGTGGTCCCACGGAGGTGAGGAAGGGTGCAGCCAGCGCTGCCCAGGGCCCAGTGTCCCACTGCCCCATCCAGGTCGACCAGGCCCTGCTCGGCTGTGGAGGAGACCCCAGCCTCTCTGCTAAGGTCCCAGGGACCCAGATCGGTTCCAGGCCACACCTGGCCATCAAACCAGGAAACTCAGTGGGGAAGTTGGTCCTAGAGCCCACCCAGCCTGGCCCCTCCCCTGAGGCCCACCTTGGACACCAGCTCATCACTCTGGGCTTTCACCTGCTGCTCCAGTTGTTGCATCTTCCTCGCCAGATCTGAGTCATGGTATGGGGGACCTGCCAAGCAGACAAAACCCCTAGAGTCCAGGCCTGGAGGGGATACTGAGGCAGGAAAGTCCAGGGAAAGGATCTGGAGCAGAAATAAAAACACCAATAGCAGCTATCACATGATAGGAACTGCTGGGAACGCTACGCACATCAGCTTCTGTAACTCTGGCAATGTGCCCGTGAGGTAGACGAGCTGTCTCAGGACACTGAGCTGCATTAACTTGTCCAAAGCGTGTAAGTATGTGGTGGAACACGTGAGCTGCACCACCTTGAAGTCTTGCCAGGCCTCGTGGCGAACATCTACAATCCCAGTAGTTCAAGAGGCTGAGACAGGAGGATGGCAAGTTCAAGGCCAGCCTCAGCAACTTAGTGAGGCCTCACTAAACAACTTAAAATATAAATAAATAAAACCCCCTCACAAACAAACAAAAAGAGCAAGGGAGATAGCTCAGTAGTAAAGCGCCTCTGGGTTAAATCTCCAGAATCCACCCAACCCCCCAAAAAAGGGTCATCCTCCATCTAATGAAGCCTCAAATTCGAACCTCCAGTTTGCAGGCAATGCAGAGAATAAAAGAGGAGGCCAACGTCACCCAGGTGCATGGCCAGACAAATCCAGAACTGGGGTGTTCTGAAAGACACATGTCTAGAACTCTTCAAAAAGTCGATGTCATTGTTTTAAAAGGAAGGGAGACTGTTGTAGAGAAGAATAACAATTAGGTGTGGTGCAGGACTCTGGGATCAATCCTGGATCAGGGGGAAAATCACTGAGATTGTGGAACCCTGAGGAGGTTTGACTGTAGAAGGGACAGATGGTAGATGTTACTAAATAACTCATGTGCTGGGGTGGGACAGTCGTATTGTGAGCATGCATTTCCTTATTCTTAAAAGATACCTATTGAAGTGTTAGGGATGAAATGACATCTCTGCAATTCATTTCCAAATTGTGCATCTTAAAAATACATTTGTCAGGCTGTGGCTGGGGCTCAGCGGTATAGCACATGCCTAGCGCCTGCGAGGCCCTGGGTTCGATCCTCAGCACCACATAAAAATAAATAAATAAAACAAAGGTATTGTGTCCAACTACAACTAAAAAATAAATATAAAAAAAAGCCATTTGTATTTATATATGTGAGTAGATGGAGAGAGAAAAGGCCAATGTAGCCAACCACCTGCAGCTGTCAAGGAAGACATATGGGTATTTTTTTTTAATATTTTTAGTTGTAGATGGATGCAATACTATTTATTTATTTATTTATTTATTTATTTTTATGTGATGCTTAGAATTGAACCCAGTGCCTCACGCATGCTAGGCAAGTGCTCTACCACTGAGCCACAACCGCAGCCCCCACAAAAGGACATTAATTGCACTATTATTTCAACTTTTCTGTATACTGGAAAATTTTCAAAATAAAAAGTTTGAGAAATGGAAAAAGAGAGAGATGGAAGAAACTGGTCTCCTTCCTTTCCTGGACACCTTCCGTGCTGTGAGGCAGGTACTAGAGCCATTGCCAACCAAGCAGGATGCCCAGAGGAACTGAGCAGGGGTTGGGGAGGGAGAAACCTGAACTTTTTTTTTTTTTCCTTGTAGTACTGAGGATGGAATCCAGGGGTGCTTTAAGCTCTGAGCCACATCCCCGGCCCTTTTTTGTATTTTATTTGGAGACAGGGTCTTGATGAGTTGCTAACTGCCTCATTTTTGCTGAGGCTGGCTTTGAACTTGCAATCCTCCTGCCTCAGCCTCCAGAGTGTCTGGGATTATAAGCATGCGCACCGCTCCTGGCCTGACCCCAGAACTCTTGACAATGTCTTTGAGTCACTGAATTAGCAGCCCTGGAGCTGCCTCCTCAGGGGGCCTCAGCACATGGGATAACAAATCTCCCCACTGCCTGTGCAGGTTGACTGAGGGTCCTCTCTAACGTGTAGTCAAAAGCCCCTGAGGTGACCTGTCAGCTTTCAGGAGCTGCCAGCACATGCAATGTGGGTAACTCACTGGGAGAGGATGGGGAGAGGGTGGGGAGAGGGTGGAGAGAGGGACAAGAGGCCAGGCAGGTGGACAGCCACACTGAAAGGCTGGGAGTGAAGAAGGTGCTGGCAAAGACAGCTGGGGGAAGAGACTGGCAGGAGGGCATCTGAGGGGCCGGTGACAGGGCGTCCACGAGCTGAGGGTGTTCTGAGAATGGGGGACAGCTCAGATGCCGCTCAGCAGAGAAGCAGGGCAGGAAGCTCCTATAGATGTTGGTGGGGACAGCCACTGGCTGGGAATGGATGAGAAGTACATGGCAGGGGAGGAGACAGGGACAGAGGCCCAGAGCTCCTTTAAGAGGAGGGGCTCCTCCTGTTACCAAGACCCGCCCCCCGGCTGGGGGCAGGAGACCCCCGGCTTTGTGATTCAGGACCGAGACCGGCTCTTCACCTCAATCCCCCTCCTGTCAAATGGAGGGGGTTGGTCAAGACTCATCAGGCTGTTTATTGATTTGTTTCGTGGTGCTGGGGACTGAACCCAGGGGCCCCACCACAGAGCTACATCCCGGCCCTTTCTTTTCTTTTCTTTTCTTTTTTATTTTTATTTTTTAGTTTTCGGCGGACACAACATCTTTATTTATATGTGGTGCTGAGGATCGAACCCGGGCCGCACGCATGCCAGGCCAGCGCGCTACCGCTTGAGCCACGTCCCCAGCCCCCCTTTCTTTTCTTTCTTTTTTTTTAAATTTTGAGTCAGGGTCTCGCTAGATTGCCAAGACTGGCCTTGAACTTGAAATTCTCCTGCCTCAGCCTTGTGAAGAGCTGGGGTTAGAGGCATCTGCCAGGCCCTTTCCTATAGCCGACTTCCTGATCGGTGGCCACCACTCTGAGGGCCCCTTGTGACCAGTACTGGCCAGGGGCTCTCTGCTGAGCAGCATTTCCTTAGGACGCTGCACTGGGAGGACACGAAGGCAGAGACAGGCGGCCCACCTGAGACACCACACTGACGCAAGTGCTGACCCCAGTCCCAGCCTCCCCGCACCCCACGCAGCTCATCCCCGCCTGCCTGGTCTCCCGTCCCCAGGCCAATAAGCACTCCCTCCTCTGGGCAGCTGCCCTAGTGGTCCCCATGCCACTGTTTACACCTCCACCAGCCCTTGCAGATGCTGTGGGCCAGCTAAGAGAGCCACCTAGGGGATGGTGCCCTGCAGGCACAGGGAGCAGGTGGCCAGGGGCTGAGCTCCCCGCTTAGGCCCTGCATCCTCTCTCCCCCTGAACCCTGGGCCTGCGGACATCACACGTGATGGGGACTCCAGAGGCTCCAGCCACAGCCTGGCCTCCCAGGCTGAGCCAGGGGGTGTGCGGCCTTGTGACAACTAGGTCTAGGCAGGTTTGGATGTACAGGCACATGGCCATGGTCAGCCGGGGCAGGAGCAGCCACCTCAGACTCAGCAGACAAGTGGAGGAGCCCTGGCTTGCAGGGCCTCGCCCTCCTCTGGGGCCCCTCCAGCTGCAGGCCTCTGGTCTCACCTGGCCCACTCACAGAAGCAAATTTGTTGCTGTAGCAGGAAGGGACAGAGATCTGTTCTTCAGAGCCAGGCCCATCGTTCGGCATATCCACCTCATCTTCTGCAGACATGGAGGCTCAGGTCACCGCCCTGGGGCTGAGTCCCAGAGGGACCCTGGACCCTAGGCCCCAGCTGAGGAGAAGCAGCCCACACACTGCCCCCACGAGTATGAAGGCAGGTCATTTGGGGGCTCGGGCAAGGATCCAATTAAAATAGTCCTCTTCCTGGAGTTCCCAGGCCAGCTCCTGGGAGGCTGGAGTGGCCACAGCAGTGCCACAGAGGGGTATGAGTGGGCTAGGATCTGACAGGAGAGGAGCCAGGACAAAGGTGTGAGGTCAGCTCCAGGGAGAAGAGGCTGGTGGAGGCTGTGGGCGAGGAGGCTGGGCCACCCCTCTTGGTCCCTGCATAGTTTCCAGGCACCCACCGCCAAACCTTCAGTGGACTGAGGGGTCAGAAGTTGTGAAGACATCTCTGCTGAGGGGCAGAGCCAGGAGGGAAGCCCAGGCCTGGGGGTGGGGAGGGCTGCTGAGGCCCAGGGGCAGCCAGAGGCGTTCCAGGCAGGTCGGAGGTGAAGGGGACACTAGGACACAGCCCACACTTACCATCTCCATAGATTCTTATCCCTCGCCTTCTGGGAACCCAAGCAGGAAGGAGAAGGGAAAAACAAATTAAGTCCCCGGAAGTCCATTAGGGAAAAGGTTCCAGGCCCCAAGTCCCAGCCAAAGCCAAAAGAGTCAGAAGCGGGGCCTCTGCCTCCTGAGAACTGCTACCCCGAAATCCCATCCCTAGTGAAGGTGAGCCAAGGGACATGCTTCAGAACGTGACTCCTTCCAATAAGAAGGACAGGGGAGCCCGCAGGTCCTATGGGAGACTAAGACTTCCAAAATCCATGAGCCAGCCCTGGCTCTGCTCTGCTCTGCTCTGCAGTGACTGCAGGTCCCCAGGTCTGTCACTCAACCTCTGGACCACCTCAGCCTATAAGGATTCCACGAGGTGTTCAGCAGAGCAGGGTGAAGCTGATAAAAGGTAGAAGAGACTCCCCTTTCCCAAGAGCCCACCCAGGCCTGGGCCAGAGTGGGCAGACCATCCGAGTCTGCAGAATTAGTAAGTGGACAGGGAACGCCAGGCACTGAGCCACCTCCACAGGGCCTGTGCCTTACAAAAAGGTACCATCCAATTAACCGTTAGTCACAAAGGACAGCTCCTCAGAAGAAGGTTTAAAGAGAAAGAAAGTGGTCGGATAAAGGCACGTACCTCTTCTTGGCATTTCTCAGGATAGTAGGAGTCATTCTCCTTTGGCCAGGGAGGGCCAAGGTGGACAAAGGGGCAGGGACACAAAGACCCCACAAGGCCAGCTTCTTACCCAGGATCCACAGGTTCCGACTGCAGGGGCACTTTCCGGGTCTTGCTAAGGGAGGCCAGAGGTGAGCTCATAGTTCTAGTCTAGATCCTAGCTGTCAGTAACTCCCTGAGAGGAAAGAGGAAGTCAGCCCTTGGGGACAGTGGGGACCTATGGCTTCAGGCCCAGGAGTAGCCCGAAGCTTCTCTTCTCTATCTACTCTTCCTAAGAGGGAGCACTGTCCAGGAGAAGTGGCCCTCACTCCTCCAATGCCTGGCAGAGGGTCTGGTGGCCTTTTCCTTTGGGTAACCGGCTCTCTCTGCCCTGCACACGGAGACCTGGAGGTGCTGGGGACAGTGCTGTGAAGCGGGGTGGTGCAGCCCCTTTGTCTGGAGCTTTCCAAACTTAGAGCCTGGGTAAAAGACTACAGCAGGAGGCCTGGGGCTTCTGTCCATCCATCAGTGAGCTGGCGGATACAAAGCCCAGGTGTCTCCTCCTCTCCTATTAGAACCCAGGTGCCACCTGTGCAAACATGCCCAACCCACAGAGGCAGAGAGGGCAACCCAGGGGCAAGATTCAGCCAAAACCGCGCCTAAGTGATACATAGGTCAAGAACCCAGACTCTGCAGATTCTGCCACCCGTTGTGTAACCGGCACCTCAGTTCCTCTGATGCAAAATACAGACAGTAACAGTACCACCCAGGCAGGTTACCAAGGGATTCAGAGAAACAAGGCACCCAGCCCAGTGCCAAGCTCAAAGGAAGTACTTGAAAACTGAGCGTGGCTATTGTGGGGTTTGTTGTTATTGGCACCTAGAACTAGACACTCATAACTGTTGGTTTGCCTTCCTTTCCTCTTTCTTCCAGTAAAGAGGTATGCACACCAAGATGCAGAGAGGGGCCACTACTCTATGCAGTACATTAAATGTATTAAGTGGCTAATATTGCTGGGCATGGTGGCACACACCTGCAATCCCAGCTGTTCAGGAGGCTGAGGCAGGAGGATCACAAATTCAAGGCCAGCCTCAGCAACTTAGCGAGACCCTGTCTCAAAATAAAAAGGGCTGGGATGTAGCTTGGTGGTAGAGTGCCCCTGGGTTCCATCCCTAGTACCACAAAAAAAAAAAGAAAAAGAAAGAAAGAAAAGACTAATACCTAGATGTCTTAGAGTCAAAGAAAGGCCCTCCATTACTGAGAGTCTGAACCAAGTCTTTTGAGGAGGTTCCTCTTGGGAGATGTGGCACTGGCCTCTGCCCCGGCCCTGAAGCTGCCAACAGCTCAAGACAGCCACCTGTGCCTTTGTTCTAGAGGGTAGTGCTCATGCCCTGCCCCTTCTTCAGGAGAATCCTTCCCCCAGGGCCCAGGCCCAGTGTCCTCACCCCCATCCTCCAGCCTCCCCACCCTGCCCCTGCCCTGCCCTGTCTGGTCTGGGCATCCTCGTGGTGTTTGGCCAAGGATGGCAGCCCCTCTTGGTTGCCCTCACCAACCTCCACACACTGCCAGAGGCATCTTAAAACACAAAAGTGACATGACACATCCCTCACAAAGCTCCCACGGGCTCCTTCTCAACCACAGGAAAAAAAAAAAGTCAAAATTCCTACATCTGGTGCCTGTCCATGTCTCCTGACTTCACCCTCCACCTGACCACGACACCCTCCACCTGACCGCCCTGCACTCTGCCAGCTGAGCTGCAGGCAGTACCTCAAGCGCACGCAGCTCCCCCTGCCTGGAACTCCCCTTCTCGCCCGTGTTCGTCCCTTGACCAGGCTGACACCTCTTTTTTTTTTTCTCCTTGTCCTTCAGTTTAGCTTTTTATTTCAAAATTATTATAGATTTACAAGAAATTAGGGAACTGGTACAGAGAGATCCCGGTATTCTTCATTCAATCTCCTTCAATAGCTACATCTTATATAATCATAGTTCAAGATCAGAGGCTTTGTACAGCTGGTGCCCTCTAATCACTTGGGGAGACGAAGGGTATGAGAAGCGGCCTTGTCTTTCTCCACAGTCTTCCCCCTGCTGCCTCTTCAGGGTCACAACCTCCCTTCCCAGCCCTAACCCCAAGCAAAGGCCGCTCTTATATCCACTTCAAGAAAGTTACGTAAATAGAATCACATAGTATGTAGTATTTTTTTAAAATTGCTTTGTTAAGACTTAAATCACATACCTCACCCTTTAAAAAGTGTAAAGTTAAGTTTTTGATACATTCATGGGGTTGTGAAACTGTCACCACAAATTTAGAACATTTTCATCAGCACAAAAAGATCCTGTAGCCAGGTGGGGTGGTGCACACCTGTAATCCCAGTAACTTGGAGGCTGAGGAGAATCACACAAGTTGGAAGTCAGACTCAGCAACTTAGTGACATCCTGTCTCAAATTACTAGGTAAAAGGACTGGGGATGTAGTTCAGTGGTGAAGCTTCCCCGGGTTCAATCCCGAGTACCAAAACAAACAGAAAACTCTGTACCCTTCAGCAGTCACCCCCAATTTACCCTCCAGGCCAGTCCTGTCTTTCCGAGTCAGCCCTGGGCAGCCACTAATCTACTTTCTGTCTCTATAGATTTGACCATTTTGGACATTTCATTTAAATGGAATATCTATAAAAATGATGGAAATTTGTAACTTAAAAAAGCGAAATGTTTATGAGTTATATATCAATAAAGCTGAAATGTATATGAGTCATATATCAATAAAGCTGTCATGGAGAAAAAAAGGTCCCCTAACCCAACCCAACATTTCCCCACAAAAGCAGCTCCTCCATCTCCCCCTTTTGTAATCGGACCCCATCATCAAGCACAAAATTCTCTCCTTTCTTCCCTCCTAATCCGATCAGTCACCGAATCCTGCAGGTTAAACTCTACAATGTCTCACCACAGTCCCTCCTTCCCGTGCTCACTGTTGGCCACCCTCAGAGGGTGCTTGCTGCACAAAGGGATGTCACAGTGGCCCCGCCCTAACTGCCCTGCTTCCAGCCTCACTCCGGTCCAATTCGACACTCCGTGTCCAGATTAACCTCCCCTTGGCTCACGGGAGACCTCCGAGGGCGGAGACAACGTCTCCCCATCAGTCTGGGGACTTCTGGGGATTCCTGGGCACACGGCTGTGTCTCCTTCAACTTCAGAGTGGAGGACCTGAGGTCAGAGCCGGGTCTCCCGCCTTCGTTATGGGGACCCCAGGGCAGCCTAAGGCTAGGGGCTGTCCTGGTCTTGGGACCCGCGCCGGTGTCCTCGGGGTCCACGTCTCTGGGGAGGGACCTCCCTCCTGGGCTGGTGGCCACCATGGCCCAGCGCTGCACCCCAGCGCACGCTTCTACCCCCAACCCCAGCAGGACGCGCTCGCTGCGCCACGTACCGCGGCCCGACCCGCCCCGGAGCCGCCGAGCCGCCTGCGCCCCACGCACGGCCATGCCCGGGCGCCCGCCGGGGAAGGCCGCGGGACCCTCGGGGCTCGGGCCGCAGCCCGCTGGGGAGCTGCGGGAGCTGAAAGGCCCTGGGCCGGGACTCACCACGCAGGGCCGGCGAGCCGTCCCGGCGCCGCCATCTTGTTGTCACGCGGTTTCCCAGGCGACCGGGGACGGTGCGCTTCTCATTGGCTAATTCGAAGAGGCTCCCTGAGCGCGGGGCGCCCGCGCGGCCAGTAATCCCAGCGACTCGGGAGGCTGGGGCAGGAGATCGCAAGTTCGAGGCCAACAAGGAGACCCTGTCTCAAAATAAAACATTAAGGGGGCTGGGGATGGTCCTTAGCGGTATGGAGCCCCTGGTTTCAATCCTCTGTATTCCGTACCCCCAAAAGAAGAGAGAAAGAAGGGCCCCTGAACGACCCGCCCAGAGCGGAGGCGGGAGCGGCAGCGGAGTGTGCTCGATGCTGTTGCCCTTGGCGTCCAGACCCTTCGCGGACACTGCGAATCCCAGAATCCCAGGGAGAGAGAGGGCTTGTTCACATCACTCCCGAAAGACGCACGAAGGCGACATTCTGGAATTAGGTTCATGAAACATCTGGAAGCCTCTAGACCTTAGTGTGTGACCCTGATGGTGCTAATACTGTGCTAAACTGATTTTTTCTTTAATTTTTTTTTTTTTTTTTGTATTGGAGATTGACCCCAGGGGTGCTTTATTATTGAGCTACATCCCCAGCCCTTTTTAAAATTTTGAGACAGGGCATCACTAAATTGCTTAGAGCCTCGCTAAGTTGTTGAGGCTAACCTTGAACTTGCCATCCTCCTGCCTCAGCCTCCTGATTTGCTAGGATTCCCAGCATGCAGCACCGTGCCCAGTGCTATATTGATCTTGGGGAATTACTTATCCCTAAGCATCTGTTTCCCCATCTGATCAGTACAGAACTTGAGACTGTATAGAGGATTAATTGGAATAATGCAGATAGTTAATAAATGTTTATTTTTTCTCCCGAACCCTGGGGTACCTTACCACTGAGCCACATCCCCCATCCTTTTGATTTTATTTGAGGCAGGGTCTCACTAAGTTGCCCAGGCTGACAACTTGCTACTCCTGCCTCAATCTTAGACAGGCACCACCACACCTCACTCTGCTAACTTCTTGACCAGGCCACATCCTAAAGGGAAGGCTCAAATTCTACTTCCTAGTCCAGTGTGGTTGGCACAGCTGCAATCCCAGTTCCCAGAGAGGCTGAGGCAGAAGGATCACAAGTTTGAGGTCAGCCTGGGCAAATTAGTGAGATTCTGTCTCAAAAATAATATAGAGGGCTGGGGTTGTGGCTCAGTGGTAGAGTGATCGCCTAGTATGTGTGAGGCACTGGGGTTCAGATTCTCAGCACCACATATTAATTAATTAAATAAAGGTCTATGGACAACCAAACAAATTTTTTAAAAAATAAACAAAAGGGCTGGAGATGTGGCTCAGTGGTTGCGTGCCCTGAGTTCAATCCCCAATACCAAATATATATGTATATATACATATACATGTTATAAAAGACAAACAATTTCAAACAAAATTGCTATTTTTTCATTTTTGAAGTGTTTTATATACTTGCTTAGTTCTATTTTTTATTTGTAACTGTTGTGTTCATGTTATAGTTTGTGTAAATTTGTACAACAAATAATTTAAATTTTCATACTTGGTTGAATTATTTCCTCTTAATCATGTTTATCTCATGTTCATTCCACATTTCTTCAAACATATACTTTATAATTGGATTTCATTAAATATCGGACAAATGTTTATTCAAAAATAAATAAATAAAATAGAAAGGGCTGGGTTGAACTTTAGTGGCAGAGTGCTTGCCTAGCATGCGCAAGGCCCTGGGTTCAATCCCCAGTACCACAAGGAAAAAAAAAAAAACTGGTCTCTTTTTCTTTGTGGAAAGAATTGGGTAAGTGCTCCCCTTTTGATAATAATCTCCCATTCCTGAACCTCATATGTAAAACTAAGATATTAGATTAGCCTCAAGTCACCAGAGCAACTAAAGGCATGAACTTTGGTATCAGGAGTCCTCACTGTGACCTTGGACACATTAGTTTCTTCATCTGTAAAATGGGGATACTACCTACCCTACAAGGTTGCGTTAGGACTGAGTGAGATAAGTACCTATCAAAACATCTGTACAGACTACAGTTTCAAAAGCATTTCCTGCTGTTCATTGTCTGTTAAGACTTTCGGCTATGACGGTTTGGTTTCTAATCTCAGGCCCACTTAATTTATGCCCAGATTCAACCACCAAAACCTTTCTCTGCACAACTCAGATCGCACCTTTTACTAATTTATTTTCTGTTTGACTCCCTCCACCGCCCCAGCCCAGCGCAGCGCTGGGGATCAGACCCAGGGCTTCGAGCAAGCTAGACTGGTACTCTACCATTGAGCTAAACTCCCAGCCACCCCCACCCCCGTTTGACTTCCTAACCTATGGTTATGGGTGGGGGGGAGATTTCTTGGGGCATTCTTTGTGCACCAATCAGATGATGAAGACAGCTGCCAGTCACTGAGCCACTTCCAGCTACCAGATGCCAACATTACAAGGTTTACAGATGAGAAAACAGAAGCTCCAAAAAGGGAAGACTATACAGGTAGGAAAAGAAGAATTGGACTCAAACCCAGCACTGTCTGCTCTTTCTATAGAATCCCACTCTAGTGAAACAGGCAGGCAAAGATAAGCCAAGCTGGCAGTCCAGGCCCACTGCCAAGTAAGGGCTGGGGTGGAAACGACACCGGAGGTTGAAGGTAGGAGAATTATTATGGCGCTGCTCCCAGAAAACTTCTGAAGCTTGAGATACATGAGGATGAGGAAGTCCGAGGTCATGCTGCAGCCAAGTGCTCTTTGGAGGGCTGTAAGGGAATCTTGGTCAGGGAGAATAGCAACCTCATACTGTCACCTTGCTCATAAATGTAAGCAAGAACCAGCAGTGTGGGAGGCCAGAGCCTCAGCAAGACTGGGGAGCAGGCGTGGCATTTACCAGGCATCAGGATTTACCCCACCTCCCTCTGCCCAGGGCCTGCAGCAGTCAGACCTTCAGTGGACATCTTCCTGGGAGGGAGATTGGAGCCTTCCAATTTGCAGCTCAGTTTGGTTTAAAAAAAAATTCATAAGGGGAAGTCAGAGCCTTATTATTAAAGCATATATTTGTATCACAAAAACTTGGAAAATAGCTGGATGCTTTGCACACACCTGTGATCCCAGCAGCTTGGGAGGCTGAGGTAGGAGGATCACAAGTTCAAAGTCAGCCTCAGCAAAAGAGAGTCACTAAGCAACTCCATGAGACTCTGTCTCTAAATAAAATACAAAATAGGGCTGGGGGGGCTGGGGATGTGGCTCAAGCGGTAGCGCGCTCGCCTGGCATGCGTGCGGTCCGGGTTCGACCCTCAGCACCACATACAAACAAAGATGTTGTGTCTGCCAATAACTAAAAGAAATAAATATTAAAAAAAAAATAGGGCTGGGGATCTGGCTCAGTGGTGAGTGCCCCTGAGTTCAATAACTGGTATCGCCCCCCCTAAAAAAACTTGGAAAATAATAATTGCCATCATTAATTGAGGATGTATGTTGTGTGGACTGGCATACTTAACAATTCTATGAGGCTGGGTTCTGGCACCTACTCGCTGGCTGTTCCTGCTCAACGACTTCACTTTCTATATCTGTAAAAACAGAAATGTGAGTAGGACCTACCTCATAGGATTATTGTGCAAATTAAATTCCCCATATTATTGATGCCAGTCTCCGCCAAGGAGGAGGAGGAATAGGTCCTTGTTCCCTGGTGTTGAAGATTAAACACCCAAAAAACGCCAAGGCAAGTGTAGAAAGCACGTTTTATTTAAGCGAAGAATATAGACTTCTCTGAAGAGTAGGGGATCCAGACCTGGGAGTCTGCCGGAGGGGGTGCATCTTGATGTCTTAGCACTTTAACTTTGTAAACCAGTCAGGTGTCCCCTATAAAAAACACATTTACAAAGATTAATCCCATTTATGTTAAATCAGTGTACTCATTTTTTTTCAAACTGAGGATTGAACCCAGAGGTGCTTAACCACTAAGCCACATCCCCAGCCCTTTTTATATTTTATTTAGAAACAAGGTCTCCCTGAGTTGCTTAAGGCCTCGCTAAGGCTGGCTTTGAACTCTCAATCCTCCTGCCTCAGCCTCCCGAGCCACTGGGATTACAAGTATGCGCCACCATACCCAGCCTAATGTACCCATTTTTTGACTATAACAACCAAGATATCAGACAAATGTAGTTAACAGTATTAGCCATCTTTTCCCTGTTGAAGGGGAAATCCTAGAAGCAATGAATATTGTTCTCTAGACATTCTATAGAAACCAACTCTCTATTGCCTGACCACCTAGAGAAACTTATGGGTTAGTAATTTTAAAGACATCTTTACTCTCATCTGTTTTCCCAATTTAAATTAAACTTTTTCTTAATCCTTTAAGTCATGGGACTGGGGTTGTGGCTCAGTAGTAAAGTGCTCGCCTAGCATGGGCAAGGCCATGGGTACAATCCTCAACACCACATAAAAATAAATAAAGATATTGTGTCCAACTACAACTGAAAAATAAATATTAAAAAAGGATTAAGTCATGTGAACTAAAAGGTATTTGGATTCCTTTCTTCTTCCTAAAATTTAATTTATGAATGCTCATTTATATGTCAACCTTGGTACAGGTAAATAATATATAAGATAGAGACACATATACACATACATACAATACACAGGTGTGTGCAAATATACATAAAAACCAACAGGAAACAAGGATTTTTGAGCTTTCCCTTAAGTACTTGACCCCTGAATAAAGACAGTGGGAAAAATGGTGGAAAAACAAAACAAAACAAAAAACAACCTGTATAGTCTGATAAAACAGAACAAAATATATTAATTTAGGTGCACAGGATTCACACACGAATTCACCACAAAACCATGAGCTCAAAAACTACAGAAATTTTTTAAAATACAGGAGTTCTACAAAAATAAATGTCATAGCCGTAATTACTTAGTAAAGAAGCACAAGGAACATCTTTAGCAGACCAGAGGGTATTCTTTTCCAGATGTTTAAAGAATGAGAGGCCCCACAATCCTCAGGTAAGGGTTCTCAAGGTAAAGAAGACCTGTACCTCTGAGAACATTTCATTTCCCCTCCCTGCGCTCTAGCTTCCAGGGAGGAACATGTTGAGAGAGCAGGGTCACAGACTGCAAGAGTCATTTAGATCCCACAGCAGCTTGACTTTAAAAGTGACACTTTTTTTTTTTCCTTTGGTCCCAAATTGGCTTTGGGTCCAAAGCCAACTTGCCTCTGTAGCTTACATTCCAGATGCAAGCCTTGGAAAGAGAGAGAGAGAGAGAGAGAGAGAGAGAGAGAGAGATCTGGCACTTAAGAAACTTCCAAATGTGATGCCCCAAATCTCCTTCTGTTAAGCAAAGTCCAAGAACTCTGTGCAAGGCCAGAGTCAGTAGGGATAAAGGCTGGAATAAAGAGCTTATGCTTGCTGTGGGCCAAAGGGGTCTGTCTCCAGAGGGTGAGGAGAAATCTAATAGTTGTTGACAGCTTAATGTCCTTTTCCCAGACAAATCTAAGGAAGAGATCAATTGAAAGACTCAGGCCTTTTTTTTTTTCTTTTTAATTTTTTTAATGTAACATTTATTTACTTATTTAATGTGGTACTGAGCATGGAACCTGGTGCCTCACAGGTGCTAGGCAAGTGCTCTACCACTGAGCTACAGCCCCAGCCCCTCAGGGCTTTCTATAGGAACTCTTTCATGTAAAATGTCCCTCTCTCAACAGCCAGAGTCTAATTGGCAAGGGAAAGGGGGCTTTCCCTTGGGAGGCACATGTCACCTCCGGATACCCAGAGGGTTTTGGGAGTGGAGGTCAGGGGAGAAGCCTTTGAGATTGACCGTAAGTGGCCCCTGCCAGAATCTTGCTTCCCTCCTTTATGCAACTCCTCACATACAAAGGCAGATTGGGATCAGAGGCCGTTGTCCACTAGTGCCAGGGTGTCTACTGAGCCAGGGTGGGAGAGTAGGCCTATGCAGAGCCCAAAATGCCTGACCCGTGAGGGCAGGTGGCTAAGAGCCACAAAAAGCCACGAAACCTTCCGCCCCAGTTTGAAGAGGGGCAGCCTGCACCGACTGCAGTTAAGTGGTTGACGGGTGCCCAAAAGTGTCCTCCAGAAGGAGAGAGAAAAAGACAGAAAGATGCACCTCAGAAAGATGTAAGAAGCGGAGGGGCTTGCCTTGGCGAAGATCCCAGGCAAGGCCCCAGCTGATTCGGTCCGGAACAGGTCCTTGTTCCCCGGAGTGGAACATTCAACACCCGAGAAATGCAGAGGCGAGGGTAGAAAGCACGTTTTATTTAAGGACAGAGACAGACTTCTGCAAAGAGAAGCGGCCGGAGCTGGGAGTCCACAGGAAGACTGTGTCTTGCTCCTTTACTGACCCCAGGACTCCTCTTTTAACTATGGCCTTTTCTCCCCCACACACCACATGTGCCTGGGAGCAGGGACGTGGGGGTTGATTGTTAGCCACCCAGAGTGCCCAGGAGCACAATCGCAGCGGTTAACAACCCACTGACCTTTGATAACCAGTCCTCATCCTCTCTCGACCCCTGTCATTCATTACCTACACTGACTGCCTGACCTGCATCCCTGCCCAGGCCAAGGGGGGCTGCAGGCAGATTGCTTTGTGGCAAAGAAAGCACGTGGGGGGGGGGGTCAGCACAGTGTGCTCATTTTATGGAATTATTCTCTCAACCTCGTGTTCCCACCATCCTCATCTATCTGTCCCCTTACATTATCACATGATTATATGTATAGAAAGGTGTACCCAAGGCTGGGCACAGTGGTACATACCAGTAATCCCAGTAGCTCCAGAGGCTGAGGCAAGATCATTGCAATTGGAGGCCCACCTTGGCAACTTAATATTTTTTAAAGGGGATGGGGTTGGGGATGTAACTCAGTGGTAAAGCACTCCTGGGTTTAATCTCCAGTACCATGCCAAAAAAAAAAAAAAAAGTGTTTCCCCAAAACAAAATTATGAGAACAAGAGTCTAAGCTCAACTGATGGTTATTTTTCCAACCTGAATTTCTCTCCCTCTCATCTTAGCAGCTCTGGAGAGCTTTCTGAGGTCTCTAGGCTCATATAAAACTTGAGTGTTGGGAAGACCTTGGAGGCCAGCCATTCACCTTCCAAGCTCACCCAGGAAGTTAGTGGACTTCGGGGGTCAACTAACTACTTCTTTATCCCAATTAGTCCTGAACAAAGCTCTTTCTGGCCCTGTTTCCCACTTGGGTTAGATGGCTCTGGAAGTTTCTGTTCTTGAGTATAGGGAGTCTGCTTTGCTTTTAGGTAATTTCCTGAAACACTCTTATGAGTTTGGACCACTCTGGGGTTAGCTGACTTGATCCTAGCAGCTCGGGAGGGAAGTAAATTATAAGAGATCATTCTGAGTCCTGCCCTTCACCTGAGTCCTGCCTTCCATGTTCCATATATTTTCATGCTTTTCCAAGTTTCAGCTTCTCCTTCCAATGGGAGCATCCTCCCTTACCTTATCCATTGGGAAAAATTCCCTTTATTCAAGAACCAACTCAAACATCCCCTCCTATGAAACCATAGCTGGTTCACCCCCAACGTCCCCCAAGCAGAATCACAGACTGCACTCTAAAGCTCTACAGCCACGATAGCATTTCTCATTCACGCTTGTGATTATTACTGTCTGAGGCCCCCTCTTGGACAATGAACGCTTCAAGGGAAGGGACCCTCATTTCATCTTGCCTGCCACACAGTAGGTATCAATAAATGTTATGGTTCGAATATGAGGTGTCCCCCCCCCAAAGCTCATGGACCAATGCAGGACCGGAGAGAAAAGGGTGTGCAGCACATATTCCAGTGTGACCTGCCCTGACTTTTCATCCTCGCTGAGAGGGCTGTGACCCAATAGTACCATAGTGCTCTAGGTCCTGCTGCATTTCATTCTGTCTTTGAACAAACACCCACTAAGTACCCCCATGAGGAACTGTGCTAGACCCTGAGATGGTCATCAGAGAAGACTGACACTGGAACGGAGTCGCTTTGCATGTCTAGACAGACCCCTCTTGTTCTGCAGGTCTCAACACAACTCTTCCTCCCAGTGGCCTGTCCTGACCTTTAATCTAGAATGTTGCCCTCCCCCATTTCTCTCTTCTCATATTACCCTCCTGACTGCTGCCCAGCATTTGGTGAAACCCGAAGTCACCTTGCTGTTTGTCTTTCCCCATGTGAATGCAGATCCATAGTTCCCTACGGACTTGTCCTTTTGTTGAGCGCTCTATCCCCAGAGCCTATGCCAAAACCAGCACCTGGCCCACAGCAGGCACTTAATAAATATATTATTCCATAATACATATGTTCTTATAATCTATAAATTTCCTCACTAATTTGCTCTTCAGTTATGCCCAATCTGAGATTGAACCTATCCACTGAGTTCTTCCTTTCTCTCTTATTGGGGGTTGAACTCAGGGGAGCTTTACCACTGAGCCACATCCCCAGCCCTTTTTATTTTTTATTTTGAGACAGGGTCTCACTAGGTTGCCTAGGGCCCCGCTAAGTTCCTGAGGCTGGCTTCAAACTTGCAATCCTCCTGCCTCAGTCTCCTGACTGGCTGGGATTAGAGGCAACGTCTACTGCACCTGGCAAGTTCTTAATTTCTAATTGTGGCATTTCTCAGCTCAAGGATTTCCATTTGATTCTTTTCTATAATTTCTGGTTCTCACCGGTCACAGTGGCACATACCTGTAATCCCAGCAACTTGACAGGTTGAGGCAAGAGGACTGCAAGTTTGAGGCCAGCCTCAGCAACTTAGCCAGGCCCTAAGCAATTTAGTGAAAGCCTGTCTCAAAATAAAAAATAAAAAGGGCTGGGGGTGTTGGCTTAGTGTTTGGTGTTCAATCCCCAGTACCAAAAAAACAAAAACAAAAATTCCAGTTCTCAGATTTAGCATAATTATTTGAACGTTTCATTGACAATTTCATCATCTGCATTTTCTGTGAAACTACTATTTGTTGGTTGGTTTTGTCGTGTTGTCTTGGGCGGCCTGGGCTGTGGTTTCCTGTTCACTCTTACCTCTCAAGTGCAAACCCTCGGGAGGTCCCAATTCAAAGCCTAGTGGGGGCAGTTGTCTGGCCTCCTTTCTCAAAGGGTCCTGAACTAGTTTTTTCTCCCTTTTGCCCCGTAAGTGTATAAAAAGCTCTGCTCAGTTCTTAGCTGTCTCTTCTTGAAGTGACAAATACTATCAAGGGAAAGGCAGCCCCAATGAAAGGCTCACCTCTCTGGGGCCCTCATTCTTTCCTTCATTGGTAACTTGGCTCTTGGGAGCCCATAATAACTATCGGCTGAACAAATGAATGCAGCACCAAGACGTGGCGGTGGGAGGGGACGCCTGGCATTCTCTCTTCCCGTGGTCCCCACACCTATTCATGTTCTAAGCTGCGCGGGGCTGCAGGGGTGGTAAGGCCGGCCTAGACCACATGGTCAGCAGACACAATCTTTAGAGCAGTGGTCAGCAGAGGGACTCTGGGAACAACTCTCCATCTGTGAGGGCGTCTCCCAGGGGAGAGGAAAGTCCCTCTAGGGCAGGGACTTCTGAGCCAAATCTTGAAGAGAAACAGGAGAGCCCACAGGTAGCACAGGTGCACGGGAGGGTTCTCCGTGCAGAGGAAATACACGGTGCAAAAGCGCAGGCGCAGTCGGGGCCAGCAGAGCTGTTGTGGCTGGGGAGGACATTAGGGAACCGGGTGTGGGCTGGGGGGAAGGAATTTGGTCTTGACTGCAAAGGAGGGTCAGGGACTGTGGACTGGGACTTCCCTTCTCTCAGCAGTCTGGTCTGGAGAAGTTGCACAGTGGAGCACAGGCGCTGGGAGACCTAGGCTGCGCCCCAACTCTGCATGAACTTGCCCTCAGTTTTCCCATCTGAAAAATGAGGATTTCTTAGAGCTCTGTAATTTGGTGACTGTTCATTGCCGATGTTGTCCAGACAGAATGTAGCTGCTCAGAGGGGAGAAGAGGAAATGTGTGAAGCCCCTAATTCCTTTCTCAGGTATGGACAGACCCCAGAGGCCCCTTCATGCCCCAAGGCCTAATGACCCCCCAAACCCCCTCCAGTACCCTCATGTCTCCCCACCAGCAGCAGCTCAATGTCACACCTCAGGATGTGGAGAGGAAATTTTGGAGCTTTGCAAGAAAATGTTTAAGTCTGGATTTGAGTCTCGGGGGGTGCCTGGGGTGTGACTCATAGTAGAGCACCTGCTTCGCATGCATAAGGCCCGGGTCCCATTCCCAGCACCCAAAAAATCAAAAAGAAAGAAAGAAAAATAAATAAATAAATTTGACATTGGCATCTGCTCACATGCATCCTTACCCTGGAGGAACTACCACAGGGCCAGCCTAGGGCTTAGGCCCTCCAACTGCTTCCTCAGGCAGGCCTCTAATCCCAGCACCTGGGAAGGCTGAGGCAGAAGGATTATAAATTGAAAGCCAGCCTCGGCAATTTAGCAAGACCCTGCCTCAAAATAAAAAAAAAAAAAAATTAAAAAAATAAAAGGACCAGGGATGTGGCCTAGTGGTTAAGCGTCCCTGGGTTCAATCCCAGTTATCAAAAAAAAAAAAAAAAAGCCTTGGGCCTTTTGTCTCCTGGGCCAGTGCCTTCCTTCACCTGTCACTTCCCTGGCTCTCAGGAGCCCCCAGAATCACCACCCCCACCCCAGGTAGCGAAGGAGCAGACGGGGTGGCAGTGATAGGTGACTGGGGGCTCCTCTCACTTCCCTCCCTGCCCTGTCCACTTCCTGCCTTGCTTTCCTGAGTCTTGACTCTCACTTCTTTTTTCTTTTGAGCTGGAGGCCCTCGATGGCCCACTCAGGTTTTACGTAGGCTTGTGACACAAGGCCCTGACCATAAAAGGGAAGTGTAGGGGAGTCCCCTTCCCCATCTGGCATGTAAATGAGACACCCGACTAAGCCAAGGAGGTGGGTGAGGCAGGAGCTGGGTGACAGTGACAATTCCTGGTTCTGGGGAGCAGGAAGACAGGAAATGAAGACTTAATTGGTACTTGGTGCCGTGGCCCACATCTGTATTCCCAGCAACTTGGGAGGCTGAGGCAGAAGGATCACCAGTTCAAGGTCAGCCTCAGGAACTTAGAAAGACTTTTTTCAAAATTAAAAATTAAAAGAGCTGGGGATAGAGCTCAGTGGTAGCTGTGGCTTCAGACAGACCTGGACTGAGGTTCAAATGAGATTGGCTCCACCCTTTACAACCTTGGGCAAGTCACCTAATATCTAAGCTTCAGTTTCTTCATTAGTCAACGGTGAATAATTATAAAACCTACAGTCTGCATCGCTGAGAAGAAAGTGAGAGAATGGATGCCACGGAGCTCTATCCAAACAGCTCCAGGATTCATCCTGAGATAGGAATTTGGGAATAAAGGGAGATATGAGTCTCAAAGGAAACACCCATAAATCATTGAAATACAAAAAGTACCATGAACCGTTGTGACTCTTGAGCAATACGCCCTTGACCCATTCCCTGGGCTAACAAGAGGGCAGTGCACAAAGCCAGGGAAAACTGGCTGAAATCCTGTAGCTCTACCCTGGCTCCACCTTTAGTCCAGCCCTAGCAACCACCCCTCTATAAATATTAATACTCCATGCCGATGGGCTCCTGTCTCTCCCTCTGGAGGTAGCCAGAATATGTATTCCTTCCTTCACCCCAAGGATATCTACTTGAGATTGCCCCCATTCTCCCTTGAACATGTCTCTGCTTCCCTAAATAAACTTCTGTCGATGCCTTTGGCACAAACTAAAATTCTTTTCCATTGGGTAAGTCAAGAGCCCGCTGGTCCTAAGTACCCCCTTCACTCCAGTAAGTCCTCAGACCCTTTGTGGGAGACAGTCCCATCACCTAACCACCTAACTTCGTGGTCCCCCACCCATATTCTGCCCATCACACTTGGGCCGCCTGCTAGTCCCTCTACTAGCCCCCCTCCCATCCATCCCAGTTTGATACAAATAACTCAGGATGCGGTGGTGCACGCCTGTAATCCCAGCAGTTAGGGAGGCTGAAGCAGGAGGATCCCAAGTTCAAAATCAGCCTCAGCAATTTAGCGAAGCCCTAAGCAATTCAGCAAGACCCTCCTGTCTCTAAATAAAACATAAAAAGGACTGAGGATGTGGCTTGGCGGTTAAGCACCCCTGGGTTTAATCCCCGGTACAAAAAAAAAAAACACTTCATCTACTAGTTTATTCAAATCACAAAACACTAGGTCTGAAAAAAACTTAAGAAATGATCCATTTCAGTCTTCCCACTTGAAATGAGAAACCTAAGCCCTAGAAGAAACGAGCCCAGCTGAAAGCTAAACCAGTGCTTTACTGTGTTCACAAGATCCTTCCACCCCTTCCTGAACCTAGGCTCCCCAAGCCTTGCTTTAGAACCTTCACGACGTCTACCACCTCATCCCAGAACCCAAATCTGTCCCAGTCTTTCCTTCAGCTCCTGCCTCTTGCCCTAATCTTCTTTTTAAAAACCCACAAAGCATCTATATAATATTTATTTGTGTTGGCTTTTTAAAAATAGGTTCTTACTGGTTATAATCCTTCCATAGGTCTTTTGTTAAAGACCTGGGGTCTCTGAGTAGGCCTGTGATTAAACCAAGATGTGATGCCCAGGATAGTGGCCCTGTCTGCTGCCCCCTGGCTCTGTCTACCATCACCCCCTGGGGTGTGGCTCATACCTGTAGTTCACCATCTGCAGGGCCCTGGAACCTAGAACTTGGCTTTATCCACCCTAAACTTGGAGGAAGGAAGCAGCTCCCAGCCCCTCCCCACCCACCCCATAGGCCCTCCTTCCTCTCCTTACCCCTCCACACCTCCTGCCTCAGGGTTCAAAAGCAGCCAAGCCAAAAGAAGCCTGCAGAAAAGCTCTGAGCTCATTTCCCACAGCTGCTACCTAGAGCGCCCAGCAAGAGCCTCCCAGGATGAACAGCTTCCTCTTCCTTCTATTCACCTTAAGCCTTTTGGTTCTGACTCAGGTAGGAGAAGTCCCTCCAAGCCCCCAGTGCCACCCCCAAGATTCCCTGACCTGCTTGCCATGAGAGGGAGGAACTCGGGCTTCTGGGGGCCAGCCCAGCCTTCTCTGTGGAGGCAGAGACAGACAGGCTCCAACTGGATCCAGGGACCAGGGGAGCCTGCCTGCCCACGCTTCCAGCCCTTGTGCCTGTGGTCAGTCAGCTCAAGGGCAGCCTCTGAGTTGAAATCTGTATTTACAACTGGGGAGCCTCACCAAGCGCCAGGCACAGGGACACCCAGGGGTGCTGTGCAATGCTAGAGAATTAAGTAGAGCCTGCCCTGCTCCTGCCGTCAGGGGGGTCCTGCCTGGCGGGAGAGAGGCCTGGGGGTGAGGAATGCAAAGATGGCAACAGCCTGCCATTCAGTCTCCAATCAGCTGCCATTTCAGAAGGCAGCTTTGGTGGCATCCCACATGCCCAGAGGGGCCCAGTCAATATAGGAGACAGAGCCATCAAGTTCTTGATCAAGAACAGCTTCATCAACCATCAAGGACAGCTTGATCACCATCAAAAACAGCTTAAGGTCCATTAAGAGCGGTTCCAGTTGCAGTTTTGTCAACCATCAAGGACAGCCTGTCACCAGCTGGCCTTTCCACCACTCCCCCCACCCACCCGTACTTTGCCAAGGGCCTTCTCACTTGGCCCTGTCTCATGTCACCCTTCCAACTGCGATGGACTCTTTTCCCCATTTAGGAGACAAGGACCTGGGCTCAGGGAAGATAAGCGTCTGGTAGGATGAGGGGGATCCAGGGCTGGGGCTCCCCTGTGATGGAGGCACCAGTGGTCTCGGAGAGGTGAAGGGAAGTTTGGGGGTGGGGGCAGGAAACAGCCAAATATCCCAACAGGGCCTGTGGCAGAGGACAGGGCAGAATGCATCCTTAACAAAGGTGACATTCAAAAGCCCCCTGAGGGGGCTGGGGTTGTGGTTCAGTGGCAGAGCACTTGCCTTGTATGTGTGAGGCGCTGGGTTCGATCCTTGGGACCACATAAATAAGTAACTAAATAAACAAATAAATAAAGGTATTGTGTTAAGTACAACTAAAAAAAAATAATAATAATTAAAAAAAAAAAATCTCCGAGCCTGACATGTGGCACATTCTCAACTTGAGAGGCTGAGGCAGGAGGATCAAAAGTTCAAGCCTTAACAATTTAATGAGACCCTCAGCAACTTAGCAAGATCCTGTCTAGAATAAAAAGAGATAAAAAGGACTGGGGATGTAGCTCAGTGGCAGAGTGCCCCCGGGTTGAATCCCCAACGAACAAAAAACTGAAAACCCCCAGCACCCCCGCTTCTCTTCTTGCAGATACAAACCGGAGTCCTGGGGAACACGACCGCCAGCTCTGGCGGGACCTCTGGCACTGGCAGTGGTGGGAATAGTGGCACTGGCAAGCCCGCTGCCACCACCCTCAAAACTACCACAACTGCGAAAACCGACACAGATGGGGCTCCAGCTCTCAGCAGCATGGATGGTGGCAGCGTCCTTTTCTTCTTGACCCACATCCTCATCCATCTCTTCTACCTCAGCTGAGGTGACAGTGTCATCTCTAGCTCTATGTCCCCTGAAACACTGCCACCATCACTAGCCTCCCACCAACCCTCAGGATGGGGGGACGACAGAGATCTCAGGTGGTAGAAGTTGACAGGCAGCGGCCAAGCCGGGGAAGTCCTGATGTGGAGGGCAGGCTGGGGCTCAATAAAGTTCTCCTTGTCTGTGGGACGCCCTGCGCCTGGTCACTGGACATCGCCAGGCCCAGCACTGTGTGTGCACACTCAGGAGCTTCCCACGCCCTTATCAGCAGGGCAGGCGAGGCTGCTGCCCACATAGAGTCCCCTGCGAACAGCCCTCTCCCTAGAATCACTGACAGCGACAAGACCCAGAAACCTCCACCCTCACTGTCCCCTTTAGTGGAATTTACTTCCCCTGTCCCTGAGTGTTCGGGAGTGACCGTCCCAGAGATTCTGCCACCCCACTCCCCAGACCCTGGATAACCCCGGCCTCCAGGGCACTTGGGTGTCCCCAGAATGACAGACGGAGGGGGATCCCCAGCTCCAGGAACCCCACCCACCCGTATTTTGGGGTCCCCAGAAAACCAGCCCACAAACCAGCTGTCCTTACATCTCTGACCACTGGGGGCTGGAGGAGGGTTAGGAGGTGGCTTCTACCTTCCTGTCCCCCGCCCCCCTGGGGCCGGCAGGGCTGGAAGAACAGATGGCTGCTCTCCACACCCCCCTGTGGGTTTAGGGTGTCAGTGTGTGGAGCTGCAGAGAGGGAAGGGAGCCCCAGCACAGCCCCCACTGTCACTCCTCTTCCTGAGGACTTCTACCAGAGGCAGGAGAGTGGCCACAGATCTAGGGGCAGAGGGACGGCTCCCGTCCTATGTCCTGCCCTCTCAGCTGGGGTAGGGTCCCTGTCCCTGTCCTGGCTTCTCTGAGACCAAACCTCCAGACTGGGGAAAGCCAGAGGAAAAGGGAGAGGGGCTCCTCTCCCCTCTCCTGCCCCACCCACTGTGCCACCACATGCTGAACCGCCATGTTCTCACCCCTGGACACGTGTGCACCCCGCAACAGGTTCCTCTCCCACCTTCTCGTCTGGCCAGCCGCTCCCCGCATCCTGTGCTCGTCAGCTGTCGGGGGGGGGGGGGCTCCTCTAGGCGGGAGGGTCCTGCTCTGGGCACTCTCTGCCTGTGTCCTTCTCATCGTTGACTGTGTCCCCTGAGGGTGGGGAACTCAAGGCTTGATTCACGTCTGTGTCCCTATGGCCCAGTGCCAGACCTGAATACTCAGGCATACTGGGGTGGGGTCCTCTGAGTATGGGACCATCTTGGGATGGGGGTGGAATCTCTGGAACCATCACCCCCCAACACTCAGGAACAGGCTCAGGACCCATCATTTGGGTGACTGCAGGAAGGACCACACCTACCAATTAATTTGGTCCCAGGCTCCCTCTAGTGGCAGATCCAGGCCTTACACCTTAGCCCTACCACCCCAACCCCACCGAAGCCCACCAAAACAAGAGCCAAGAAAACAAACCACGCTGCATGGTGGAGAGATGCCAGCCCGAGTGTAGGGAAAAAGGCCAGTGGACAATCGTCACCCTGATCCCTGACCCCAAATATCAAGGTGCACAAAGACAAAGATACTTAGCAGCATATTAGAAAATAGCTTATGTTACAACAACAACAAAACTAAAAAACATTCCATCCCAGCGAAGCCTCCGGGGCTGGGGGAAAGGAGGTTCAGAGGACATGGACGGTCCAGATCTGGGATGCCCTGTCCTTGGCCAGTTCCCACAGCACCACGTGGTCCCGGTCATAACCTCGGCCACCTGGGAAGGAATGGGAGAGTCAGAGGTGGTCAGAGAAAGCCAGGACAATGCTGCCCACAGCTCCCTGCCATACGGACAACCCAGTTACCCTTCACATCCAGGATCCGGCCTTCAAACATCTGGCTGCAGATGTGGCCCAATTCATTGATGCTCCATGTCTGTCGCGGCAGACGGCTCTCGGCCCAGAGCACCACCTTGGAGCCTAGGCTTGGAGGTCCAATTACCTGCAGGCTCATGGTGGGGGCCACCTGAGGCCCCAGGAGGTCATGAGGCACTGTTTTCCCCATAGGGACTCTATCATACCCAAGACACCCTCAATACATTGGATTTGAATCTTGGTTCTTGGCAAGTCTCTTAATCCTTCTGAGTTTCTGTTTTCTTAAAGATAGAAATCCTGAATACTTGTTTTGTTTTGGTTGATGTTTGTTTGTTTTTGAGGGCTTCACATGAAAAACTATAAAAGGGCTGGGAAAATATTAGCTCCACTAGGACGTAGGTTTTAGCATCAGACAACCCCCCACACATTTATTGGCTGTGTGATTTCAGCAAATCACTTAACCTCTCTGTGCTCTGATATTCTCACCTATAAAAAGCAGAGTAGAACAGAACCTGCCCATAGCATTCTCTGAGGATTACAAGAAGCATTCATGCAAGGGGCTTAATATGGCACCTGGCACACAGTCAGTATTCCCTCTCATTCCAAGTAAAAGGGAAAAAAAATACTCCAAAAAACAATGGCCTACAAAGACCTACCTACCTACCTCATCTCTTGCTCTCTCCCTCCCTCACTTCACTCAGCCGCTCAGGCAGCCTTCCCAATCCTAGAAAAACGCCAGGCAGTTGGCATCTTGCCTGTGCTGATCCCTCTGCCTGGAATGCTCTTCCCTCAGACATCTGCACAGCTGCCCGCTTCTTCTCAGGAAGGGCACCCGTCAGAGCCTCTTGAAACTCCCTGTCCTCCTTCCTTGACCTACATTTTGCTCACTTAAGTCGTTTCTGTCCCTCCCCAGAGGGATGAGAGGGATAATCTTTAGGAGGATGAGTCTCTCTATCTTCCCACTGCCACAGTCCAGCACCTAGAACAGAGTAGGTGCCCAGGAAACTGTGGAGGGAGCCGACCATCACTAACAGGACAGCAGAGCTGGGGGCTTCCTTCTATGCATCTGGGTCAACCATGCTTTGGACACTGAGGCCCTGAGGACAGCATGACTTGCCAGGGGTCCGTGCCTGCATCCTCCACCTCCCCAGGGTCCCGGGGTCCCGTTCCTGACTGGGCTACAATTCCCCAAGGCGGGCTTGCGGGTGCCTGGGGCCCGGGAGTCCCTTCCCAGCCCCACACAGTACCTGGTTCTTGAGCAGCCCGTCCTCGTAGTACCAGATGCAGCTGCCGCCAGCTCGGGGCTCGGAGACCACCACGCGGCCAGCCTTCATGTCCTCCACGTGGTCCGGCACCGCCAGGAACCCCCCCAGGGATGCATTCCAGAGGCGGAAATAAGCCCGGCGCTGGTGACAGGGGGAGGGCGAGAGTCAGGAGTCCCCCCGCAGGCATGGCCACCAGGCTCCCCTCCGGACCCGCTAGGACCAAGCTTGCAGTCCCTCCTTCATGCCCCCACGTTGCCCGACCCTGCTCCGATGTCACCTTTCTTTGCATACACACCGAGGTCACATGGGCAAGTCACACTCACTCACCCACCATTCTGTGTCCACAGATATGCACAGACGTGTGCAGAGGGACACACGGACATACACTCGTGGCCCAGGAGGTGACATGGAAGTTCACAGAAGACTCAAACATGCAGACTCACACACCCTAACCACACGCAGGGCCGCCCGGGCCACGCCACACCAGGTGCCCATGTTTGCTACCAGGACAGATGTGCGGCAGGCAGCGGTGCACACACACGCTTCCCAAAGAAACCCAGGCACACATGCGTGCTAAGGGGGGTGGTGACAAGGTGGACGCCAGGCAGTCCACAAGTCAGCAGGGGACCTAGGAGGGTGGTGACAGTAACAGTAGCCATAAGGGCAACCATGAAGTTCAGCCCGGGTCCCGGGGTCCATGCCCATTACAGATCTTCAGTCCTCAAACACACCATGATGCCACACGCCGTCCCCATTTTAAAGATGAGGAAACAGAGGTCCATGGAGGTACAGTACTCGCCCAAGATTGCAGAGCAAATCCTTGTCCACGGTCCTCGGACCTCATTTCCCCATCTGAAAAATTTCAGCGTTGGAGATCATCTCCAGGAGCTCCTCCAGCAAGGATGTCATTAGAGTGTGTGAATACTGGGGCGGCACCCTCGGACAGACACACCCCCAGTGGGCACAGCTGCCCTGAAGCAGGTGTCACAGGCAGAGGTCACCTCCAGAGCACACAGGTCCTCGGCCACGAATGATGTCACAGGCCCAGAAACAGACACATACACAGAGCTCGTGGCTGTGCTGCACGTAGGTCAAAATGAGACCCACACCAGACAAGGGCCCAGACGCCCAGGTGCAGGCACCCAGTTCCCAAAGTGAGGGGCTTACTACTGGGGGTGGGACAGGAGACACTTTTCAGTCCTATGTGGAATAAAACACTTGGTTAGGGCTGGGGATATAGCTCAGAGTGCTTGTCTCGCGTGCGTAAGGCCCTGGGTTCAATCCCAGCAACACACACACACACACACACACACACACACACACATACACACACAAACACGGAAAAAGGGGAAAAAAAAACACTTTGGGGATTGAACCCAGGGACCACTGAGCTACACCCCCAGCCCAGTTTTTAAATTTTTATTTTGAGACAGGCTCTTGGCCAGGTTGGCCCAGGTTGATCCTCCTGCCTCAGCCTCCTAAGCAGCCCAAATTACTGGTGTGCATCACCACGTCTGGCTTAGAGTTTAGAGAAACTTTTTTTTTTTTTTTTTTGGTACTCGGAATTGAACTCAGGGGCACTCAACTACTGAGCCACATCCCCAGCGCTATTTTGTATTTTATTTGTATTTTATTTTAACTGAGTTGCTTAGTTTCTGAGGCTGGCTTTGAACTCACAATCCTCCTGCCTCAGCCTCCTGAGCCGCTGGGATTATAGGTGTGGGCCACCGTGCCCGGCTGGAGAAACTTATTTTTAAAAATTCAGTGAAAATGAACTTATCATGTCTATTAAGAAAAAAATCATATATATATATATATATATATATATATATATATATATATATATACATAAAGTCATGATCTTATGGATATTATTCCTTAAAAGGATAAAGTAAAATAAAAGTTAGAAAAAATGCTTCAGTAGATAACGGTACAAGAAGTGATAAAAGGGGCAGAAATTGTGACAAAGTACATCGGTGCTGAGCTTGGGAAATACAGACACACACCCACAGAGGCGCACCTGGGACAGTCGGTAGGGACCCGCTCACCCTGACGTGCTACCCACCTGCTTGATGGGGTAGAGGGAACCCACCCTCTGGGTGCCGCTGTAGGTCAACCAGTTGGTGATCTCACTGCTGCTCACCAGCCACTGGCGGCCCCTGAAGTCACTGTGCTCACACAACACCCAGCTGGGCCCAGGAGGTGCCAGAGACACAGGAACAGAGAGAGAGAGACAGGGGGAGAGGCGGGGCGTCAGGGCCATCTCCACCTCCTCTTCTCTCTGCTGGGACTCCTCTGCACGGGGCCAGGGTGCTCAGTGGAGAGGAGAAGGCTGGGAAGCAGATCTGGGGTGTGCAGGGCAAAGTAGGGTCCCAGGAAGTCCACGGGGCTGGGGGTCCAGGCCCTAGAATCAGCAATCCTCCTTCCTAGCTTGGTGGGGAGGACACCCTGGGTCCCCTGTCCTGTGCTTACTCGTCCCTGCTACCAGCCCCCACACCCCTGTGCTGCCCACGACCACTCACACGCCCCCCTTGATCCGCACGGACAGCACGTGGTTGTTGAAGCCCTCGGCCTGCAGGCTCCGCACCTCCTGGTCCAGCTCTATCTCCTTCCCCTCGAAGCACTCCAGGCCGTACAGGAAGATGGCGGGCTCTGAGAAGTGCTGGGGCAGGAGGAGGGGTGAGGCCACCGAGTCCAGATAATGGTCCCTGGACTCCCGGGTGCACACTGCAGGCTCCTATCCCTCCCAAGCTCGTTCACTGACTCCAGGATACTGCCAGGAGAGTGTCCCCAGACCCTGGACTGTCACCAGGCAGTGAGGTGGGTCTCTGTGGCCAGGGCCAGGACTCCCCAGCAGGACTCTCCCTCTGCCTCTAGGGTTGCCTAAAGTGGATAGGGGCACTCACCAGGGGCACCTTCCGGAGAGAGCCCAGGATGGTGGACGACAGGCAGCCCATGGCCGTGAGAGTGGGGAACTCGCCCTCGGAGAGAATGTGCTGGTCTCCCTGGAAGTTCTTGTCATCAAACAGGATCCAGCTAGGGAAGTGGAAGAGTGGGGCAGGAGGGATTATGAGGCTACCCTGCCTAGGCCTGCCAGACAACCCTGAGGTCTAAGGATCTGATGGAATTCCTCCAGCCCAGGAGGCGTTCAAGGATGGACAGGCACCACAGCAGCAGGGACTGAGGTCAGACTTAAGAAAGGACTGGTTGAAATCATACTGCCCCTTTGGAAGAGAATTTGATAATATCAAGCAACACTCCATGAGAAATTTACCCAGCAATCCCACATCTAGGACTCTAGTCCAAGGACACCTTTAAATAATGATTGCATGACACCACTTGTTACAGCACTGTTTGCAATAGCAGAGTGGAAGCTGCCAACAACATCCATCCATAGGAGCCTGTTGAGTCAACTGTAGGGTCAGTAGTTTTTTGTATACTCACCAGATTGTACTAGGCTCCCTTTTGTGTAAGAAAATGGGGAAAGAAGAAAACAAAAACATATTTGTTTTCTATATTTATATACAAATTTACACATGAATGTATATTTGCATACATCTTCAAAAAGAAACAATAAATGAGCAAAGTAAATACTAAAACATATTCTCTATAGGGGAAGGTAGGGGAGAGGTGGTAGGGACAGAGGTGAGAGCTTTGGAACTGTGATCCACAGGAGCTTTGTCTCTCCCCCACCCTCAATAGAATGGTATTTAGAGATGAGGTCTGTAGGAGGTAATTAGGTTTAGAGGAGGTTGTGAGGGTGGAACTCCACAACTGGGTGGGGATCCTTATAAAAGAGAAAGAGTCAGGAGCTCTGCTCTCTCTCTGTCTGCAATATGAGGACACAGCAGGAATGCATCCTCCTGCAAGCCATGAGGAGAGTCCTCACTGGGGAACTGAATTAGCCAGCACCTTGACCCTGGACTTGCCTCCAGAATTACAAGAAAATAAAATTTCTTTTTTTTTTGGGGGGGGAGTGGTGGTGGTGGTGGTGGTACTGGGGATTCGACCTAGGGACTTTCTCTACCACTGAGCTCCATCCTCAGCCTCAACCCTTTTTTATTTTTTTTATTTTGAGACAATGTCTCACTAAGTTGCCCAGCCTGGCCTTGAACTTGTGATCCTCTACCCCCAGCCCCCGGAGTTGCTGGGATTATGAGCATGTAACACTGTACCCAGTTAAATTTCTGTTGTTTAAGCCAGAGAGTATATGGCATTTTGATATGGCAGTCCTGAGCTAAAAGAGACACCATGCAAATATTTTACGAAATTTTTTTAAAAAAAGAATTAGTTCTGGGAGAGTACTCAGTGGTAGATAACTTGCCCTGCATGGTGAAGTCCTGGGATCAATCCCCAGCACAGGAGGTACAACAACAACAACAAAAAAGTAAAAATGAGAGTGCCAGGCTTGGTGACACACACCTGTAATCCCAGCGGCTCAGGAGGTGGAGACAGAAGCAGGAGGATGGCAAGTTCAAAGCCAGCCTCAGCCAAAGCAAGTTGCTAAGCTACTCAGTGAGACCCTGTCTCTAAATAAAATACAAAATAGTGGTTTGCTCCTGAGCTCAATCCCTAGTACCCCACTCTCCAAAAAAGAAGAGTATTCCTAAAAATTTTAAATAAACTAATGACACTAACTATATATCAGATTGGTAACATAAGCACATAAAATAAAGATTATTTTCAACTTAAATGTATTTTAAACAGTGCATTTTGAATATTAAATGGTAGGTGAATGTTCTGAGGACAAAAAGAACTGTAAAGAAGTCTTGAGTAGCTTTCAGTGATTCTCACTATTAGTAGCAATCTTGGTATTTTAATTTTGAAACACCTAACAGTGGATTTTGGTCTCTAAATAACACTTCCCAATAAAAGGAACCAGAGTTCCTTGGGAAATGGCTGATACCAGGTTTGGTGCAAGAAATGAACAAAATGTTCCTGGGGCATCGTCCATGTTGTATCAGAAAAACAAGGAAGTTCTCAAAACTATTAGGATCATATCAAAAGGACCCAAAGGCAATTTGAAGGGGCTCTCATTAGCCAAAGATGGAACAATCTGAGTATATAAGGGAATTACTTAATTACTGCAATGGACTAAAGCATATCAGATACATCAAAATCCATGAGTTTGTTATAATACTTTAAAAAAATATTCTGTGGTCAGCTTGTAGGTTGCTGCTAGGAACCAATTTAGAAATTATTCTGAAAACTGATAAAGAGAAAGAGTCAAACATTGATCTTTGTGAAAGGATCAAACTATACTGTCTATATAAACTATTTCAGATAGTCAAATAGTTGAAAGGGAAAGTTTTTTGTTTTTATTTTTCAGTAGTAGGCTTTTTGCCAAAACAAAAAGCTCCAAATCTAATCAAGACATATGAGAGACAAAGGAACAAGTTAAAAGACATCACCAGGAAGAAATCAGCCAAATATAGAAAATAGGAAACTGTATTATAAAGCAAATTATTGGGTTTCTTTTTTTTTTTTTTCTTTGAGACAGTGTCTCACTAAGTTTTTTAGGGCCTAGCTAAATTGCTGAGTTGGGTTTTGAACTTGTGATCCTCCTGCCTTAGCATCCCAAGCTTCTGGGATTACAGATATATGCCAAAACACCTGGCTAAATTATTGGGTTTCTTCAAACAAATAAATGGTATGGAACAAAAAGGGGAAGATTGATAGATTTGAGGCCAAATCAATCAAATGCAGTGTGTGTACCTTATTTGTATCCTGGAGGAAAACAAAAAAACAAACAATAACCTGCTAAGTTCTCAAGGGTATTTTTAAGGCAAACGGAAAAATTTGAACATGGACTGGGTATTAGATAGTATTAACAAATTATGGTTAATGTCATTAGATATGATAAGGACATGTAGCTTTGTGGGGAGGGGAAGCCTTCTTATTAGAGACACATATTGAATGAAGGGTTCATCCATGAAATTTTATGTTGGATCAGGGATTTAAAATACATCCCCCTGGGGCTGTGGTTGTGGCTCAGTGGTAGAGCACTTGCCTATAGATCGTGAGGCATGAAGTTCTCTATTGTCAGCACCACATAAAAAATAAAATAAAGGCATTGTGTCCACCTATAGCTATATATATATTCACCCCCCATATTTTTTGGCTGGCTCTGTGGCAGGCCTGTAGTTCAGCTACTTGAGAGGTTGAGGCACAAGGATCAAGGATTCCTTGAGCCCAGGAGTTCAAGGCAAGCCTGGGCAACACACCAAGACCCCATCTCAAGAAAGAAAAGAAAAGAAAAGAAAGAGAGAAAGATAGATCGGGGTTCTTTTTACTATACTATTACAATTTTCCATTCAAACTTCATTTTTTTTTTTTTGGTTTGTTTTAAAATTGAATGCCTCAGGATAGAACAGCGAAACTCCAGGAAGCTGGAGGTGGAAGAAAATCATCTGAAAGAGGGGCTCCTATCTTGCTCCAAGCACATGGATGACACATCCCGCTCCCCCAGTGCTCACCTGCCACCGTGGACTCGGCAGGATTGAGGCTGAAAGGCGGCGGGCAGAGATGCCTGGTCATCTTCGAAGGAGATGTGGTCGCCCAGGAAGTCGGGGCCGGAGAAAAGCTGAATCTGGAAGAAAAGAGGGGTGGAGATGAAGATAAAGGAGGGCAACTGAATGGGACAGAAGAAATGGCCAAGAGAGGGAGAGCTTTGAAATGAGAGAGGAGGGGATGGGTGCCCTGCCAGCCCCTGCGGTGCCACCTTCTTACCTTTGAGACAAAGTGCAGATCGTGCTCCCCAACCTGAAGGGAGGGACCAGAGTCAAGGGTCAAGAGAGGTGCTAACCTGCAGCCTCAGCTCCGAGGTTTCAACACCGCCCGCCGGGCCACTGCTACCCAGCTCCGCCTGCCGCCGCTAGCCCCGCCCCCTCCAGGGACCACGCCCCCAGGCGGCCGGCCCTCCAGCCACGCCCTCTCTGCCCGGCGCCTCCCCGGGCCGCGAGTCTCCGCGCTGGCCGCGGCCGGCACGCACCTGCAGGACCGGCTGCAGCGAGGCGAGGGCGCTGTTGCCCGCGCCCCAGTCGTCGCAGTTGCGGTACACGCCCTTCTCCAGCACGTACTGCTCCCCGGAGAAGCCCACCTGCTCATAGGCCACCCACCTGCAGGAAAGATGGGTCCGGGTCAGCAGAGAAGGAGCCGGTAGCTTTCCCGAGCCGCCCCGGGCCGCCCCGCCCCGCTCCCGCAGCCAGGAGCACTCACACGCCGCTGAGCACGTGGATGGCCTGGGTGCGCGGGCCGTGTCGCACAAGCTCCACATCTGGTACTGCGGTGCTCACCTCCACGCCTGGCCCCTCGAAGTCCACGGCCTCAAACAGCACCACGGCCGGGTCCCCGAAGTCCTAGGCCCCAGGGACAGTCAGGTCTCTCCTGCCCAGGGTAAGAAACCCCTGGGAGTGTCCAACCCCGGGGACCCAACTCACAAGGAAAATTAGGGGTGAGGGGGCTGTTGTGGCCTGGGAAAGAGCCGCAGGAGGCACAGAGACAAACCCTCAGGGAACACTCGGGGAGAACAGGGAGAGTGGGTGCAAATTCTTCTCTCAGATTGTCCCAGGGGAAGTCTGGCTGTGGCCAGAGGCAGAGGGTTAGTCCAATTGCACTTGCTTACCGTCCGGATGACGCGAAGGGAGGTCAGCCACTGGTCAAAACCTCCCCATTGCGACCAGTCAGCATAGGCGCCCTCTTCCAGCAGGTACTGGTGGCCCCGGAAGCCCTCCTTCTCGTAGCCCACCCAGCTGGATGTAGGGGGAGGATGGACACACTGACTCAGTCACTGACAGCTCCCCCGCCCTAGGCAGCCCAGGTGGCTCCCCACCCCAAGGGCAAAGTTGGGTGATGAGGTAGAAGGAGGCATCCTCAGTCCTCACCAGCCTCCAAGAATTCGCAGGGATCCCACAGAGGCCAGGTGGGGGCTCTGGCTGTCCTCGGGCTGCTGCAGGTTGTAGATGTCTCTGCTCACTTCCCAGCTCCGTCCCAGAAAACCTGGGGCTTCATACACCACAGCCTAGGTGGGGGGAAGAGGTGGCAGACTGATGGGGTGTCATCTGGGCCCAAATACACCCAGCCAGCCCAGGAACTGCTGTGCCAGGCACCAGAGGAGCTACCCAGGCTCTCCTTTCTTGTTGTCCAGCCCAAACTGTGACAACACCATCCCTACCCACCAAAGATCCTCTTTGACCCTGAAGCCCAGACCCTTACCTTGGGCTCTCCTGGCTTCTCCACACTTGGGCAGCCCTGCAGAGGAGATACTGATGAGACACCAGCCCACGGGTGGGGGAAGACAGATAGTGATGGGGACCTAGGATATTCTTGAGACCCCTAAAAATGGCCAACCTATGTCCTCTCTCTCCCCACCCCATGGGTTGATCCTCTCTCTTCCCAGTCCTGTTCCCAGTAGGAGCTCCTGGGAATAGTCTCCAAGGAGTGCGGTTCCACATTTATTTCTCCCTCTCCTGTCCACAGATGCAGGACCAGGCTACTTGGGACCAGGAGCAGAGTGGCCCATGGAGTGCCCTGCTCCTTACCAATCTTATGGGCTTCAGGGAACCCACGCTGGGATCTGATGTACCCCAGGCCTCCGAGGTGGGGTACTCTCCAGGCTCCAGGATGTAGGGGGTGTCTTCAAAGAATGGTTTGGGGTACAGCAACCACCTGGCAGAAGGCAGAGAGGCACTGCAACTCAGGCCCCAGGGACACAGATTGGTGGATAAGAAGGGAGATTTAGATGGAAGAAAGGTTGTTTGTGGGAGAGGCTTCCTCAGGAGGACACTCCAGTCCTTTATCCTCTTTTGCAGTAGCCATATCATTGGTCTCCCCTTCCTCTGGCCTTGGTCTGTTTAATTTCACACAGCAGCGGGCAGTTCTTTGTAACACACATACCTGCTTTAAAACCCCTAGTAGTTCTTATTACTCTCATAATGAAGCCCAACTATACACAGATCCATGATCTGCCCCTCCTTCGCCTCCTTCTGGCCCCATGGCTTCCCACTTGCTGTTTACATTGTCCAGATTGATCTTTTTGGTTTTTGGTGCTGGGGTTGGAACCCAGTGCCTCATACATGTTAAACATGCCGTCTACATTGAGCTGCATGCCCAGCCCCCATACTGAACTTTCTTACCACTGGGCTATTGCATGTGCTGTATTCTCTGCCAGATATAATCTTTTCCCATTCACTCAATTAACAAATATTTAGGAACATCTACTGTGGACCAGACCCTACTTTGGGCATCAGGAATACAATATGGAACAAAACACAAATTCCTGTTCTCATGGAACTTAGATTCATGGGCCACTCTTCCCAGATGAGGCGTCTCCTCCTCCAGGAAGGCTTCTTTGATTGCTCCCCTGCCCCACCCACCTCTGTCTTCAGCTGGATTGTGCTTTTTGGTTTTTTGTTTGTTTGTTTGTTTTTTGTTCTGTTGTTGTTGTTGTGATACTGGGGATTGAACTGAATACAGGGGCACTATGTCACTGATCTACATCTCAGTCCCTTTTTTTTAAATTTTGTTTGCCCAGGCTGGCCTTGAATTTCCCAAACTACTGCCTCAGCCTCCGCAGTTGCTGGGATTACAGGCGTGAGCCACCATGCCCAGCTGGCATGGTGCTTTTCTGGGTTCCTGCAGTGCTGTATCCACCCCGCATCCCAGAATCCTAGGCTCCTACTGTCCGTTTGCTTGCCTTTGCCACCAGCACACGGAGCACTTTTGAGGGCAGGAACTATGTCCTGTCACCCCATATCCCCATCGTGCAGCTAGGTGAATGTTAAATGAATAGCCTAGACTCACAGTCCTGCGGAAACCGTAGCAGATGCCACCTGCAGGGGCGTCTCCAGGTCCTGAAGGTCCTCCAAGGCCTCTGTGAGCTTCACTTGCTCCCCTGCAAGGCCCTCCTCAGAGAACAGGCAGATCTCGGGGACGCAATAGTCCTGCAGAGGAAGTGGGGACAATGTAAGGTAAACCAGCACCCTGGAGACTGCCCTGCCCCTGCTCTGCTTCCTCCAGCTTGTCCAGCCGGGGCTCCAGAGGGCTTCTAGGAAAACCTTTCTGGCTGTCTCTGGAAACCAGGGGTGACTGGAGTGTCCTCTCCAAGGTCAGCCAGCCAAGCCTGATACCACAATCTTTACTGGGCCTTTGCGAGCTGAGACCCAAGTTCCCAGGAGAACCTGCAAAGCCTTATGCCCTTCCCTTTCCTCTGGGGGGCCTGCTGGGAGAGGGACGGATAAGACAGCCACTTCCTGGGGTCCAGCTTTACATACAATTCCAGCATCTGTCCAGACTGGCTTTTTTTGCAGGGGCAGGGTGGTTATTGGTGATCAGTATGCATGCTAGGGCCACATGCATGCTAGGTACATGCCGACCACTGAGCTACATCCTCAACCCCAGGTGGGCATCTCCACCTCATCCCAGGCAGCAGCAGGTCTGGTGTGTTCTGAGTGTTTCTTCTCACCTACTCACTCATCTGTCACATGGCTGTGGAGCATCTACCAAGTGCACAGTATTGGTGAAGGTCCTACGGGTTCCATTTAGTCCCCCAATGGGTGTCATTAGTTGACACTCGGCAGAATTGAGCAAACTGCTCCTGGTCATGGGGCTTGTGAGGAGCCAGGCCAACAGCAGAGCAGGGTAGTTTTTGTTCCATGTTACAACCTAGCACCTCCCACATGCCTGGCACACAGTAGGTGCCCACTCAATGCTGAATAAATCAAATGATTCTAAGACCTGCTAACTTCAAAGCCTTGTTTTTCCTCTGCTACTTCATTACCTCCCACATGAAGATGAATTTATTGTGAGAAGCTCACAATAAATTTTCCACAAACTGGCTGGAGTTGTGGCTCAGTGGTAGAGCACTTGCCTGGCATGTATGAGGCCCTGGGTTTGATCCCCAGAATCACATTAAAAAAAAAAAAAACTAAATAAGCAAAATAAAGTTATTAAAAAAATTATCCACAAACATTTGTGCATTGCTGGAGAGGTTTTGAAAACCACCAACCCTCCTCCCGGGCCGCTGCCCTAGCTGAGGCTCACCTGCTGCTGCCATCTCTGCCAGGAGAGCGCAACAGTGCTGGCCCCAGTTACTCCTCCTCACCACAGTCACAACAAACAAAACCCCCAGAGGTGGTAGTGTGATGGGCCCTGCCTGGTCACCGCGCTTTCTTCTGGGTCTCTTTAGATGGTTTTGTTGTTATTGTTTGTTTTTTAGCACCAGGGATTGAACCCAGGGTGCTTAACCACTGAGCTGCATCCCCAGCCCTATTTATTTTTTATTTTGAGACCGGGTTTCACTAAATTACTTAGGGCCTCACTAAATTGCTGAGGCTGGCTTTGAACTTGCAATCTTCCTGCCTCAGCCTCCCGAGCTGCTGGGATTACAGGTGTGTGCCACCACACCCGGCTTGTTTTATACTTTACAAATATGAAATTATCATACTGACTTTTCACACCACACACCCCTCATTCAAAAATAAGAGGTGTCCCTGGGCTGGAAATCCCAGCCCTTCCTGGCCTCCACTGTTCTCCTGGCAGCCGGGGGTTCCCTGGTTATATGGGCTTTCCCGCTCGAAACCAGTCCTCACAGTCTAGTTGACTGTGCATCCTCAGGGCAGAGGGCAGGCCTCCCCCACCTGCCCATCACCTGGCATAGGGCTGGGCACAGAGCGGACATTAGTGAGCATCTGTGAACAGGGAACGGGCAAATGTTGGTGGCACCTGCTCTGGGTGATGGGCAACCCTGGCCTATCTCTGCTGCTCTGACACCTCCTGCTCCAGCAGATGTCCCCGAGTTGCTCTCCAGGTTGGGCCTAGTCCTCTGCCTGGCCCTGCCCTGCCACCACACTGCATCATCCCAGGTCCCTTTCTTCCCCAGTGCCTCCAAGGTCGGGAATCTACAGGTCAGTCCGTAATAAGCCTCCTTCTGCCCCCTGCCCCATATGATCTCTCCCACTCTAGGCCCTTGATGCTCTCCCCCTTCCCAGGGTCCAGGGAAGATGGGGCAACATCTGTCCCCAACCCCAGTCCACTTACGCCGACAGCCCTCCTCAGGGAGCCGATGCCCTGGGTATTCCACGCTGGCCCAGGGACTCTGAGGTCCATGTCTCCTTCAGGCAGGACCAGCTTCCGGCCCTGAAACTCAGGCCGTTCATACAGCACCCAGCTGTGGGCACAGAGACCCCAGGGTCACAGGTGGGGAGGAGGCTGTGCCCACAGCTGATGGGGTTTCCACCAGGATTTCTGCCCTCTGCACCCCCAGGTGCACAGCCAGGCCCCCGCCAGGTGCTCCCCACTCACCAGCCTCGCACCACCCTCACAGAGGCAGCAGCCCAGGCTGAGCCATCAGCAGTGTCGCCCCAGACCTCCCTGCTGGTGCCCTGACAGCCAGGTTCTGAGAAGACGATCACCTGAGAAGGATAGCAGAAGTCCTCAGGCCCTGTCCCCAGGCGGGGTCTCCTGCTGCCCCACCCACTGGCCTCACATCCTACCTTCCCAGGCCTGGTGTTCAGCTTGCCCTGGGTCTTCAGTGCTGGGCTCTGGAACAGAGTGCACGATGAGAAGTCCTATGAGGTCACCTGTGTCCCCACAGCTTGCCATTCCAAGGTCCCATGTCCTCCCTATTATTGTCTTCTACCCTCAACGAACTGGCCCACAGAGGATGCCACCCTTGTTTCCAACACCAGGGCTTCATCTCTCTGCCCCAGAGCTGGTGCCTGTCACCTCCCTCCCCGGGCTTACAGGATTTGAGAGCCACCAAGCCCTTTGGAATCCACAGTGCAAACCTGCTGTGCAGATACAGAGTCTGAGGCCCAGAGAAATGGGCTTGCTGAACTTCACCTTAGACCAAGCCTCCTGCCTCCAGGGACTTGGACCCCCAGAACCATTCTCCTCCCAAACTTTGACCCAAAAGAGGCCAGGCACCTCCCTTGCTCCCAAGACCTCACTCACCCACCCCTCCGGGGGCTCGGCACAGGCGGGCTTCTCTGGCGGGGGCCTTCTGCCACAGAGCAGGGGCAACTGACCTGGCACCTTCCTGAGCCCTGGTGCCCCATGGGGCGGCAGAGCAGACCGCTTTTTGCCCAGTGGTTCCAGGGCAGAGGCCTCCTTGGTGGCAGGCAACAGACTGCCAAAGAGAAGGCTGCCTCCCAGTCGGGAGGTGGGCCGGCTGCTGGCCGGCATGTCCGCCCCTGGCTCCGGGTGGAGGCTCCTGGCGCCTGATACGTGCTTCTTCAGCATCTCTAGAGGAGAGCAGGAGACCAGGGTGGGCCTGGCAGGAGGCGGGTCTCCAGAGGGGCTGGGCCCCACTTTTTCCTGTCTGCGCTGGAGCTTCTCATCATCGCTCAGGTAGGGGTTCTCGGGTTCTTCTTCCTCCCCCTCTTCCAGGGGAGGCACCTCCTGGGGGCTGGGCTCCTGCACACAAGGCCCAGGCTGGTCCTCCTCGATGGCGGGCAGTGTGGCATACATGGCCAGGTAGGAGGAGCGGGGGGCTCGGGGGAGCCGGTGAGTGCGGAGGATCTCAGGGGGCTCCATGCTCCGCAGTGTATCCAGGAAAATCTCCAGGTCAGCGGTCAGGGCCACCTCGTCCTCCTCCCTCAGTGTTTCTGGGAGTGTTTTGCCTTCGGTGGAGTCGGGGACAAGCTGAGGCTCCATGCTGACCTCTGTTCCCGTCGGTAATGGGACAGGAGTGCCTTCTGAGCTGGGGGACACCTTGTCCACTGAGGAGGATGGGGCAAGGGGGACAGTGGGGCTCTGGATAACCTCTTTTTGGGTGGGAGACGAGGTGGGGCTCTTTTTGGATCCATGGACAGCCTTATCCTGTTTGGGGAGCAGAGGAGCAGGAACAGTTGGGCCTCGAATGGTCTTGTCGTGGGTAAGGGAAGGGGAAGGGCTGCCTTCAGCACCCTGAACAGCCCCCTCTTGGGTGCTCGAGGCTCCTTCTGGGCCCTGGACAACTTTGGTTGGCTTGGGAGAGGAGGCAGAGGGAGCACTGTGGCCCGGAACAGCCTCTTTCTGGGTAGGGGCGACAGGCACATCTTCAGAGTCCTGAGCAGAAAGACCTCCCAGGCTGGGGACAGCCCTCCTCTGCTCAGAAGACGGAGCCAGAGGTTGTCCGGGCACTGTAACAAACTCGCTCCCCACCGTGGGCGGGGTGGGGGCAGCTGGGCGATCAGTGAGCCCTTCCCTCTGACCAGCAGGTAGGACCTGGGGAGCGGGCTGGGCCCCAGGGTGAGTGGGCCCCTCGGGCTGCTCTGGGGGGTGGGCCAGGCCCAGGGAGGGGAAATGTCTCTGGAGTCTGGGAGAAGAGGGCACTGCTGCTTGGCTCTGAGAAGTCTGGAGAGGGAGTGGACTGGGGATGGAGGCTCCCTGCACCCGGGGGAGCTCACAGGCCCTGGCATCCAGGGCTCTGCTGTCGTCTTGGCCTGGGCGGGCTTCAGGGACATGCCGGTTCTGAGGCAGATGGGCACCCTCCGGAATGGCTGCAGGGGCCGAGCTATCCTTTAGCTCAGCTGTTCTAGTCTCAGGCAGCTGCCCCAGGACTGTCCCCTCGGTGCTGCCCAGGCCTGGGCTCTTTGGCACGGGACCTGTGGGCTGGGGGAGGCGGCTGGCTGGTGGGCTGCGCTCTGCAGGCACCAGGCTGCTCAGCAGCTCCAGGGCCTGGCTGCGGCTGGGCGAGGCCTCGGCGCGGGGGCTCACCACCTGGACACGGGCCACATTGCGGCCTCTGGGAAGGACCTCGCCTGACGGCGATGGCCCCACCGTCACAGAGCTGCTCACCCGGCGGTCCACGTGCCCTCCCACTACTGTGGTGGTCCGCACAGTGCGCGTGACTCTCCACTCCTCGTAGCTCCTGGAGTTCCTGCTGCTGACGCCCACGCCCGGGTGGGGGCTTGGCTCTCGGGGCCCAGGCAAGGGCACCAAGAGCTCCGTCCTGGCCATGGCTCCCATGCCTGGTGGCTCGGTCCTGGGAGCCTGGGCACTGCCATCACCCTGGTCCATGGCCTCCTTCAGCCGCCGCACTGGCCTTTTCTCCTTGGGGGGTGGTGTGTACTTCTTGGAAAAGATGGGCCCATGGCTCTGGAATTTCCCGGAGCCGGCCTCAGCCCGAGGGCCCTGGGAATTCACTGTCTCTTCCCGCGTAGCAAAGCCGTTGACGTCCTCTCTGCAGTGATTGTGCGCCAGCATCTCCTGGGGGGCTTCTGTCCGGGGCCCTGTCACCAGGGACACCTTGTGAAAACGGTGTCTGGTCTCTTCCTGGGCAGGGGGCTGCTGCCGCCATGTCAATGTAGCGCTTATGACTCGGGCCTCGGCCCGGGTTGGAGGCCCAGCTGCCTCCTCCATGTTGGGCCCCAGCGACCTGTCCAGACGTGTCCTTGTGTCACAGTGGGCCAGCTCCCTGCAGGTGATACCAGGAAGAAGAGAGATGAGCATCAGAGGGGACAAGGGGTGGCTCTCGGAAGTACAGAATAGCCACCCCTGCTATGGTCAGGCTGGGCAACCTCAGGAGAGTCCCTGGACCTTTGGGTCTTTGTTTCCTTATCTGTAAAGTGGACAAGACATTCCCAGCTCTGATTTGCTTCATCAGAGCCCCTATCCACTTCTCGTCCCCCTTTCAAATGATTCTGTCAAAGTCCTTCAAAGGGCAAGCTGAGACCTGCCCTGGAAGGAGAGAGAGGGGAAGGCGGAGAGGAAGATGTGTTGGCCCAATGGCCTGTGGGTGGGGCTGGGTCTCTGCCCAAGGAGCCCTGGGTCCAGACCTACGGCAGCCACAAACGAGGAAACCAGAAAGCCAGAAACTAGGTAAGCGATGTTCTGACCCTATTCCTGCAATGCTCCTTAAAAGGAGAATTAAGGAAAAATGGGTTCTGGCCTCCAGCAGAGGTGCCCCTCCTGGGCCCTGCTGCTTACTGACCGGATGACCTGGCGCAGGCCCCTTCTCCCTTTTGGGCATCATGATCGTCAATCAGAAAATGGCTGTTCAAAGAGTGTGTGCTTCAGGCCTTGCCAGGATCTTAGCAGGAGAGAGAGAATGAAAACGTGCCTTATAAACTAAACCTTGACTCACAAATTTCCCAATGTCACTTGGAGATTTGTGACCAAACCTTGGCAGGTGTGCAGTACACATGTTCCCGCAGGAGCGTGCGGTGATCATGGTCAGACTAGGGGCATTTTGCCTGGGTCTCTGGGTCTCATGGAGCCCCTTGTACTCAATGCTTTATAAAGTACTTTTCCCTCAGTTCTCTCCTGTGAAACTGATCCTCTCGTTGGGGTCAGAGGAGAAAAACAGCCGGCCAGGGGGGTGCAGCACCAAGTTGCCAGGTTGGGGTTTGAGTCACTCCTTCTGACTCCGAGCCCAGCCACCCCTCTTCTATGCTCTAGGCCCGTTACTCCCATGAGCCTCTTCAGCACCGCACTTCTTCCCTGGGGTCCTTAGGGATGGGACCTGACCCCTATTTCCTTTATGACCCTCCCATGCTCTCTGTGAGTCTTCATAACCTCCCAGAGAACTCTCTGGTGAATTTCTCTCCTTTAACAGTAACAGCAGCAGAAGTGGCCACTTGTTGAGGGCTTGCTGTCTGGCGAACACGCTTCGGTTTTCATTAACTGTCCTATTGAACCCTCAGAAGAATCCTAAGCATTTGAAACCCTATAATGAATATGTTGTTGCTAAATTATAAACAAACATTCCAATTTTGCAGATGAGATTTTAAAAAGCTCAAAGGAACTTGTCTAGAGTCACACAGTAGCAGAGTCAAGACTTAAACCCTAACCCTAAGTGCTTAATCACTGTTCCAAACTCCCTAATTTATCTGGTAAACTGACTCTCTGCTTTGAGGGTTTGCTTTCTAAAGGGAGCCACCTCAGACCTAGAGGGGCCATCCACTTTTACCTGATGGCTTCTAGGCTGCATTCACCATAGCAATCCTATTCTCAAATCCTAGGGACCTAGAGAAGGTGGCCTGTCCACCCCACTCAGAGCTAGCCCATCTTTAGGTCTGTGCCACCTCTCCATGGGCAGCTCCCAGAGGCCCCACGATGGGCCAAGAATGGACCCCTCTGTCCCAATTCCCCCATCTCCATCCCCTCCCTCCTGAGAAGCTGGTGGAACCCAGAACTTTGACCCTGCCCTGTGGCCCTGGCAGTGACTCAGGTTTTATGAGGGGCAGAGATGAAAGGGGCTGAGGCCCAGGGAAGCCTGACTTGGCTCCAGGACCACTGGTGGCTATGTCACCATCTGGGGCAGGGCCTGGGGGCCCTGGACAGCCTCATGGATGGGGAAGGGGGAAGCTTAAATGCATTCCCAATCCTTTCTCCAGGCCAGGGCTTCCTGAGAACAGGACACACCCAGACACCCAAAGTCCTGGATCTCAGCACTCCACTGAGGCCCTTACCCCTCCCTGTCCTCATTACAGAGTGCCTTTCTTCTCCTGGCACCCCTGTCCCCAGGACTCCCAGACATGGAGCTTCCCCTCCTTCGCTGGGCCCTCCCAGAGTCCCTGGCCTCTCCATTTCTGAATAACCACCACCACCACCACCTGCCGTTCCCCGAGCCTCCCTGTTCCGGTGGTGGGCAGTGAGCCTGGCCAGCGCTGCCTCTAACCCATGCTTTCCTTCGCTCATCACTCACGCGGTGCTAATGGTGTCAGGCGATGAGCGAGGCCCTGGCTAGGCTCCCCCGAAGCCAGCTTTCACACACACGTGGTACCCAGGAGCCCAGGGGCAAAGAATCCGACATTCAGAAGGCCCCACAGACTTCAGCAAAGCCACAGGAGTCAGGCTCAAAGGAAGCTGCTGGTAATCAGCTCAGGGACTGTCCATGACCTCCTGGCAATCAGAATTCCATGCCCTCTGCAGCCCAGCCCAACCCCAGGCCAACACCCCTGACCGTCACTCATTCCACAAGCGTGTGTTCACTGGCTTCTCCTTGCATACTTCTAGGGACACAGAGGTCACCACTTGACAGATCACCTGCCCTATCCCTGGACCATCATGACTGCAGGAATGTTTTTCACACTCTTCTGGAATCTTCCTGCCTATAGTTCCCCGCTTTTGTTCTGGCTCTGGAGACATACCCCACCAACCCACCTGCCTCTCCTGGGCAAGCAAAGCATAAGTGCCCATTTCCAGAGCCTTCTCTTCTCCAGGGCCCCAGACCAGAAGTGGATTTGTTGGCAGGGTGACCCGTAACCTCCAAATAAGGCTGCAGGGTTGGGAAGGGAGAGGCCAAGGGGAGGGCTGGGAGTAGGGGGAGTGTGGGAAAAGCCTTGTCTAACCCAACAAGTCCTGGGTTCTCCCCGCTTACCTGTGAGTCACCCCCAAACTAGGCCAAACCAGTCCACAGGCCCACATGCTGGCAAACACATGCCGCGTCATACGGAGTCACAGAGACCCACAGAGTCACTCAGCACAAAAATATACACAGACACCTCCGAGACAAACACAGCCAGACACCCCCAACCACACGCACAGCCACTCACGGAGAAACAGTCAGCAACACCCCACAGACGCATAAGTCACACAGTCACATGAGATCGTGGTGCCCATGTGTGTACACACTCCCAAAACACATGGTCAGCTCACAGCCTCCAGCCCTCCTGCCCTTGCAGTTCACCCGCACCCAAACATGAGCACACACGAACCCAGACACACCTCACACATTCCCCCTGCAGCCCCGGGCACGCCCTCACATCTGCCAATCCTGGAATAGAGCACCCTCCACAGAAAGTGGACTTAGAGGGACGAAGTCCCTGGAGGTCACCTTCCAAAGTGGGCCTTGGCTTCCCACCTGAGTCTGAGTCCAAAGAACTGGGGAGGGGCAGAGAGAGCCTGGCACCCCAGCTCACTCCCTGGCTCTTTCCCTCCTCCTCCCCAAGGCCAACTCCTGCCACCCTCCTTCCCTGTCTGCAGGACCCTCCCTGCAAGGGCACCCAAGCAATTCCTCAGGTCACTCTGGGCCCCCCACCCCATCTTCTCCTTCTCTGGCTTAGGACCAGGTGCACTGGCCCCTGCCCAGAGGATTGGGCATCCCTGGCTCAGTCTCTGCAGGCCCAGTGCTGCCAAAGTCACCCCAGAGGACGGCAGAAAACCCCGGGTTCCAGCAGCATCTGTGCTCCATCCTCCGCTCGAGGCCCATTCATTTGGTACCCTGAGTGTGACCTGCCCCTGTCCCCTGCTCCCCACTCCAATTCTGCCCTCCTCTCCTTCCCTTGTCCCACAGGCTACAGACAGGAGCAGGGGGAGCACAGGGCTGGAGGTGCAGAAACCCCATTCATTCTGGCTCCCTCCCTGTCCGGCTGGCTCTGGGCAAGGGTCTCAGCCTTGCTGAGCCTTGGTACCCAGCATAACTAGGGGTGTGGGATTACCCCCACTTCATGGGACTGTTGTAAAGATTAAATAAACTTGTGCTTACAAAACAAACCATAAATGGCACCATCTGTAGAAGGTCCTCAGAGCCCTGCCTGAGGCCCAGGTTCCCTCCTGGGGTTCCCAGGGAGGCCCCATGCTCATCTCTCCTTGAGGGATTCACGATCCCTCTCTGAACCACAGGGTAAATTGAGAAGAGTCATTTTAACACAAATAAAAACTAAGTCATGGGAACCTCAGTGCCTGCTCCTGTGACCGCCAGGATGCAGCCAGGTGGGGTAATTACTGCTGCCACGGAGGGGTTATTAATAAGCATCCCTGCTATTTTGGCAACCCAGAGTTCTGGAGTTCAAAGCATGTGCCTGTAACCACCCTCCTTCTTCCTCATCTTGGCTACCCAATCTACTCAACAGCTCAAGGCCCAGAGAGTTTAAGCAGCTTGCCCCAGGACACCCAGCACCTTGACTGGCTGCGTGTTTCCAGGCTGGGTCTGTGGCCTCCTGAACAGAACTGGAGAGTGGTGGGTGTTGCTGAGAAGGGGACCCCCCAAAATGCCCATCCTCTCCATGATGGGATTTCCCCATCCTGGGTGGGAGGAGAGCGGTGGGACAAGGGAAGGAGAGGAAGGCAGAATCGGAGTGGGGAGCGGGTAGCAGGGGCAGGTCACACTCAGGGTACCAAATGAATGGGCCTCGAGCTGGAGAAAAACAAGGACAAGCCAGAGAGACCCGAGAGAGGGCAGCCAGGCCAGGCCCCCGCCCACTAGCACGCCTCGTGGGACCCGGCCTCTACTCACCGGCTGTGCGGGGACCCAGGTTTTCCGCCAGGCTGGAGCTCCTGCCGCTGAGCCGTGCTCCCCTGAAGCGGCGGGGCTCTCAGCCGGGGCTCCTGGGGCGGGCCAGCCCGGCACCCCGTGACGGGGCGGGGCCCCTGGGGAGGCTCCTTCCAGCCCCTGGATTCCTCAGGGCCGCAGGGGCGGGGAGCTGGTTGGGCCGGTTCCTCTCCCTCCTCCCTAGGTGCCTGCCTGCAGCCCTGCAGGGTGACAGTGATGTGGTAGCGGGTCCTCCTGGCAGAGGGACGCGTGTGTGGGGCCTGGGCTGGCTCTGATTGCGCCGGCCTTGGGGTGTGAGGCTCGCCCTTTGCCCCTTCTGCGGTGGCGAGGGATGCGGGGCGGGGCGCCAGGGGCGTGTCTTCCAGGTCGCCGGGCGGCTCCAGTCTCGGCGGGACCTCCGAGGCTGTGCAGGGGGCTTGCGGGCAGGTGCAGCCCAGGGATCCCTGTCCCTGTTGTGGAGGAGCAGGCCCTGGGTGTGAGGGGGGCCTGGCCCCCGTGGGCCCCTCTGAGGCCGCGGCCAACGCCAGGGTCTCAGACCCCAGGGGGGCACAGCGGGCCAGGTCAGAGGCGCTGCCCACAGCTGGCCTCTGTAAGCGCCCCAAGTGCTGAGCGGTTCTCCCAGAGATGCGTCCTCGCTTCCGAATCCAGAAACCACCATGGCTGTGGACCCGAAGATCCCATTCTGAATGGCTCTGGGCTTGGACCTGGCAGAAAGCAGAGGCAGAGACTTAATGGGGGCATCTCCCCTGCCCTCCAGGCGTCCCTGGGTCTCCCTGGCTGTTGTCATTGGCACAAGGGAACCAAGCAGGGCTCTGACACCAAGCTGTCAGGTCACTAGAGCTGAGCAAAGGGGCAGGGCTCTGGAGAGGCCCTTAAGCATTTAACATGTTCCCACCCTATGGGAGGAAAGTGACACCCAGAGAGGACATCACTAGGTTCACACAGCAAAGAAATCTCAGGCACCGCGTTGCCTCCCAGGAGCTGGGGCACGGGCCTCACCATGCCTTCCAAAGCCTCAGTGCTGGCTTACTTGCCTTCCCAGCAGCCTCAGGCCTCCGGCCCTTTGGCCCATGCTAACCTTGGGATTAGGGGTTACGTGGCCTGCCTGCCTCAGTGCCCATGACCTCTGCCTGCTCTTGGCTACCAGAAGCCTGGAGCCACTTCTCTTTTATCCTCCCAGTCTAAAATTCCCACAGCACACCTGGGAAGAGGTACCTGGGCATAGAGATAAACCAAAGACATGATGGGGAAAGGAAGAAGGTTCCTTTGAAGCTGGCCTCTGTCTGTCTTCCCTAGTCCTGCTTTGAGATGGGAATGAGGGGAGAGAGCTCAGGATTCCAGACCCATATGGACACCCGCCCCCAAATTACCAGTTTTCAAGGATAGGCTTGTGTCCTTGGTAATAAAGGAACAAAATCTGGGGTCAAAATTCCTCCTAGCAGGGGCCCTTGGTCTCAATTGCTTTAATTACTCAGCTATGAAATAGATGCAGCTGTAGCACCCCAAGGACTGGACACCTCAGGAGAGCAGAGTAGAACGGTGTGATGGCCCAGGTGGAGGTGTCCTGGGCCTGAAGCCCAGCTCTGCTACTCACTAGCTAGTTTCCCCATGTGTAACATGGATGTGATATTAACAGCACCTGCCTCCTGGGAGTGCTGTGCAGATTGTGCGAGATAATCCGTGCAGAGCACCTCACATAATGAGTGCTCATTTAAACACTAGTAATTACTCGTGGTACTGAGGACCAAAGAGAGCCCTGTGGCTGCTTGAGCCACCTCCAGAGGAGGCTGTCTCTGTTCCTCCAATAACACTGGTCATGTCCAGTTCATGACTTGGGTCCCCTCTGCAGAGGATACTCTGGCCAGAAGGTCAAGCCACAGGCCCAGTGTCACTTCTAGGTGACTATGCCAGGAAATAAGGGAAAAGAGGAGCTAAAGATATGCAGAAGTCAAGGAGCTGGGAGAAGGGGGTTCTGGAAACAGGATCTGTATTTCCATGCCTCTCCCAAGGACCCCATTATTAGGAAGCACATGTATCCTGAGCATCCAGGCCCGTTTAGGATTTTCACATCCATTACATTATTTCTCCCCAAAGTCCTGAGACAGACATTATTGTACCCATTTTGCTGACAGGGATATAGAAGTTTAGAGGACGGAAAGAATCTGCCCAGGGTCACACAGTGAATCAGTGGTAGAGGAAGTACTGGAACTCCAGTTGTCTGACTTGTAAGTCAGGGTTCTCAGCACCTGCCCAGCCCTCCCCAAGCTTCTGTCCCCTTCCTCCCTCCCCTATGGGTCCTCTCCTACCTTGAGGCTGACATCGCTGATGCTGCCCTGGCCTTGGGCCAGGTCAGGGCAGCTCTGGCCACCCCAGGGCCTAGGAAGGAAGCACAGGGGAAAGGAATAGAACAGCCTCTCCCGTCCCAACACCATCTCCTCTGGCCTGGGCCCAGCCCTCTTCCCCACCATTTCTCAGAGCCCACACCCTGCTAGGATGAGCCCTCAAATGTCCCAACCTCCCTGGCTCTCTCCCCCAGAGGCAGAGAAAGGGATAGCTTGGGCTGGGATCAAAATGAAGCCCGGGCCTGTGTCAGGGCCAGGATGAAGAGAGACATCAGTGCCCAGATGACCCCAAAGCTCCACCTTTGCTGAGGTCCTTGTGTGCCAGACTGGGCTTTAGGTTTTGTGTCTGAATAATCACCTTTGAGCCTCACAGTAATCCTAACAGGTGGATGCTTAGGTGGTGCTCTCATTTTTCAGACAAGGAAATCGGGGCCCAGAAAGGCAAAGTGACTTGCTTGGAGCCACACAACTAGTCTGATGTGGAGTTAGGCCACCAGGTTTATCCCACTCCTAGTGTTGGTTGGACATTACCACACGAAGGGGGACAATATGGGGAAGTGCTTTTGTCCTTCCAGACCCCCTCCCTAGGTAATCTGCAGGATCAGAGGCTTGAGCCTCAGTTCAGGGTCCCATTCTCACGGCTGAGAAGAACTGAGTATAAGTGTACACGTGGCATGTGTCATCACGCTGGCCCTGCAGCCCATCCCCTGCCCTGCTCAGTCCTGACTCACCTGCATCCCAAGCCAGCCTCCTCTCCATGGGGAGAAGCAGAGGGAGGCTTGCCTGAGACTATAGGGCAGGTTTCTGCCAGAGAGAGTAAAGGGGGAGGGTGTGTCTTCCAGGTGGGCAGGGCAGTAGCCAGGTGTGGGCACCTCAGGGCACTCAGGCTTCCAGGCATAGGGTGGCTGGGCCCGCCTCTCCTCTCTAGGGTGAGAGAGCAGTACAAGCCCCTCCCCTTATTCTGCCCCACCACACCCTTACCCCTCCTGGGGCAGGCCAGAGACAGCTGTGTCATGATAAGATCAGAACAAATTGCCCGGTAACTGCATAGACACACAAACACCCTGTGCCTGACAGCACACCCTACGCTCCTCGAGGATGTGGACTGTAAGCTACTGGGGCTCTCTTGGATTTCCAGTATTCGCCCAGCCATTGCGCTCAGCAATGGTGTTTTCCTTCCACTGAGACAGCTACCACGAATGGGCTCAGAGAAGTGAATTAACTTGTTCAAAGTCACCTGGCCAGTGACACCCAGAGTTTGGAGCCTGGGCCCCCTGGTGCCAATCCAGCAGTCTCTGCAGCACCAGAGCTTCAGGACAGACTTGAGCTCTGGAGTCTGGCTGCTGAAGTATGTATCCCAGCTCCACCACTTCCCAACTGTGTGATTTTAGGCAGGTGACTTCACCTCTCTGACCCTCCATTTCCGGATCCGAATCACAGGGAATGCCTGCTTTATAGACCTGCCATGAGGATTACACTGAGCAATCCAGGTAAAGTATGAAGCAAGTGACGGATAAAGGTTTATTGTTATTACAATCTAAAGCTATCTCCAGGTGCAGGAATGACAGGGGAAAACCTGTTGGAGTGTCTAAGGGCAAATGCCACAAACCTGTCAAAACTCATGACAAAGAAACTCAAAGAACAGGAACATTGGCCAGTGATGTGAGAATCAAAATCCACAGCGGCAGGAGGAATTGAATATTTGCCTTTAAACTATCTCTGGGGAGGAAATCCTGTGCAGGTGCCCACCTGGCTTAGGAAATTGTCAGTTGTTTTAAGGTTTTTAAAGGAGCCCAGGGCTGGGGCTGGGGTTGTAGCTCAGTGGTGGAGCATTTGCCTGGCATGTGTGAGGCACTAAATTCAACTCTCAGCACCACATATTAAAAAAAAAACAAGGATGTTCCACATTCATAGATCCCAACTGTGGCACATCCACACATATATTTGTGCTCTGAGACGTTCATACACGCTTATTTGAACACTCATTACACACACACACACACACACACACACACCTGCCTGGGGTGCCCCGGCAGGCCTTTCTCCATCTTCCCTCACCTATCCCGGGATCGGGCCTCCTCTGAGGTCTCCTTCCCCCTGCGCTCCCTTCGGACCCCTAGTCCAGCCAGCAGGCGGGCCAAGTGGGCTCCCAGGCCCCCGCGCCGCTCGGTCATGGCGGGGCCAAGCCAGGGAACTGGACCATGGGGCGCTTGGCAGCACCCGGATCCGCTGCCTGGGCGGAGAAACGCCTCCGGCCCGCCCCCCTTAGCAAACAGCCGCTCGGCCCGCCCCGGGCGGGGACCTGACCGAGGTGCTGTCCATGCCCTGGGGCAGGGGGTGACCTCTGCCCAACCCCAGGGACTCTGGCTGTGCACCACCCCACTCGCAGCCCCTGCTCTCTGCCAAGTCCGCACTGTTTCTTCAGGCCTCCGGAGGCGCCAGGGGCAGATGCGGTGTGCGCACTGGAGGGGCTGGACCCGCACCAGGTGGGACTGGGAAGAGGAACCTGCGGTGAACAGGGGCCGGGAGGCGCGGCTGAGCAAGGGGCACCCCAAGGCCGGACCTGCGCGGGGCGGGGCGGGGCCGGGTCGGAAAGGGCGTGCCCTTGTCGAGTGGGCGGGGCCTAGCCGGGGAGCTTGCCGGCCCGCTTAGGGCCAAGGGTGCGAGGAGGTGGCTTAGACCCCGGACTTGCTCTACTGGTGGGGCCGAAGCCAAACTGCCGTGGCCCCTCCGTGGTGGGTACCCTGCGAAAGCACTCTCCCTTTCGGTCCTGGAGCTGCCTGTGACACAGCGCGGACCTCCCTCCGCACCGCGGCGGGAAAGCCACTCCGAAACCCACGACTGGGGCCGCGACTGGCGCCCTCTGCCGGAAGTCGACCAGAGAACCCGTCTGTGAAAATTTGTCTTTAATAATAGCCTTAGTTTATGGTGGCTATAAACTGGGCCTACTGCCTCCTAGCCTGTGCCCTTCCACACCTGACTCTGCCTGTCTGACTCACAAGGTGAGGAACACCTTGCACAGTTGACAGGATCCCCGGGGACCGCAGGGGAGAAAGGCTATCAAAGAGGGCCCCAATTCCCCAGGCTCTCTTTGATAGTTCTTCTGGCCTGCAGCCCTACCCCGCGTCCACTCCTTCCCTGAACTCGCCTCTCGCTTTGCCTTTGCCCTCTGTGGTGACTGGTCCTGGTACAGAGGGGACATCAAGTTTTGGGTCATGAGTGGATAGTGATGCCAAGCTTGGTGGTGCACACCTGTAATCTCAGAAGCTCAGGAGAGGCAGGAGAATTGGGAGTTCAAAGCCAGCCTCAGCAATTTAATGAGGCCCTAAACTACTCAGAGAGGCCCTGTCTCTAAATAAAATACAAAATAGGGCTGGGGATGTGGCTCAGTGGTTAAGCATCCCTGGATTCGATTCCCAGTACCACTCCACCCCATGACCGCCCTCCCCAAAAACGGTGGACAGTGATATCTTGGAGGAACAGGGAGTGTCAACTGAGAGGGCATGGTGGTTGAGTAGAGCTGTGAGATTGAAAGGTGGTTGGAAGCAGCAAAGGAACATCTGGGCAGGTGTTGGAAATGCTGTTTGGAAAGGATGGCAAAGTGCCCCTTGCTGGGCAGGCAGCATGGTCTGCACCTGGCAGAGTCCTGGAGGGCTGGACTGTCCATCGGTGAGTTGGGATGGAGGGCTTGGTTCCATCTAGGTCATAGACCACGAATGGAACCAAACCTTGCCCGAGGTAGATGGCTTCAGGAACCCAGCCTCTTTGCAGTTGTGTCCCCTGACCTGCTCCCAGGTGAGATGTGAGATGTAAGATCTGGTGAATACATGGCGACTTCCCCCGCCACTGGAGAAATTCAGGAGGCCCCAACTCGTCACTGAGAAAATCCTTTAATTGCTTTGCCCCTGCCTATTTCCCAGGGCCATCCTGGTGCCACCACTCAGGCTGGCTACCCTGGCTTTCCCTGGGATGCTGAGGACACCTTGACTTTGTCCATGTCTCAGGCCATTCGTCTGCTTCTCTGATGGCGCCATTACAAGATCTAGTGCTCCCTGGTGCCAATGGGCAAGGCAGGAGGAGAGAGAGGCCAGGGGCAAGTGGGTGTGAGAGAGGTTGCAGGGCTGGGGCTTGTGTAGCCAATGGTGCAGCTTCAGATGAATGTGCTGGGCGGAGCGTCTTGGGCAGACACTGCATTGGAAAGGCGGGGCTCTGGAGTGCAAGCGCAGGTGGGTCTTGAGGTTGCTGGAACTGCTGAAGCGCTTGTGGCACATCTGATGGAAATGGCACCGGCATCAGCCCTGGCCTTGGGCTGGCTCAGGATGTCTCTCCTCCTCCCCATCTTGAAAACACCCCTTTCTACCTGCCTCCCTGTCAATGCAGGGTTGGAAGACTTCCCTGGTGATTTCTCCCTGGAACCCACAGTATCTGGCACATTAGAGCCAGGCAGATGGGGGTTGGAGTTCTTTACTTCCTGTGACTCCTCTCTAGCCTTCCTCTCATTATTGGTAACATATGACTAGTAACTCCTAACCTCATAGTTAGGGGAGCTTGAATGAGTTAATCATATAGAACCCTGTGCGTGAGGCTGCAGCGTCAGTGGATGTAATTAACATTTACTGGGGGCTGAACATGCCAGAAATTGGTTTCACAGAGTCTTCTGGAGGAGTGTAGTTACACTTCTAGGGAAGTGTAACTAGGTACTAACACAACTATTGAGAAAGCAAAAGTTCAGAAGAGTGAAGCCCCTATCCAAAAGTCACACAGCAAATTGGAGGAGGAGCTAGGATTTGAACATAAGTAATCTGATCCTGTAGCCTAGACTCATAGGCTCATCTCCGCCCCTGTAAAAGGAGGAGAGAATTCCTGCTCTCTGACCTCGCAAGGGATGGGGTCACACTTGAAGGAGGGACCTACATTGATCAACAACCCTGGGAAGTGGGTAACGGGATGCATTCTCCAGGACCCAAACTTGACTTTTCTCCCTTCACAGACATACATCTCAACTCCCTCCTCCAATTTCATTCATTCCAAGATGACAGGGCTCAGACTCATCCTGCCTTAGCTCCCTTCCCTAGTCCCAATGTCCCACTTCCTTTCTTGTCTCTCTCTCTTTTTTTTTTTTTCAGGGGGACTGAAGAATGGAGGCCCAGGTGCCACCCTCCAGGGCCTAGCATTGCTCACCAGGCTACAGGAGTACAGGGGAGGGGAAGAGGGTCTCACCACACACTCGTGGGGTCGCTCCCCAGTATGCACCAGGTAGTGCTTCTGCAGGTGGGCGAGCTGAGTGAAGCTCTTCTGGCACAGGACACACTGGAATGGACGCTCCCCGGTGTGCACACGCAGGTGGACCTGAGCCAGGGATGGGATGACGCTGCCCAGAGCCCCCAGCATGACCTGGGGTCCTCTCCAGACCTCTTCCCACATCCCCACAGGACCCCTTGTTGGCATCCAGGACTCTCCATCCCCTTGCCTTCCCATCACCTCCCTCAGAGCCTGTCAATCACTCCCAGATACTCCCACTGCCCTGCAAGAGAGATGGCAGGGAAAAGGAGGTCAAGTAAAGAGTAGCCCAGGTGTCCTGGAGCCCTGCTGCTCAGGGATGGTCCACAGACCAGTGGCATCAGTATTGCCTTGGGAGCATGTAAAATGCAGATTCCCAGCTCCTCCCCCCACCAGCGGAGCTGAGTCAAATCTCAAAATCTGCGGGCCTGGGAATCCACAGGCTTACTAGCTCTCCAGGTGAATTGAGGCTGGTTAAAGTTTAAGAACTCCTGCCCTAGAGGATCCAGCAGGGCTGTTCCCCAATAACCACTACTTTCCTCAACTCCAGTGGATGCCAATCTGGGTTTTTTAACAGAGATAGGGCCATGTGCGCCCCTGCTGGAAGGTACAGATAATGAGCATCCCCTTGAAAAATGTTGACCGTCAGGTCTGTGGTATAGATTCACCCAAATCTACCCATCCCTCATCTGACCTTCAATAAATAAACAGTCTTAACTGGAAGTCCAGAAAAAAAATGGTTGTCCAGGAAATGGCTTTGCACTAGGTGTTGAGAGACTGATATCAAAGCTAACCCCCGCATTGCGGTACAGTAACTTTGGAAAACCCTGCTCACAGAGCCTCATTTTCCCTTGTTAACAGAGGCAGACTTCGAGGGCCAACAGGACTGAGTCGACCATTTTATGCTGTGTCTCCACCTGGACAGATGAACAGTTCCAAGGTCACATGGACCTAGAGGCTGCCCAGGAGTGCCTTCCAGCTTTCAAGTCCTTGATTTTAGAACCCGGGAGGTTTCTAGAATCCTCCCTGAGAGACATTAAGGGGAGGTTAAGGGGCATGGGAGGGTTGAAGGGGAAGCAGAGCCCAGGAGGCAGATACCTTGAGGTTGGAGAGCTGCCCGAAGCTCTTGCCGCACACATTACACTCATACAGGATTTTGCCGTTCTCTTTCTTCAGCGGGTAGGACAGCCCTGCAGTGCCTTCCCTGGAGCCCAGAGGGGTCCGCTTTGCTGGAGCTGCCACACCAGCACTCCCCATCCCCAGGGAGGAGGTTTGGGCAGCTCCTGGGTCTCGATCCTTAGCCTGAGAGGGCAGGGTTTGGCCAGAGGCTTGGAGGGCCCCAGGGTACAGAAGCAAGGTCTCCCGCTGGGGACTGTAGTGCTCAGGATCATTGACTGTCCTCAGCAAGCAGGATGCAGCCACGGTGGAGTAGGAAGTGTCTTGGGGCAACATGAAGAGATGGGGACATTGGACAGAAGGTAGGGCCCCATAGGTGAACAGGTAAGGTGGAGGCAGGAGCAGAGGGTACCCAGGATAGAAGGGGTGGAGGCTGAGTAGAAGCTCCTTGGAGATGGGGGTGAGAGGAGGGCAGGGGCAGAAAACTGAGGGGCCAGGACTCGTTCCATTCAGCCAGAGGGTCGGGGAGGAGCTGTTGTGAGGAGGGAAGAATGGCCCCTGGCCAGCCCTTTCTGGCTGGTTGCCCATCTCATTCCTGCTCAGGTGGTACTTGGCTGCAAGTTTCTCATCATCGGTGAAGATGGCATGCAGCCCCAGTGGCGGGTGCCCTGAGCAGAAAAGAGAAGACTGTGAAGCCCCCACAGCCTGGAGTAAACGTCTGTCCCACATCAGACCTGCCCAGTCCAGGGCTGGAAAAGAACTCCGGCCTGTAAGCTGGGTGGAGCCCCCTGGGCAAGGCACCTCTCCCTTCCCCAGCTATTGCACTTGCCAATGAAAGCTGCTCGCATTCCTGTTGACAATTTCAGGGAGAGAAAACAGTTCAAGAAGCCTGACAGATATCCAGGGTAAGAAGTCAAGTGCGCAGTTGGATCAGCTGGTTTGTGGCTGAAAGGAGAGGGCCTAGCTGGAGACAGAACTTGGGATGCCAGGGGCTCAGATGAGATCACATACGGTAATGCCAGATCTGTGTCCAAACCCATGGGATTAAATTGACATTAAAATAAAATTTAATAAAATATTCAGTTCTTCACTTTTACTGGTCACACTTATTTTTATTTTATTATATTAATTAATTAATTAATTTTGTAAACAAATTAATTAATTAACTGGAACTTGAACCCAGGGGTGCTTTGCCACTGAGCCACATCCCCAGCTCCCCCCGCCCTTTTTGTTTTTAAATTTCAAGAGAGAGTCTCATTAAATTTCTTAGGATCTTGCTAATTTGCTGAGGCTGGCCTCAAATTTGCAATCCTCCTGCCTCAGCCTCCCAAGTCACTGGGATTACCGGCATGTGCCACTGTGCCTGGCTGTACTAGTCACACTTAAAGTACACAGTGGGTTATAGTATTGAGTGGCATAGACATAGACTAGGCCCACTGTCATGAGGAGTCCTATCAAAAAGTGCTATTCTAGATGAGAACAGGAGAGGGAAAGAGAGGAAGGAGAGGATAGGGGAAAGAAGATGGGAGGAGAGGATGGGAAAGACAAGAGAAGAAGGGAAGAGGAGATGAGAAGGAAGAGGAGAGGAGAGAAGGGGAGGACTCTAGATATGAAAATATTTAGGAGGTAAGTAGAACAGCTAGCAAGGGAAACTGAGATATAATAGGTTAAGAAAAAGGCACAGAGGGATAAAAAGTAAAATGTTTGGGCAGTAGGTAGAGCTCAGTGGTCGAGCGCTTGCTGAGGCCCTGGATTTCCCCAGTATGGAAAAGAAAAGAGTAAAAGACTAAAAAGAAAAGAGTAGTTAAAAGTAGATTCTCCAGTTGGATCCTCACCTATTCACTCAGTGGACTTGGCTGTGCTGTCTCACTCTGCTTTGTGCTGGGATCCCAGAAATAAAGGACACAGAAGGAGAGTCCCTGCCCTCTGGGAGGTCTTAGTCACATAAGGAAAGGATGTATTATCACAAACGGAGAATGTAGGCAAAAATGAGATCAGCTTTTATGGATGAAGAAACAGGCCTCAGGGATGTGCACAAAGCCATGGAACTAGAAAGGGCAGAAACATGACCCTAAGCCCTGTCTCCCAGCCCAGGGTTCTTATCTTATAATTGACTCCTCTAGTTCAAACTCTAGGCAGACAAAGCTCTTCCCCCCATGACTTCAGCGACACCAGCTCAGTACACCCCTCTGGCTCAGGTATCACCACCTGGGAAGTCCCTGCAGCTGCAGTCAGACCCACAGGCCAAAACCTGGAAGTATGCCTGAGGCTCTGTCCTTACCAGTGACCAGAGTCCCCTCCCCTCCCTTGCCCCACCCAACCATCCCCCAAGGTGTAGCCCACTCTGGCTCCAGGAGTACTCTAAGACCCTGAGGGGCTGTGCCTAGGGATGCTGTCTGCAGGGCACACAGATACAGGCTCTGGTGGCAGGCCAGCAGGACAGATCCAGCTGGTGCCAGCGGCAAGGGACACATCCAGCTGGCAGAGGACAGGCCTCAAGCATCCACTGTGCCTAGAAGTGGCCCGAAGTTCAAGAAGACCTGGAGGGCAAGGGGCTCTGAGACTGGTGGCTGGGACTTGGGGGTCTCTTGGGTGGTCCCACCTCTAGTTTGGTTTCTGAAGAAGCTAAGACCTGCCACCCCACATATCTGTCATTCAAATTGTACCCCTTTCTTCATCCAAAGGACTTTCTCACCCCCTGCAAGACTGTCCTCCCCTCCCCCACCACCCATCTGTTCTCCCTCCCCGCCCCCTACACCTGATCACCCTGGTCTCTGGTATATTTCAGATCATCTACTCTTTGTTTTATTTAGTTAGTTAGTTAGTTAGTTTTAGGTGGACACAATATCTTTATTTTTTTTATGGTGCTGAGAATTGAACCCAGTGCCTCACGCATGCTAGGCGAGCACGCTACCACTTGAGCCACATCCCCTGCCCTCTACTCTTTGTTTTAAATGGAACCAAGGTGAACTTGGGGAAAATTCTCATCCAAGACTGTAAGCACTACAGTATGGCCCTGAGCCCTCTCCCACTAAAGCCCAAGGCCATGGTCATATCAGCCAAGCCTTCTGTATAACCTTTCTCTTTTTTATTGCCACAGGAGGGTCTGGGTCCCTATGGCATGGACACAGGGTCTTTAAACTTCAAGGGCATATCCCCATGATGTGCCTAGAGGAGGGGACACTCAGGACCAAGGAGGCATTCAGACACCTCCACTTCTTCCTAATGTCACCTCCTTTCATCAGCAGACTGTCCTCAAAGAGAAGACTGGGACCCCATCCTACCTGAAGGCCTTGGCAGAGCTAAAAGTCAGCCGGGAGACTGGGAACTCCCTTTCCCGGCAGGTCCTGGTCTTGTGGCAACAACCCAGTTGTGCAGCTGATTTTCCCCTCATGCCCCAACCCCTACCTACTGGGAAGACAGGTGAGTCAAGGTGAGCCAGAAAGGTACTCCAGGAAGGTGCCTGGGGTCTAGGACTGGCTCTTCCACCAACATGCCTTGTGACCATGGGCAGATCACTTTCCCTCCTGGTCTCAGTTTCCCTATCTTCAAAATGGAGCGTTGGCCTGGTGGATGTGTAAGGGTTGGTGCCGACATTTAGAAGCCAGTGATGCTCTCCTGGTAGGTGCAGAAATGGCATTAAGTGCAGACTAACCAATGAGAAGTGAGAAGCAGAGGTGGCTTGAGAAAAGAGAGGGAGATCCTCATGGAGGTTCCTAGGGAACATTTAGATTCCTCAGGGTCACGGAGAATGGAGGCGCCACCTCTTTCCATGGAGAAAGGGCAGGGCTGGGGATGCAGCTCAGTTGGTGGAGTGCTTGCCTTGCACTCACAGGCCCTGGGTTCAATCCCCACAAAAAAATGGGGGCTCCCCTCCATTGTTTCACCCAGATGGCTTTCCTGGGCAGCTGCGGAAACCTCAGGGTCCTGTCACCCAAACTGCAGTGTGCAGATCCCTCAGCAGACAGGAAACCTGAGAGAGGGAGTCCAGGTCCTCAGGAACCCCTGGCCGCCTGACAGGAAGAGGCCCTATGCACAGCCAGGGCCTCTTCAAGGCCAGAGCTCCCCTCGAAGGCCCCCAAGACTGCTTCCTCTCGGTGACCATCCTCCCCTTCAAGCCCAAATGCCTCTCAGACCCTAAAGCCCTCCCTCCAGTGTCTCAGCCCTCCAAAACCCCTTTTCCTTTGCCTCTTTCCCGACTCCTCCCCAACCTGCCTCAGGTTTCAAAACAGGTACAAATACCTGGCCAGGCAGCCATCCTCTCTGGCTGGGGAGGGAAGAGGTGGGCAGGCAGGCTGCTGCCGTGGCTGAGGCCCCAGCAGGTGTGAGAGAAGACAGGAAGATGCTACATTTGAAGTTGCCTCAAAGAGGAAGAGGGGGGCAGGCAGGCCTGGGGGCCTAGGAGACCTGATAAGGGGGATCCTCCGCAAGCTGTACCTCCCAGTGGTGACTCTACAGGATGACTCCGTGGGATTCGGAATGCAGCGAATTGAGCTACTGGCATTTCAGTGTGAGCGTGTAGTGGGTGCTAGGGGTGCTAGCTCTGTTCTCAGAGAAACTGGATGGCTGAGAAGAAGAACAGACCAGGGCTCAAAGGCAGAAGTTGGGGTCCTTTTGGGGATGAAGGCCAAGCTGAGACAGGAGCAGGCAGTGATGACCACAGGGAAGGTAGTGATGGTGACAGGCAGGGTCAGGAACAGGCAGAGACAAGAATAGGCAACATAGAAGGATACAGGCTGAGATGGAGAATGGGGCAGGCAATGAGCTCACAGAAAAGAGGCCCAGGACACAACAACCATGTCTTCCCACATCAAACACATTGTCCCCCTGCCAAAAATAAATAAATAAATAAAATGTCCCATCTCATCCTGGGAAATTCTACTCTCAAATCCAGATAGAAAACTGAGGCCCCAAGAGGGCAAGAGATAATTCAAGGATACAGCAAAATGGGTATAAGACACACCAGGCTTGAGGATTCATACCTATAACCCCAGCAGCCTGGGAGACTGAGGCAGGAGGATCTTAAGTTCAAGGCTAGCCTTGGCAACTTGGGCTAGGGATGTATTCAGTGGTAAGAGCACCTCTGGGGTGACACATACACACACACACACGAACACACACACATAAATCAGGCCAGGAAGTAGCTATATAGATCCATAATTTCATTAATCTTATGAGCATGAGAAGGTATGTCACACCTTGAGCATCACCCAAGTTCCAAGTCTGGACCAAACTGACAGTCCCAACAAGTCCCATCAAACTGCACCTCAGCTGTGCCACACAGGTGGCCTGGAACAGGGATAGCTCAGACTCTGCCATGGTCAAGGGGCACATGGTTCTCTGCCAACTCAGCCCTAGAGCTTGTACTCACCTCCACCATGGCCTCTGTCATTGTCACGGTTATTTGCCCAGAAACTGACCCCTGTGTGTCTGTGAGCATCTCAAGGACAGGAACCATTATCAATTCATTTTTGTTTCCTGTGTAGACTTTGCCAGGATTTTTTGTATAAACAGCGACTTCCCTGCAACAGGAGTCTTCAGGGAGACAGAAGGAACCTCCCACTGTAAAAGCCACAATAGCAAATGTCTAATTCCAACACTCTCCCCCAGCACATAATGCAGGCACACACAGACCAGCCAGCCATATGCCCCACCCATATTGTGGATCAAAAGCCACTGGCCCTTAGGTGCCAGGTAAGGGGAGACTCCTCTTCCAGGCTTCCAGGGAACATTTGGTTTTCAGGGCAGAGGAGAAAGAAGGGAGTTCAGAGGAGCCTGCCAAGCCCTGCTGGGCTGGTCCTGGGCTGGGGTCCCGGCTGCTCTCAGCCTCCCTTGATCCATCCAGTTCCAAAACCCAGGCTCTCCAGCCTTCCCAGTACTTCTGTAAGCTTCTCCAGAATCTTAAAAATGAATCCCTTTTCTGCTTAAATCCTCCGGAAATGGCTTCTATATGCTTACAACCAAGAACACCACATCCTATATGCCTAGAATAGAGGATGAAGAAACAGGGTGCAGGCTAGAATACCCCAAGGATCACAGATGTAAAGGTAGCAACCTTTACAAGCAGTTTACTTACTATGTGCCCGGCACTGTGTTAGGGGCTTCGGAAGCTTTATCTCATTTAATCTTCATGATAAGCCAGTGTGGTTGGTTTTATCATTCCCACAATCAACAGAAAACTCAGAGAGAGTAAGGAACTCACCCAGAGTCACACAGCAAGCAGCCAAGAACTCTAGTGCCAAATCTCAGACTCTACCTTTCTTGGTGATGCCAGCTGCCTCCACTACCACACCCACCCCATCAATTCTGAGCTTCATACTCCCTCTTCTGACTTGCAGTTGCTGTGCCTAGGCAGCCCCCTCTGGTCTTTCCCACCCCAACTCCTCAGCCCTCTTCCAATTACTAATCTGACAGTCCTGCATGCAGTCTGGGCTCACCAAAACTCTATGCCCCAAAGCCAGAGCCCTTCCCGACTCGCAGGCCTCTGGCCAGCCTCCACTACAGCCTTGCTGGAGATCACAGGGGAGTAAGGGCCCACCTGTGTACTGAAGAAGACCCCACCCACATCGCCAAGAAGACCTACACACACCTTTGATTTCCATCTGCCAGTTCCACCTGCGCCTGGCATCACAGTCTGCCCCCAACTCTCACCAAAGTCGGTGTAGCCTGTTGGTCTCCAATCCTGAGTCCCCTGGCGTGGCTAAGAAGTGTCCTGGAGTGGGGCTGAGGACAGTCTCTGAGGTTCCCACTCAAAAAGAGCCTCTGACCTACCAAGCCCAATTTTGTTCCCATCTCCAGATCCCTGCCTGATCCTCCATCTCTTTGGCCTCCAGGCCCTGTGAGGCCACAGGCCTAACTGTAATGTCACCTTGTCCAGGAAGAAGCACAGGGTAGGACTGTGACCTTCTAACCCAGGAGACTGACCAGATGCCTTGACCCAGATGAAATGACCTCAGTGACCCGAGGAGGACTGGGGGTGCTCGTGGAAGGGAGGGAGAGTGAGCCAGGGCTGGAGGGTGTGGGGTCCCAGGCTCCTGGTGCTCACTACCCACTGACTTTTTTCTTTCTTCTGTTAATTACAAAAGGATACATATTAGCAGTGAACTTTTCACAACAAAGAATATGCAAGCAAAAAAATAGAAGCTCTCCTTTCTCTACACTTACCAGTGGTCAGTGTGTGCTGTTCAATGTTTATCCTTCCAGACATTTTTTTCTGTGAATCAACAAACAGGTAAATGGATTTGTGTGTGTGTGTGTGTGTGTCCACCCACACACAGTACGGTGATTAAACCCAACACCTCACACATGCTAGGCAATTGCTCTACCACTGAGCTACACTCTCAGCTCTTTTTTATTTTTATTTTGAGACAGGGTCTCACTAAATTGCCTAGGCTGGCCTAAAATTTGTGATACTCCTGTCTCAGCCTCTCAAGTAGCTGGGATTAAAGGTATGTACCACCATGCTCCACAAGTAGATGGATTTTTAAAGTTTTGTTTTTATACAAACATGAGGTTGTATAACATATATTATTCTGCTGCTTTTTCTATCCAGTAATGGCCACCATTCATGTTGGGCACATACATATTTACCTCCTGCTTTTTCTTGTCTGTTTGGTATTCCACAGCAAGGACATACATGCTCTGTGGCAATTCCACTGTGATCAGAAGTGGACTCCCATTTTTCTCTTATCCACACAAGCCTGGACATGACCTCCCTACCAAGTCCATGTACACAGTGGTTAAGAATATTAGCTCTTTTTAAAAAATTTTCTTTATAAATATTTTTAGCTGTGCATGGACATGATATCTTTATTTTTTATTATTTAATGTGGTGCTGAGACTCGAACCCAGTGCCCACACGTGCTAGGCAAGTGCTCTACCACTGAGCCTCAACTCCAGTCCCAATATTAGCTCTTTAGACAGGCATGGTGGTGCACGCCTATAATCCCAGCAGCTAAGAGACTGAAGCATAAGGACCACAAACGATTTCAAAGCCAGCCTCAGCAAAAGTGAGATGCTGAGCAACTCAGTGAGACCTTGTGTCTAAATAAAATACAAAATAGGGCTGGGGATGTGGCTCAGTGGTTGAGTGCCCCTGAGTTCAATCTCCAGTACCAAAAAAAAAAAAAAGAATATTAGCTTTGCTAGATTAATCCTAGCTGGGTGGCCTCAGCAAGTCACTTAAACTCTCTGGCTTCTGGCCCAAAGCAGGTACTTGATACAAGTGGGTAGCTTAGTATTTTATATCACTCTTTGCCTAATGATGCAAATTTCTGCAAGACATCCTCCTAAAAATGTTAAGTGGGGATGGGTATTCCAGGACAGGACCACTTTGGAAGATCAGAATTTGGGCAGGACTTGAGAAACATTTTGTTTTATTGCTTTATTCATTAACACCTCTTTGGTTAGGGACCATCGCCCTCATGCAATGCCAGCTCCCCACCCTCCATCCTATGCAATACCATGATAATTGCTCACAGCATTAGAACCATGTGCCAGCAATCGGGCAAAGAACTCGACCTGCTTTGCTTCGTTCCATTAGCGCAGTGACCCTGAAGGCAAGAAAACTGATTCTTGAGTTGGGCACAGTGGCGCAGCCTGTAACCCCACTGACTGGGGAGGCTGAGGCAGGAAGATTGCAAGTTTGAGGCCAGCCTCAGCAACTTATCAAGATCCTTAGCAACTTAGCAAGACCATGTCTCAAAAAAATAAATAGGACTGGGGATGTGGCTTAGTGACAGAAGTCCCCTGGGTTCAAATCCCAGTGCAAGAACAACAAAAAAGAAAAAAAGAAAGAAAACAGATTCTCAGAGAAGAGTAACTTGCTCAAGGTCATAGGACCCAAAACTAGAATACACAGAAAGAGAATAGAAAGGTGATTATAGGGCCAGAGGTGAAAGGAAGAAGGGGCGGTGGGGATCAAAGGGCATGAAGTTGCAGTTAGGTAGGATGATAATTCTAGAGATTAGTGGCCATCATGAAGACTATTGTTGAGAGTATTGTGGGGTATACTGGAAATTTGCTGAGAGTAGATTTGCACCACACACATATGAAAGGTAAGTATGTGAAAGGATGGGTATATTAATTGCTTCACTACAGTAATGCTTCACTATACACACACACACAAAGCATTTTGTTGCATACTTTAAACGTCTACATTTTTTTTTTAATCACAAGACCAAAGTTGAGGTTGCAGAGTCCCAAAGGAAAAGAAGAGAGAAAGGAAGAGCTGCCGGCCCTAACTAGGCATGGTAGCGCAGCCTATGATCTCAGTGATTTAGGAAGCTGGGGCAGGAGAATTGCACGTTCAAAGTCAGACTCAGCAACTTAGTGAGGCTCTAAGCAACTCAGTGAGACCCTGTCTCAATATAAAAAAATAAAATGGGCTGGGTGTGGAGCTCAGTGGTTCAACCCCTGGGTTCAATTCTCAATACCAGAAAGAAGGAAAAGAAGAAGAAGTGCTGGGGATGTGGCTGTGGCTCAAGTGGTAGCGCGCTCGCCTGGCATGAGTGCGGCCCGGGTTCGATCCTCAGCACCACATACAAACAAAGATGTTGTGTCCGCCGAAAACTAAAACAAGAAGAAGAAGAAGACGTCTTGCTGGATGCTGCTGAAATCGAAAGTGGTGCAAACAGGCCTCTCGCTCTCAAGGCAGGGTCTGGGGAGCAGAGTAGAGGCCAGGCAGAGGCTTGCTAAGAGAGGGAGGCAATGGAACCGCAGCCAAAGCCCACTTCCTCCCTGAAAAACCTCAAAAACTTCAACCCATGACCACGGTTGCCTCCAGCCTTGAGGCCAGACGGCTAAATTCCAGACCAGGTCAGCACAGGGCCCCAAGAACTCTGCCACATGGATATTTTTGAAGGGCACCAGGTAAAGGACTCTGGGTCAGAAGAGGGTCTGCGGGCCACGGCTGGCTCAAAGTGGGATGGGACTCTAGGACAGGGCTGAGGGTTGAGCTGAGGTGCTCTCCACTCCTGTGCTCTGTGGTTGACACCTCCCTCCCTCTGCCTGACACCCTCTTGCTTATCTCCGGACAGCCCAGCTGTCAGTCTGTCAGAAGTTTCCAGTAGGCCTCTTCACACACTGAGGGTGGGGAGATCTTGAGATAGGCAGTGCCAGCTCTCACTGTACCCACTGTGACCTTTCAGTCCTTCTATGGACAAAATTGCAGATATGACTTCAAGTGACATCTGAGAGCACTTTACCCAGCCTCTTAACTCAATCATTCCAAGAAGACAGAAGACAAGAAGAGGACACACCACAGGGATCCAAATCCAAGACAGCTAATATACTCTTCATCACTAGGCTTCACTGCCAGGATGTCCTTTCCAGTCTGGCATGAAACAGGAAAAAGTGATCTACCTATGTATCTGCCACTAGAAGAAGGCTACACACTATGTACAACTGCATTCAGAATATTCTGCAGCCAGGAAAAAGCAGGAGACAATTTTATTCATTGCTTCCTATTGGCCAAACTGCTTTACAGTCATCTCATTTAATATTTCTCAATATCTTCTAAGGTGGTGCACACCTGTAATCCCAGCTACTTGGGAGGCTGAGGCAGTAGGATCACAAGGCTAGCCTCAGCAACTTCACAACACCCTGTCTCAAAATAAGAAATGAAAGGGCTGGGAATGTAGCTCAGTGGGAGAGCACCCTCTGATAAATCCTCAATACCAAAAAAAAAAATACAATGTAATACTATATCATACCTACTAGAATGGCTATAGTTAAACAAACGAATAAACACAAAAAATAGGGAAAAAAGGGTTGGTGAGAATTTGGAGAGTTTGAAACATTTGTAGGTTGCTGATGGGAATGCAAAATGGTATAGTGGCTGTGGAAATTAGACTAGCAATTCTTCAAAAGTTAAGCAGAGCCAGATGCAGTGGCACAACCAGTAATCCCAGCAGCTAAGGAGGCTGAGACAGGAGGATGGCGAGTTCAAAGCCAGTCTCAGCAACGGTGAGGTGCTAAGCAACTGAGCGAGATCCTGTCTCTAAATAAAATACAAAGAATAGGGGCTGGGGCTGGGGCTCAGCAGTAGCACACTTGCCTGGCATGTATGAGGCACTGGGTTCAATTCTTAGCACCACATATAAATAAATAAAGGTCTATCAACAACTAAAAAAAAAATTAAAAACAGGGCTGGGGATGTGGCTCAATAATTGAGTGTTCCTGAATTCAATCCCTGGTACTGTGCCCCCCTGCAAAGAAAAAAGTTAAGCGAAGGCTGGGGTTGTAGCTCAGTGATAGAATGCTTGCCTAGCACATGTGAGGCACTGGGCACCACATAAAAATAAATAAAATAAAGGTATTGTGTTCATTTACAACAACAACAAAAAAGAAAGTTAAAAAAAAAAAAGTTAAGCAGGGAGTTTCCATATGACCCAACAATTCTACAATGAAGTGTATATATCCAAGAGCATTTAAAACATATGTTCATACAAAAACATGCAAATAAAAACATATGTTCATACAAAAACACAAATTTCCATGAGGAGCATTAGCTTTAATACCAAAAAAGTGGAAACAAGTCAAACATCCATCAACGGATGATTGAATAAACAAAAATGTGGTATCCTCATGCCATGGGCTATCTTCATGTGCTGAAGGTCAAGAAGTTACTGACACAGGCTACGACATGGATAAACATCGAAAACACTGTGCTAAGTGAAAGAAGGACAGGCCCAAGGACAACATAGTGTGTGATCCCTTTATATGAAATGTCCCAATCAGGCAAATCCATAGACAGGGCAAGATGAATGCTTGTAACAATCTGGGGGTGGGGGTGCAGCATGTGTGCTTGTATCATGATGAAGATGTTCTAAAATAGTTGTGGTTATGATTGCACAACACTGCAAATTTACTAGAAACTATTGAATTGTACACTATTTTATTTTTCATATTTTGACAATACTGGGGATTGAACTCAGAGGCACTTTTACCACTAAGCCATATCCTCCAGAACCACTCCCGCCTTTTTTTTTTTTCTATTTTGTCCTGAGACAGTGTCTCAAAGGCTAGCCTCAAACTTGTGATCCTTCTGCCTCAGCCTCCCGAGCTACTGGGATTACAGGTGTGAGCTACAGCATCTGTCTCCTGAATTATACACTTTAAATGGGTGGATTTTATGATATGTGTATTATGCCTTAACAAAGCCATGTGTGTAAGAGAAGGATATTCCTGCTCTTCTGACACAGGATTGCCTTCCTGGGGTTTCACATAAATACCTTCTGCTGGGATGGGAGCTCCAAGAAATGAGGAATCAAGTGAAACCTCCAACCTCAGGGTTGTAAGCAAGAGCAGACCCTGGGCAGAGTGTCGGTGGGTGAGCACAAGCTCTGCAATGACAGAAATGGTGGTGAAAATGGAGATTTAGCACTGGGCCTCCCTTCCCCCCTCCTAGCATGGTGCTCTAGCCTGCACAGGTGGAAAGTTAATTTTTTTTCCCCCCAGACTTCCTTGCAACTCAGACTCCAGATGTGAATGTGGTTCTGGTAATCTAGATCCATTTGGGTGATTTAGAAAGTGAAGTTCAGGACACTGGTTCAGAGCCATTTCTGCAGCAGTGTCAGCAGAGGGCTCTAGGATCAAGTTTGGTGCATCTATAACCCCCTGGATTGCTCAGTGGGCTTGGGCACTACTCCAGAAAGCTAGGACAATCTGAGTACAACAAGGTGGGTCTGGAGATGCTCAGCCACCCCTGATTGCTTGCCAAGGGGTCAGGAGAGACAGATCTGTCCATGCATATGACATTGATTGGGAACAAGTGGTGTGCTTAGTGCCATCTAGCCTGCAGCAGGGATATGGGCCCAGAGCCTTCCAGATGGAGCACTCAGTCCAGTAGGGAGTCCAGGCAAGGAGAGCTAATCTATTCTCTTGACCATCAGCCAGCTTCAGAGCTCCCAAGGATGCCCTCCCAGGGCTCCAAGGTTGTCACACCCTCAGAGAGTTCTCCAACCCCCGTCCTACCAATGATCTCAACAAATTTCTCCTCCTAGAAGCCTCTAAGACCCTAATCCAAGAACCTCTCCCACTTCTTATATATACAGATATATATCTGATATGTATATAAATATATATGTGTGTGTGTATATGTGTGTGTGTGTATACACACACACACAGATAAATATCTCCTGCCTCATGTCCTGATTACACTGGGAAGAGGAAGGCCTGGATGACCTCTAACCTCCATCAGCCACAGCCTACTTCTGTGACCCTGGGCAAGTTACTGACCTCTCTGAGCCTCTTTTTTCACCTGTAAAACAGGGTTAATAATGCCTACCTTGCTGGGAGGGTAAACAGAAGTAACTCACATAACAGAGGGTCTGACTACCTTTCAACAGATGCTCATTTCCATCCCCATCCCCTCTGCCATTTCCTTTTAGCTTATAGTATCCGTCAGGACAGAGACAGGGCCTTATTATTGCTCTACCCACATCCACACCCCCACCCATAGTCTCACACATATGCAGGCCACCCAATGCCATGTGTTCGATGAATGAGTCAACCCTGGAAGCCCAGGGCCTAAATCATTCACTCCTGTCATTTCATTCACTTGTGTATTAAGAAAAAAAAGTGTCCAGTCTCAACCAGATGCCAGTCCCTGAGCTGGGTACCAAGGATGAAGAGAAGGAGATGGAGTCCCTGCGCCTGAGGCCAGAAACCATCATGGCACTGTCAAGACAGTCAGGAATTACTGTCCAGTGTTCCTACCGGCCATGGGAGCCCAGAGAAGGGAGAGGGTGGAGGGGGAGGAGAGGGTGTTTGGCTGATTCTCAGCCATGTGTCTCTCTCTCTCCATTAGAATGGAAGTTCCATGAGGGGTCTCTCTCTCTCTCTCTCTGGTACTGGGGATTAAACACAGGGTTGCTTAACTGAGCCACATCCCCAGCCCTTTTTTGTATTTTATTTAGAAACAGGATCTCTCTGAGTTGCTTAAGGCTTCCCTAAATTGCTGAGGCTGGCTTTGGACTCAGGAACCTCCTGTCTCAACCTCCAGAGCCTCTGGGATTATAGGTGTGCGTCATTGCACCCAGCAATTTTGTCTCTTCTGTTCTCTGCTGTATCCCAGCATCTCAAAGACTACCTGGCACATAGTAGGTGCTTAGTCAATGCATATTGGACAAATGAACAGAACAGGTAAAGAAATAGAAGAGTTCAAAACAGAGGCGTGGAGGCAGGACAGAGGGGGGCTCCTCCAGGCTCCAACACCCTTTGTTCCTCCTTGGAAGGCAATAAGCCCTCATATGGCCTGACCCTTTGATGTTCTCATCTCACCACAGTCCAGTGAGGACAGCAGGTCAGACACAACTGTCCCTGCTCATCAGTGAGGAAGCTCATCCTTAGAGGGGAAAGTGACCTGCCTATGTGCCCATGGCTATTGGTGGCCTTGCTGAGAGGAGAACTCAGGCCTCCCAGCTCTGAGGCCCAGCTTGAGCTGCTTCCCTGCAAGTCCAAAGGGCAACTCCACCCTCCCAGAATGTGCTGTGCAAGTTGGGGGCTCAGCTAGCCAGGTGTCTTGACCCAGCAGGGGCCCAGAGTCTTCCCCACAAGGCTGTGGAAGCCAGGAGATTGAGAAAGCATGCAAGATAATAAGGAGGAGGAGGAGGAGGAGGAGGATGAGGAGGAGGAGGAGGAGGAGGAAGAAGAGGAGAAGAAAAATTAGACCTTTCTTTCCTTTTTTAATTTTTTTTATTTTTGCAGCGCAGGGGATTGAATTCAGGGGCGCTCTACCACTGAGCTATATCCCCAGATCATTTTATTTTTTTGCTTTGAGACAGGGTCTTGCCTAATTGCCCAGGCTGGACTTGAACTTTCAAGCCTCCTCCTGCCTCAGCCTTTCAAGTAAACTACAGGTATGCACTACCACACCTGGCAGAACATTTTATTTTGATAGATTTCTTTTTAGCTAATGAAAAAATAAAATGCTAGACATCTGTTCTCTCATGTATCCCTAATCACAGCCCAATGGGGTGGATGCTATTCCTCGAATTTTACAGATAAAGAATTGAGCTCAGAGAAGGGAATTAACTTGTCTGAAATCACACGAGCAGTTAAGAGGCAAAGCGGAATTTTTTTTTTTTTTGCGTAAATCTTGTTTTATTTAGATGGTTGTTCGATCACACAAGGTCCAAAAAACACTCAATAAATTAATACAATCAGATGTTAACAATTGGTCTTCAAAAATTATAGCCTGTGATGCCACATTTGCCTAAGATCTCTCAGATGTGAAACCACATTCGCACCTCGGTGGCCACCGAACCCTGTAGCTCAGTTTCCTTGCTACGAGTGAGTGGGTTAAAGCTACTAGTGTGAGCACTGTGACTACTTTTTCTTCAGACTCCTAATAGCTATAGGGATGTCAGATGGGGTTGGAGGAACCAGCTCAGCCTTGACATAGTGCCAAAATACAGCCAGCTCCAGACTTGAGTAAGTCACAGCCGATGTCACCGGCCCTGGGGCCTTCTCAGGGAAATTACAGACAAGTTGGGCCATGGTTCTACGATGAAAGACCTGTCACCCCCAAATCCCAGCAGAATGTCAACTCCAGCAAAGCTGAATTTTAGACCAAGCCTGTTTACCACGTTGAGAGGCCTGAGATCTCAGGCATAATATTGAGATGCTGCGTTCATGCAAGGAGCCAGGACCTGAGTCCTGTCCGGGAGGCACTGCCAAGACCAGACTGCTTCCTGCTAGCACCAGAGTCAAGGGTCGTAAGTGCTAGGAAGGCCCAAGTTTCCAACTCAGAGCTTCTCCTGCTGCCACAGAACCAACATTTATTTACAGAACCAACATTTCTAGGCCCAGCAGGTGTCTAGCACAGGCAGGATGACCCCAAACTCCTAGTCTTAGGCTTCACGAGGCCTGGGAATAAACAAGTTCGTGTTAACAGAAACAAGCAGTGCATGCTTGTAATCCCAGCTACTTGAGGGGCTGAGGCAGGAGAATCACAAATTTGAGGTCAGCCTGGGCAATTTAGATAAATTCTGTCTCAAGATAAAAAATTTTTAAAGGGGGCAGTGATATAACTCAATGGTAGAGCACTTGCCAATCATGCATGAGGCCCTGGGTCAGATCTCCAGCACTGCAAAAAGGAAGGGAGGAAGGAAGGAAGGAAGGAAGAGCTTAAATTTCACTGGACGCCATCCTTGAAATCTACCTCAATTATTTTTTCCTGTATTTGTCAAGCATTTTGGTTAATAGCTAAAACCACGAGCAAGTAATGTCCATTCTTTTTTTTTTTAAGAGATAGAGAGGAGGGGGAGAGGGAGAGAGAGAGAGAATATTTTTTACAATATTTATTTTATTTTTTTAACTTTTTTTTAGTTCTCGGCGGACACAACATCTTTGTTTGTGAGTGGTGCTGAGGATGGAACCCGGGCCGCACGCATGCCAGGCGAGCGCGCTACCGCTTGAGCCACATTCCCAGCCCGTAATGTCCATTCTTGGCTTCAGTTTCTATGTCCATGAAACAGACACAATAGTCAGGCATCGTGGCACACACATGCAATGCCAGTGACTTGGGAGCCTGCACAGGAGGACCACAAGTTCAAGGCCAGCCTGGGCAACTTAATGAGACCCTATCTCAAAATAAAAAATAAAAAGCTCTGGAGGGCTGGGGATGTGGCTCAGTGGCAGAGCGCTTGCCTAGCATGTGTGAGGCACTGGGTTCGATCCTCAGCACCACATATAAATAAATAAAAATAAAGGTCCATCATCAACTAAAAGATAATTTAAAAAAATAAAAAATAAAGCTCTGGAGATGTAGCTCAGTGGTAGAGTGCCTTGGGTTCAATCCCTAGTACCAGACAGAAAGAAAGAGAGAAAGAAAGAGAAATGTAGGGGTCTCGTGGTCCTCCTGGAGGCTGCTGCAGACTGTTCAAAGTATGGGATGGACAAATGGGCGCTGTTAGGTGGCTGTGCCCAGATGACAGAATAGCTCCACATCTCCTCTCTCAGATGTGCCCCTGAGGGAGGTCACCTGCTCCCTTCTTGGAGAGCCAAGGACGCTGTGTCCTGTCCCAACCCCAGCACTGGGCCAGCATCCCTGCCTAAGTCAGCAAAGCCAAGTTCTCTCAGTGAGGGGACGAGTGCTGCTCCTGGACCTGCACTCCGCTTTGTCCACCGAGGGTGGGAGGGGCTCGCCAGGCGGCTGAGCCCCTAGAGGAAGCAGCTCCACCTGGCTGCTGACCAACTGGTCCCCGGTTCTTGTTCAGCACTTAGGTTGCTCTAACCCGGCGCCCCGGGTTTCAGGACCCAAACCAGCCCACAGTGTCTGAAGCTCATTAGACTCTGCACCTGGTCCTGGCTGCCCCAAATCTTCCAGCCCAACTAGAAAAGACTCTAAGAAGGGACAGCCAATGATCAGAGCGTTCAGAGATCTAGAGACAGCGTTGAGGGAAAACGGATCAGTGAGAGTTGCAGGGTTGCGCTGCCACAGGGAAGGCACGTCGCATCACACTCCATGGCTGGAAATGCTTCATGGCTTCCTGGACCCCCTGGTTTAGCTTATGAGGCCACAGTTGATCCAGCCCCTGCCCCCGCCCACTTCTAAAATGTGGACAAGAACATCACCATGTGCATAATCTCACTTCATTCTGCCAGAGAAGGTAATGTCTCTATTTTTCCAAAAAAGGAAATAAACCTCAGAGATTTTAAATGATTAGCCAGAATTTGAGCCCAAGCTAACTCCAGAGTCTTTAAGATTCACAGCCATTTTAAGAACCAAAAGGGCACTTGTGAAAACAGTAAGGAAAGTGGACAGGAGAAATTGGAAAGTCGGGTGCCAAAATTCAGGCTTGTTGTCTTAGCTCCTTGGGAGGTTGGAGGATCGCTGGGGCCCTAGAGTTGAAGGTCAGCCTGGGCAACATGATGAGATAGTGTCCCTTAAAAAAAGTGACTCTGGAGGCTGAAGCAGGAGAATCATAAGTTTGAGGCCAGCCTCAGCAATTTAGTGAGACCCTGTCTCAAAGTAGAAAATTTTAAAAGGGCTGAGTATGTAGCTCAGTGTAAAGCACCTCTCGGTTCAATCCCCAGTACAAAAAAAAAAAAAAACAAAAAGTAAGGAAAAAATAAATAAATGAGGGGTGCCATTCATAGTAAAAATCTTTTCTTTCTTCTTCTCCTTCTTTTCTGCTTCCTCTTCTTCTCCTTCTCCTTCTCCTTCTCCTTCTTCTTTTTGGATGCAGGGGATTGAACCCAGAGCCTTGTGTATGCTTACTATGAACTATACCACTGAGCTATAACCCTAGCTCCGTCATAATAAAAAACTATTGAGTTAACTTGATTATACTTTTCTCTCCTTGATCAAAACCCTCAGAGTATCTATCCAACACTATCTTCACCTATAGATTTGGTCACTCTTACTTAACCAAAGGAGACCAAAGAAATCAGTGCAAGTTGGCTTACAAAATTCAGGGTTTGCCTCTTAGGACTTATAGACAGACTCTGGTCTGTGCCCAGCTAGCAGGGGCTCTCTTAAGGTTTTTACTCTGAGCAGTAGTATCAAGAGCTAAGAAGGTATAAAGGTTGGAAATTAGTTCAGGCCAGCTGTGAGAACCCATTAGCAGAACACACCTGGAGGTCATGACTTTCAGGTTAAAGAAGATAGCCCAGCCTTTCGTAAAGTGACAGCGGTGTTTCACTAGCTAACCACTACAATAAATGATTTAAAAACAAGCATTGAGTTTCACAGCCACATGCTGAAATTACAAGACAACTGGCAAGACGTAGAAAAATTATCAAATATCTGAAATGCAACTCAATATGTGATAGTTGAATGCATGAATATGAAATGAACAAATATATTGAAATGAAACAATGCATTTATGCATCAGAGAACTGTTCATAAACCTTGTAGCTTTTTTTGGGTGGGGGTGGGGGGGTGGGGCATTTCCTGGAAATTGTCCAAAGGCACTTTATAACTGAGCCACATCCCAGCCGCTTTTATTTTTTTATTTTGAGACAGGGTCTTACTAAGTTGCTTAGGGCCTTGCTACATTGCTGAGACTGGCCTTAAACTTGCAATCCTCCTGCCTCAGCTTCTGAGTTGCTGGGATTACAGGTGTGCCTTGCTACCCTGTAGTAATTCTTGATGTGATAGGCCAGGTCCTCCAAGAAGCAAATGTCCAGAGAGGATTAGGTGCAGGAGAGATATATTAAAAGAAATGCTTGGAGGAAAAATGACCAAGGAGCTGGAAGGAGGTCTTGGTGGTCAGCCATGGTGCAAGGGAGATCACCTCAGAGCATAGTGAAGGCAAGATGGGGAGCTTGAAGTTTGGGTAGGAAAAGTCTTAGACCTAGTGCAAATCTTTTTTGTTTTTACCAGGAATTGAACGCAGAGCACTTTACCACTGAGCTACTTCCCCAGCCCTTTTTATTTTTCTATTTTGAGACAGGGTCTTGATAAATTGCCCAGCTGACCTGGGATTATAGGCACGTGCCACCTTGCCCAGCCTGACCTAGACTCTCACGCCTGTAATCCCAGTCGCTACAGAGGCTGAAGCAGGAGAATTGCAAGTATAAGGCCAACCTTGGCAACTAAGTGATGCCCTAAGCAACCTAGCAAGACCCTGTTTCAAAGCAAAAAGTATAAAGGGCTGGGGATGTGGTTTAACGGTTAAGTGCGGCTGGTACAGGAAAAAGAAAGAAAGTTAGTTTCATCAAAATCAATGGAATCCTCAACCCAAAATTGCCTTTGTTTGTATCCCTGCCTGGGAACAGCCAGTGGGAAGTGTGGCCCCACAGAGAATGTGGTGACGGATTTCAGCCATTACAGTTGGGTCATACACTCAGGTATGTCATACCATTTACTAAAGGCACTAATTATGGAATAGCAAGACTAACTATAGATGCACATAATTTTCCAAAAATTTTATTTTTTTAAGTTATTTTTTATTTTTTAAAAATATTTTTTAAGGAGAAAGAGAGAGAGAGAAATTTTAATATTTATTTTTTAGTTTTCAGCAGACACAACATCTTTGTTTGTATGTGGTGTTGAGGATCGAACCTGAGCCGCACGCATGCCAGGCGAGCGCGCTACCGCTTAAGCCACATCCCCAGCCCTCCAAAAATTTTAAAAGAAAAAATACATTACAAGTCTTGATTGTGTTCTCAAGGACACTTCATGAAGTCTCTGGAAACATCTTGAGAAATTCTGGATTTTGTGAATAACTGGAATTGTGGAAAGAGGACACAGGACAGATCAGGGACATCTGGGTTTTAGCCTCATTCTGTCACCAGTGTGCTCTAGGAGTCTTTAATTTCATAGTTTCCATACCTTAAAATGAGTACAAGGAAGAGGGAAATTGACCCTCAGTGTCCCTAAGGAGAGAGTCTAAGCCAAAGATTCTGTGGCAGTGTGGTTGCTCTAGGACCTGTACCCTTACTCTGTGCCCTCCTGTCAGGCAGGGACCTTGTTCCCCAACACAATCTACCCCCAGCTCCTTCTGAGCAGACTGGCTCAACTGCTGGTCCTGTGGTTTCCCTTGACTTAGCTGTCATAGCAACTGTGGGTGCTACTGAGGTGGTGAAGCGTTGAGGGGCTGCGGTGGGCAAAGGGAAGGTGTCATTTTCCAAAATAACCTCTGAGGAGAGCCCAGTGGCCACTTAGAAGCTGACTTACCACCCCACTGTTTCCAGGAAATACCCAGACGTTTCTAACAAACATAGCTTGGTTCAAAGTTGTAAGGCCTCCTGCACAGAGGGGTACAAATCCGGGGCCTGAAGGGCTCATCAGGTTTGGAGGGGATCTGTGAGCAGAAGGAGGAGCAGGGGACAGGGCTAGTGTTAAGAAGCTAGAGATCAGATTCTCCAAAAGCAAGCAGCATGTCTACCATCTGACTGAGGTTCCCTGATGGCTGAGTCCTGTTCCCCCTTAAGATGGGTCCCCACAGGGTGGACTCTTTGTCTCCTATTAGACTGGAAGTTTCACATGGCCTTTCAAACTGCAGTCACCTCCAGTGTATCTGAGTCTGCGCAGACCTTCTACCCATCTCCCAGAAGTCAGCTTCAGCCCCTGCCTCTTAAACTCCCCCCATAGACCTCCTTCCAGGGTCTCTGTTTGATTTCAAGCTTCAGCTAACTCTCTTTTTCTCGATTTTCCGTCTGCACACCTAGTCCAGGTCACCTCTTTGTTTCCATCCCCTAAAAGGGGCAGAGGCTTCTAGCTAAGGCATCAACAGTGACTCTGGGGCTGGGGTTGTGGCTTAGTGGTAGAACGCTTGCCTAGCACACGTGAGGCACTGGATTCAATCCTCAGGACCACATAAAAATAAATATAATAACAGTTCATGAAACAGGTCATGTCCAGTAGGTGTCCATCTCTGACTACAGGCTGGCTGCGCGCCAGGCACAATGCTAATGCCTTACAACTGTCATCTCATGTCATTCTTTCCTTTAGCAAGTGTTATGGAGCTCCAACTGCTCTCCAGGTCCTATTCTAGGTGCTGTGGATAAAGAAGCCAAAAAGCAAAGATCCATGTCTTCCTGCCGTGTGCATCCTCACAGCTCCAGGAGACAGGTATTATTGCCCCTATATTACCTATACTATTATATATTATTATTATATATTATATTATTATATATTATTACAAGCCAGGAAGCAGATTTGAAGTTCAAGGTCAACCCTTTCTCACAGAGAAGGATTTTTTTTTTTTTGTGGTGCTGAGGACTGAACCCAGGGCCTTGTACATGAGAGGCAAGAACTCTACCAACTGAGCTGTATCCCCAGCCCCACATCAAAGGCTTTTAAAGGAATATGAGTGAATTCTACAAACTTAAAGTACTAGGCTAATAGGAACATAGCTCCTATATTGCTTTCAGTTTATAAAACACATGGCTCCTGAAAGAGATGACTGATCTCAATCTGAGCTAGGGGAATATAAGTAAGCCTGCAACAGCTTGATGTGCCAGAAAGCCAGAGAGTGTTCAAAGAAAGATGGGGATATGTCACAAGGACCAGAAACCAGTTTGAAGGGTTCTCACTGACCAGATCTGGGAGAATTTAAGGATCAAAGTAAATAATGATAGCCATAGATGATCATCCACTGGAAAAAAGGAATTAATGAGTCCATTCTCAAATAATCAATGGGGGAGGTATGGGAGAACTCTACTTCTAATAAATGTAGAGGGAAGATGTAATTAGAAAATCACCGAACTGGTGCCTGCTTGGACCTGTAGTCCAAGCTATTGGGGAGGCTGAGGCAGGAGAACCACTTGAGCCCAGGAGTTCAAGGCCAGCCTGGACAACAGAGCAAGACTCCATCTCTGAAAAAAAGTAAAAAGAAAAGAAAATCAGCATTTGGGTGGGGCATGATGGCACTTGCCTTTAATCTCAGGATACTGAGGCAAGAGGATTGCAAATTCAAGAACAGCCACAGCAACTTAAGACGAACCTGTTTCAGAAATACAAAGGGCTGAGGATGTAGCTCAGTGGTACAGCACTCCTGGGACCAACCCCAGTAACAAATGCACAAACACACACACACACACACACACAAACTCACACAAGAAATCTCCATTTGGCAAAATTGAGGGACTGGGGGTGTAGCTCAGTGGTAGAGCATGGGCTTAGCATGTGTTAGGCCCTGGGTTCAATCCCCAGCACCAATAATAACAATAATAGATTCAGAGAAGAATTAAATGTGGACATTCAAACTAGTTGTTGAAAGTTTGGTAAGAAACAAGATATTGACCAGGTACAGTAGCGCACACCTGTAATCCCAGTGACTCTTGAAGCTGAGGCAGGAGAATCGCGAGTTCAAAGCCAGCCTCAGCAAAAAAGCGAGGCGCTAAGCAACTCAGTAAGACCCTGTCTCTAAATAAAATACAAAATAGGGCTGGGGATGTGGCTTAGTGGTTATGTGGTCCTGAGTTCAATACCGGTACCCTGCCCCCCTAAAAAAAAAGAAACAAGATATTTTCATAATCTTAGTGAATGTCCCTGTAAGATTCTCATTAATTACAAAGGGGAAAACTGTAACTTTGCACCATAGAAAGATGACAGCCACCACCTCAACCGAGTGACCCAAGCTCAATATCATCTATAATGGAACAAACTGACATCATGCACCTCCTGATATGATGTCCTGAGAAAGATACATCATTTCCGTGGTGTTTCTGCCAAAAATGCATAATTTGAATCCAATTATGAGGAAACATTAGACAAGTCCAAATTGAAGGCCTTTTTACAAAATAACCAGCCTATTATTTTTTAAAACTCAAGGTCATAAAAGACAAAAACCAGGAAACTGTTCCAGATTAAGGAGATGGAAATATGAAGTTGTAATGGAATGAGAAATCCTTAATTGATTTTGGACAACAAAGGATATTGCTAGAACTTCAGAAGGACAATTGGAAACATTTGAGGAAGAACTGTAGATTGTATATTATCCTGGTTTCGACATTTGTATGCAATTATGTTTGAGAATGTCCTTTTTTTTTTTTAATCTTTGAAATGAGGTCTCTATGTTGCCCAACTGGCCTGCAACTCATGGGCTCAAGGATACTTCCTATTCACCTTCCCAAGTAGCTGGAACTACAGGTCCGTGCCACCGTGCTTAGCTAAGAATGGCCTTCTTTTTTTAGGAAACATATTCTGCAGTATTTAGGGGTAAAGAGTCATCATGTCCACAACTTACTATGAAACAGTTGAGTAAATATGTTTATTTCCTCAGAAAAAGAAAAAGCAAATGAAGGAAATTTTTAATGTTTGGACAGTTTGGGAGAAAGGTATACAGGAATTCTTTTATTATTCTTATAACTTTTCTATAAATTGAAATTATTTCAAGATTTAAAGTTTAAAGGGGCTGGGGTTGTGGCTCAGTGGTAGAGCACTTGCTTAGCATGTGTGAGGCACTGGGTTCGAGTCTCAGCACCACGTATAAATAAATGAATAAAATAAAGGTCCACCAACTTCTAAAAAAAAATTTAGAGCTTGAGGCTAGCTCAGTGGTAGAAGGTGTACTTAACATGCATGATGCCCTGGGTTCCACCCCTAGCAACATACACACATACACACACACACACACACACATACGCACAAACTTGGATACTTTGAGATGGCTTCTCTTCTAGGGGCCCAGCTCAAGACAGGGTAGGGAGAGGCAGCTCTAATAATCTCTACCCCTCAACCCTCAACATGCTTCTCTATGAAAACCAAAAAGCCCCTCCACACCCTCATTACCCATAGATCACACTCATCCAATGGTGTGGACCACAGGACTAGGGGAGATTGATCCTTGGGAGAAGAAGTGTCCAGGGGCCAAGTAAGGTTTGCAGTGGATACACAGGGCTCTGGACTCACACTCAGAAATCTGGGTTTTATTGGATTAAGAGCTTTTACAATTTTGGGATCCTCTTTAAGAAACAGAATGCAAGATCATAAATATAAAATACGTACCCCAAGTGAATGTTTTATTTAGAAGAAGAAAAGCAGTCATGATAAGTCATAAATATTAAAAGCTAAAAAATAAATAAATGCTGGAAAATGCCACACACATTATATATTTATGTTAATTAATTGCCTGAACACCTCTATACTGCTTTTTAACAGATTAACTCCTGGCTATATTGCATTTCAAATTTCCAGCTGTGATCAAAACATCTCATTTGTGTACTTTACTCCTCCCAGGGAGGTGACCTGAAGTCTAAGCTAAATCTACCTTTGACCCACGCCCCCTCACTTCTGGAAGAAAAGTTTTGAACTCCATTACTCCAGAAAGCCCCCAGAAATATGCTCTCTTTCTCTCTTTCCCTTCTCTGAGAAAAATAAGTAAGTAAGTAATAGCAATTGTCAGGAAAATTGAGCCTTAGAAAGTTGAAGGCCCCAACTGTGGATGTGTATGCTTGAGGGTTCTGCAGAAGAAAGGGTTAAACCTCTGACCAAAGCTGAATCCAGCCTTACCAGGATTCTTTCCCTCCCTCTAAAGGGGCCCTGATCTTTCCTGCCTCAGGGTCTTTGAAAACTATTCCCTCTGTCTGAACTCCCATCCCTTCCACACACAAGCCAGAGTCCTCTTTCCCACCTTTTCACCTGGCTAAGCTTTAGGCATCTGGTAAGTCTTAGTTTAAAAGTCAGTTTCCTAGGAAGTCTTTGTCTGATCCCCTTGCCCTTCAACTAAATGACTACAATTATTCATTCACTGTAATCCTACTCTGCCAAAAACACGAGGTCTGGAACTTTGTGTGTCTATTTTCATGCTTGTATTTTTCCATTCCAAGGCATAATATTAGGTGCACAGTGCCTGGCACACAGTGGAACCCACACGATATTTTCAAATGAATGAATGAACAAAGGAACTTGGTTAGGGTAGATGGGGAAAGGGGTCCTGTGGAGAATGAGCGCCCCCTGCTGAACGCTGAAATATCAGTGAGAATGGGGAGAATGATGGATGGGGTGGTAAATTTTCTATTTTCAAGGCACTCTTGGGAATCTCTACCTCATGTGAAGATTGCTGACTGTGCCTTCTTTTTAAAGTATTTTTTTAAGTTGTCAATGGATCCTTATTTTATTTATTTTTATGAGAATTGAACCCAGTGCCTCCCACACACGCTGGGCAAGTGCTCTGCCACTGAGCCACAGCCCCAGTCCTTCTTACCTCTCTCAGCTCACAAACTTCAGAGCATCCATCCCTACTCCCTAGAGTCTGACTTCTATACCCATCCTCCTCACGTTGCACACCGTGTCAGCCCAAGCACTGTGACTACTGCCCTCTCCTTTCCACAATTAATACCTTCTCCTGGACCTTTAACTTTGAATAAGAATAGGATCAGATTCCTGCATTGATCCCCATTCCCCCTCCTCCCTAATCAATCAATCAATCAGAAGTGATTGGCTAGGGCATTGGGGTGGATGTGGAGAAGGAATGGTGGGCAGGGACACAGGATGTTGCTTGGGGTGGGAGGCAGGTGATTGTGCTTCTGAAATAGGGACCTGCTAAAAGGACAGCAGAAGCCGTCACAGTGGCTCACACCAGTAATCCCAGCAACTGGGGAGGCTGAGGCAGAAAGATCGCAAATTCAAGGCCCGCCTCTGAAACTTAGTGAGAACCTATCTCCAAATAAAATAAAAAGGGCTGGGGACATAGCTCAGTGATAAAGCACCTCTGGGTTTAATCCCTAGTACTGCAAAAAAAAAAAAAATGTTGGCAGAGTGGGAACCGTGCAGATCCATGCAGGGAAATATCTAGAAAAGGATGAATGAGGAATTCCCAGCTCTTGCCTAGACTGAAAAGGAGTAAAATACCCCCAGTGTATGCAGCATGGGCACAGTGGAAGGGGAGAGCAAGGGGGTTGGGCTGAGTAATGTGGGGTGAGGAACATAGGAGCCCCCGTGGGGAGTCAGGTCTCAGCAAAAGGGGGTTGGAGAGGACAGGAAGAAATCTCCTTAGTCAAAAGGAGAAGTGGGCGGGGGAGGGGGTCAAGGGGAGATGGAGGTCACTCCTTCTGCAGTGAGAACTGGAGAACAGACCACACCTGTGTCTCTCCATATGGTTCCCATCCCTGGCCCCTCCCCCAGCCATGCCCCCAAGTGGAGCTGAGGAAGAGTGACAGTTACTTAATGACCCTGAGTCCTGCTAGCTCTTCTAAGCAGCCTGTGGTCACTGAGAGGCAAAAGGGGACTGAAGCCAAAGTCCAGGTTATTGATCTCTGGCCCCAAAGGTCAGCTTCAGGGACAGAAGGAGTGGCGTTGCCACCATGGGAGCCTCCAGGGACCCCACAAGGGTGGGGATGTGCTGCAGCCTGGTTTTCATGTCCGTGTCATTGGCTCCGCAGGATCCTGCACACACACACACACACACAGGGGCACTCCTGCACACACACCTAACCCCTCTCGAGCCTGTCCTCAGGAACAGTCCCACGAATAGACCTTTGGGTGCCTGGGTAGCTAGGGAGCACAGAAGCAGGGACTTGGGACTGTTTACTACTACCCTCACTCTTGCAAGACAAAGCCCTGGGAGTGCATGAACTCAGTGGGGAACCCATAGAAAAAGCACCAAAGGTAGTAGTCAGGAAGGATGGTACTATTGTTTAACCCTATGATTCTGAGTTTTCTTGTCTATAAAACAAAGCGATTGGGCTGGGGATATGGCTGAAGCGGTAGCACGTTCGCCTGGCATGCGTGCGGCCCGGGTTCGATCCTCAGCACCACATACAAACAAAGATGTTGTGTCCACCGAAAACTAAAAAATAAATATTAAAATCCTCTCTCTCTCTCTCTCTTAAAAAAAAAAAAAAAAAAAAAAAACACAAAGCGATTGAATCAGATAGCTCTGAGGTCCCTTGCAGCTAACAAATCTAAGATTCTAAGAAATTAAGTGAGGATAGGGCTGATAGTAGGGGTTCAGGGCACTAATTAGGTTAAATTCAGAAGATGTAAAAAGAATTCTTGGAACTGGGCATTGTGGCACATGCACATAGTCCTAGCTACTTGAGAGGCTGAGGCAGGAGAATTGCAAGTTTGAGCCAGCCTCTGTAATTCAGAGAGACTCTGTTTAAAAAAAAAAAAAAAGAAAAAGAAAAAGAAAGAATTCTTGGATGGAAACAAAACTGAGCAAATTATGCTATGTTCGTGTACAATATTACATGAATGAATCCCACTTTTATGTATAATTATAATGCATTAATTTAAAAAGAAATAATAGGAGAGACCAGTAGAGTAGTGGAAAGGGGTCAGGGGGAGGGAGGAGGGGAGGGAAAGAGCAGGAGGTTCTGGGAAATGAGATTGATCAAATTGTTATGTGCATGTGCAAATGTCACAATGAATCCCACTTTTATTTATAATTATAATGCACCAATAAAAGCCATAACAAAGAATTTTGTACAACAAAGAATGTAAAAATATTTTATTAATATATGTTGAATACATGTTGAAATGATATGTTGGATATATTGTGTTATGCAAAATACATTATTAAAATTAGGAAAAAAAATTCTTGGATGGGGAAATAAAGTCTAGATTCTAAATTTTTTTCTTTTCTTTTCTTTTTTTTTTTGGTATCAGGGATTGAACTCAGGGGCACTGGATCACTGAGCCACATCCCCAGCCCTATTTTGTATTTTATTTAGAGATAAGGTCTCACTAAGTTGCTTAGCGCCTTGCCATTGCTGAGGCTGGCTTTGAACTAGAGATCCTCCTGCCTCAGCCTCCCTAGCCGCTGGGATTACAGATATGTGCCACCGTGTCCAGTTTAGATTATAATTTGAGACATTATTAACTGTGGAATCTCCGGCAAGTCATGTATTTATTTATTCATTCAACAAACAGCTGTGTGCTGGACACTATGAACAAAATAGATGTAGATCCTGGTTTAGGGAGTTGACATCCTAGTAACCAGTGGGAGAGAAAAACAAATAAGCATATATAACAGGGCAAGTGCTCTGTCATGGAATTGTAGGCTACTGGAACACCTGGAAGGGGTGTTGGCTAGGTGAGTGGGGATGGAGGGCCCAAAATGATCCCTGGAGAGGACAAAGCAACATCTTCATTGAAGTCTAAAGAATAAATAGTCATCAGCAAATTGAAAGTAGGGAAACAAAACCCTGCAGTGGGGCTCACCCATAACTCCAGTGACTCAGAAAGCTGAGGCAGGAGGATCGCAAGTTTAAGGCCAGCCTCAGCAACTTAATGAGAGCCTGTCTCAAAATAAAAAGGGCTGGGGCTGTAGCTCAGCCCTGAGTTCAATCCCTAGTGTCAGGCAGAAGGGTAATGATGGGAAAATATTAGGAAGAACCAACTGTATCCAAGGCCCGGGAACATTATTACTTGTAACTGAATTAACAGGAAGATTGAGGAGCATAAGGTGGGAAGTAAGGCTGGCATTGGGGCAGAGACAACCTAGCTTTGCTCTTTTTCCAACATCTCTGTTTCTAAGGTCTAGAGAGAGAAAGAACAGGGGGGAAATGCTGCACTTTTGGAAAAGTGTTGCAAAAAGCAGTACATACCCAACAGAAAGGGGCTGTGGATCACTGGGGGTGGAGTTAGGGCTATCTGGCTCTGGGCTAATCTACAGAAAATCAGTGGGAATTTCATCAAAACTGAGGCATTGAGCCTCTTGAAAAATTGTCTGAGATCACACAACTGGGGAAGGGTAAGACTGAGGTTTGAACAGAAAGCGTGACCCCAGAGTCTTTGCAGAAGTGAGAGGGACTTGTATTAAGGACCATAGTGGGAAGAGTCTGCAGAGATCAGATTCTAACAATTCCAGGATGGCTGTTGGGCAGGACATCCAGAAGGAGTAAACTAGTTCCCTGCTGCTAGAAGTTTGCAAACTGACCTAGAAAATAACTGATGTCAAGCTTGGGGTATGAGAGGAGTCAAATGGTCTGCAAGGCTCCTTTTGCCTCAGAGAGTTTTGAAACCCAGGATGTTGTGTCTTCACTCCATACCCCCTGCTTTAACAGAACAGGAGCGGGGCATCTCTTCAGAACCTCAGGGTGCTCAGAATCCAGGCCAGAGAGGAGAATGGACAGCTTCATGCCTCTTTCTATTGTTCTTCCTCCACCCTGGGCAAACCAGAGAGGCTCAGAGGTAAGAAGAGGAAGGGGACAATCCTCTGTCATTTGGAGGCCTTGATTCCAGGAGGACTTGTGCGGCTTTTGGTGTTCTCTCCTGTTATCACAGAAATGAGTGGTTAGGAGAAAAAGTTGCACTATTGGGTAGACCTGAGTGGATTGCTTCTTGTCAGTGTTACCCTGGAAAGTTGTTTAATCTCTGAGCCTCTGTTTCTTCATTTTGAAGATGAGGACAATAATTGCCACAGTAATCGCCACAATTGTAATAGTAAGCATGCATGTCAACCCCTGTTATTTATGTGTGTTTGTGTGTGTGCATGCACATTCGTGCAGTTACTTGATAGAGGAATTTGACAAAGATACCCAAACACTCTGAATTTCATTTTTCTATTCTGTTAAGCGTGGAGCATAATGCCTCCATCGTAGGATAGTTGGAGGGGGCTATGTCCAGCACATGCAAATTAACAGACATTATTTTTCCCTCTTAGTCTCCAGGAAAGGAATTGGGGTACTTTGATATAAGTTATGATCTTGATCTGTAAACATCACAAAGGCACTGAGCAGTAGGTTCTGAGATCAGAAATCCATCCTGCTATTTGATAGAGGGGAAGGTGAGGTCCAGGAAAGGAGAGGTTTGTTCAAGGTCATGTGGGAGTTAGGGATCAGAACCCAAAACTTGCCAGGCATGGTGGCGCATACCTGTAATCCCAGTGGCTCAAGAGGCTGAGGCAGAAGGGTCATGGATTCAAAGCCAGTCTTAACAATTTAGGGAGGGCTCGGGATGTGGCTCAGTGGTCGAGTGCCCCTGAGTTCAATCCCTGCACCCCCCAAAAAAAATCAAAATTAAAAAATAAAAATACAAAAGGCTAGGGTGTGGCTCAGTGGTTACATACCCCTAGGTTCTATTCTGAATAAAAAAAAAACAAGGGCTGGGATTGTGGCTCAGCAGCAGAGTGCTCCCCTAGCATGGGCGGGACCCCGGTTCGATCTTCAGCACCACATAAAAATAAATAAATAAGGGCTGGGGTTGTGGCTCAGAGGTAGAGCATTCGCCTAGCTTGTATGAGGCACTGGGTTTGATCTTCAGTACCACATAAAAATAAAATAAAGATATTGTGTAAAAAAATTAAAATTAAAAATAAATAAATAAAATAAAGGTATTGTGTCCAATTACAACTAAAAAAATAAATAAATATATTTTTTAAAAAGACCCAGAATGTTTTCACCATACCATTCTATCACTATTACTGACAAAATGTTGGAGGGATGTGTCATTGAAGACTGAATGGATGAATACAGGGCTCTATATGTGTCTCCCCAGGGACATGGAGGACTTCCCATGTGGGACCAAACTTTGAGGTTGTTCCTCAAACAAGCTGTTGCCTTTTAAGCTTCTTTGCTTTCATTTCTGCTGTTCCTTTCTTCTAGGACACCTTGCCCTCCCTAGCCTTCAAAATCCAATAAAGACCAATAAAAAAGAAAAAAAACCTATACAGGTCTGACCCAATGCCACCTCTTCTGTAAAGCCTGTGTGTGTGTGTGTGTGTGTGTGTGTCCATGTGTCCTAGGGATTGAATTTAGGGCCTTGTTCATGCTAGGCAAGTACTCCACCACTGTTACATCTCCAGCACTTTTTATTTTATTTTAAGACAGGGTCTCTCTAAGTTGCCCAGGCTGGTCTTGAATTTGTGATCCACCTTCCTCAGCCACTGGGATTACAGGTGTGCATTGCCACGACAGCAGGTCTGTGAAGTTCTTCAAAACTTACAGCATGTGTGAGCTTTCAGTGTTTCCAAAGCACCTTACACACGCCTCTGTTATTCATCCCAGCCACAGTTTGATGCTTCTGTCCTGTCACAAGCCTCTTCTCTACTAGTTTTCTCCTATACCTAACAGCGAGGGGAGGAATATGAGTTTGAAACCACGTTCCCTGATTGAAAGAAACATGCTGGGGGAAGGGGGCTGGGGATGCAGTTCAATAGTAGAGAACTTGCCTAGCATGTGCAAAACCCTGGGTTCAGTCACTAGCTCCACAAAAAGAAAAGAAAGAGAAAAAGAGAAGGAAAGAAAAGAAGTGCTGCGCACGGTGGGGCACACCTATATCCCAGTGGCTCAGGAAGCTGAGGCAGGAAGAGTGAAAGCTCAAAGCCAGCTTTAATAATTTAGTGAGGCCCTGAGCAACTCAGTGAGACCCTGTCTCTAAATAAAAAATAAAAAAGGCTGGGAATGTGTCTCAGTGAGTGCTTGCCTAGTGTGTGCAAAGACCTGGGTTCAATACACACACACACACACACCAGTAAGCCAGAAAGCTGGTTTTGAGTTTCTAATTCTTGAGCAAGTTGCTGGTAGGCCATGTTTCCACATATACAAAAAGGGGTGGACGGAAGACAAGGCCTGAAATACTAATGCCTGAGCCTCTGCTGATGAAAGTATAAAGTGTTGACTCTAAAAGCTGATCCCAAAGTCTAAGTACCAGGGCTTGAAACCTATCACTCTGTGACTTTGAGTAAGCTACTTTTTATAAGCTTTTTGGGTCTTACTTTCATCTATAAAATGAGAATATAACCACTGCTAGCTTATAAATTTGATGTGAGGATTGATTGATTGATTGATATAGGAAATTGAACTCAAGAGCACTGAATTACACATCCAGCCCTTTTTTTTTTTTTTAATTTTGAGATATGGTCTCATAAATTGCCTAGGCTGGCCTCAAACTTGTGTGATCTTCCTACCTCAGTCTCCTGAGTAGCTGGGATTACAGTCAGTGCCCTGCTAGTTATCATCATGTGATAGTAACTTGAACTTGTGATCCATCTTCCTCAGTTTAGGATTTTAAAATCTAGAAAAAACACCTCTAATAACCAATGTCCTCTGAGCAAATAGAGTGTCTTTCTTTATCTCAGGAAGGTCTGCAAAGCAGAATGATTAAGAGCATAACTTTGGAACCATCAAAAAGTAAGAGTTGGGGTGGGGGGCTGGAGTTGTGGCTCAGAAATAGAGCGCTCGCCTAACATGCGTGAAGCACTGGGTTTGATCCTCAGCACCACATGAATATAAAATAGAGATATTGTGTTCACCAATAACAAAAAAATAAATATTAAAAAAAAAGTAAGGGTTGGGCTGGGGATATAGCTCAGTTGGTAGAGTGCTTGCCTCGCACGCACAGGCCCTGGGTTCAATCCTCAGCACCGCAAAAAAAAAAAAAAAAAAGTAAGGGTAGGGCTGGGGGTATAACTCAGTGGTAAAGTGCTTGCCTGGATGTGTGAGGCCCTGAGTTTGATTCTTGGCACCACATATAAATAAAATAAAGGTCCACTGACAACTGAATTAAAAAAAAAAAAAGTAAGGATAAACCAGGCGCAGTGGCACATGCCTGTAATCTCAATGGCTCAGGAGGCTGAGACAGAAGGATCGCGAGTTCAAAGCCAGCCTCAGCAAAAGCAAGGAGCTAAGCAACTCAGCGAGACCCTGTGTCTAAATAAAATTCAAAAGAGGGCTGGGGATGTGGCTCAGTGGTCGAGTGCCCCTGAGTTCAATCTCTGGTACCAAAAAAAAAAAAAAAAAAAGTAAGGGTAAAAAAAAAAAAATCTCAGATGTGTAAGGTTTAGGACCTTCAATCCCATGCATACTCTCTTGAGCAGTACTTGAGAATGTGCCCCTTATCTATGAACCAAGAAACCATGTTATCCAGAAAAGAAGCCCCAAATCACCACTGGAATACAAGCCTGGAGAGGAACCAGGATGGTGTGGTTCAGGAAAGAAGCCCCAGGAAAAATGAAGGCTTAGTGGAAAGGATAATATCATGAAGACTTTGAAAATAATTGAGGATATTTCAGTGACTCACAGTGTAAGGAAGAGAAAAAAAGCAGTTTGAGGGAAATTAAACCCGGGAAATTAAAATGTAGTATAAGAAGAGAAATTTCATCATACTCTACTACTTGGCAACACAGTGAACATTTCTATGACCATGACAAAGTAAACATGGGTGATCAATTTAGTTGGAAATGGCGATTTAACTGTACTTGGGAGGTAAGAGGGTCAGTTATCATTTATCATAACAGGAAATCAATAGATAATATCTAAAATTGATAAATCAAGGAATAGACATGTATGCATATTATTCAGAGATATGGAAATATCCTCTGGAAGAAATGGTTCAAAGAGAGACAGCCTCAAGGGAGAGGAGGGGGTGGGGTATCTAGGGGACTGTTGTTTTTCATTATAATTCTCTCAATACTAATTGATTTTTTTATTCCTATGCATTAATTACCTTAACTTTTTTTTTTCCAGTAAAGAAGAAGAATTTTTTTTTTTATTGGAGTGAGCTAGACCTGGGATCCACCCTTTGTGATTTAAGTTGAGGCAAGTCATTTAACTTCATTAAGTCTCAGTTTCATCTCCAGGAAAATGTCAATCATATTAAAATGGTTGAGGGTCAAAAGAGACAATACACACAGCTTTTAGTGTACGGTCAGTATATAATCATCATGCAATAAATGCTAACTTCAGAATCAGGGGAAAGTGGGTTAAAAACCAAGGCAAAAGTAGCATTTGGGAAGTGACAGCACTTGGCTAGACACCCTGCCTTCTGCCTCCATGGTACATGATAACCACTGGATACAAACAAATGGACACCAGGTGAATGACAGCTGGATGGGTTGTGACCCACAGTCCAGACTTAGAGTCATGGTGACGATCACGGAAAGGATCAGGAGCCATGAGGGAAATTACAGTGGGCTGTCAGGAGGACACCTGGAGAGTTACAGTGGCTGGACAGTGCACTATCGCACACTCATCATTTTCTCTTCCTGTCTATACCTTGTGGGGGTTGTGTCAGAAGGAAAAGATTTAGAGGCTGTCAGGGTGAGGGTCAGAGGTCAGCTGGGGTCAGGAAGTCTATTTCATTGAGGTCACTCTCGTCTCCTTTCAATCTAATGAAGCCATTATTGGTGAAAGCAAGTGCCTGGAGTCTTGCTCTGTGAAGCAGGGCAGGCATGGGGAGCAGATGAAAGAAGGAAGGGGGCTCCCCTGGCTGGTCCTCCTGCTAATTCAAGAAGCCTAAGAGGTGAGAGGGGCACAGTCCTGCCTGATGTAGGAAGCCCTTGTCCCTGAAGTGGGATGAAGATGACAGGGTGGCACGAAAACAAGCTGGTTTTCAGTGTCACTGGAAATGAGCTCTCTCTCTCTCTCTCTCTCTCTCTCTCTCTCTCTCTCTCTCTCTCACACACACACACACACACACACACACACACACTCACACATTCACATTACATCAAAATTTCAGAACTGGAAGAAACCTTTTTCTAACAACTAGTCTAATTCTTATTTTACATATAAAGGGTAAAACCGGATGTATTTCGTGAGGAACAGGCAGGAAATATAGATGCCACACATTTTACTTAACTACGTGTTCATTGTCTGACTCTTCTAGAGTGTAAGCTCTACGAGGACAGGGATTATATCTGTTTTGTTCAGTGATATATCCCCAAGTGCTTCACACAGTGCCAACTGAGACCTAATATGGGCCCAATAAATATTTGTTAGGTGAGTGAATGAATGAAAAGATAAACAAACAGGAATGCTGCACTGCTGGCAGCATTCTTTATTATTTATTGTACTACCAACACTGAACTACAAATATTTCACTATATGGATGATGTATTATTAGCACACAAAGATAAAAACACATTGCTAGAATGTTATGCCACACTTACAAACTTATTAAAAAATTATAATCTAGAGATAGCAATAGATAAAGTACAATTAAATTTTCCAATTAATTATTTAGGAGTTCTATTATCCTCAACCATGGTCCGTCCACCAAAAATTCAAATACGAGTAGATCAACTCAAATCACTTAATGACTTTCAAAAGTTATTAGGAGACATAAATTGGATAAGGCCTTATTTAGGTATACCAACAGGAGAGTTGGGACCTTTATTTGATATCCTAAAAGGTCCATCAGATCCAAATTCACCCCGAATGTTAACGCCTGAAGCAAGAAAGGCATTAAAAATCATTGAAACATATATGGAAAATATGCATTTGGATAGAATTGATATAAGTTTGCCTTTATTATTTATTGTACTACCAACAAAAAATATTCCTACAGGAGTATTTTGGCAAGAAGGTCCATTATTATGGATACATTTATCTTATTCTCCTAACACTATTCTTACTAGGTATCCTGAGGCTGTAGGACAATTAATACTCAAAGGAATAAAAGCAGCAAAGGGAGTGTTTGGAATTTCTCCCAATAAAATTATTACTCCATATACTATGAATCAAATTGATGAGTTAGCTAATGAGTTAAATACTTGGGCAATAATCATGTGCAAATCTAATGTTTCATTTGATAACCACTTACCATCTAATCCTTTATTGTCTTTTTGGTCATTGCATCCTGTAATTTTTCCAAAAATGACAAGAAAAACACCTAT